>NC_084486.1:111706910-112332679 GCF_030035675.1 Rhineura floridana
TTTCTTCTTTCAACAAACCTTTTAGGTCGAGACCTATCCCAGTCTGCATCTGTGTTAGAATTGCTGAATATGTTTTTTAATAATGTTTTTAACCCTTTAAAAAAATGTTTTTAATGTTGTTTTGTTTTAATGTATTTTAAGATCTGTTTTTAGGATGTTTTAAAGTGTTTTTAGTGCTTTGTTTGCCACCCTGGTCTCCTGCTGGGAGGAAGAGCGGGATACAAATTAAATAATAAATAAAACCAGAGGGGATCAAGAAGGAATATTCTCAGGAATTTGAGTTGTTGGAGAATATGTCTTGCTTTATTACAGCTTCTGGAACACTTTACTGTTCAGGCATCTCTGCTGTGGTGTACTTGCTCTTATGATCCAGATTCTTTCATAAGGGGAGGTACTGACACTCCTCCCTTTGGACAACTCTCTCTCTCTGCCAACTATATACATTTTTGCTTTGCATGCAACTTACTTGTCCCTGGAAAGAGGACACATGGCAATTCTGCCAAAATGTTCTACCATATTATTTCTTGTTTTACTTAAACTTAGACAGTTTTTTTTCTTTATTTGGAGAGGATCCCTATTGCAATATTTCTATTCTGGCAATGCTATTACTATGCTGAAGAGCTTCAAAGCCAGACTTTCATTCACCTGCTCATTCTTCAAGGTCATAAATCCCATTTTCTGTCACAATTATCTACTTCAGTTTATAAACGTTAACTAGGTCCACTTCTATATTAATGTCATAGCATAGACATATGCTAGACATTAAAAATGGCTATACAGAAATCATTTGGTGAACATTTCAGTTTCCCTTTGTTTTCAACAAGAAAAATTCAAGGGATTGATAGAAAATGAAGCTGCTGAATTATAATGTATGAAAATATTCAACAAATTTTACTTTGACAAAATAAAACCAGAGTAGAGACTACATGTGCTTTTGGACCAATGGATTGGATAATGTATTTATTGTATTTTTGTTGCAAGGCCGTGTCTTTCTCTCACACTGTAAAACATATTTTTCCATACTGTAATCATATACATTAGCATTAAAAACCCAGCCACCATTTGCCAGGGAATGTTCACATTCACTTCTACCAATCAACTTAGATGATTATCCTCACCAGAAAATATTTAGGTTTCCCAACCTTTCAGACTCCCACTAATGAACGCTGACAATCTCCCATTTCAAGGTCATATATTGTAACCTCATTTAGCGTCTGCAATTATTAAAAGTAGGCCCAGGCAATGATAGCTCATGACAAAATTGATTAGGTCTGAGGTCAGCAACCATTTTGGGGCCCATTTGGAAACCAGAGAAACTATCATGGGCACTACCCACCGCACACTACAACCACAGATGCACACTCCCCTCTCTAACAATTAGGCTTGAAAAAAAACATTCTAAGAGCTAATTTCAGGTGCAGTTTTTTTCAAGCTGAATTGCAGCCAGACAAAAGTAATTTTGGGTGTTGCAACTGGAGAGGGAAGAGTTGACCTCTCCCCCCCCCAACTATCAACCCTGCTCTGAAAATGTCCTTCCTATGCCTTCTGCTGTAACCAATTTTTTTTCCAATCCTAATTGCAGAGTTTTCAGCATAGTGGGAAACAGCTGGGGATAAAAAGATTAAGCCTTTCCTCCTCAGCTCTGACCCCCCAAATGCCCTTCCCCATTGCAATAAGGCATTGAGGAAACCTACTATTATAAGCCCTTTTTAAGCCTATCTGTAGTAGAGGGGGCATTTTGGATGGTGGAGGGCTTCCAGCTGGCAAGAAGAGAGTTAACCCTTCCCTCCCCAGTGGTGATCCTTTTACTGCAATTCTACTGACTACAACGTATGTCTTTTTCAAGTCTAACTGCAATGAGACAACAGGAGGAGGAGGCAGGTCCTCTCAGAGGTACCATGGAAGCCCCCGGCAAGCATATATGCACCAAAGTATATCTGGTTGACCACTGTGAAGATGCTGAACTAGATGGACCACCAGAATGATCCAGCAGGCTCTTTTTGCTTAAACAGATTGATCATGGCTTCTCTTTTGGCATATGATAAAATTTGACCATCATATAGTTACTCAGTTAAATTACAGTGAAGTCCTACTGATACTATGTTGTTAGACACATACACTTCATTGAGCAATTTATTAATTCATGCTTACTATGCATGCATGCCTTAGAAATGGCTATAGTGGCTTTCATGAACTTTGAAAAGCGACTTCATAGAGCCTCCAACTCACTTTTATTTGTGGGAGGGAGAATAAAATCACACAATCTGCAAAGCAGAAATGGACACTGCAGATCTGAGTCAAATCTTAATTCTCATCAACAAGGCTGCTGTTTTCACTTTGTATCAGTTAAAAGTATGGTCACATCTGCGGATTCAATGACACTCCTGAGGGCATCTTTTCATCACCATACACTCACAATCACACAGAGTATGGCTTCTGGGCCATCAGCAGTATGAGAAATCACATCCCAAAAGTACTAAACAGAAAAGAAACAAACAATAAAAGATGGTGAGCGATGTTCCCTAAGGGAGGAAGAGACCTTGTGCTGGAGCTCCTCCAAAGAATTTATGGAATGATCAGAAAACCTATGAAAAACCGCAGGGGCTTTACAACTATGGGTTCATGCACAGTTATGAGCTTGGTCTCTACTGTGCTTCTAGTACCACTCTTCTCTTTCCTCTGGTGAACTATTGGATTAAACAGAACATTCAGTAAAGTCAATATTAACCCAGAGGCAAAGCCAGCCATTCATTCTACGTGCACAACTACAGTGATCTTATTCAGATGGATGAAAGCCTAGACTGAAAGAAAACAGGATTAAAAGAGAAGGCAGGAACGGAAGAACAACATGCATTAAAAAAAGATGTAGGAAGAATAAATTCCAACAATATGTAATGCTATCAATATGACAGTATTTTTTTTCTTGTCAAGGAAAACTAGCAAGTACTCTTCATACAGCATGTAGGTTTAACTAGAGGAATTAGGTTGAATACTCTGTGCATCTGTGAAAGTTTAGTATCTGGCTCTTATTGCTTTATAGTCTATGGCAAGGGTTGCTAACATGGTGCCCACAGGTGCTAGTGTGCCCACCAGTAACTCCTACGGCACCTGCAAAAGATCCCCTCAGAAACCTACAGTGCATGAGAGACTGTTGATTCTTTCAGCTCAGTTCCTCAGTAAATTTCACTGGATGCCAGGACTGGACACATACCCTCCATTCTGTTCTGAATAGAGGAAAGGTGCAATGAGTTTCTCTCTGTGAATGAGCAAAGTGTGACTGATGTAAGTACTTTTTCCCATTGACAGGGGAGGCTGCTTGGGGAGTCATGCCCACACCATTTTGTGCTCCTGTCTCTTTTTCTGCTCTTTTAATGCAGCAGCCGTTTTGTGTTATGCCTACTCCACTGCAGCCATTTTGTGACTTGTGCCCACAACACTTTCCCAAAATTCCAAATGAACCCACTGGCCCCAAAAGGTTGGTAAGCCCTGGTCGATTGGCTCACAGCATCTGTCCTATAACAAGTATGTATTGGAGTCTGATTTTCTTCTTAAAATGTTTAACAACATCTCTCTCTCCCTCTCTCTCTCTCTCTCTCTCTCTCTCTCTCTGTACCCAACCTATTCAAAACAGAAGTACCATAACTAGTACCCTTGTCCAAATCCCAAAAATAGAATGCCAATGAATATCATTAAAAGCAACATAGCTAGCCATATGTGCACAAAGTATTATTGAGGCTGAAATTATCACCAAATACTGCAGAATGGCACTATGCTTAATTCATATTGGTGTCATAGCTCTTGCTATGAAACCCCAGCTTGAACCAGAACCCTCTTTCAACCAGAACTATCACTTGAAGCAGAACACGTGCAACAAATGCATCCAGATATAGTGTTTCTCTCCCAAAGTGAAGCAGGCAATAACCTGGATGCAGGAATATTATGGCCCTGAGAAGGAGGAAATAACACATTTCTTGCTCCTCTGTTAGTGCTGCTGCCAATTCCATGCCAATGAAGCTCAAAAGACAGCTGTCCATTTTTTCCATTTTCCTTATTTTAATTTATTAAAGCATTTTTACCCCACTCTTCAGCCAAAAAGCCTCCCAGGGTGACTTATAAGACTAATATTCTTGCCATCAGGCTACAACACACAAAAGAAAAAAGGAAGGAGAAAAAAATAATATTGGGCACAAGTTGTTATTATGCCCAACTGGAATGAAAACAGTACGAGGAGGAGCAGTCAAACATTGCTGGTCTCTCAGCTGAACCGACTGAGTTGCCTTATTTCCGATCTCTCCATCTGCTGTAGGCTGATAGAATGCCTGATGCCAACTCACAGTTGGAGGGAGGAGCCTGATGGAAATGGTTTCCCAGGAAAGTTGATGGAGTAGCCCTGTTTCCCTTCTCTCCCTTGCTGCAGTCTGATGGAATGACTATTGCTGAATGAGAACTGAGGAAGAGGAAAAGCCTGATGGAGTATTTTAGAGTGGAATGGAAAAAGGAAGCACAATAGTTTTTCTTTTTCTGCTCTCCAATGAAATATATTCAGTTCAGAATGTTTGAGCAGCAACAGAAGGTTAAGAATATATATTATCAGCTCATCTAATCCATCTGTACGGGCTCTCTTCTCAGATTCACTTCTCTCACACACATATACCCTAATTTCTTCTTTCCATCCTACTTTCCTGCACTTTTTAAGTCCAAAAGATTTGAACAGACATAAATATATGTTGACAGATATAGATGTAGATAGATAGGTGCACAGTTTGTAGATAAAAGAAATCAAATACAATTCCATGTTTCAAATGACCAAGCCTGATACACCTAAACATTTTGCAATATAATAATACAGTCTAGCTATTTGGCAAGATATACACTAAGCAGATCACACTGTTGAAGTGGGAGTTCAAGTGTATATTTCATAACAAAATACAACTGGCTAAAATAAAGTAACCACATTTAAAATGAACTAGTCAGTCAAGAAATAATAGAAAGCCCCTTTGAGTAATTTCTTAACACTCATCAATTTTCTAGTGCCATTATTGGGCTAGTTTACTGCACTAGAGACCCACTGAATGTATTTTGTAACTCTTCTGCATTGTTTTACATTTGCACATTTATATTATTCTGATTCATCACTGAAGATTCACCTTATTTAAGGATATGACTATATTAAAACTACTGGCTTCCCCTCTATCATTTCCTTCCTATAGTATATGAAATGCCTTCCTCATCTTATATCTGCAAAATACTGAGCCCAGCTATCATGAACCCTGCAGAGTGGGAGTGGAGCAGCAAGAATGAGGGGGAGAAGGACTTTGAATGGGATGACAGTTCCAATGACGGGCCTACAGGTGTGCTGGACCCTGAAAGCTCCGCCCCTATAGTTCCAATTACCATCGAGGTGGCTCAGCCCAGTCAGGCAGTTGCCTCTCCTCCCACAGTTGACCTTCTTCCAACACCCACTCCATCACTGCCACAGTGCAGCCCCCTCCCTCTCATGGGCAAGATTTTGCTGAGGCACAGCAGACACCCTTGCCTCGTATTCAGGGGCTGTTGCATCAACAAAATCAATGCACCTCCTCAGCCCCTCTTGTGTGCACTTGTGTGCACATGTATTCTCAACAGTGACACTCAGTTCACCCAAGTAGGGTGCCCACCCATCCTTATTTAAGCATTGTGAGGGGGTGTGGCTAGTTGCTGCAATGTCTTAGCACAGTATAGTTGTGCCAAGTTACTCCTTGTAAAGATGCTGAATTCTGCGTAACCTGTATGCTGATTCATGAAGCACTCTGAATTGAAACTTTCTGATAAATCTACTACAGAAAAGCACACCTCTGCATTTGTGTCTGACTTCAGTGGGTTTGGGCAGGGTATCAGCATTGTTCTTTTTTATTAACTAGACAAAAGAGAGCACTATCTATTCTGAATTGTAATGCACGTGTTTTATTTTTCTGTGAATACAAAAGCTGAGAAGCTATCATGATGCTGTGGCTTCCTGATTTTTCTGCACAGATTTTCCTGAGATTATCTTCCTGTAAGAAGCCATTGTCAGGCAGTTATCAGCCTCATTTATCCTGCACCATCACATATCACAAATGCGGCAGCCAGACTGCTAACAAGGACCAAGCGGTCCGAGCACATAACACCTGTTCTGGCTCGCTTGCACTGGCTGCCAATAAGCTTCCGGGCTAGATTCAAAGTGTTGGTATTAACCTATAAAGCCTTATACGGTGCAGGGCCACGATACCTGTTGGAACGCCTCTCCCGATATGAACCGGCCCGTACACTACATTCCACAACGAAGGCCCTCCTCCGGGCCCCGACTCATAGGGAGGCCCGGAGGGTGGTGACAAGATCTAGGGCCTTCTCGGTGGTGGCCCCCGAATTGTGGAACAGTCTCCCCGTGGAGGTGCGCTTGGCACCAACGCTGTTTTCTTTTCGGCGCCAAGTGAAAACCTTTCTTTTCACCGAAGCATTTTAATTTAGTTTAACTTAAATTTATACAAATTGTTGTAATTGATTTTTGATTGTTTTTATGTCCTGTGGTATTGTATTATGATTTTACTGTACTTTGTTCACCGCCCAGAGAGCTATTGCTAGTCGGGCGGTTTATAAGCTTAATTAATAAATAAATAAATAATAAATATCAATACCTGTTAATTTCATGAGTGAATCAGCCACAGCAATGCAAGCAAAGAAGAGGGGAAGCCATAGTATTCAGCTTAGCTGAAGATTGCAGGAGCTCACAGCATGTAAATCCAAACATTTAGTGGTGCATATAGCTTATCTTTCCTTGTAGCTCACAAGAATCTAACAGCTTACCTGGACTGTTGGCAGATATGGACTGTGGTGGTTAAAAGGCCTAATTATCAAGGGAGCTCTAAGCAGTTTTAGAGACTGTGGCTGCTTACAATCCAGCCCAAGCCTATAGGAGTAATTGAATAGATGCTACAATTTTGGAAGAAAGAATACTGAGAAATTAGCCACATATACACTGAATTACACTTGGGTGACTTGTTGAATGATGAAGCATTGGTGTTATACAATCTGTCAGGGGTTAAAACTTTTATATATGGATATAGATAATCCATTCAGTGTTTATTGAATAATTTCCCTCCAGAGTACTTGCCCAGTATTCCCAAGGGTTAAATTATGACTAAGTAGAAAAATGCATAGAATCACAGAGGCTTAAAAGCTCCCTAGTGACTAGGCATGTGAATAAGAGTGTTTATCCCAGCAAGGATATGAAATATCCAGCAGCATTCCTTTTCATTTGCCTAATGTGAACAACTTGTGCCTGGAGCCAAATCTCATATATTTGAGGGTGCTGCAGGTTTTTCATGTATGTGAACAAGGAATGTTTGAGCTGTAATGTGTGTGTGCAGAACAGAAATTACTGTGACCTGTTACAATTATTTCTCAGGTTAAGTGGCATCAAGTAGTGTCAACTGGACACAAATAAAATATGCATGTGTTGTCACTTTTTCTCCTGCTGGAACAAAAGATCCAGTGTGTTTGCAAAATGTGATCCAGGTTACTTACCTGGGGTCTGTTCTTTCTTCTTAAGGTTGTGGTGACCTATATAGAAATGACACTCCCATTTTCAGAATTCTGCAGCACCCAGAGCATGTAGTAATTGATGAACAGAAACTACAGCTGCAGCAAGCACCCTGCAGTTTGAAAGCTTCTTTGTGCAAAGACATGTGCTTCTTTGTGCAAAGACAAGAATGGGGTGTACTTTCAAATGTTTTGAAAAGAGTGTTTCCTGAGAATGTACAATCCTATTGTACAGGCATGAAGACCATTGGTAAACTTTAAAATCAGTTTTTATTCCCCTAACTTCTGCTACCCATATAAAATATGTGCATCACTTAAATCTCCCAGACAGTAACTCAACAGTGCAGTTCTCATTATGAAACATTTTGCTTTGATAGCATGCTAGGAAGTATTTGGGTAAGAAAGGCTATGGTCTGAAGGCACATAAGGCCAGCTCCCTGCTGAAGCTAAGCAGGGTTAGGTCTGGTCAGTGCATGGATGGGAGACCGCTTGGGAACCATATGTAAGCTGCCTTTGGTTTCTATCATGAAAAGAAAGACGGGGTATAAATGTAATAAATAAATGAATAAATAAAATGGCATGCCCCAATTAGTGACCAAGGCACTGACTTCCAAGAGGGCACTTTTACATCCCTGTCCCTGAAGAGCAACCCAGCCACAAACCTGAAAGATGTTTTATTTGATTGCTCATGGAGCCCAAGCAATCTGAAGCCCCTTCTGGATATGAAGAAACAATAGGCTTAGTGTGGAAGGAGCTTCCTGGCTTATGGTGACCAAGAAATCAACAGCACAGACTACCCAGGCATCCACCTTAACCTCCACAATGATTCACCTTGCTAACTACCCAAGATCCTATGTTTATCTACTTCCTGAGACATCAACAGGATAGCCCACAAAACAAACAACAAAGAAATGCTAGACCTCAGACCAGAGCAAAGCCCTTTTAAGACATCCACTTCACACTGAGTGGCAAGTACTCTAGGAAGTTTTTGCAGCCTCCAGCACTGTTGTTGTTCTTATGTGCTTTTCAAGTTGATTACGGCTCCTGGCGACCCTATGAATCAGTAACCTCCAATAGCATCTGTCATGAACCACCCTGTTCAGATCTTGTAAGTTCAGGTCTGTGGCTCCCTTTATGGATTCAATCCATCTCTTGTTTGGCCTTCCTCTTTTTCGACTCCCTTCTGTTTTTCCCAGCGTTATTGTCTTTTCTAGTGAATTGTGTCTTCTCATTATGTGTCCAAAGTATGAAAACCTCAGTTTCATCATTTTAGCTTCTAGTGATAGTTCTGGTTTAATTTGTTATAACGCCCAATTATTTGTCTTTTTCGCAGACAATCAGATGCTGTAGCACCCCCATTTCTTTTAAAGCATTCCATCGTTTTTCATGATCTACACAGTCAAAGGCTTTGCTGTAATCTATAAAGCACAGGGTGATTTCCTTCTGAAATTCCTTGGTCCTTTCCATTATCCAACGTATGTTTGCGATATGATCTCTGGTGCCTCTTCCCTTTCTAAATCCAGCTTGGACATCTGGCATTTCTCGCTCCATATATGGTAAGAGCCTTTGTTGTAGAATCTTGAGCATTACTTTACTTGCATGGGATATTAAGGCAATAGTTCGATAATTACTGCATTCCCTGGGATCCCCTTTCTTTGGAATTGGGATGTATATGGAACGCTTCCAGTCTGTGGACCATTGTTTAGTTTTCCATATTTCTTGACAGATTTTTGTCAAAATATGGACAGATTCAGTCTCAATAGCTTGTAGCAACTCTATTAGTATGCCATCTGTTCCCGGTGATTTGTTTCATCCAAGTATTTTAAGAGCAGCTTTCACCTCACATTCTAAAATTTCTGGTTCTTCATCAAATGGTTCCTCCATGAATGAATCTGTCATCCTGGCATCTCTTTTATAGAGTTCTTCAGTGTATTGCTTCCATCTTCCTTTTATTTCATCTTGGTCAGTCAGTGTGTTCCCCTGTTGATTGTTTAACATCACTACTCTTGATTTAAATTTCTGGATGCAACTTAGTCTGGTGTCTCAGCTTTGAACATTCCGCCCTGGGTGCCCCTGCTAGGAGTCTAGCCTCTCAGTCTAGACTCCTGATGGCATTGCTCTCAGCTTCTTCAACACTCTCAAATCCCCTCATCATGTTAAGGTGTGCATCCCAGAGGGGGTGCAGCACTGTACAGGAGTACAATTCCCTTTAGAAGGTTGCCTAGGAGCTGTCCATAGTCCTGTAAGTCTTGTATCTAATCAACTCCCTATTTCTCTTCTGCCCTCAGACAGCACCAATTGTTTCTTTCCAGCTGCAGTTGTACAGGCACTTTCCTTACACAAAAGGATTTGATTGGTGAAGACAGTACAGGAAATCAATCACAAAGTGGGAAAACTTATGCCATCTCTTAAATGGGTATTTCTGCTATCTAAAAACTGTATTAAGTTTTTAAAGGGTTCTGTTCAACATAGTGCTAAGGCAATCATTCCATCAGTGCAAATATTTCAGAATGGAATGATCTCCCCCTCTGCTCCCCCTGTGCACCCCCCCCCCCGTTCTGAGGAGATTCCCTTAATCCTCCAGAGCAGATTTAGGGATGGTGCAAGACACGTGCAGGGGGAGGAGATTGTGGGTAACACTGCTGTGCTAGTGCTTACTCTAGTGCTAGCACAAAAAGTTACCTGAATACTGCCCAAAGTTTTAAGTCCTTGGAAGAGGAGATGGTAAAAAGGAAATGCAACATTACCGTACATCAAACACATTCCTACAATATGGATGTGTTTATACATGAACCGAATGCCAGTGTGGCATAGTGGTTATAGTGTTGGACTATGACCTGGGAGACCAGGGTTTGAACCCCCACACAGCCATGAAGCTCACTGGGTGATCTTGTGCCAGTCACTGCCTCTCAACCTCAGAGAAAGGCAATGGTAAACCACCTCTGAATACCGCTTACCATGAAAACCCTGTTCATAGGGTAGCCATAAGTCGAAATCAACTTGCAGGCAGTCCATTTCCATTTTTCATACATGAACCAAGGGCAAGACTAAATTATACAATCACATGAACAATATTTAATCAGTAGGCACGTAACCAAGATTGTATACTGCATACGCTATTGCTCAGAATATCTACTAACTAAATACAAAATCAACAATATACACCTATTGTTATTACTAATTGTTAGGGCTAACCAACTAGTCACATGGTAATAGTTTCAGTGCTGAAGTGGAGCCTGTTTTACATATTCTGTTTAATTGTAGGTATTATGAAGGGGCCAGAAAAGATCTTTTATACCCTATTATGCAGTCCCTTCCAGGCCGCTCCCCTGAGTCTCTTCTGCCTATTTTACTAGAGGGCTCTGACAAGGCAATTACTGTTCAAGTGGCCAAATTTCTGAACTTGGCCATTGTGACCAGACCCTGTAAGACTGTGAATTGTAATTAATTTTATCATATTGTTTTGATGTCTGCCATCGCTCTGTCACCAAGCAGTCTCATTTTAATATTTTTATACTGTATTGTGGTCGGTTGACTGAAATAAAATTATTCTATTCTAATAGTTTCAGTGCAAAATTTGTCCTTTCAGGGACAGGAAGAATTGTTATCAGGGGAAGGAGAAAGCCTTCCCTCTCCAGATGCTCTTATTTATTTACCCTTCACAGACCAATGTGCTACTGCTTTGACAATGCTTCTCCCTTCTGCAGGGCTTCTTTCTCAATCACTTTGTGATCCAAGCAAATAAGGGATCATGCCATGTGTGATGTCACACAGCCAGATTTGGTTACATGATAATGTCACTGGGAGCAAGGAAACCAATGCAGAATGAGTGTAATTTTTCTTATATCCCATTGATCTCACTATGTTTGGGGGAGCTGAATGGGGAACTGCCATCTGCATACATGGGAGAATGGAAGTGCAGCCACTGCCTGGGCTGCCATAGCTAGACAATGTAGGTGTTTCCACATGTTGCAGTAGGTGCACCTCCTATGCCCTCACCCTCAACTTTCTTTGCCTCCACCTTCCGCATGACCACCATTTTCTGTGGAGCACCTGTCACCCCTGCAGAATGCATGAACAAGTGTTGATAAAAAAAAAATCCTCCCGAGACGGTTTTCAACCCTACTAATAATTACTAATACTAATAATTACTTCTAATCTACTGTGCTCATTGTGTTTGCCCTCCTGATCACCCTGTGATAAATGCCATATATTTTTAAAGATTCATTTTCCTAAATTATGTTTACTATTACAGAGAATGCAATATATTATTAGGACATTTGACTATACTCCGTTGAGCCACTATTATGACTGCTAAGTGGTTAACACTGCATAAGAGCAGAAATATGTAAAAAGAAGCTATTATCAAGAACAAACAGCAAACAGAACATTCTCATGTTTAACTGCAAAGTATAGGTTGTAGTGATTCATATACATAGATCACAGAGAATTTACAGAAGAGATGAGAAATCTGTGGCCCTCCAAATGTTGTTGGACTACAACTCCCATAATCCCTGCCCATTGGCCATGCTGGGTGGAGCTGCTGGGTGGAGCTGCTGGGTGGAGCTGATGGGAGTTAGAGTCCAACAACATATGGAAAAGCACAGGTTCCCCTGTCCTGATTTCAAGGCAGAGACTGATCTCCTTCTGATTCCTGCACCCAACAGTGTTTAAAAGAGACAAACGTTAAACCCCACTGAGTTCAATGGGACTTATTCTAAAGTAAGCACATATAGGATTGGAGTCTAAGGCACTGGGAAGTTAACCTCCATGCTAGGGATTATCTGACTTCACAAGGAAGCAAGTTGTAAATTCAGAATAAGCCATAGGCAAAGATACAGATATTCTAGGTATCTTTCATTTTCACAGTTCTGCTTACTTTAAATGGTCTACCTGCCTTTGAGCACAATCCCTTTTTAATGTAGAAAACAGTTGTGTGGTGTTCTTTTTTCTTTCTTTCCTTCTTTGTACAAAAGCAAACTGCTAATGCTATTCCACTATGGATCTGCACATGTGCATACATGCCCACAAATGTATTCTAAAAGTGCAGAGGTTCTTTCTAAATAGCTTCATTTTACTTGTCTAAAATTATAAGCTCTGTATTGTATACAATTTGTTCACTCACCCACCCGTTTCAAGATCATCTGCCCCAAACTGAGACTGCATTTACAGCTATCAGATTAAGTTCAATTACAATCAGAGGATTTATTTCTCCACAATAAGGGAAACATTTAAGACTAACACTTCACACCAAAAGATGTTATAAATGCCAATAAGCCTATTCACTATTCAAGTTCAAGCTCTGGATGTGTGATTTCCAAATGCTTGGATCACTTCCCCACAACCAACCTGCCACCACTACCCTTTGTCTTCCTATACCAATTCAAGTATCTTGTAACCACCTCCTTAATATCTGCTTGAAACCAAAATGAACTGTCCACTAGTGGGCTCCTTTTGAAGACTAGGAAACTGCAGTTAGTACAGAATTTAGGAGCTTATTTTCTTACATTTATATTCTGCCCTTATTTTGTTATGGAAGCCAACGTACTGTATATGTGGTCCCCCAGCTGAATGCAGTTGCTAGGTGAACTAACTAGGGCCAGATCTTGGCAACATCTGTTGTAAACCGTCCAGAGAGCTTCGGTTATGGGGCGGTATACAAATGCAATAAATAAATAAATAAACATCCTCACCCCTATGCTTAAAGAGCTACCTTGGCTTCTGGTCCATCCCTGAATATACTTCATACTGCTGATGATGACTTTAAAGGTCAACATGGCTTGGAACGTGGGTACATAAAGGAATGCCTGATTCCAGATCAACCTGCTCCACTCAGGCTGTGCACGCACACACACACAGAGAGAATCCTGGGAACTGTGGTTTGTTAAGTGTGCTGGGAATTATAGCTCTGTGGGGGTAAACTACCATTACCAGGATTCTTGGGGGGTGCTTTAAATGCACTGTGTGTATGAAGCCTCACTGATACCATCTTCAGGGGCTCTCCTCCAGATGTCTTCACCACCTAAGATTTAGCAAAGGGCAACCAAGAAAAAGACCCTCTTTGTGGAACTCTTTCCTCAGTGGAGGTTGCCTGGCACCTACTTTCAAAGGCTGTAAAAACCAGGTCACAACAACTCCATTTGTTTTTAATTAAATTACTATCTAAAGAATTTAAATATGCACTCACTAGCATAGATTTTTCTATCATTCAAAATAATTTCTTACACAGCAGCACTTCACAAAAAGCTCTCTTTTTCACAAACTTCATCTATTGCTTTCTTCTGTAAATCACTGCTCAGTAAGAACCAAATATCTATCTATGAAGCCTGCATCACTCCTTGATAGTCAAGACACATTTTCCTTGTTTGTGTGTGTGTGTGTTTTGTAACTGTAAATGAATTTCAAGCTATTTATATGCCAATCATCTGAAGAATAAATTTGAGCTTCTGAACAGTAATCATTAATGCAGGTAAACTTAGATTTTCTCCCTTGTTTATTTAAGACAGGTTAAGGCTCCCACTCCAAATCTGTACCATGCCAGATGACATAGCTCTAAGACTGCATTTTTAAATCATGGTCTCTCATTCTAGATTTTGAATTATTACAGAGCGATATGACCTAGAAAAAGAAAGGGAGAGAGAGAGCTCAATGAAAAAAATGTTCCCCACCCACCTTTCTTCTCAAGGCACTGGAAGACTAACGAGCAACCCAAATGCTGGGGAGCCAACGGAAGGGGGGGCTGGTGGAGGAGGAGCCAGTGGAAAGCTCTGCAGGATCCTCCCTCCACTTGGGAGCCACTGGCTCCATCAGGAGCTGTGCACACAAGCCAACCAGGAAGCACTGGCTCCGAAGAACAGGAGCGCTCTGCATAGGACACAATGGAAAATAATTAAAATTATTTTACTGCACTGGCCTTTTGGCTAGTGAAGTTTGCGGAGGAATCAGGACCCAGAAGTGGGCTCTGCCACCCTGTTTTTGGGGCTTCCGCCAGTGCTCCATCCACTGGGGTGGCCATGCCCAGTGGATCCCCAGTGGTGCTGGCAGGCTTCTGGCAACGCCACAGCTCAGCCACCATGGAGGGTTGCTGCTGGCGGAGCCTGGCGCAGCCGGGAATCCATGGCATCCACTCACCCCAGCCCAGCGGAAAGGTGAGTTGGATTGTACCCTAGGTCTTACATTTAACTGTTATATAGCACATCCAGAACAAACAAATAGAAATTCATATACATGCAACAAATAACTCACATAACAATACTGGAAGCTCCTAGAACGTCCATAGCATGATACTGAACAACTTGAACCTGATGCTGACAACACACTTTGGTGGAACTTGATAGTTTCCCTTTTTAGATACATGCGTCTCTCCCCCCCACACACATATATATACATACACACACTCATTTTAAAATCTAGCTAGATGTTCACTCTAGTGCATGGTAAGAGGAATCGCACGGTTTCCCTTTTTTTTCAACTATTTATTTTACATTTTTTGAGATGTGACAAAGAAAAAAATTGATAATAGTTTTTTTTATGTACACTGCTTTGGGATTTTTCAGATTAAAGCAGCTCAACAATTTTTCTAAATAAAAATAAACCCAGAGGGGAAGGGCTATAACTCAGAGCATCTGCCTTGCATGCAGAAGGCCCCAGAGTCAGTTCCCAGCCTGAAACCCTGGAGAGCCGCTGCCAGTCAGTGTAGTTAATACTGAGCTAGATGGACAAATGGTCTAACTCAGTATAAGGCAGCTTCCTCTGATCCTATGCAACATAATAGAGCATTGCTGCCTCTTTTTTGCCCCTTTTCATTTTATTATTTAGGCATTTGCCCTTGGTTTTTAAGATGCACATACACAATTTTAAAAACTATTGCAACTTTAGGAATTGGTGCCTCAGTTTGCCAGTTTTCCTCCTTCCTCCCCATTCCTTTTGTATAGTATCTTTTAGAACATAAGCCTGCAGGCAGCGGTTGTCTTCTTTTTAATCTGGACACAGTGCTCAGTAAATTTGGGGTGATTTATAAATAAAGCAGTGACAACAACAGTTATTAGCATCATGTTTATAGAATAAGCAGAAATCCAGCTCTTTATCACTAGATCACTCCCCCAGTTGTTATATCAGTTGAAAAACTGGATTCTAATTACAGTACTCTTAAAACTGAACAAGTGCAGATAGATTTCCCAGTGTTAACAAGAGGAACAACATTCTCCTATACAGAATGTTGTCAGCGCAACAGCACCATCAATTGTCGTTGATAATGGCTTACTATAAATACGCTTTAAGGAGTGAAACATAATTTAACATCTTATTGCAGCACTCAGAGCTCAAAATGACAATGTAGCCTCCAGATGGCACTCAAACTCACAGTATTGATCAGCATAAATGAATTTAGGAGTGCTTCAACATTCTTGCTTTATAGTTTCTGCTGTCAATTTTGTAAGGATGTTATTAATACAAACCCATATATTTCACTCAACTATACATCTATATCAATTAGTCTGATAGCTTAATTCTGTTATTAAAAAAATCATTTCTGGAAGGGACTGCAAAAATGATTTTTTCCCAGTATCTCACATCTTAACTCCTTTCCACTGTCAGCTCCTCTTTCTCCACAAGTATAATGCTATTGTGTTTTGCCTGTGGTCATGTACGCTCTCATTGTTCAACAGTTCTTTATATTATGAGTCCCAAATAGTTGAACAAGATTCATACCATCAGCTATTTCTTGGGAATGGTTTCAGCTGATGCAGCCTGATGACGTGGACAAGGTGCATGCGACAATGCGGCCAACAACATGTCCTCTTGACCCTTCTTGGCTTATTAAAGCTTGCCAAGGAGGTTTGACTGAGGGTGTGGTCAATGCATTGTTGCGGAAGGGAGTGGTTCCAGCCATCCTGAAAGAGGTGGTGATCCAACCGCTCCTGAAAAAGCCCAACCTGGACCCATTAGCTTGCGACAACTACTGACTGGTCAAAAATACCCTCTTCCTAGGGAAGATGATTGAGAGAGTTGTGGTGCAGCAACTGCAAGTACTCTTGGTTGAAACAGATTGTCTTGAACCGTTCCAGTCTAGGTTCAGGCGTGGTTATGATCTCCCTGATGGATGACCTTTATTGGGAAAAGGATAGGTGGAGTGCGACCCTGTTATTCTGATCTCTCAGCAGCTTTTGATACCATGGTATACTTCTCGGCCGACTTGTTGAGATGGGTATTGGGGACACTGTTTTACACTGGTTCTGATCCTATCTCCAGGATCGTTTTCAGAGAATAGCATTGGGTGATTGTCTTTTGGCCCCCAGGCAGTTGTGATGTGGGGTGCCGCAGGGTAACATCTTGTCCCCTATGCTGTTTAACATCTATATGAAGCCCTTGGGAATGGTCATCAGGAAATTTGGGGTGAGGTGTCTGCAGTACACTGATGATACCCAGCTCTATTTCTCTGTAGCATCTGAATCGGGAGATGCCATGCAAGCCCTGGACCGCTGCCTGGACTCAGTGGTGTGCTGGATGAGGGCCAATCAACTGAGTCTGAATCCTAGCAAGATGGAGGCGCTGTGGGTTAGTGGTTCCCGAGCTGGGATAATTGGTCAGTTGCCTGCTTTGGATGGGGTTGTATTCCCTCTGAAAGAGCAAGTGTGTAGTTTGGTGGTGCTTCTGGATCCATCTTTGTTGTTAGAGGCCCAGGTGACCTCTGTGGCTAGGAGTGCCTTTTACAGGCTTCGGCTGATAAGACAGCTGTGGCTGTTTCTGGACCAGGATAGCCTGACCATTATTGTCCATGCACTGGTAATCTCCAGGCTGGATTAACATAAAGCACTTTATGTGGGGCTGCCATTGAGGTTGGTTCAGAAGCTGCAGCTGGTGCAAAATGCGGTGGCAATACTGCTCACTGGGGCAGGGTATTGCCAACATGTCAGCCCACTGTTGAAAGAATTGCACTGGCTACCTATTAGCTACCGGGCCAAGTTCAAGGCTCTAGTTTTGGTGTACAAAGCCCTATACAGCTTGGGACCAGGACACCTGAAAGACCATCTTATCCCTTATATACCCAGTCAATCACTGCGCTCTGCAGCTGAGGGCCTCCTGCAGATACCATCTTTTCAGGAGGTCCATTCCGCACAACATGGGAAATGGACATTCAGTGTAGTGGCACCTACCCTGTGGAATTCCCTCCCCTTAAATATTAGACAGGCGCCATCTCTGTTATCTTTTTGGTGCCTACTCAAGACCTTCTTCTTTCAACAAGCCTTTTAAGTTGAGACCTTATCCCAATCTGCGTCTGTGTTGGAATTGCTTTTTAATATGTTTTTTAAACTTTTTTTTTTTAAAGATGTTTTTAAAGCTTTTTTTAAAAAAATGTTTTTAAAGACGTTTTGTTTTAATATATTTAAAGTCTGCTTTTATGATGTTTTATAGTGTTTTTAATGCTTTTGTTTGCCACCCTGGGCACCTGCATGGGACTTTCCTCAGAGACCACAGCCATCAAGCAGTGCCTACTGACAACAGCATAAGGTCCCTTTGGCTGCACTCAGTGGCAGCTTATTGTTGCCAACTGCTCCACTTCAAGAGTCACTACTGGAGGTAAACTTCAAGCTCAGAGGAGGATTTGTGAGGTGAGAGGCAAGTGCCTTGGTGAACAGAGGAGAGCTCTTTGAAGCATTAAAACAGTATGACAAAAGTCAGAGAAAGGGGGAGCAGGACATAAAGACTGAAGCAACGGGAGCAATTAAGTATAGCAGCTTATTTAGAAAGGGTGTCATGGAAAAACAGGGAAAGAAATACAGCCAGATTAGCAAAGAGCTTTTTAAAAAGACTTCTAATCTTTTAAACTCAATGGAACATGATGTAGGACATCCCTATATGAACAACTAAATTATTTAATAATGAAGTTCTGAGTCACTTGCAGCACAATCCTATGCATTTTTATTCAGGCAAAAATCTCCCTGAGTTCAGTTGTACTTACTCCCATGTAAGCAAACCCAGAACTGTAGCCATACGCAATTCTTTATATATTGGACCATTCTTTCTTTTGGCTGTGGGTTTTGGGATTATTTATAAACTACACCTGTTATTTCTGGAAAATTCTGAATTTATGCCATTGTTTCCACATTTCTGTGAATTAAACACAGTTCTGTGAATCACAATGACAGCACATATGAAGGAGGGACAGTAGGGTAGGCAACAGTCACCATTTATTCGTAGGTGCATAGATGCTTGAACATTTTCATTCATTCAGA
Organism: Rhineura floridana; assembly: GCF_030035675.1. Taxonomy (NCBI): domain Eukaryota; kingdom Metazoa; phylum Chordata; class Lepidosauria; order Squamata; family Rhineuridae; genus Rhineura; species Rhineura floridana. The sequence continues at coordinate 111,725,702 of NC_084486.1, forward strand.
TCCCTCAAGTCCATTGACTAGAGAAGTTTTCTTACAGTGTTTTTCTTAACCATATGAGCATATACCCTGCATACTCTGGAGTAGATAATTTACCTATTAATACATGCCACTGAAGGACACTGCATTTGGCAACTGAAAAACAGGAACATAGTAAGCTGTCTTATACTAAGTCAGATCAACAGAATCTAGCTCAGCATTGTCTGCACTAAGTGCCAGCAAAGAAATCTTCCAAAGGAATCTTTTCCACCCCATCTGGAGATGTTGTGGACAGAATCTGGGACCTTTTGCATGCAAACCAGATACTTCACTTCTGAGCTATGGACCTACATACCACAGTGACTTGGCATGTATTACCATAACCTGGATGGACATTTTGGGGGAAGCTAAGTCTCCCATGTCTGTCAAGTTTCTCAGTCCAGCAGCAGGATAGGCCTCATCGATGTGGAAGAGAACACAGGAACCTGGCTTACCAGTGGCAACTGGTGGATCCAATGTCAGTGAATCTGCTCTAGGTTTTAGGTCCAAACTTTCAAAGAGCTGTCTGGACATCAGAGCCACCATGAATGCATCTAGCTCAGCTTTGTGAGTAAAGTTTTGCTTATCTGCTGCAGCCTGTTCTCTTCTGTCTTTCAATATACACTGTAATTTGCCACTGTGTGCAGAAGTTGCTTCAGCTTGTTTTTTTATATTTGTTTCACGTTTAATTACATATTGAATAAAATGTGCATGGTGCTTATTGTCTTTTTACTTTTTATCAGTGCTGTATGGGTCAGGAATTATTCCTTAACATTCACTAAAATTGGTAACTATTACCAATGCCTCTGATAATAGTTTTATCTCTCTGAATATTCTCCTGTAGAACGAAGAGGGGAGGGGGTTTAAGAACTCAGCCTCTCAGTTGCTTAGCAACCATCTATGTATTAGAATAAAATAAAGGGGCAAAGTGCCAAGTATTCGTACACAGTTCAAATCCTAGTATTTTGAATGGTTCCGGATTTTTGCTACAATTTACACTGAAGATAACCATGTCAAAAAGCTGCTGGAGTCTGAAAAGCTGCACCTGCAAAGTTTTATCTTCTACAAAAATATGAAAGGGGTGATAGTCTTGTTGAAAGAAATTTTACAAGTTCTACAGGTATGCAAAGGCTTTCTTAAGGTCTATATACAACTGTTAAAGGTATGAAGCTTTGCCCTACATCACATCCAGTCACCTTAGGATCACTATGGCTTGCCTTTTCTGGGAATACTAATGTCAGTTTGAAAATCAGCATAAACTTAGGAGCCTACAGTTAATTAACAGGCTCTGTTTCAGAGACATCAGGGCTCTTCTGTGTGTAAAAAAGGAAGAAAATCAAGAAAAGGAGGAGGCTGCCCTTCACTAAGAGCTGACTAATGCCTTTTGCAGCATTTCAGCTAGATGCTAGATCGTGAATGCCTCCTGTGTAAAAAAGAAAAATCCATTAAACACAGGAATTCAATAGAAATTTCAAGTAATGAAGGGATGCATAGTAAATCATCCTTTCTTGGGATCCTGCTGCAATGTAAGTTGTGTGGCTGCTGTGCATTGAATGAAGATTGTACATAAATGCCACTGACTATTTACATTCACATGATACATGAAGAATGTGGTGGAATATGAGGTTCAACTTGAACTGGTGGGTTAGGCCTACATGGGGTTAAAAAGGGTAGACAGGAGATCTCCTGGTTCCCAGGTTGCACTTATCTTTTGCTCTCCTGCTTACTCTTCCTTTTTGTGTAAACAGATATTCTTAGGATGCTCAACACATATTCCAGCTTCTTCATTCTCTTGAGGGAACGAGCAGACATCTTTGCCTTTGTCTGTCTCTTTCCTCACAGCATGAGGGCAAACACTAGGCTTACTGTTTGCATCTCCAACTTAGCTAGACAGCCAGATATAAAACTCTTTCCCATCAAGTATGTATTTCCAGAATAAAGTAGATTCTGGGATCACAGGCTACGTGTCCTGGAAGATGAACTGCTGGCAAGTGATAGGTTGCACCTTACAAGGACTGGGAAGAATATGTTTGGCCACAGCACAGAGAACTTCATCAGGAGGGCTTTAAACTAAATCCTAAGGGGGAGGGAGACATAAACGTGGAGGTAACAACTGACAAAGGCTTATGCACAGTAACGGGAACTGAGAGAACAGCTCTAATAGGGCCCAATAATAGTCTTCATAAAAATGTAGTGAGGAAGCCAGACAATAAATCGCATGCTCTTCAATGTCTATATATTAATGCCCAGAGTATGGGAAACAAACAAGACTAACTTGAACTCTTAATACAGGAGGGTAAATATGACTTGATAGGTATAATTGAAACTTAGTGAAATGATTTCCATGACTGGGCTACAGCAAATGAAGGCTATAACTTGTTCAAAAAGAACAGAAGAAATAGAAAGGGAGGCAGAGTTGCACTACATGTTAAAAATATATATCCCTGCACAGAAATACAGGAGAATGAGCTTGGCAGGTCCACTGAGAGTATCTGGATTAAAATTAATGGGGCAAGGAATAAAAGGAATATGGTGGTTGGAGTCTACTACCGAACACCCAATCAAGGAGAAGACAAGGATGAAACTTTCAAAAAGCAAATTGCCAATGTTTTGAGGAGGCATGTTGTAGTAGTAATGGGGGGGCTTCAATTACACCAATATCTGTTGGGAGATAAATTCTGCCAAACAAGGCCCCTCCAAGAAATTCCTGAGTTGTATTGGAGATAATTTTCTCCTACAGAAAGTAGAGGAAGCAACTAGAGGATCAGTTATTTTTGATGATTCTAATCAAGAGAGGACTTAGCAGATGAAGTGGCAGTTACAGGAACTCTGGGGGAAAGTGACCATGCTACTTGCATTCTTTACTTTACTTTGCCTTAAAGAAAGCAAAAGCTGAGAGTAGCCATATACATACCCTGGACTTCAGGAAAGCCGATTTGAATAAACTCAGAACAATGAAAAGTAAGGTTCCGTGACAAGCAACCCTAATGAGAAAAGAAGTCAAAGATGGGTGTGAATTTCTAAAAAAGGATGATAATTGTTATTTATCACAAGCGAATATGAGCCAACAGTGTGATATGGCTACAGAAAAAGGCAATAATAGAATAGTTTCCAAACCACGTGAAGTAGTAGTTCCCCTCTATTCAGCACTGGTTAGGCCTCATCTGGAGTGCTACATCCAGTTGCGGACACCACACTTTAAGAAGGATGCAGACAAACTGGAATAGGTTCAGGGGAGGGCAACAAGGATTATCAGGGAACTGGAAACAAAATCCTATGAGGAGAGACTGAAAGAACTGTGCTTGTTTAGCCTTGAGAAGACTGAGGAGAGCTATGATAACATTCTTCAAGTATGTGAAAGGTTGTCACACAGAAGAGCACCAGGATCTCGTCTCGATCATCCCAGACTGCAAGACACTGAATAATGGGCTCAACTTACAGAAAGCCAGATTTCAGTTGAACATCAAGAAAAACTTCCTACCTGTTAAAGCAGTACAGTAATAGAACTAATTACCTAGGGAGGTGGTGGGCTCTCCAAGACTGGAGGCATTCAGGAAGAAGCTAGACAGATACCTGCCGGGTATGGTTTAAGTTGGATTCCTGCACTGAGCACACGATAGGACTCAATGGCCTTAGAGGCCCCTTCCATCTCTACTATTTCCATGATTCTATGATAGTTTTCTTATTTTGAAGCATAAAGTCTCAGTGTGACTAATTCCAGGAAAAGTGCGATATTTAGCAAGGATTCAAACACACACAAAGTTCATTCAGGTGCTTGTTGTTACTCAGCATGTGCACAAATTGACTTTCAAATGCCACACAGTTGTAAGCATCACCCCTTGCTTGGAGACAATGCATACTGATCAAGCAATATATCCAGTCCCTTGTATGAATCACATTCTCTAACATTACTTGGATCTATACTAACATCTATACTGATTTGTCAATATACAAAATATACTGTCAATTTCCACAGTTTCCATGTCCTAATGTGGATGCGTACAAATTCTCTTTCTCCATTCAACTCACATTAACACAAAACCTGGATGCTGTCACCACTAGTTAACCCAATTCAAGTATTTTTATGATAGTATTTATGTCATAGGCAACTGCAGTCTTATTAATCCTAATTGCTTGGCTTACTCATTGTTTTCTACTCTACAAATGCAAGAACAAATAAAAGTAAAAGCAACAATATTCTTGTTCAGCTTCTTACTCCATGGAAAAGAGTTAACTATATACAGCTTGCAGAATGTGTCTTGAACAAGATCATAGCCTAGCATTAAACAATGGTGCACAATTCATCATGACAGCACTTTAACATTTCTCATGGTGAAATACATCTAGGCTACATTCACACCATGCATTTATTTCACTATTATTCCACTTTAAACAGTAATGGCTCCTCCCAAACATTCCTGGGAAGTGTAGCTTGTAAAGGGTGCTGAGAGTTCTTAGGAGACCCCTCTTCCTCTCACAAAGCTACAATTTCTAGCATGGTTTAACTAGGCCGCATCTGCACTATACATTTAAAGCAACATCATAACACTTTAAACAGCCATCGCTTCCTACAAAGAATCTTAGTTGTCTTAGTTGTCTTCTGTCCTCCTCACAAAGCCACAATTAATTCCCAGAGTGGTTTAACAATCAGTCCCTGTTCCTACAGAACTCTGGGAATTGTAGCCCTGTGATGGGAAAAGGAATCTCATAACAACTCTCAGCACGCTTCACAAACTACACTTCCCGGGATTCTTTGGGGGAAGACACAACTATTTAAAGTAGAATAATAATGGAATAAATGTATAGTGTGAATGTGGTCCTAGTGTTACATTTCAAGACTTCATTTTTAAGTGCTGTTCTCCTTTCGAAAAACCTACAGCAGAAGGAGGTGTCAGACAACAATGAATGTGCATGAAGGGAGATTGTTTCAGCTGGCCCCACCCTAGGGTGGAATACAAATATAATAAATACATAAAAAGAATTAATGAAATAAAACACACTTAGATGAAGCTAGTATCTCGACCCATTTCAATCTGAATTCAGGTCTGGTTTCAATATAGAGATTGCTCCAGTTAATGATTCACTTTTAGAGAGGAACAGTGGGAGCTGGCCTCTCAGCATGTTTTCATGCCATCAATAACCATGGTATTCTCTTAGAGCAGCTCAGTAGGCTGGGGCCACAGTGATATGGTGGTTCCTCCTCTGCCTGCAGGGCCATTTTCAGAGTGTAGCATTGGGGGACTTCTGCTCAACTACATGGCAGTTGTGCTATTCTATACCCAATGCTTTTTAACATCCATATGAAGCTGCTGGGTGCCACCATCAAGGGGTTTGGGATTCAGTGTCAACAAAATGCTGATGCTACCTAGCTCAGCATATTCGTACCATCTGAACCAGAGGTAGCTGTGTCAATGCTGAATCAGTGCCTGGAGAATTCAATGGACTGGATGAGGGCCAATAAATCCTGAAAAGATGGAGGTGTTACTGGTGAGTGATTATTGTTTCCAGAAATTAGGTATCTGCCCTGTTCTGGGTGGAGTCCCACTCTCTGAAGAAGCAGGCACATAGTATGCGGATCCTACTGGATCCACTGTTGTCACTGAAAGCCAAAGTAAAGATCCTACTTCCAGCCATGGCTGGTTCATCTGTTATAGCCATTTCTGAATTAAGATAGGGTGCTCAAAATGGTTGGCAAGCTAATAATTTCCAGTCTTGGTTACTGCAATGTACTCCATGAGGGGCTACCTTGAAGGAGGTCCAGAAATTGCAGCTAGGACAAATACTGAAACTTTGGTGTAATGCCATATAACACCTATTCTGCAGGAACTGTACTAGCTTCCTATATGTTACCAGGTCCAATTTAAGGTGTTAAGTCTGACTTTTAAACCCATGACTTGGAACCTAGGTGCTTGATGGAAAGCCTCTCGCCATTCCAGCCAGATCATTCTCTAAGACTGGCTGAGGGAGCTCTTCTCATTGTGGGAGATCTTTCCACTGTCCCACCCACAACTGTTGCTCATGGTGTGGGGACACAAGATAAAGCCACCTTGATAATTGTGCCCAACTGTGGAATTCCCACTCCTTGGAAGCATGGGTGGCCATGTTGCTTGTGGTTTTCTATCACCAAATAAAAACACATATTTTCTCCCAGGATTTTGAAAGGCTTACTCGACTCTGATCTTGAGTTTTAGTATTAGTATAGCACAGTACATGCTACTGTACTGCTGCTGGTTTTAATGTTTGGATTTTAATTTTGTTTTATTATATTTTTCATTCCCAGTGTAAATTGCTTTGGTTGTAAAAAGTGGTCTATACTTTTATTATTAAATTAATAATTTTTTTCTGGACATTTTTGGAAAGCTCCTTACAAATCAGTATTCCAGATGTCTACAAAGGGGATTACCAAGATTTCAGCATTCGGGTTCTTTTATCATTAATAAAAGTGGAGACTCCAATGGTAGAGGGAGGAACTTGGGAAATCTCTGTTTTCCAAACCCTGACAAGCATTGATATGAGAAGCGGTGTCTGCTGAAATTCCTTGTCCTGCCCTTATTAAAGGCACAGGAACCTTAATGTTGAAAGCTAGCCATTGTTGGTCTATAATGACTATAAAAATGTATTTCCCTACTTTAAAAAAAATTAAAGCAGCATTCAGCCATGAAGCTAGCCAATGCTAATAATTTCCCCAAAGAAACATAAAGACAACAATGCCAGGTATCTATTATTCATTTGTCAAGTGCAGTAGGAAAAAAATGTAGAGGGAATAGTACAGAGAAACCCAATTGTTTTCATTACACTTTATTGCCACATTGATCCATCTGAGACAAGGAAAGAAATATCCTGCTTTCAAAATTACATATACTGCTGAAAAGGATGATAGCATATTTGTGGAAAGATTAACAGTGCTACCCAATTCTTAAGGGACAGCTTGCTTATTAAAATTCATGAACAGCCAAATAATGGTTTCCATCTGCAATGCAACATCTATCTTTATTGCATATTTTATTTACAATTTAGAGGCTACATATACCAAGCTTAGTTAGAAATGTGATAAAATATTAAAACTGTGGAAACAATAAGCTTAACTACCTAGGACATCTGTATGGAAAGTGTAGCATTTGCACCTATAGAACACATTTAAAGGTGCTTTAACCGCAAAGTTTCAGAGTTACATGGGCAACGCTACATTTAGTCAATACACGGCTGACTGACCAGCCAAGACACTGTAACTCTCTCAAAGTCGATGTGCTTGTTTTGCTGCTTCTAGCTGAAAACTCCTCCCTCTAGCATGTGACAATTTTCCAGCTGCATGCAACCTGGTCTAAAGGGCTCAGCTAGCAAGCAAACTGAGGCAGCTGCTGAAAGCCAATGTCAAAAGGCATTGTCAATTTGGTGATTGTGACCATTTGGGATTGGTATTCTGCAGTGAGAAGACACTAAGAAAGTGGTGAGAGGTCACATCTAGTCAGTGGTGGCTGTTGCCCATTGGAACGGATAGGGAAGAAAGCAGGGAGCCGAACAGTACATGGGGCCAGAGCCAAGGCAGGGCCAACTAACTCTAGTTTTGTCCCCATCCTCCTCCCTGCTGATTTCTACATAGACAACACTGTCACTAAGGAGGAAAAAGTTAATAGCCACCACTAGATCCTGGACTGGATGCAAGTAAGAAGTCAAGCAAATGTGGGCTGGCTGAGATCAAACGGAGATTGGTGGGGCAATGTCCCATGAGCCCTAATAAGCCAACCTCCACTGCTTCTAGCTATTGGCCCAATTGCTCCACCTGGCAAGGTCACACATATACTTCTGCCTTAACTAGTTAGTGCATTACTGAAAGAAACAGCACTGCATCTTATGACTTCCACTGCTGTGCTAATGTCGGCTTCTCTGTCTCAGAGTCCTTCCTTGCTTTCTAAAGCTTCTAGTCTATCCACCATGATATTATCCACAGCCTTCTGTGGCATTACTGAACCATCTGCCCTTTCTTTCTCCCCATCTCTTCCACCCTACTCTGCTTCACTCCCTCCTGCTCCTTCAGGAATTCTGCTCCTTCACCTAGAAAGCAATAACCCTCCATGATCCTTTCCTTTCTCAATCCCCTCAAGTTTCTTGTCCTCACCAAAAGCTGATTCCCCAACCTCTGACTCTGCTGCTGCTCTGTTCTTCAAAAGTGTCTCCTTCTCCCACTCTTCATCCTGAAGACTGCAGTAGTGACACTGGTCGCCTTCTCTGCAAATGCTGCCAGGTCCGGCCCCCACTCACCCATTCATCTGCCCCACCACTTCCCATCTTTTGGGGTTCATTCTGTTCAACTTTACTCCCCTCTACACCTCCATATTGTGTCACATATCAGCACGATGGTCCCTCTGTGATGCTCCTGTATTAATGTATATATGGTAAGTGCTGTTTGTATAGGAGATACATGGTAAGTGGAATGAAAGAGGAGGGGGGAGTAAATGCGCAGTAGAATGCTGGATGATTGGCTGAGTGTTGAGAGTATAAATGGAAGGATGACAGTTAAATCTGGGTGGACGTAAGTGGGTTGTTTTGGTGGGTTTTTGAGAGGAGATTGTGTGGAGAGTTGGTGGACGTGAGTGGGTTGTTTTGGTGGGTTTTTGAGAGGAGATTGTGTGGAGAGTTGGTGGATGTGAGGAGAGTGTGGAGTTTGGATTAATACTAAGACAAGTACCAGAAATAGATGAAACCATATGCTTATGTGCCTTTATAAAGTAATCTTGTTATCTCTGTTGTTTAATAAAAACTATATTTGGTTTACCGAAGGCCTGATCCTTGGCTGGGGTTATACAGACCAGAAGGGAGGGCAAGGTGCTTACCAAGGCTGAAGGGAAACTGTAACAATTGGTGGCAGCGGTGAAGGGAAGAATATAACACCACAAGTATTCAGAGCAAACCAGGAACGTATGCTTTATATATAAAGTTCAAAGGGATTGGGGACAGCTTAAGCACTCAGTCACAGAGGTAACCTGATAGAGAGACTCAGGCAGAGTCTCTGTGAATACTGGTTATAGGACGTGACTGGTGGTGCTGCCTAGCAGGGGGATCTGGTGAGATCTGTGCTAGAGCGGGGAGAGAAACCATAAAAAAGGACAGTCCAGACTGGTGAAGTCCCTGGTGGTGCCTAGTGACAGGCAGTAACCACGAGCAGGTAGGAACCTGACAGGGAGAGCCAGGGAAGGGCGTCACACCCTCCCCCATCCCTTCATCCTTCATTTCAGACCTTTATGCCTGTCTTCCTCTCTGACAACATCTTCTCCTTGCTCTTTGGAGATGTCAACAGCCAAGTTGATAACGTCTCTCTGATCCAGCTGCCTTCTCCTTTGACATTCACTGTGAGCTGACTCACCCACTCATCTTTGCTCCCCAAACTTTCCATGCCTCTGTCACTCTCCATACCAGTTGACATATTTTTCAATACTTAGTTTCCAGATTTTTTTGGATATTAACTGTGCTTTACTATGCACCCTGCTTAGACAGCTTTGTGATTAAGTTGTCTACAAACATTTCTAATTAAAACTAAAGCATTCTCCCATTTTCAAAAAACATCATTTGACCCACTCCAATTCCCATCAAAACTCCTACAGCATATTGCTTACTCCTGCAATCTCAAATTGCTCTCTGCACAATCCTCCCTTGATCCTTTACAACCTGGCATATGCCTTCTGCACCCCTCCTCAACAAAATCACTGGCATTCTCTCCTCACCCTCCTTGACCTCTCTTCTACCTTTGATATACAGTTCTGTCCTCAGCTGGTTCTCTTCCTGTTTAGTTGCTCTTTCAATGTTTCCACAGAGAAAAGCACTTCCTTTGTTTTCTCTTTCCATTGTGGTGCCTCAGAAATCCATTCCTGGCAGTTGCACACTGCTCGTAGGTGACCTCAAATTCCATGGCTTTCATACCATCTTCATACTGATAACATCCAGTTCTACCTCTCTATCTGCCTCTGTCCAATCCCACACTTCTTAAATGCCAGACCTGTATTTCCTCTATCTACAGCTTATGAGAGAATGTAAATTAAGCGTTAGTGGAAGATTTTTATCCATTCCAGTGACTAAATAAATAGTACAGTCCAATTCTCAGGTTACATAAATAAATGGACTATGGATGGATTTTCAAAAAATGGATTTTCAAAACTGAAAACTAAAGCCAGATCCTCTCCCCTCTCTTCCCTCCTGGAAAGCAATAGTGACCCACCTGCCAGAAACCTAGCATTGTGGCTCCACCCTACCCAGTGAACTGCTTTTTCTGAATGACAACAATATCACATCACAGAATCAGTAGTCATGAGCACCATTTTCATAAAACAGCAACACACAGCAAATGCAACAGCACCTAACAACATCCTAAAATATTTCAACACTATGAATGTAATAGTAATACTCCTCTGGCAACAGCAGAAATAATGAAGGAGTTTACAACATGAGCAGCTATTCAACCCTCCCCCACCCCACATGTATATACTATGAACCAAAGTATTGCCTCCATATTTAAGTAAGTAAGAAAAGCCCTGTTGTATCACATCAAGGGTGGGTTCTACTTCCAACAATGGCCAATTAGGTGTTTCACAGAAACCCATAAGTGGGTCAGTCAGATGTTTTCCTTCCTCTCCATTCACTTCCCAGGAACTGCTATCCAATACCCTGGGAAATATACTGATATTCTTGGTCTAAAGGGGAGGATGAGGAGACTTGGTGACCTGTAGGGGGAAGAGGCAGCTTGGTGACCTGTAGAGGGGAGGATGAGGAGACTTGCTAACCTGTAGAGGGATGGAGGAGGAACCTTGGTGACCTGTAGAGAGGGATAAGGAGGAGAAAGCTGGGCAATAGTAGTGGGGGGAAGGAGACTTAGCCAGGTCTGGGGGCAGTTGGGGGTTTGGCGAGGGGGTGGGGTAGTTAGGGTTGGTGGGGTTTTTTGCAACTCTCTGCAGCTCTGGCATCAGGGAGAAGGAGAAGCAGGGGAGGATCATAAAAGGCTTTGGCAAGCTCAAAGGGGAGGGGTGATGGTTTGGGTAAGCTCTGGAGGGGGCTTGGTGAGGTGGTTAGATGATGGGGTATACAGGGGTGGCAGCCCCTAGCACACACATAATACACAATCTTTTAATATGTGGGTCCCTTAATATTTTCTTTTCTTTTATTCACCCCACCCTGCCTTCCTGTTGTCCCATTGATCTGATGGGGATAAGAGTCTCTCTGTGTGTGTCTCATCTGTCAAGTCCCTGATTGACACTGTTCTGTTTTCTCTTTCCTATGTTGTGGGTAAACAGGGGTGTCATATTGGTCAAGATGCATTATACTTTAAAGGGATGGGGCCTAAAAGGGAGGAAGAGTGTTGGTTTGAGGATAAAGGGAGGGGGCAAGGGGCCCACTGCTATCCTGAGCTCAAGGGCTCAGTTTTCAAAATGGATTTTCAAAAAAACCTGAGATGCACATCTCTTTAGAAAAATAATAGCATAAAATTTACAACGTACTCAACAGAACTGTTTTCTGTTGATACTGAATCCCATTTGCTCATCAAAATGATGGGAATATGTTTACATTGACCTGTACCTCTACTAGCATTGAAAAGTAAACTCATCACAAAGCACAAATTGGATTTTATTTCTCCCCGAGAACCAGTCGCAATCTCATTTACAGTGCTGTAATCAGTTACAGTATTAATCCATGCTAATCCTTTTTAGGGCCCTTCAATGGCACTGATCATCCTCCTAGGGGTCAAGAAGTGTTTTTCAATGAGACTTCCTTCCCAGCTGGCTGATGACTGTTTTTTCTTTCCCCTGCGGTGTTTGGGATGTCACTCTGCAAGAGTCAGCGCTAACAGCAGCAGATGGAGGATGTGGTGCATGGAGATTAGGGCAGCAAGATGAGTCTAATGGATGAATATAACAAGGGATTCAAAGATCTAGGGTACACCTTTGCTAGTCAGCATATCTGTCATTTTCTGTTTAACTAATTTGCAGGTGTAGGATGAGAAAGATCTTAGCATGTGTTCTCTAAATCTTCATAAGATTAGCATGGAGGCTATAGATGCCCCAGCTGGCTATGGTTACAATGGGTGGCGTTCAATACTAGTCCTACTCAGAGTAGATCCATTGATGTTAATAGACATAATTAAGTTATTATTTATTACTTATTATTTATTAAATTTATTTATACCCCACCTCAAGGCAGCTTACAAAGAAAAATAAACACAAGTATAAGAATACATCAATAAAAGCAATACAATTTACAAAAATTAAACTAAATAACAAATAACATTAAGAAAAAATGTCCTTTTCGTTCTATGCAAGCCTCACAAGTTAGGGTAATTGATTTCAATGGATCTACTCTGAGTAGGACCTCATTGAATACATTCCAATATTTCTAAAATAGCACATATACTTTTACACTTAATGGGTTGTTTTTTGTTATGTGCTTCCAAGTCAATTACGACTTACGGCAACCCTATGAATCAGAGACCTCCAAGAGCATCTGTCATGAACCATCCTGTTCAGATCTTGTAAGTTCAGGTCTGTGGCTTCCTTTATGGAATCAATCCATCTCTTGTTTGGCCTTACTCTGTTTCTACTCCCTTCTGTTTTTCCCAGCATTATTGTCTTTTCTAGTGAATCATGTCTTCTCATTATGTGTCCACAGTATGATAACCTCAGTTTCATCATTTTAGCTTCTAGTGATAGTTCTGGTTTAATCTGTTCTAACACCCAATTATTTGTCTCTTTTGCAGTCCTTGGTATGCGCAAAGCACTCCTCCAGCACCACATTTCAAATGAGTTGATTTTTCTCTTATCCACTTTTTTCACTGTTCAACTTTCACATCCATACATAGAGCTCCTGTAGGATGCACACCTTAATGTGGTAAGGGGGTTTGAGAGTGTTGAAGAAGCTGAGAGCAATGCCGTCAGGAGTCTAGACCAAGAAGCTAGACTTCTAGCAGGGGCACCCAAGGCGGAATGGATAAAGCTGAGACACCAGACTAAGATGCATCCAAACTCTGAGGAAGGCAATGGTAAACCACTCCTGAATACCTCTTACCATGAAAATGCTATGAATGGGTTGTGTACTCATGAGTAAAAGTTGGTTGAACACAACCCAGTATCTTGTGTTGCAGTTATTTTAGGAAATAATTCTAATTCTACTACACTGGAAAACATGCAAGATTTTCTTCTTTCCCACCTGAAAAGTTTTTCAGACCTCTGGGTTTATTACAATTTGCCACCTCCTGACTCGAAGGGGCATGTGTGTCTGTAACAGCAATGTACCAAGAAGGAACTAAGCAGTGTTTCCCATCATAATGTTGCAAAGATAGAAGAAATATTTGTTAAACATCTTTTTGCAATACAGCCTTTGAAAGCACTACTCTCTTTACATAACAAATGAACAATACTAGGGTAGTTCAAGCAGCTTCATATTGTTAGCACCACATTTAAAATTATAATCCAAATTCAAGAAATACAATCTTGATATATTTGGACATACAAGCACCAACTGCTCCAAAGCGCTGGCTTTCTTCTAAGCAGAATATCACTTCTTGCAAATTAAAAGGGGGGGGGAAGGAAAACTCCCTCTCCTTCCAGTACTCCTCAATCACACTTCTGGGCAGGACTAGCCCTAGTCTCAGCATTAGATTGACTTTCTCTTTCCCTTTCAAAACTTCTTAAATGTTCACAAATTTAGTTCTAAGTTGTACACTCCCTTCTGACTCCAGTACTGGAGAACCCAACTGTACTGTGTTAGAAGTGGCTTCCTCCTCCACAGCACAAAACCTCAGCAACATTTCAGAACCATAGACAGCTCTCTCCATTCCTTTAAAATCTGCTCAATCCAAGAACTGCACTTTCTCTGTTCCATTTGCAACCAGTTGCCTAATCTTTAGGAAACCTCTCTTACCCCAACCCAAAGAGGAAGGATAATCTCATCTCTGTAGTTTGGGTGTAAGGCAGACAGGAATTTGGGCTTTGTGTTCAAGATAATAGTCATGATTTCTCAGAAAGGGATGAGCCCTTTTATTTATTGGGGGAATTTTTTTTTCACCATCTGGGTCTCAAAGTGGCTTACCATGATAAAAAAAACACTATACACAAAATGTAAAACAAATTAAACCACAAAAAATTAAAACCTCAGAAATTTAAAATCTCAAAAAATTAAACAAAAAAACCAGAACATTTAAAACAGGAGAGAAGTATTCATGATGCAAAGGCCTCCAGAAAAAACAGTTTTAACTAGGCATCTGAAACTCAGCAGGGATGGTGCCTGTCTAACTTCTAGTGGGAGGGAGTTTCGAGAGTTGGGCCCACAACACCAAAGGCACAACTCCTCATCAATCTGAGTCATGCTTCTGGCCCATGGAGACCCACAAATTATAATCTGTATTCCATTATTCATAACTTTTAATATTTACAAATGGCACTTCGGAGCAGAGAGGTTTTTAAAGTGTCAGAGCAATGCTTACAACTTTCTCTTGAGTGCTTAAAATTAATTTGGAACAGGCATAAATTAGTCCTTCCACTGTAGATCATCTTGTCTTTTTAAGTCATTTCACTTCTGACAGCTTCCTGTGAAGCTTTCCACTGTATAGCCCCACATACTAGCCAGCATGTTCACAATAGGACTTTTCTGACACCCCCTTTCCATTGCAGCTTCTTATTCTCCACTAAATTAGCTCCTAAATGTCAGATCCCTCCAGAATAGGATTCAATACAGCATGAAGGGCTGCAACTAGAAAAGTGGCAAACCTTTCAACAAGTAAGTAGCGGTGAAAGCTTTTTGAACCCCATTTAATGTTTTCTACAGAATAAAGCAGATCTGTTATCATAAACATTCATTATTTAGTTGTAGAATACTGCCCTCTATTTTGGCTTTATCACCCTCCCTCCACAAAATCAAATTATTTGACCTTTCTGTCTAGATAAATCAATTATTCCCGGCAAACTGTTATCTAGTCATTAAGAAACAGTCTTTTCACCTTACCACAAGAAAATCATTTTATTTGCTATCTGGTTAATTATCTGTATTTCAGTTTTACTGATCTGATTCATAGATATATTATAACCATGCAACTCTTCAAGAATTTATTACTAAGCAATGATAAGCATTACAAAATCAGATTGGGGTGAACCAAGAACCCTTTGCTGACTTTTGTCCAGCAAGATGAATAGCCAGAAAGTGTTACAAATTCAATCTAAAAATTCCATTCATGAACATAGTTGGGGGTGGGGGAGCATATTTAAAGGGGTGTAGCTCTTATTTGAATTTTTTTTCTGAATTAAAGCAAATGTAATTATACTTTTTCTAGTAAGAATTCAAGTTTTTGAACCCCAGTGGTACATTATATATTGTCACAGACTAACTGTGGGTAGCTGCCTTCCATGCTTATCATGGGCTAACTGACAATCCTCTTATATCACTTCAAATGCTGACTTCAAAAATGGAGAGATTACTCATAAATACAAATACTTACATACATTCTTGTAGCTTTCCCCAGCTCAGTTCAGTTTCGACACATAGCATTCTAATAGGTTTGGAGTATTACATTCAAAAGACACCATTTTCTCACCCAAGTCACATTTTGATTTCTAAAGCCAACTGTAAATCATCCCTCATCCATGCTGTCTGTGCAAATCCACAAAAAAAAAAAAAGGTGGATTGGGAGGGTGCTCCTGATGACTATACCACATTTCTGCAATTTCCTTCCCACGGGGACTCACTACTGTTCAAGCCAAAGGATCCTCCGGCAGCATAATAAAACCATTCTGCTTTTACTTTTGGAACCCACAATTAGGTTTGAGAAGAAGTGTTGTGGGGAAATTTTGAATGCAGTTTGTGTTTTAAATAATCTATTTTTAGAATTTATTTTTTACTCTTTACTTTAAGCCTTGCAAGCTGGACTAGGAATCTAGACAAATACTTATTTGGGACACAGCATTTCTTTTAGCTAAGAGCATATCTTATAGAAGGATGGGATGGCAGGGAATAATATTGACAATACTGCCAGATGATTTATTTAAATAAACAAGTTGTGTTGAGCCCCAGCTCTCCCAGGAGGATCAGGGAGGGGAGTCGGCCAAGCCCCAGCCTCCTCAGATAGAGCAGGGGAAGTAATCAGAGGTAGATGAGGCTTTCAAGGACAATGAGGGAAAGGAAGTAGTTGACAGTCTGCCAGTTCCCACAGACAGCTCTCCCGCCAAAGCAGTCCTCGCTCCACCTACAGATGCCCCAACAGAGATGTTGGGGGATGACCAGGCGAGCACACCAGCTCCACACACACCCCAGGATTCCCTGCCTGGCACATTAAACACTTTCCCATCTCCTCAGGCCGAGCCGGCACCTATCAAGCTTGTACTGTTAGATGAGCTGGCGGAGGCTCGCCCCCCTTCACCCCTCACAAGACGCCGTGAGAAGATGGGACTTCGAAGGCATCAGAGATTATGGGTGACGACCTTCCCTACTTAAGGCAGCGCCGCCCTGACTCGGTTGCTGAATCAACTATCTTCACACACTGCAGAGTATGCCTAGGTAGCTTAGTTAGGGACTGTAGTGAGTTAGCATAGCCAAATCTATGAAGCGCACTGCCTTTAATGTAAAAGATACTCTAATAAAACAGGAATTAATTCCAGTCTTGCCTCCGTCTTGTGTTTCACACTCTGGGCAGGCCAGCTTGACTCAACCACCATCCCTCTTCTCCAATGACTCCATGACCGAAAAAAATTACAATTTTCAATTATAAAAAAGGTCTCCTTGACCCGAGAAAACCATAGTTCCATAGGACCAGAACGGCACTACTTCAGCCTTCCACAACATCGTGATTGGTGCCTTAAAGATGGTTTGGACTACAACTCCCTTTATCCCTAATTATTAGTCATACTGGCTGGGGCTGACAGGAGCTGTAGTTCAAAACAACTGGAGGGCACAAGATCAGGGAAAGTACTACAACATCTAAAGAAGAGAGCTAGTAATACTGCATCCCTGTATACCGACTTAACTGGGAATTGAATTTAATGGGACTAATTTGAGTAGATATGTATAGGACTTCTGAGTCCTACAGATATAATTTCCCAACAACAACAACAACCAGCTATTTTAAATGCTATTAGCGCTATAAGGTTCCATAATAAAAAAGCAGGAACTGAACAAAAGAGTGCTATAAAATGCTCCACAGAACCACCACATTGTGACAAAACTGAATTAAATGTTCTAATGAAGGGGAAAGTAATGTGGTGACCTTCAGATGTTGTACTCCCATGAGTCCCAGCCAACATGGCCAATGGTAAGGGATGATGGAGTTGAATCCATGTTGTCTATACCTGATCCCAGGAGAGAAAACAAAAGAGAATGTTATTTTAAAATTATATTACATTTCCTCCACAATTGGGTAACAAAGTTTCTTCCTAAACTCAGCTTGACCTGCAACTAGCAAGCACATTATAAACACATTTTTCACCCAATTGTTAAAGGCTTGCACCACCAGAGAACAACTGCTTTGGAAGGATGTGATCGACTTACTGGTACAACATGACCAGTGTAGTAGTATGTTGTCTTTGGTGATTAGGCTGGTTTAAGAGGAATAGCAATAGCATTTTTAAACTAAAACCTATTTAAGAAAATATTCCACTATTATTTATTTTCTTGCATTCATGTCCCAACTTTCTTCCACCATGGACCCAAGGCTGAGTACATGGGTTCCTGATGGTCTTCCCATTCATGTAGTAACTAGACCCACACTTACTTAGCTTCAACAATGTGGTGGCTTCATAAGCCATACCCAGGGAACTCTTGTGAATTCCTTTCCTTATGCTTCCTTCTCGTTGAACATTCCCTATCAGTTCCCCAAGCTTGATAAACCTGTTTACTGTTTTTGTTTCACTAGTTGCCTTTGTTTCATAAGTCATTTTTCTATAGGCAGCACAGAAAGCATTATGTTTTAAGTCAGAATTCATTTAAGCTAGATTATTAGGTTAGTGTCTTACAGAACATTCATTTCTGTGATCCATGGTATAAGGACTGAAATGGTTGCCTTTTAAATCAAATGCCTTTGACTTCCCAAACCTAAAGGATCAAGGTTCCATTTCAGGTTGAATGAATTAGGGGCATAAAAGAAATGGGGTGCCACAGCATCTGATTGTCCTCATGCGCAACCTATACTCTGCACAAGAGGCTACTGTAAGGACAGAATATGGAGAAACCAATTGGTTCCCCATCGGAAAGGGTGTGAGACAGGGGTGTATTTTATCACCCTATTTATTTAATCTATACACAGAACATATCATACGGAAAGCAGGATTGGACCAAGATGAAGGAGGTGTGAAAACTGGAGGGACAAATATCAATAATTTAAGATATACAGACGATACCATACTACTAGCAGAAACCAGTAATGATTTGAAACGAATGCTGATAAAGTTCAAGAGGAAAGCACAAAAGCAGGACTACAGCTGAACGTCAAAAAGACTAAAGTAACGACAACGGAAGATTTATGCAACTTTACAGTTGACAATGAGGACACTGAACTTGTCAAGGATTATCAATACCTTGGCACAGTCATTAACCAAAATGGAGACAATAGTCAAGAAATCAGAAGAAGGCTAGAACTGGGGATGGCAGCTATGAGAAAACTAGCAAAGGTCTTCAAATGCAAAGATGTATCACTGAACACTGAAATCAGGATCATTCAGACCATGGTATTTCCGATCTCTATGTATGGATGTGAA
Source organism: Rhineura floridana (assembly GCF_030035675.1). Classification (NCBI taxonomy): domain Eukaryota; kingdom Metazoa; phylum Chordata; class Lepidosauria; order Squamata; family Rhineuridae; genus Rhineura; species Rhineura floridana. The sequence continues at coordinate 111,744,433 of NC_084486.1, forward strand.
AGTTGGACAGTGAAAAAAGCTGATAAGAGAAAAATCAACGCATTTGAAATGTGGTGTTAGAGGAGAGCTTTGCGGATAACATGGACTGCAAAAAAGACAAATAATTGGGGGTTAAAACAAATTAAACCAGAACTATCACTAGAAGCTAAAATGATGAAACTGAGGTTATCATACTTTGGACACATAATGAGAAGACATGATTCACCAGAAAAGACAAAACAGAAGGGAGTAGAAAAAGAGGAAGACCAAACAAGAGATGGATTGATTCCACAAAGGAAGCCACGGACCTGAACTTTCACGACAGATGCTATTGGAGGTTACTGATTCATAGGGTTGCCATAAGTCGTAGTCTACTTGGAGGCAACAACACAACAACAACACAACAACAACATTAGAGGGAGATCAAATGAGACAAGGGCCCACAGTGTTCCAGAATGCAGTTCAATTGTTTAGGCCTCTGAGATCCTGAGAGTCTCTTCAGTCATACATAAGGGCTCAGACATGTAAAGTGGGGATACCAACTTTTTCTCTGACAGTAGCTCTCTTCACTGCACCATAAATTATTTGAAAAACTGCCCCCATGGAGTTAACTGAGCAGCTTTCTGGATTACAGCCCAAATCTGCCAGTACAGGAAACTGAATCCTTCCTATTCTCAATTTCTAGCAATATGGTGTGTCTAAGAATATGTAGATAAGCATGAGTAATCCAGAAACTCTCTCTTGAGATTAAAATATTAGGCTTTTTGAATATTAGTCTGTAGACGTTTCTGCATGAATATCACAATAGTGTAAATATTTGAATACAGTCTGACCTTGAAGTATGAATAGAAATGAAATCCATTATCTACCCAAAATTAAATTTAGGTTTATAATGAAAACAGTACTTAACGATCAAAAATCATTTCTATAAGCAGAACTGAGACACAGTAAAGTATGTGATGATTTATATAGTACTTTCTTTTTTTAAAAGATCCACTAAATGTTTTACATAAAGTTTAAAAAGACAAACCCTGTTCCGATAGACCCTGCTCATAGTCTCAGCAAGACAGAAGTTAGGAAAGCGTAACATACAGTGGATAAATGTATTTATTTATTATATTTCTATACCGCCCAATAGCCGAAGCTCTCTGGGCGGTTTACAGCATAAAACATCCAGTATACAATTAAAAACATATATCAAACACATTGAAACAATATAACAAAATAACTAAACATAGTTAAACACATGGACACGACAAACACAATCCTAAAATGTTAAGTATAAAAACGTATTAACGTATTAAACGTATTAAAAACAGTTGTCTTCAGCTATAATTTAAATCAGCATCTGGGAACCTTTTTTCAACCCAAGGGCCACATTCCCTCTTGGGCCACATTCCAAGGGACACATGTTGGGGAGGAGGGGCCATATGCAAAAAGTGGGTGCTGCCAAAAGCAAAAGTGGGTGAAGAAATATGAAAAAAGTCAGCCATGCAAGAAGCAGAGGTTTCTAGGCCTCCATCCAAGTAAGCAAGAGACATTATTACAGTTCAGGAACACATTCTAACCAAACAAAAGCACTTGAGGTGCGCATGGAGCAGGGCCAGTGAGAGGTGAGGGCCCATGGCCTGAGGGTAGTCCCAATGGCTGGTCAGAGAGACCTGGAGGGTTGCATTCACCCCTGGGAATGAGGCTCCTCCACGTCTAATTTACAAATAAAGGACATCTATATGTCAGGAGACCGAGTATTCCACATGAACAGAACAGGCAGAACAAAAGGATAGTGACTGCGAACAGATAATAATCTTGGAGTTGGTGAGTGAAAAGATACTGGTGAAACAGAGGGAATGTGAATGAGCATGGACTGAAGTAAGAGACAAGATAATGAGGAGTGAGAAGGGGAAGGGTCGCTGCTCAATGGTAGAGCATCTGCTTTGAATGCAGAAGGTTCCTGTTTCAATCCTCAGCATCTCCAGGTAGGACTGGGAAAGACTCCATGTCAGAAATTCTGGAGAGCCACTGTCAGTCAGCATAGACAATACTGAGCTAGATGGACCAATGGTCCGACTCAGTACAGTAGGGCCCCGCTTATACGGCGGGTTAGGGACCAGGCCCCCACCGTAAAGCGGAAATCGCCATAAAGCGGAACCCATTGACTATAATGGGTCGCGTTGCGCGAAAATGCCACGAAAATGCTGCAAAATGGCAAAATCGGCTTTAAAACGGGGAATTTCCCCTGATTGAAAGCCGCCGTATCAGCGGAACGCCGGAAAGCGGAACACCAGAAAGCGGGGCCCTACTGTATAAGGCACCTTTCCACGTTTCTATGAGAAAATATAAGCACTTGGAAGCCAGAGGCAGAAGTTTAAACTGTAAAGGCTAGAATGAAGAAAATAAATAACCTGACTTGAAAGCAGAAAAAAAATGTGTGGCAATGAAAATTAAATACAATACAGTTATGCTAAGAACATTGGGTGACATTCAACATTATGCAAATAGCCTTCCGCAGTGGGATTTCCCCTCCACATCCACCTCTCTGGAAAGCCTCCCAACCCTCCACAGCTGATTTCGGGAGTGCACAAGAGTCTGCAGAAGAAAGAAGCCATAATGCCAATATGAACACATTCCACTTGCAGACAATCTTCACTGAATGTCACTCTTTAAGTACATTACAGACAAAATGAGAGAGACAACCAATGCTTCAGTTCTAACAGGAGAAATAAATGAAATTTGGAAATGCTCAGCAAATGAGGATGGCAGAATTTCACAGTAGCATGTTTAAAAGGGAGAAATAGGAAATAAGAGGAAAGAAATACAACAGGTATCAAAATCAACTTCGATTATGGTTTAGAGAAGAGGGAACAAATACAATAGAATCTTGTTTGTTTTTTAAAAAAGGACAGAAAGGATCTATGAAGAGCATGGAGGACCTGTCAGAAGTTCTAATTCTGAGATACTAAATTGGATATAGCAAGACATACAAGTTGATGATGATGATGATTTCATTTGTTGGTTGCCTCATACCCAACAGTTTCTAGGCAGGGCTGGCACCAGACTGCAGCAGGCCCTCGAAGGTGGAGGCAGCATGGCGGCACTACCACTACGGTCTTAAACAGGCCCAGCCACTACGTCAGTGCACTACGATGCATGCCTGTCATTACCAAGATGGTGGCAGAAGAGTTGATGCCCCTGTACCATCTTGGAAGGTAGTAAGCATGCACGCGCAGCCCACTGCCATGGCACCACAGGAAGTGGCACAGCCAGCTCACAGCAGCAGCAGGGGGTGTGGCCTAGTAGAGTGGCTCCCACTCTGCAATCTGTGCCAGCATCGGGGCGTGGGGTACATCCTCCGCGATGCAATGCTTGCACAGATCACAGAGCATGAGCTTCACCTGCCCAGCCCCAGCAGCAGGGGCCCCTCTCAGCCACAGGGGCCCTCGGCCAGTGTCCAACCTGGCTGCCCACTGGCACTGGGTCTGTCTCTAAGCAACTTTCAAAAGATTTAAAACATGCAATATAGAACAGATTTTAAAAAATACAATATAAAAACGTAAAACCCAAACAAAAGAAACTAACAACGATAGCACACCTCAAAGGCCAAACACCTGAGTGAAAAGGAAGGTCTTTGCTGGGAGCCTAAAGTTGGATAAAAGCAGCACCAGGTATGCCTCGCTTGGGAGAGCATTCCACAGCTGGGCCCCCCCCATAGAAAAGATCTGTTCTTGTGTTGCACCCTGCAAGTTTCCTGTGGAGGGGGCACACGAAGAAGGGCCTCCGATATTGAGCGCAGGGACCTATAAAATAAGTCACATTAGCTTTTAGAAAAACAGTCATGGATATTGGGAGATGGAAAATAAAGCTAAAGGTTAACATTGTAAAAAAAAGTTAGCTAATATTAAATGAATGAATAGAGCCAAACTACCCGATGTGGTAAATGGGTTGTTTTTTGTTTTTTAAAAAAACACCATGGGCTGTAAAATCAGTCCCTGTGACTGGCAGGCGCTATGAAGTCTCTGGACTGGCCAGGCCTGGTACAAATCCAAGGAGCCTGCCCTTTGCTCCTGCTTGGAACACAGAGTAGAGCCTGCTATTCTCCAAGATCCAGCTTCCACTTCCTTTACTTACCTGCCATTTCCAGCTTCTTTATACACTTCAGGGCAGACAGGTAGTTAATGTATAGCTCTACAAATGTTCCTGGACCCCAGCTCCCACCAGCCCCAGTCAGCATGACTAATTGTCAGATACAATAGGAGTTGGGAGTTCAACATCATCTAGAGAGACGCATGTTCTCCATGCCTCTTTCAAGACTTAGATTCCAATGGTCTACACACTTGTTGATCAAGCCCTCACATGATGCATTCAAGTCCTGCCACTACACCTACCCCAGACACATTGGGTGGTATTCAAACTAAACAATAGTACTAGTGTAAAGATTAGCACTCATGCAGTGGTGCTTTTCCCTCTCTCCTCCTCGCACACTCCACTTAAAATCTGTTCTGGAGCAGAATTGAGGACAGCAGGAGGGGGGAGATGGAAGAAGTTCCACTGCGCTAGTGCTAATTCTACTGCTAGCACTATTATTTAGTTGAATACCACCCATAATTTTAATATTCAGTATGATGTAGAATTCACTCCAACAAGATGCAAAGCACATACTTCATTTAGAAACCCTGTGGTGCTTGCTTAATACTACTGGAGCCAAGCAGCCATTGTTTGAATAATATATACAATCACTGGCCTCTTGAAAATATTTTTGGCTGAAATCATTGCAAATGATTTGGCAAAGTAAAGCTACTTTTAAAAACTGTACATCAGTTGGATTTGGTTCTTCTTCACTAAATGCACAAGGCAGAACACATACTCTATCACAAAAATGGTACATCATCTGTCAGTGGGACAAGATATAGAGTAGTGATTTAAAAAGGAAACAATGACTACCACATATTAAAAAAAATAAAATGATGGCACGCAACAGTCCTCAAATCCTTTATTTTTAAACATTATTGCCAAATTTCAGTGGCATGGAGTAAGTTGTTGGAGGATTGCAAGACTAAAGAAAAGTCCTGGTGATGCAGAAAGTTGCACCAAGAATTCATTATTTCTGAACCAGGACAGAAGGCAACTTCCTCAGTCTCTGTACCAGAGCCAAACCACAGAAGAGACAGAGGACTTAAGTATTCAGTAAAACAAAGCTGAAGATGTCCATTAATTCCACAGTCTACTCCTATGCATAAAATCACATCATAACAGATGAATCAGCTACATGAAATTGAATTGCAGGTTTAAGACTGTGGGCATACTAGTTTCTTCAAAAGCAGCCAGAATGGTTTTTCTGGCTGCATTTTGAAGCGACTCTGCCCTCTGCTGGCTACACCTTCCTTCCCTGCTGCTGACTTCAGGCCTTTCAGGACCACCCACAGCAAAGTGTTAGGCCAATCACTGTCCCTGCCTGAGCCTGCAGCAAAGCATTTCCATTGGCCACACCTGGAAGGCAAACGGGTTGATCTGCCAATCAGTTTTGAAATCTGCCTGTAGCTGAATCCTAAAAGAAAACACACTTGGGCTGATCTGATCAGGTTTTAGAATAAAAAAGAGCAGAGTTTAACGAGTGTCATGTGCTCCTGTTTTCAGAAAAGAGATGTGGAGATGTACTGGAACCGGCACAACAGTAAGTGTATCTCTACCCTCAGTGATGGGTTTCAACCATCACAACATGATTTTTGAATCAGAAAATAAAAAATAAAACTCCTTTTTAATATAGTGATGAACCACCATGATTACCCAACACATTAAGACTGATACCCTATACAGAGTGGTGGCTTCCCTGTGGCTCTGCAGATATTACTGAATTACAACTCCCATCAGCCCCAGCTAGCCCAGTTAAGAATGATGGGAGCTGTAGATCAGAAACTTCTAGTGGGTCACAGGTTAATCATCCCTACTATACAAACTTATGAGGGAGTAAGTCTTATTGACACATGTTGGGGCTTGCATACAAGTAGGCTTATAGAGGATTACACAGTAAGTGGAAGATGCTCCCCTAAATGTTCTGCCTTTGACACCTGAGATATATATATTTTAGGACCCAGCCTACTGTTGTGATTGCAATTTAAAAAATGTTTTTAAGGATGTAATCCACCCTGGGACGTCAGGGTAAAAGGCAGGTAATAAATTAAAATAATACTATTATTAATACCAATAGGGCATTTCCCGCTAGCTAGGATGTGCAGTGGACCTCAGTCCTCAGCATGTATATAAAAGTACAGCACAAATCCACATATATCTATCCCATCAACTTCAAGAGAAACTGTTTCAGAATACACATAATCCAATGAGCTAGCACAGCAGCCACCATACTGAGCATTAGCCAAAAAGTTTTCTTTTTTAATCAAGGCACATATAGGTAAAAGCCTTTGTGTGTATCTACTCATGTGTCCATTCATATGCAACCATATATGTGAACTCCAATCTTACATGTGTTTTCACATAAGAACAACCTTGGGGATCTTTAGGGTGGTATCCAATAAGTGCAAGGATTTACGCTTGTGCAATGGAATTTTCCCCTCTCCCCCAAGCATGCTCTCCCCAAATCTGCTCTGGAGGATTGGGGGAAACCCAGAACAGATTTAGGAGGCCACGGGGGAGAGGCGGAAGAGGAAGTTCCATTGTACAACCTTCAGTGCTTATGCTGACGGATCAAGTTACTAAGCACTACACTGGATACAACCCACAATCTGGAAACAATTGTATGCCACACTAGTTATTGCACTACCAATTTAGAAATGCCAATACTGTCTTGCTTACTTGGAGAAATTAGCAGGAAGTAATAAATATCATAAATGCTGATGAAATGTTTATTTACACAAAATGGCAGACAATAAGTAAAATGGCTTTGCAGCTAGAAGCACCACTACAGCTGTATAAAAAAGCAAAATTATTAGTTGTTACAAGTTACAGAGGCTCCCAAACCTAAGTGCCTGGACCGTAAGCTTAAACTGAAAGAGTTCCTATTACAGCAAGGGTGGCTAATAGCTCCCCCTCAGTCCTACTGACTTTGGTTGCAGCAGAAAAAAGAAAAGTGCTGGGGTGGGTGCAGTTCAGCACCACGATGGGGATTCCGACACACGGCTAAAATAGTAGAACATACTCCATTAGATAGCACCTTCTCCACTTACCAGATTATCGATGATTCCCTTCCTCAACTGATCTGCAAAGATTAGCTGAGAGGGGGGCTGTGTGTGTTGTGTGTGTACATGCATGCAATTGTGGGGCAGCCACATCTACCACTGGCATTCAACCCCCAGAAGGCTAGCCAAGAGTGAAAGTGGCCCTCGAGCTAAAAAAAGGGTAGCTACTCCTGTACTGCAAAGATAGAGATAGATGGAGGGCGGAAAGTTTGCCTTTATATGGCACAGGGTGGGTACTAGGGAGCTGGCAGAGCTGCAGTGGAACCTTAAATGTATCGGGCAGGGGAGCCTGAATGCAAATTAGTAGAGTTTAGCTAACACCAGAGTTGGAAACCAGTCAGATTAGGAAGGGAAACACCTGGGCTGTAATATACCTTTTACCAGAAAGGCATAAAAACACAGGAACGGTTGCAGGGACTAACCTAGGCTCCAAACACATGTTTTCATTGTATGCCTTGGCAGAAAGGGGATATAAAAACAGCAAGTAAAGTAAGTAAATAAAGAAATGAAAGAATAGCTACCTTGCATATTATAAAGAGTAAAAGCAAATGCACGCTAAACATTTAATGCATACCAGCTTCTAATAGATCATGAACATACAAACGTGACATGTATCATCCACTGGTCCATGTAGCACAGTCTGGTCTGCTCTGACTGGCAGTGGCTCTTTGAGGTATGAGGACAGAGTATTCCAAGCTGCCCAAGGCCTTAAATTAGTTAAGACAGAACCTAAGATTTACTTCATGCACTCAGCCACTGAGCTACCGGTATTTCCCTATGTGTGCAGCACATTTGAAGTAGCAAATAGCATGTAAAGGGGTGTGTGGACCAAAAAAAAGTGTTTCTTTGCTGATAAGACTTGTCAGTAGATGCTTTCCTCTTTGCAAAAGTAAGCAGTAGGAATGAGCATGCACAAAGGTTTCACAGAAAGAAAGCTGAACAGGAGGTATGCCACTTGCATGAGCTCCATGATCATGCTGAGATGAAAAGGATAGTCTTCACAAGGCTTGCATGCACAGCTATTTGGCTGCTGTATATCATAATTGCTTTTTTAGACAATTGGGGGCAATTGGAACAGTCTTTTTCCTCTGTGCAAGAATCTTCCTCCACACACAACCTTTATACAAAGAAAAGGCTGCCCATTTCAACTGTACAGTAGCAGTTTTTAAAAGCATTCTTTCTGAAGAGCACATTACACTGGAATTGAAACTTTTAATTCCAGTGGAGCAGCAGATGATGACTAGGTTCTTTACATGTGTCACCATCTTTTCCTCTTCTCCCAGGCATTTTAGCATGTGTTTCTAAATTGTGGTTTTTTTATGTGTTTTTAAATTTGTATATTTGTTTTTAATGTTTTTAATTGTAAACTGCCCGGAGAGCTTCGGCTATGGAGCAGTATACAAATGTAATAATAATAAAAATAATAATGTAACTACAAATAGATTTTGTTTTTTAAAAAAACAAATTTGTCTTGTTGACACTCTATTAAAAAAGATTCACTACCTAATGCACATGCCCCCCCAAAAATGGTATGCAGCAACAAGTTATATGAATTTTCTTCTGCTCCAGTCACCAGTTGCCACAGCAACTGATTTCTTGACATAAAAAAAATCAGGTGAAAAATTGGCCAAAATGATAGAAAAGAGCTACATATTTTTAAATATTTTGGACACATGCAGTGTCAGTGTTCTTGTTTCTCCCACCAATAGTATTGCAAAATGCAACAAAATTGCGACAGCTAATACAATGCTAACAGAATTCTGAGCAGTGTCCAGCTGTGTTCATATGAACAATCCTACTGCAGAGTGCTGTGCTTTAACTACCAAATTTCTAGTTGAAATTATATCTTCCTCCAAACCCCAGTTCCCAAAATGTAAACTTTAATCAGACAGTTCTGATATTAGTACAGGTATGAAGGAAAGTATGTGCATTTAAATATTTACCTGTCTAACTGATATCATCTAACTATTGCAATATGGTTTAAATTCCTATTTGGGAGCTTTCAACTTCTTCTAAATAATTTTTTTTATTTAGTTGCCCCATTAAAATGCTCAAAAGTAAAGTATTCTTATGCCTGAATCCCTAGAATTAAGATAGAAGAATTAAGATTAAGGCATATCTTACTAGTTATGTAAAACTCGGTTGAATTGTTTAAAAGGCTGTCTAATACATTCCTATATGTCTGTTTGGAGGTGGATAGTTTTTTAAATCCAATCTTATTGTGCACTATCCAGGCAAAGTTAAAAGCATTTTTAAGAAAGATCCACATGCAATACCTTTATGCAATACCTTTACACATGTTGTTGAAATAGGTGGGCATCTGTATGCTATTTCCCATTTGCACTGTGATTTTCATCCAAGTCCTTCTAAACAAAACAGACATATCTTTGGATGCAAGTGGGCAACATGCATTCACATCTAGAGTCACCAGCTGTTATGTGTAACTAGTTGTTGCAATATAGTTATGGCCACTGATTTTAATGGAAATATTTAAGCATATTTTATGCTCCCTCCTCCAGGATGCACACCTTAACATGGTGAGCGGGTCTGAAAGTGTCAAAGAAGCTGAGTGCATTGCCATCAGGACTCTAGACCAAGAGGCTAGATTCTTAGTAGGGTCACCCAAGGTGGAATGGTCAAAGCTGAGACACTAGACGAAGATGCATCCAGACTCAGAGGAAGACAACGGTAAACCACCTCTGAATACCTCTTACCATGAAAACCTTATGAACGGAGTATCCAAAATGCAACATGAGATAGTGCTGGAAGATAAGACCCCCAGGTCGGAAGTCACAGACCTGAACTTACAAAATCTGAACAGGATGATTTATAACAGATGCTATTGGCAGTCGCCATTTCATAGGGTCGCCATAAGTCGTAATCAACTTGAAGGCACGTAACAGCAACAAATTTTATGCGCACTCCAGATTCACAGGCATTTATGACTAATTCTCTTGCAACATGAACATACTTATCTGTCCCCTCACACCCATTTTTGAATGCAAAACCTCTTTCTCCAGACCCTTGCAAACCCGCAGTACAGTTTGCAGGCATTTAAAAGAGTGTTGTCTGTGACAGATACTACAGCAGATAACCATCATTAAGCGACCACGCAACTCTCTTTTCTAGCACACAAGAAAGCCTGTGAACAGTCAATTTTTTGTTAACAAGACTGCTAAGTTAGTTAAAAATGATCCACTTAATTGACTTAAGCCTCTTTGACTTACTTGCATTGCCGAAAGGAAGCAACAGAGGCACTCTGAAACAAAACACACAACTTTCTTCCAGACTCTTTCATTCATTCTTCCCTATTAAGTTTTATAGGCAACATTTGTGTTCTTTGTTGTTGTTATTTTTAAAAAACTCAACCCCCCTCCCTGCTTTCACAGATACTACAGCTTTGGTAACGGTGTATATTCTTGACTATATAAAGAAAAAAAGATCAAAGAGTATCATGGCTCCTGACTCAGGATACCACTTCATGTACCTGAAGTAGACGATAGTTCACAAAAGCTTGTGCCATAATAAAACTGTTAGTTTTGTGCTACAAGACACTTGTTTTTGTTGCAAAAGACTAATACAACTACCCCTCAGGGGGAGAGGAGAAAGGTCATAGACCCTTCTGCTGTGCACACCAGAAAAGAAACCCACAGTATAATTGGTCTTCCCAGTAATAATCCAAGCAAGTTTTACATACAAGAGCTCTTATCCAATGAAATCTAATCAAACTGAACATTTTATTATTTTTTTATGGAAAGGACGCAAGAACACCGTTTTAAAGTCTACATAAAAATAAGCTCCTTTCTTCATCAAAGTGGAAAAAACTAAATGCTCTACATTCCTAAACCAAAAAAGAGACCAAATGGGAATTATTAGTAAAGCCTTTCAAAGCAGTTTTCAGCTGTAATTATATTCTTCATAAACAAGAAGCAGATTATAAAAAAGCTGCTCAAGTTATATTTTACCAATGCATTGCAATTCCATTAAATATAGCCAACCCACATAACTACTTCAAGTCTTACAGCAAAACCTGGTCTCACCAAGAATGGCAAAGGCCAATAGTATATTTAGCACTGGAAAATCTATAAATAAAAGTACTAAACATTGTTCTCCAAGAGAAAGGGGGAGAGCAAGAACAACACTAAAATACTCAGATTTAACCTTGAGCAGAACAGCAACCTCTCTCTGGTTTAAGTCAACCAACCGTTAGCAATATCCTTGAAAGGTACCCCTGGACCTACGATTCTGACACAAAACTCGCATCACTTAATAGAAAAGCAAAGTTCCGTTTCAGAAGCATCTCATAGAAGTATAAGATACGTGGAAGAGGCGGGGGGCGGCCACGGGACGAGTGTCTGCTGAAGGTGCCCAACACGCCCTTCAACCTGAGCGCTCAAACATCTGTCCTAGTTATTCCCCCCCCTCCCCCGTTTGCGATGACAAACAGGCACAGGGATCCTCAGACGTCTCCCGGCGTGCGTGTCTGCAGATGCACGGATGACCCCTCGCAAAGACGAGGCTGAAGAGGAACTACCCAGGTCATCGAGACAATCGTAACACCAAATCGAAATGAAAACTGGAGTCAGATAGGAAATCTGCATGGAGGGATTAAGCCATGATACACGACGCGACGACACGTATCAAATGGAAAGCAAAGGCACAGAGAGAGAGAGAGAGAGAGAGAGAGAGAGAGCTTTCTCCCGCGAGTATAAAAGAGGGAAAATTCACGGAGATAGAGGACAATCCTGGCCGTGGCGGACAATGGGGGAGACGATGGAAGGGAGAAGGATTCCGCCAAACCCACAGGCAGATGGAAACCGGGGAAGGGGGGGGTGAGAGGCGAGGGAGATAAGGCGGGCGGAAAGAACCGAAAAGATTCCGAAGGAGAGACTGAAGGATAAGGAGAAATGGCAGCTGGAGATACGCAAGGGCGGGCGCTTCCAAGGGCTCGCTCCGGAAGGCAGCTCTCTCTCCCAGCTTACCTGGCAGTTGGTCCCGGTGACCCCCGGGGGGCAGGCGCAGCTGTAGGCAGGCTGAGGCGAGAGGAAAAGCAGCGGCAGGCGGTGAGGCACGGCGCGGAGCTTTGGTAGCGCCGAAGAGCAGGTGCCGTTGTTCCTGCAGGGCTGGCTGAGGCAGAGGTCGGCGGAGTTGTCGAGGGGCGCGCCGGCGGTGGTCGGCCCGGCGAGACTGGCGCGGCGGCGCTGAGCCAGGCTGAGGAGGAGCAGCAGGAAGAGCGGGACGGAGCGGGGCATAATGGCGCGGGCGCCTCCCGCCAAGAGGAAGGCAAGGAGCGAGGCCGAATCTCGGGTCTCCGACTGTCGACAAGATCAAGAAGAGCCGGCGGAGAATGCAGCTCCTCGGCAGCTGCCCGCTTGTGGCAACGTGCGGGCGGAGACTAAGGAGGGAGTGGCTGGCATGGCGAAACGCCGGCGCCAGCGGCCGGTAGAGGGCGCTCCAGCCGAGCGCAGCGTCCAAGAGCGCGCTGGGGGGGCGCAGGCGACCGGGCAAGGGCAGGGAGAATATGGTCGCGCGTGCGCGCACACGAACAAGCTGCTAAACGTCAGCGGGTCTTTGAGGAGAGTTCGCTTCCTTGGGGCGAATATACCACTATATGATCTAATAAGTTAAGTGTTGAACGAAGGTCATCTGGGCAGAGTTCAAATCTTTACCCCATCCACAGCCGGGAAGCTCATTGGGTGACCTTGGAGCAAGTTTGCTGTCTCTTGGTGTGGTCTACCTCACAGGGTTGTTATAATTATCACATAGGGTGGGGGGAGAAGAGTACATTCCTGGCTGCTCTTGTTTTAGGAAAGCTTCCTGTACATGGTTTGTTGGAAGTACGACCCACCTAGCTCAAATGAGCTTAATAGGCCTCAGGGCCTTGTGTATGGCAAGTGAAGGCAGAGAGATGGAAAAGTGGACGCCTGGAGGTTTCTTTCTTAGGACATCCGACACCTACTTCTGAGTTGCAATTTCTCAGAAGACAGCTTAAAACAAACTTTGTTCTGATGGGGAACCAATTGGTTTCTCCATATTAGCCTCTTGTCCAGAGTATAGGTTGCGCACCCCCATTTCTTTTAAAGCATTCCATAGTTTCCCATCGGAAAGGGTGTGAGACAGGGGTGTATTTTATCATCGTATTTGTGTAATCTATACACACAACAAATCATACTGAAAGCAGGATTGGACCAAGATGAAAGAGGTGTGAATATTGGAGGGAGAAATATCAATAAGATATGCAGATGATATCATACTACTAGCAGAAACCAGTAATGATTTGAAACGAAGGCTGATGAAAGTTAAAGAGGAAAGCACAAAAGCAGGACTACAGCTGAACGTCAAGAAGACTAAAGCAATGACAACAGAAGATTTGTGTAACTTTAAAGCTGACGATGAAGACATTGAACTTGTCAAGGATTATCAATACCTCGGCACAGTCATTAACCAAAATGGAGACAATAGTCAAGAAATCAGAAGAAGGCTAGGAGTGGGGAGGGCAGCTGTGAGAGAACTAGAAAAGGTCCTCAAATGAAAAGATGTATCACTGAACACTAACGTCAGGATCATTCAGACCATGGTATTTCCTATCTCTATGTATGGATGTGAAAGTTGGACAGTGAAAAATCGGATAAGAGAAAAATCAACTCATTTGAAATGTGGTGTTGGAGGAAAGCTTTGCGGATAGTGTGAAAAAGACAAATAATTGGGTGTCAGAACAAATTAAACCAGAACTGTCACTAGAAGCTAAAATGATGAAACTGAAGTTATCATACTTCGGACACATAATGAGAAGACGTGATTCACTAGAAAAGACAATAATGCTGGGAAAAACAGAAGGGAGTAGAAAAAGAGGAAGGCCAAACAAGAGATGGATCGATTCCACAAAGGAAGCCACAGACCTGAACTTTCACGACAGATGCTATTGGAGATCACTGATTCATAGGGTTGCCATAAGTCGTGATTGACTTGAAGGCACATAACAAATCTCAACATCTTTCACTCATTATATGCTGAATTTTCATGTGATACAGTTGGTGCCATGCTAACACCCCATGGGTTACAGCACAAAAAACACAACACAATTAAAACAATAAACAGCAAGAGCCCCACCCATGACCCTAAAACAGTAATTCCATAGATGGCATTACAAGGAAAGCACCAAAATGATTCAGTTTTCATCTCCAGATTCCACATACACACACTCTAAGGCTAAGCCTTGATCATACTAGTGACTGCCATCACAATTCCTAGGCAATGTCATGAAGAATACACTCGCTCAAACAAATTCACACACACGTCTACTCTCAATAGGGTTCGCAATACTAACATTAACTCCTAAATATAGAATGTTGAGAACACCTGTGTAAAATGCATAGCAAATATATTCTTATAAATAGAACAATTTTTTTTTAATGTACTTAGGTACAACTTTTTATTTGCAAAAGTGCTTCTCATTGTCTTTGTAGATTGCATTTACCATCAGAACAATGGTGCTTTCTTTAAGTGCATGGCAAAAGTGAAATTTTGATCCAGGTCCAACCCTCTGTCCATTTAACCACATTTGATGGGAAGGACTATTGTTCTCTCGCTATTGTCAAGTGGCTTTTGCCAAGTGGATTAGCATAATCCCTCTCACATATATATCTGCACATTCACTAAAACTGCAATCCTAACTCCATTGGATTCAACAGGACTTGAACAGTGATCATTAGGATTTCAGTTCTCTGAATTTTCCTATCCAAAGGTTATTCCAAGCATGTATGTTCTGTCATTACTCCCAGAGGGAAGAAGACATTTTTGCACCAAAAGTCAGAAGCAGATGCTATAACATGGTACAAGGAGAATTAAGTGGTGATTTATGCCCAAGAGAACCCCAAACATTCATCCTTTCTCCAGCTTTTGCTTTCACACACATACTTCTAATAGCAAATATATGAGTTTGTGGGACTGAACCAATGGAATAGAAGATAAATTGGGATATACTGCCAGATTTCCAAGTGATTTGCAGTAGGTCAGCAAGGATTCTGATCAAACAACTGTTTGACAAAAGTGGCAGCAAAAAAAAAGGAAGGATTTCCCCCTTTCTAAATTAGGCTATTTAGATTAAGAAATTTTAGGAGGAAAACCAGGAGTGAATTCCTGGGCTGAGCATGTGCTGATGTTTGCACCCAACAGCTACTGTTTTGCAGTTGCTTTGCTTTGTAGATTTTGGGATTACATTTTTAAAAAAAAGTAGTTGCAGCAAGCCTGAAGTCTGCCTGCCTCTGCTGTGGAGTTGAGCAGACTTCACACTTGCCTGATCTACTTTGTTTGTAGTGTGACATAGATGAACACAACATAACCCTCAGGCAAACAAATCTTATATTTGCTATTGATGGCTACTGCATAGCCCTAAGCATGTCAATGTAATGCATTAATCCACATGTAGTGGAATTAACTATACCTAGACAGCTATTACAGAATTACCAGTTTACAAAGCATAATGAGAGCAGAGAATGAAGCATCTTCTTAAAATGTTGTTTACAGAGGCTGTTGAGGATCTTTGAAAGCTATATGGCAGTGATAACCTCAAAAGGTGCAGTTGCAACTCACTGCAAGAAAGGTCTGCACCAATTGAATTTCTGACTGTGTTAAACAGTCTTGATACAGTTGCTAATACCAAGAAGTAAATATGATTTGAACACACCTCTAGCCTGTAATTTAAGGGTGAGCGTGCATGTGCTATTTCAGTTCATAGAGAGCCTGTAATTTTAAGGGTGAGCATGCATGTTCTATTTCAGTTTATAGAGAGCCCATGTGAAATTGGGGTGAGAGTGTGGTCTAAGTTCTGGATTCAAATCCCCACTCAGATGTGAAGCTTACTGGGTGACCTTGGGCCTATCAATCAGCCTAACCTTCCTCACAGGGTTTTTGTGAAGATAAAATGGGAAGAAAGGAGAACCATGTACACCACCTTGAGCTTCTTGAAAGAAATTTTATTGTTGTTGATGATATAACAGAAATCTCCAGCTCCAGAAAATAATTGCAGCTGTGTTCCTTCACTTCCTAATAATTGTTTCATCTTTCTTTTGAAGATGGACTTCAGATATGATAGTCATACACTAATATCTGGTGAGTAGCTGTAGATTGAATGCCTCAGTCCTAACTAAGGAGGCTTTCAACAATCTGTGTGTGCGTCACTTGAATAATGTGGGCTGCAATCTTAAGCCTGCTTACTAGCAAGTAAGCCCCATTGAACATAGGGGAACTTTCTTCTGGATAAACATAAATATGATTGCTCTGCAGCTGTTTCACAAGGAACACAACACACACAAACACAACATTTCTCACCTCTGTAATTTGAATTAAACCCTACACTGGAACTGAGTGTACATTCAGTTCACAAAAGGCTATATTTTGTATTTTCTGTCCCACATTAACAGCATTCACAAATGACTCATTTCAAACTCTAGTCTGGATTTAAATGTCTGTATGATGTAGCCTTCTGCACAAGCCAAGAAAGAGAAAAGAAAGGGGGAAACCCCAAGATACCAGAAAAAATATATTTAATCTTTAACAAAAGCCCAACACATTTTGGCCGATATATGTTTAGGCCTTCCTCAGGGGCTGTAAATTAAATAGCAAGGACACACTACATTAATATGCATATAAAATAAAAAATTCTACATAACATAATCTGTATTTAAAAAATATTTTCAGTTGCTGGTGTGGAATATCCTTCTATGGTGTGGAATATCCTTCTATGAGCAGAATTGCTTGCACCAGTACAACCACCACAAAGAAGAATTCACTAGGTGTGCTCATATATACCTTCCCAGGGGTGATGATACCAGTGTACCCACTAGAAGATTGGATGATTACAAACAACTGAAGAAAAAGAATGTGGAAGGGATCCTGGGTATTTTTTTAAATTAACGAGAGGAAGAAATTCTAACTCCTCATTGAATCCACCAGGGGTCAGCGTTTTTAGATCCAGAATCCAAGATATTTCTCTCCTTAGTAGAACATGACTTCTCTCCCCACTTACTTTTTCTAGAACCCCAAACTTAAAGTCGGCAACAGAGTGATGATGACATCTAGTAAAATGCTCCACTAAGGGGGCCCAAGCACAAGCACCAGACTGTTTTAGGCCTCCCAACCCATTTGAATATCTGCTCTTGAGTGCTGAGGTCATCTCAAGGGAATCCACATGTATGCACATAAGTGCTTTAAGCATGCACACAAAACCCTTTGGATCCTCTCCACATACATTCACCTAACGGAATGTAAAAACATTCACAGGACAAGGCAGTGGAAATTGTTGGAATCACTTAAAGTCCCAAGTACCTTGTCTGCTGGTAAGAAAGGCTGTTGGCTTTCCAAGCTACATCTGACAAACGGCACTTTTCTGATGGACAAGGTCATACGTAACAAAACGGTATAAGAAGACATACTTGTTCTGGATACTAAGATAATTACACGCATCTATCTTTACATTGAGTGCTTAGTTTTTATTACCCAGAGTTCTCATTACTTGAGCAAAAGATGCATATACTCAGAAAACATTAATATGCGGCTCCTCACCTCAGGGAACAATTTGGCTGCAGTTTCTGCCGTTGTTTTTATGGACCCACAAACATTTTAAACCAGCACATAAAGCTGAGCTAAAGAACCAGACACAAGTGAGTGGTTTTGCATTCTTTAGCTGTAATCGGTCAATCTGTTAGCAACATCCATGGCCCAATATTGGCAGTTATTAAGGAAAATAAGAACAGAGAAAAATGTTTTGCTAGAACAGTCTATATACTATATGTCACATCTGAACAGTATTAATAATGAATGTGATTTTGAAACAGTACTAACTGTGAAGCTGCAATATTTGCAATGAGTACATCCTGTAATTCCCTAGGAATCCGGAGTTACGCTTTGATGTGCATATTTAGAATCCATATTTAAATCACAGAGGTCTCTCAAAGGAGTAGAATCATAGAATCGTAGAGTTGGAAGGGGCCTAAAAGGCCATTGAGTTCAACCCCCTGCTCAATGCAAGAATCCAGTATGCTTGGCACCTCTCTTTATGTCCCCATGTCGATATATTAAGGGAAGCAATGTCTGATTAGGTATGGGTGTATGTATATTTTGTGAACAGGGAAATCGGGGATTTTAAAATATCTTTATTTGTTATTTATTCACAACAGAATGATCTCTAATTCTTTAGCTACTCGAATATGGATAACCTTTGAAATAAGGTTGAGTAACACTATCAGTGATTCAAGCTGCACTAATAAGCTATTAGATTAACAATGCCTTTCGAAATCAAGCAAGGGTAAATAAATGGGAAAACCTGAGTACCTGCCGAATATTGGCTGAATAATTGGCAAAAATAGCTTTTATGTATACCCAAATAAATGTTCTACTTAAGGCTCAATCTTGCAAAGCGAAATTAAGTTAAACTGTGCTAAAGCTCTGAAGTAAAAGTAAGGAACC
Source organism: Rhineura floridana (assembly GCF_030035675.1). Classification (NCBI taxonomy): domain Eukaryota; kingdom Metazoa; phylum Chordata; class Lepidosauria; order Squamata; family Rhineuridae; genus Rhineura; species Rhineura floridana. Next base: position 111,763,065 of record NC_084486.1, read on the forward strand.
ATCAGAACTATTGAGAAGTTGGTATTTAATATTGTTTACTTTATGTGTTGCTTTTTAGCAGGGATGGGGAACCTGTGACCCTCCAGATGTTGCTGGACTACAACTCCATTATCCCAGACCTTTGGCCATGCTAGCTGGGGTTGATGGAAGTTGGAATCCAACAATATCTGGACTCGGTCACAGGCTCTCCACCCCTGGCCTAGAAGGATATCTGAGTTGCTCTACCTCCCCTAAACAAGTATCTGGGGTAGGGTTGCCAGGTTCCTGGCCTGAGACTGATCTTGTATCTTTAGGAGAAGAGAAAGTCAGCCAAGTACCTGGCCCAGCCTCCAAGACGTCTTTTGTATCTTTAAAAGTTGTGCAGGGGGAAGGGAGAATTCCACCTTGTGGTTTTTCTCATTACAGGGTTGCAAGAACACCTGCACTTGGCTGACTTTCTCTTCTCCTAAAGATACAGGATCAGTCTCAGGCCAGGAACCTGGCAACCCTAATGGGTATACCTTGTACGCTGAACTGTTGGCTTTGTAAGATTTGTTGTATACAGTTTAGCTATTTAAATAAGCTCTTATAGTCAATTGAAAGCTGTCAACAGTTTCATGGTAAAATTTAATAAACCAAAAATACGTTTATTAGCACATGTGAGCACACACACCACAATATTTATTTTGTATCAAGTCTCAAAATTCTTCTCTTTGCTCTATGGTTTCCCCCCACCCCCACTTTGTTCAGTGAAGATTTCTGATGATTAGTCTCTCAGTTCACAGAAACAATAGACCATTATGTTTTGACAGACTAAAGTAATAATCTAAGATCTTATAGCCCCATTTTTAGTAAAACACAAAATGGCACATCCTTTACAACAATGGTACTCGTGTGTGTGTGTAGTGAGTGAGCGCGCATGCGTGTACACTGAAAGACACTCTCATCATTAATGGAAAACTGTCATGACTGTTTAAAGTGGAATAATAGGGGGGGAAATGTGTGGTGGGAATGTGGCCGTGATTACTGTAGAATTACATAACAACTCTTTCTGCACAAGTAGCTTTGTACATCACCTCCTTTTCCATTATTTCTCAAAAATTAAAACATAGAACAGCACTGGAAGGTTCCACTGTTTATTATTATTATTATTATTATTATTATTATTTATTAAATTTATATACCGGCCAACTAGCAATAGCCCTCTGGGCGGTGAACATAGAAATACAATAACATAGGAAATACAATAAATGACACAATATAATACAAAATAATACAGTCTAAAATCAATACAATAACATTTTTAAAATTAAATCAAAATGCTTCAGAGAATAGGAAGGTTTTAACCTGGCGCCGAAAAGAAAGCAAAGTCGGCGCCAGGCGCACTTCCTCGGGGAGACTGTTCCATAGTTCGGGGGCCACCACTGAGAAGGCCCTAGATCTTGTCACCACCCTCCGGGCCTCCCTATGAGTCGGAACCCGGAGGAGGGCCTTCGTAGTAGAACGTAGTGTACGGGCCGGTTCATATCGGAAGAGGCGTTCTGCAAGGTATCGTGGTCCCGCTCCGTATAAGGCTTTATAGGTTAATACCAACACTTTGAATCTGGCCCAGAAACATATTGGCAGCCAGTGCAAGCGGGCCAGAACAGGTGTTATATGCTCGGACCGCTTGGTCCTTGTTAGCAGTCTGGCTGCCGTGTTTTGCACTAGCTGTAGCTTCCGAACTGTCTTCAGAGGTAGCCCTACGTAGAGCGCATTGCAGTAATCCAATATGTATCATATATACAGCCACAGCTGAAAAAGTAGCCATGTGTTTAATTCCTCCCGGTGTCTCTGAGATGCCCATATTATCTTACCTCTGACATTGCAGTGTTGTACACTGCAGCCATGGATGGGAAGTGGGGGAATGTGCAACACTGCTACATGGATCAGGCCAGTGGCCCATCTAGTCCAGCATCCTGTTCTCACAGTGGCCAACCAGGTGCCTGGGGGAAGCCCGCAAGCAGGACCCGAGTGCAAGAACACTCTCCCCTCCTGAGGCTTCCGGCAACTGGTTTTCAGAAGCATGCTGCCTCTGACTAGGGTGGCAGAGCACAGCCATCATGGCTAGTAGCCACTGATAGCCCTGTCCTCCATGAATTGGTCTAATCTTCTTTTAAAGTCATCCAAGCTGGTGGCCATTACTGCATCTTGTGGGAGCAAATTCCGTAGTTTGACTATGCGCTGAGTAAAGAAGTACTTCCTTTTGTCTGTCCTGAATCTTCCAACATTCAGCTTCTTTCAATGTCCACGAGTTCTAGTATTATGAGAGAGGGAGAAGAACTTTCCTCTATCCACTTTCTCAATGCCATGCATAATTTTATACACTTCTATCATGTCTCCTCTGACTCGCCTTTTCTCTAAACTAAAAAGCCCCAAATGCTGCAACCTTTCCTCGTAAGGGAGTCACTCCATCCCCCTGATCATTCTGGTTGCCCTCTTCTGAACCTTTTCCAACTCTATAATATCCTTTTTGAGATGAGGTGACCAGAACTGTACACAGTATTCCAAATGCGGTCGCACAATAGATTTATACCACAGCATTATGATATCGGCTGTTTTATTTTCAATACCTTTCCTAATGATCCTTAACATGGAATTTGCCTTTTTCACAGCTGCCGCACACTGGGTCGACATTTTCATCGTGCTGTCCACTACAACCCTGAGGTCTCTCTCCTGGTCGGTCACCGCCAGTTCAGACCCCATGAGCGTATATGTGAAATTAAGATTTTTTGCTCCAATATGCATAATTTTACACTTGTTTATGTTGAATTGCATTTGCCATTTTTCCGCCCATTCACTCAGTTTGGAGAGGTCTTTTTGGAGCTCTTCGCAATCCCTTTTTAACAACCCTGAACAATTTAGTGTCGTCAGCAAACTTGGCCACTTCACTGCTCACTCCTAATTCTAGGTCATTAATGAACAAATTGAAAAGTACAGGTCCCAATACTGATCCTTGAGGGACTCCACTTTCTACAGCCCTCCATTGGGAGAACTGTCCATTTATTCCTACTCTCTGCTTTCTGCTTCTTAATCAATTCCTTATCCACAAGAGGACCTCTCCTCTTATTCCATGACTGCTAAGCTTCCTCAGAAGTCTTTTGTGAGGTACCTTGTCAAATGCTTTTTGAAAGTCTAAGTACACTATGTCCACTGGATCACCTCTATCTATATGTTTGTTGACGCTCTCAAAGAATTATAATAGGTTACTGAGACAGGACTTTCCCTTGCAGAAGCCATGCTGGCTCTGCTTCAGCAAGGCTTGTTCTTCTATGTGCTTAGTTAATCTAGCTTTAATAATACTTTCTACCAGTTTTCCAGGGACAGAAGTTAAGCTAACTGGCCTGTAATTTCCGGGATCCCCTCTGCATCCCTTTTTGAATATTGGCATTACATTTGCCACTTTCCAGTCCTCAGGCACGGAGGAGGACCTGAGGGACAAGTTACATATTTTAGTTAGCAGATCAGCAATTTCACGTTTGAGTTCTTTGAGAACTCTCGGGTGGATGCCATCCGGGCCTGGTGATTTGTCAGTTTTTATATTGTCCATTAAGCCTAGAACTTCCTCTCTCGTTACCACTATTTGTCTCAGTTCCTCAGAATCCCTTCCTGCAAATGTTAGTTCAGGTTCAGGGATCTGCCCTATATCTTCCACTGTGAAGACAGATGCAAAGAATTCATTTAGCTTCTCTGCAATCTCCTTATCGTTCTTTAGTACACCTTTGACTCCCTTATCATCCAAGGGTCCAATCGCCTCCCTAGATGGTCTCCTGCTTTGAATGTATTTATAGATTTTTTTTGTTTTGTTTTTTATGTTCTTAGCAACGTGCTCCTCAAATTCTTTTTTAGCATCCCTTATTGTCTTCTTGCATTTCTTTTGCCAGAGTTTGTGTTCTTTTTTATTTTCTTCATTCGGACAAGACTTCCATTTTCTGAAGGAAGACTTTTTGCCTCTAAGAGCTTCCTTGACTTTGCTCGTTAACCATGCTGGCATCTTCTTGGCCCTGGCGGTATGTTTTCTGATCTGCGGTATGCACTCCAGTTGAGCTTCTAATATAGTGTTTTTAAACAACTTCCAAGCATTTTCGAGTGATGTGACCCTCTGGACTTTCTTGGCAGTTAGCCATTTACATGTATGTTTACATGTATGTTTAATTTAATAGCACTATGGGGGAATGTGCAACACTGCTACATGAGGATATTTGTTTGGTCTGTGCAATATGGATGATGAAAGGTACTTCAAGGCACATGGGTGCTATTTTGTCAGGCCTAGTTCTGATCCTAGCTAAGGGATAAATGGCTTTCTGTAGGAACTCTGCTACTTTCTTCATTCTCTTTGAGGTGATTCTCACACCCACTAAGCAGTACAGTGCTGGTAAAAAAGACAAAAGGTAGACTTTTGCCTCTAAAACATGTAGTGCAGTCGTTGAGAACTTCCAGCCCAAGGACCTTATTTGGCCCTCGGCATGGTTTAGCCCAAAGCATACCCACTTAACATCGTATGACATCAGACGCAGGACAGGTGAACCCACAGGAAGACCAAATTGAAAAGGAAGAAAATGGAACACACTCTTAAGTACACTTACAATTCTTCCTTTCCATCTACTGGTCTGTGCAACAGAAAAAAGGCACCAAATTCAAAAAGCATTGAATTACAGCTAAAAGGGAAGAACTGGGAGCACTGGCTGACAGACAGGTGGCCCTGTGTAAATGGCATGTGGAGGATGGGGGAGCTGTGGATTCAGCCCACTGGCCAGATCTAGTTCCCCACCCCTGATATAGGGTACCCTCAAACATGGGCTCCTTGCTTCATATCCAACATAATTCCCTGAGGAATGTATCAAATGATGCACAAATAGTTTCACTTGTGCAATGGGACTTTTATTCTTTTCCCAGGTGGTCCAAAAATCTGCCCTGGAGAGTCCCCCCAACCCTCTGGCTCCAATCTGGAGGGTGCTTGGAGGGCTCCAGGAAAAAGAAGGGGGAACATAAGTGGAAGTCTGTTACATGAGCAGAACAGCAGCATTGGATAGAAGTCAGGGTGTTACTGAACGTGTGTGTGTCCCCTTCACACATTACTATTGCAAATGCTAATCTAGCCACACTGCCTTATGAAGGATGACCCTGATCTAATTCTTGTCAAATTCCTAAAATGATTTTGCTTCCCTTTATACATCACTGGAAAGCTAATTTGATGTAGTGGTTAATGACAGGTAGCAGCGGGGAAACGTCCAGACTGAAATTCACACTCAGCCATGAAATTCAAGGTATGATCCTGTGCTAGTGACCAGCTAATTACTACCTCTCAGACTTGATGTGAAAATAAAAGAAGGAGCAACCCTGCATACTGCCCTGAGCAACGGGAGGACTGTTAAACCACGTTTGACAATTGTAGCTCTGTGAGAACAGGAGACTCCTAACAACTCTCAGCAACCTTCAAAAATACACTTCCCAGGATTCTTTGGGGAAAGCCATAACTGATTAAAGTGGAGTAATAGTGGAGTAACTGTATGGTCTGAATGTGTCCTACAACTGTTCCATCAAAAGGTTCTTCAGTTCCATGGATGTCAACATTAGTTTGGGAGTTCAATGACAGTCTTGTAGATAAAGGGGGCTTATACTATGCCAGAATATTTGTCCATCTAGTCTGATGTAGGCGGCAGCTCTCCAGGATTTCAGACAGAGGCCTTTCTAGTCACCTGCTGCCTGATCCTTTCAACTGGCATGATCAAGAGCTGAACATCGGGCCTTCTGTATTCAAAGCATGGGCTGTACCACTGAGCTGTGGACCTACCCTATACTAGAAAACTTTCAGGTAGTCTCCAAATAAACCAAAAACAAAACAGAGCACACCTGAAGATTCCCCCCACCCAACACTTTCACAAATTTAAAATACAGTACGTTTCCAGTGCTTTTTGTATGTGTGCGGTGGTACTCACTGGTATGGAGTGCCAACAGCTTTTTTGTTGTTGCCCAAAACAGCTCTTTTGTGCTGGCATCCATGGCACTTTCACCAAGATATGAGTACCGACACCTCATCTTTTAGCGCAGTATGTTTCCACTAAATGCAAGACGACTTTAAGGATTCCCCAAGAATTTTAATATGCAGATTAAACCATGTATGGATTACAGTACACACAAGTCTCAAAAAGGACTAAAGGAGTACTTTTTGCATGCCCAAAGTCACTTTATCTTTGTAGCAATGATTATTCTTGAGATTGTGGCAGCACTGAAAAAGCAGCTGCCAAAAGCTGTAGAGTACTGAACAATTTTTGCCTTCAAAAAGGAAAGTTCTGTTGACATGGTTTATGAAAAGCCCACAGAAATTCAATCACCGAAGGCTCCTTTTAAGACAAGATAGGTTATCAAAAGTGTTGCCAGCAGAACATAGATTAGCTTTAGATTGTTCTTTGGCTTGTAGGTCCAAGTAGAGCATACACAGCTCTGGTGACCTTCGCATTTCTAAATCCGTGGAATATTTTTTAAATGGAGACACTGCTGCCCTCCAAATGCTCTCACAAAGTATTATCAAGGATTTAGACTTGGGAAGAATTAGCATAGGCTTTGGTTTAACAGTGTAAGTTAAATTGATCCCCCTTTTTAACATTTGAGCAATTTTAGCCATGAAGCCCTTATGCATGTAGTAACTTAGTACATGCATAATACTAATAGTGTAAAGGTTGTCAATTTGCCTTAGTCTAATTTTAGTTTGATAGAAGACTTTTGTCTTCCTGTTTGTAACTTTCAAAACAGCATCTCTGTTTTAATGCCCTCAGATAATACTTTCAGCCACAGGAAATGCTAAGTGTAGTGTAGGTGTGGCTAACTTGTGCATTGTGGGCCACATATGCTCCCCAAGAGGTTTTTCATGGGCCCCAAGACTTGCCATATATATCTTTTTTTAAAAAAAGACTGCTTGTATGGGTCCCTTACTATGATTCCATGCCTCAAGTTTTTTGTGACCATCCAGGCTCCTCCATTTAAAAAAAATAAACTGAAAAAAATTACTGACTGCTCCCATAGGTACCCCATTGTGATGCCAAATGTTTTTTGTACCCCTTACTACTGTGTCAATTAAAAAAGTGGTCATCCATGCAAGTCCCCTGCTCTAATTCCATGATACCAAAAGGTTTTTGTGATCCCCTCCAAATGTGACCTTAAAAAAAAATCACCTACACCTATACCCACTTTAGAGAGCCAGTGTGGTGTAGCGGTTAAGGTGTTGGACTAGGACCTGGGAGACCAGGGTTCAAATCCCCACATAGCCATGAAGCTCACTGGGTGACTTTGGCCCAGTCACTGCCTCTCAGCCTCAGAGGAAGGCAATGGTAAACCCCCTCTGAATGCCGCTTCCCATGAAAACCCTATTCATAGGGTCGCCATAAGTCGGCATCAACTTGAAGGCTATTCCCATCCATTCCCATACCCACTTTAACATGTGGCACCCTGGAAGGTTGTCTATGGGTCAACTCTGCCCTTGGCTGGAAACAGGTTAGCGAACTCTGGAGTAGTCAGAAGTGGGTAACTTCAGTGAATTGTATAGAATTGTCTGCTTTGACACTTGAAAAGTTAAGCAATACAATGTAAACCGCTTATGTTCCCTTATTATAGCTTTAGAAGATAAAAGTTACATCCAGTTACAAAACCAGGATTAGAATTGCTCCTATACATATAAACAAAGGGTTGCATTCCTCAGACAGATAGCTTTTAACTTATCTTAAAATGATCCAGTACTCAAAATAAGATCAAACATGTTTTGGAAAACCAACCCAGAAATAGAGATTCTTTTGGAGAAAGACGTAAGGAAAGAGATACTGCGTATGAGTAGACAGTAGCTAAGGAAAGTGCTGATGACTACTCAACTTTCTACTCCCCTCTAGCAGCCTCAAGGAGAATGGAAGCCAAGGATTCTGAATATGGGTTTAGTCTCAAGTACAAATGTAAACAACGGGTTGAACAAAATGGGAATGTGGAAATATGTATGGCTGCCGCAAAATCAAAGGGCACAAGAAATAGCTATTTGATCACTAAAAACTGATTTAGACCAAGGATGAAAGGGGTACCAGTTGTTGTAGATGCAGTACACCCATACAAGAAAGTGTATGCATTTGAAGAACCCTGCTTGATCCAGCTCCATGTTTCCAAGAGTTGGCAATGAGATGCATTTGGAAAACGTACAAGCATGACACTGTGGAGGTTAATTTCCCTCTGAGACATAATTGTGTCACACAAGGTAGGGAAGAGGACTTCCAGCTCTGGAAGCATCTACGTGTGATAGTGTTATGCATACATAAAAGAAGATACAGTTCAGCTTCTACAGCCAGCTTTTTTGTTGTTGTTTAAATAGTAATCCTGGATTCTTACCACTAGGTTCACATATATGCTTTAAAGTGTTGCCAATGTCTGAAGCTACAAGACCAGTGGAGTTATAAAAACTTTTTTCAGTTGGAACGACAGATTTCATGATGTTCTCATCATTACTAACAGTATCAAAATTTAGCAATGCATTATGAATTGTTAAACATTAAGCAGATTTACAAGATTCTTCTTAAGACTTGCAGAATCAGTTACACAAACTAAGGAAAATGTTCCCATAGGAACAGCCCTACTAAATCAGACCAAAGGCCCATCTGGTCCAGCATTCTGTTGTCACAGTGGCCAACCAGTGCCCTCTGGGAAGCCCACAAATAGATGAGTACAATAGCACTCAGTCACTTGTGTTACCCAGCAGCTACTATTGAAGGGCATACTGCTTGAGATACTGGAGATAATATATAGCTATTATTAGTCTTATCCTCCTCAAATTTATGTAATCACCCTTTAAAACCATTCAGGTTAATGACTATCACTACATCTTTGTTAGTGAATTCCATGTTTTAGGTGTTGTGCGAAGTACTTCCTTTTGTCTCTACTGAATCTGCCACCATTCAGTTTCATTGTATAACCTCTGGTTCTAGTATGATGATGGAAAAAAGTCCACCTACTTTCCAAACCATGCATAGTTCTATAAACGTCTATCTATCCTTATTTGCCTTTCCCCTTCAAACTAAAATTGCCTCAAATGTTGTAGCCTATCCTCAAAGGTTGTGTGATAATTTTGGTTGCCCTGTTATACATCTTTTGCAGCTCTGCCGTACTATTTTTGAAGGTACAGTGACCACAACTGTGCACAATATTCCAAGTGCAGTCACACATTGATTTCTATAAGGGCATCACAGGGAGTTATTACTGGCAGTTTTATTTTTGACCCCTTTCCTTATAATCCCATATTGGGTTGATGTTTTCATTGAAGTATACATCACAACCAGAAGATCCCTTTCCTGCTCAGTACCTGCCAGCTCAGGCCCCATTAGGGTATATATCAAGTCAGGAAATTTACCCCACTGTACATCATTTTACACCTGCTTACATTGAATTGTATTTTGCCATTTTATTGTTCATTCCCCCAGTTTGGAAAGCTCCTTTTAGAGCTCTTTCCCATCCCTGGTTTTTACTACCCTAAATATCATCAGCAAACATGGTTACCTCACTGCTTACCCATATGCCCATACCATTTATGAACAAGTTAAAGCACTGGTCCCAATGCAGATCCGTGGGGGTCACCATCTCTTACATCAGTCCATTTTGAGAACTGTCCATTTACTCCTATTCTCTGCTTCCTGTTCTTTAACCAGTTATCAATCTGTAAATCTGATTAATTTGCATAATATGCAACGTATGATTTGCATACTAAATATTGCAAAATCTTATTATTTTGCTCAGGCAGAATTTCAGTTCTTTTTGTGGAATATGCACAGCCTTGAGCTACAAAGAACGCTTAAGTAGGGACAAGGAATCCATCTTCACTGAATTTCAGCAGTTGTTTCAAGCACCATACTTCATAAATTAAGGCAAGTACTTTTATTCCTGATAACAATAGTAATAGTCTACAGAAAACTGGTAGTATGACATCCCATGAAAGACTGTCCCCGTAGCAGTGATCTCTTCAAAGCAGATGTATTGTCTATCCTTTTATTAACCGTGGATATATGTTGTTCAGGACACCAGTCAGTGCCATTTCCCACACTTTGTGTTGGTAAACCAGAGTTTGCAAGTGTTTTCTAAACACACCCAGAATGCCAGCATTAGACTTCATCATGAGCCATTCTGTTAGTTAGACACATGTGTTTGTTCCATTTACACAATCTTTAGACCTCTGCCCCCTCCCTCAATCTTAAGCATACAGATTAACAGTTCTGTGAACCCAACAGGGCATCTGACATGCTCTTCTCAAATGGCAGCTCCCCAAGCCACATGGACTTTCAGGCACTGGATGGCTAGTATAAACTATTAAATTTAAAGAACTACAAGTCAATGAAAGCCAGATTCTGTAGGGAAACAACATGGGTAAAAAAATATCAGTACAGATGATATTTTAATACAAAATATTTTTACATAAGTCAGTCTTTTTAAAATATAGAACCTTAAAAAAAAGAACAAGTTGCTATCAACACACTATAAACACGAGTCTTTGTGCCAAGTTTGATAGCGGTTTCCGAACAATTTTAAATACCAGTCCATACTTTAACACTGCCTTTAGATTTCTATGAAATACTAGCCATGTTCTGCATGACCAATGTTATATCCACTGTGAAGCACTTCCATTCAGTTCTAATCTGACAGACTGCTCAGAGTCTTTGCACAATGGTTTCACATTCAGCTTCTCATCACAGTTCAGTGGTGCACAGTATGGCCAGTCCCATTTAATTCTGTGAACATTAACTTAAAAGAGAATGTCAGTTACATGTACTGAAGTACATTGTGTGGTTACAGGTTCTTCATCTGAAAAGGAAACTTCCTGATGTTTAATAGATGTTCTACCCTGATCATCCAATCAAATTAACAGCACTCAAGTGTTGATTTTGATTTCTCAAAGTTGAATAAATAATCTGTCAGATTTTCATTAAGAGATGAACTATATAGCAGGTACATCTCGGGAATGTTTTGGAATAGTCCGTTTTTGAACTCATATGAAAATAAAAGAATACCAGATCTTGCAAACTCTTGTTTTAATGGTAAATCATCCATGACAAGGTGGCCAGTTAGCCAAGGAGATTTAAGATGATTTACTTGCATTGGAATAATTTACACAATTGAAATTATGCATACAGTACAGAACTATGAACAAAAAGGTGAAGCAAACTTTATTTATATTCAGGTAAAAACATTAACCTGATGAAGTAAATTATTGCAGATTTGAGAAATCAGCACATAAAACAATCGGACAGAGCATTGCTTACGGGTGCTTTATCTGTGTCCAAATAAATGCTGAACTGTTTTGATCCACACCAGTGCTGGGGGGCAAGGTGCTAGGGGAAGGCAAGGGAAGGAAAAAGTACAGGGGAAAAAACAAATTTAAATCAAGGAAAAAAGATTGAATAGGGAGGGAAAGTACTAATTTGACTTTATAAAAAACTTTACATCAATTCAAAATGCTCTGGCCACACCATAAATATTGGCCAGACCAATCAGTTGTTGAGTTTTTCAACTACACAAAAAGAATCAATTCCTCCTAGCCCCTGGTAAGAGGCTGTTGCCTAAATCACTGTGTGAATGGTTCTAGAGTATTTTCTGGTAAAGAATGTAGCCAATATATCCTACTACTACGTTAAAACTAAGCTATAAGAAAGATTCTATCTACTTACAAAGGCGGAATTATTGACAATATATTTAATAAAATTAAATTATTTCTTAATTTGAGAAAACATGGAACAGTAAATGCCCATGTCCAAAATGTAACAATTGTTGCAAGTGGAGTACACAAAGAGAGCCATGTGGATTGCACATCAGACAATACATGAGGGAGGGAAATCAGGGGCAAGTGATGGTACACAGAACTAGTCTACTTAACTAGATGTGCCAATACATGTTTTTCAATTTCTGTACTTATGTACAAAGTTGTCTTTGGGAGGAAAAAACTGCAGACTTGGCTAGATGGATACACACAGCCCAGTATTAAACTGCACAGCAATATTTATTGTTCCAGCCTGAAAAAACATCCCTTTTTAAATTTCACACAGCAAAGCAAGTTAAACTTCACTCATCGATAAATGATAATTTAAAACAAGAACTTGCTAAAGAAACCTTGTCACAACAACTTTAGGGCCTGATCACTTTTAAGTCCATGGGGCCTTTAATGAATATCAACCTAGTGTCTTTGTTTATAATCTGCAAGCCGTTTTCTACAACAAGGCGTAACGTTTCCTCGACTCAGATGATACATTTAGAAAAGAATCATGATTCTCTTTTTGCTGTAACAGGCAGACATTGCATTTTTCATTGTGATCAGGAAAGATGGAATGACTGCTGCCCTTCTCTTGCAGCTATCAAGAGTTTTTCACGCATTATCTCAATACTTGAATAGTCTGGCAACTTGAGATAGTTTACACAAGTCATTACTGAGGGCAAGAAGTCATCTGGATTTTCTGTAGACTCAAATGTCTTGCGTACAATTGTAAGTGGAGGATTCAAACTTCGAAATCCTAAGAAAAAAAAAGCAAAGTTCATGACAGATTTAATATTAGGAAAGTTTAAGAGCATTAAGCTATCAGTATTAGAAAAATACTGCATTCTTCATGCTGCTTTTTGTATTAGGTGGATTAACTCAGCCATATGAAAACTGAATCCCCCACCCCTGCCAAATCATCTGCTTGTTCACCGTTCTAGCATTAAAAAGTTTATAGTCTCCATTGTTAGAAAAGGTTCTTATGTAACCTGCCTCTATTGCATTATCATTTCAGTTGCATGCATGGTATGCTCTTTTCTAATATAAAAAATCCTAACTTCAGAAGAGGAAGTCATGAATGTGGTCTCCATAGCACCTCTTATCACAGGACATAGAAGCTGCACATAGATTGCCCCTAACATTGAAGAACGAGTAGATGTTTAACAGTAGAAAAAGAAAAGGATATGTAACAACCATGGTGGTGTTGCAACCAAGCTTGTGTGTATTATTTCTGTTTCTCTCCCAGTGGCCAAGACCTTTAGGCTCTAACAAAGTGAATGCCAGTTAGTCATACAGCATACTGGTATGGTTGCTGTATAAGCAGCTCTACCAGTGGGACAAGCTGACGGCACTTGCCTGGAGACTTTAGCTACTCCTCACATATAACATGCAACTATAAACACTCTTATTTATATCTGTTAGAAAAACACAGGGCTGCTCAGCTTTCATTATAAGTTCTTACACAATAACCAAGGTTGCAGTCTAATGCATGCTTAACTAGGAGCAAGCCCTACTGAACACAGTAGGCTTCACTTACAAGTCAGTGACTTCATTTTAAGATCAGGGATGGGAAACCTGTGGCCTTCTAAATGCTGTTGGACTACAACTCCCACCAATCCCAGTCTGCATGGCCCATAGTCAGAACAATGGGAGTTTGAGGGTCATAAGTTCCGCATCCCTGTTTTAAATCAAAGCTAGGGTATTTATTTACAGTTCAAAAAGTTATGCAGACTTCTAGTTTATGCCACAACAGAGTTTTTGCTTTGGAGCTCAAGCTGTATCAGGATTCAATTTAGTAAAAATGTTTTTCAACATACAAACATAACTTTTACATTTGCATTTTTTTTAGTCTATATTATAAAAACACTCACCTCCTACTGGCAGTCTAGGGCTACCAGTCACAAACTGAAGAAATAATCTTTGCTGCTCGCTATCAAAACTACTGAGAATTTCAAACAGGAATTTCACAGCACGACTAGAATAAAAAAGGAATGCTTAAATTATTAGAAGTTTTGAGTTTTTTAAACAGAGCATCCATTGAGAAATAAACAAGCGCATTTTATATTTTACATTGTATTCTGTATTTAATACTGTTTTATATTGTAAGCTGCTTTGACTATTTCTGTAATAGAAAAGCAGGATATAAATATTAAATCTAATCTCTCTTAATGTAGCTGCAACACAAAAAGTTGTTTAATATATTCCACTAACTAAATCAAGACCACCTAGCAACAAATTACATTACCTGTCATGTGTATAACCATGATCTGGCCTGCAACATTCCATTAATGTCTTTGCATCCCAAGTATCTGTTTTGCTACCACAAAGCAGCTGATCCAGCTATAACAATGTAGAAAGCCAAGGTGAGGGGTGAAGAGACAGAAGTAAAGAACATCAACTTGTTGTGAAATCATCACATGGTTAATACAGTTTCTTGTACACAAGCTAAAAGTACTACCATCTAACCAAACTTCAGAGTGAGGGAACTTCATACCACTTCTCAGACACTTTTAACTAATAACCCTACTTTTTGAAGGCTCCCTTCGTTTCCACTCAAGTCCTTTCATAACTTATCAACTTTCTTTCAGAACACAGTAATCTAAGCCAAGCATCTTTGGAGACAGAGAACTATTGAATTTTGAATATAACTTCTTCAAAAGTGAACTTAAGCAGTATCTTGTGAGAGCTACAGTCACCTATCCTTGTACGTATTATGCCCCTTGATACATGGGAATATTTGAGCACAACACACTAGAAAACTGGTTTAAATTTTATGACCTCCACAGGAAATCTAGAAATGGTATATTTATGACAGTCCTGAAAAAAATTCCATTACAGACTGCTAGGCCCCCTTACAGAATTCCTGTTCCACACATTCATAGCCTCAAAAGCAGAGGATGCAGGTCAAATGTGGAAAGTTATTACACTAGGCATAAAAGGTACTAACCTCCTCAGGATAGAAGTACTGAAGGTGACTGAGGGGGAAGACAGATTCAAATCCATCTCTGAAAGAATCAAATTGTCTGGAAACGCCTTCATTTAGAGCCCAGAAGATAACCAGCTGCAAACACACAATTGTAAAGTTACCACAATATTAATGTATTTGTAGTATTAGGTAATATGACGCTTTGGGGAAAGGAAAAAGTACAGCCATGACCTAAACTATAGCACAGACAAAGAAAGCAAGGTTGAGGATAGTCCTTTTAAGTCAATGTTCCCCTTTACTTTTCCATTACTGAAAGTAATTATGGTGCGAAGCCAGACATCTTTTCCAGACTGCCTAGTCATTGTGTGAACAAAATGGGTCTAACGATGAAACCACAAAAATGTTCAAAAATGATGAAAACAATAACACTTCTAATTTTAGCTAAGTTGGTGCATTAGTCTTATGGGTATACATTTAAAGTTAAGCTAGTACTAAAAAGGTACTAGAGATATAAGTAGGCAATGTACTAATTATTTCTCTTTCCAAAAACATATTCACATTCATTGTATTAACATACATGTACACACAAGTCTACACAATTGGTAATTAGGGGGGAAACTGTTAGATATTTAGTCTGTATTTACATTGTTCAAATAGTCACATCTCTGGTGGAGCAATTTAAGTTCAGTCACTAACTTCAACACAATGTGAATTAATATGCTAGGGTAGCGCAGATAGTCGAGTCGTTGTTTGCAGTTAACATTCTAGTAAAAGGGGAAAAAAGACTTCTGGACCCAACAGACCCCTCCAAAACTCATGTTACTTACTCTGAGATATTCTTCTAAATTGTGGATGGTGACAGGTATATCTTTCCCTCCTTTTTTCAGCTCTATATTTGGGAAGCCTGGGAGGGTGAAATCCAACCCTAGATCCTCTACTGAACAGCCATTCATGGTCAGCGTTTCCAATGCATACTGTAGACTTTCTTTGGTCTAAAGACAAAATGTGAGTGGCTAGTGACAATTTGGAAATTTTAGGTATAGTTTTCTGTATTTTAAAATCATACTATATTCTATAGATTTTTATTAAATGTTTTTATTGGGTATCATCTGTCCCAAGTGCTCAACACAAGGTAAACTAAAAATACAAGAAAATATAATGCCTTCAGCATTCTATTTAATCTTATATATACGTCACAAGATTCCTATAAAATTGACAAACAGCATTCACTGAGTTTGGGTAAGTACAAAAATACTACATGTTTCACCCTCATGCAAAGATATTGTAATATATAAAGTTATAAATACTACAAGGCTGTGAACCTGCCTTCTCCTCAGCTTTGCACATTGCCCCTCCTCCTCACTTTTGCACATTAGGAGATGATAGAAAGCTTCTGCTTTTAAATTTACCACAGTTCTCCGAGACATCCAAATTTGGGAACTGATCTCTTACAACAATGTTTCTCAAGCATAGTTTAAATTTGCCTTGTTCCTGAGTTCAGATGTCACAGGAAACTGCAGCTGGTTATTTGAAAGCACTCCTTCAATTATAAATATTCTCTTGGCACACAAAAGAGGAGGGAATGGCATGAATCCAAGACTTGCACAGGCATGTATATGTAATAGAAAACCATGAGCTGGTTTGGACACAACGCTAAACCAAATTTATTGTTATGAAAAGATGATGCAGAATGCCTCACGCTGCAAGATCTCCCTCTGGTGCAGCCACAAGGAGGAGCTTGGAAACTTCTGCTTTTTAGTTTTTAAATTAACCACAGCTTGCCATGTCACCCAAACCTAGACAACGTGTAGTTAATCTTAACTACAGCCAGCTGAAACAAGCCAACTTCAAATCATAGCTTATGAAGCTGGTTTGATTGAACTAATTGTAAGTTTAGATTAACCAGTTTGTCCAGGTTCAGATGGCATGCTAAACTGTGATTAATCTAGAAAGGAAGCAGAGATCTCATCATGGCAGTGCTGAAGGGGGAGAGGGAAGCACACAAACCCACGGCTTGTGCTAACGCTAAATAATGGTTTAGTGTTACATCTGAATGCAATTCATGGTTTTTTGTTATGTCTGAATTTGGCCAGTGTAGCCAGTATAGATTTTAAGAACATCTGATTAAGCAACACTTAATTAAGCCAGAGGTGTAGAAATGCCTCTTGCATGTTAGGCTATTTTACATACAATTTTGAATAAAGCCATCAACTATGAAAACAATATGACAGTCACTTCTTCCCTATTACTGTTGCAAATTTGCAACCTATCTACCACTTAAGCCATGGTCAATGTGTCCATCAAAAGTATTACCTCTTGTCATAATCCTAGCTACCCAGTAAGAAGGAACCAATGGACAAATTTAGCATTTCTTGTTCTGCAACTACACTTACCTGTGATTTATCCTGTTCAAGTCTTTTCTTTTGCCTCACAATTTCTTCAAGATGGTATACTGATCTGGCTACTACAGGATCAATATTAAACAAATCATGCGATGTTAGAGATGTTTCTTGTCGTAGCATCCATTTGTAAAAAGGAAGGCCAAGGGGAAGGTCCACCTATAAGGAAAAAACAGTTTCCCTTTATGTGAAAACAAAATTTAACAAGATGTGTAAACCACAACCTCCCCCAGGTAACTACTAGAAAAGGCTAAATTTAATGTTGCCTACTATTAAAATTAATCTACCAAATGTCATTGGTACAAATGCCATGGATGCTGTTTAAGTATTAAGTTTCAAATTACTCTATTACTACCTACACTTCTTAGCATGCTTACAAGCTACAGGGGCAGTTTAATATTTTCAGTCTTACGCTGGACTACTTTAATGCACAAGAGAGTTATCACTGTATGTAGCTAATCATCTGGGGGTCATTAAGATGTATTTGTCATCTAAATTCAGAAGCTGCTTCTGAACATTTTTTACAACTGGAACCTAGAAGCCAGGCTTTCAAAATTGCAATTTCACCTTAAAGTCTATATGGTATAGTAGAGGCTACTTTAAATTTAAAAGCAGTTCCACTCTTACCAATCGAAAATCCATGATTGCTTTTGCCATTAGTTTTCCCAGAAAACGGAACTTCATTTTAACTTTAGCAATATGAGCAGGTTTAGCTGTTCTGCCAAAGGGAAGTGCAAACAGGCCTTGAAGATTATGAATGTATTTGGTCCCTTCTTGGCTTCCTGTTTTAAAAAGAAACCCGAACATAATATGCAAATAGTAGAATTATACACAAGTCAAATAATTAAAATGTTGCTTAAACTAATCATCCAGTTTTAAAACACTAACTCAAAGCAGATGAATGGGTGCATTTAGGTAGGCAGATGGCTTTTCAACGAAGGGTAATAGCAGCAATTCCATTATCTTGCACCAAAATTGAGCAAAAGGTTAGAATGTCCTAAGTATATTCTATGTACAATACATACATTTCTGTTCCAAGTATGCTTTTTGGAGTTTCTTTCAACTCTTGAGGGCTACACACAATGGATTCCTGCCACACTTAAACTCCTTTGACAGTGCAGTATTAGCTTTGAAAATTACACCTTCTGAAAAATCTAGACAATTATTTGAGTTACCTTTAGGATTGGCAAGAGTAACTTCTTCACCCCTCCACAAGCCCAAGTCTGCTCTCTGTAGTTCCTGAGATACAAGTGCATAAAACTCCAGTGTAGGTCCTAAACCAGTGCCAACCTTTTGAGAAAAGAATGGTAATTTAGAGAGGTGCACTGCAAAAAGTCTAAAAATGTTTCTGCAACAGAAAATGCTAATTGTTAAAATCAAGAACAAAAGTAGAGGAGGAATTACTGGCTGAGATGCAACAGAAGCTGCTTAATTATGTTAAACTCTAAAGTTTAATTCTGAACTTAAAATATTTACACATGTGTACGATTGTAGGGGACCGAGGAGCTCTGCTTTGAAAAATGGAGCAGGACTAGAAAATAATTGTGAAAATACTGTACTGGATGAAAACTGTGTAAGCACTGACAACCTGAATGAAAAGGAACTCAGAGCCCAGATTTTGGTTTCAGAGTTGTACACAGTTATACTATGATAGTGCCAAGATGGTTCTGGGGGATTAATTCTTTTGCAGTGTTTTCTAAAACACTGTTCTTCAACCTCGGGTCCTCAAATGTCATCAGACAACAACTCCCATCAACCCCAGCCAGCTTAGCCAATTGCCAAGGATGGTGGGAGTTGTAGTCCAGCAACATCTGGGGACCCAAGGTTGAAGAACAGTGCTCTAGAATATTATGATAAAGAATGAGGGGCAAATTGCAAGCAATCATTTCAGAAACATTTTGGCACCATATGCTACCCTATCAAAGGAGGGCAACAGATCTATTTGGGAATAGTAGAGGAAATGTACCAACTTAACGCTTCAGACACTCTGACAGTATAAAACCTGATTAAGGGCTCGGAGAGCTCTCTCACATACTGGCGGCATTCTTACATAACCCTAAGCCATTGTTGTTCCAATGACAGTTTGTTCAGTACAGTCATTTCAGACAAACAAGCTAAAACTTGTTTCTTCAGAGCTCAGTTTGCTTTCAAGTTGCTCATGCCTCTGTAGCTTGACAAACATTTAGGTGGAGTGGCCTAATAAACTATTGGGTTCACATATAACACTAAACCATAGTTAAAACAATCTACAGTTCATAGGACAACAAACAACCATGGTTTCATACTTTTTTATTATTAATTTTATTCACCAAATTTATGGACCACCCTTCATTACAAAGTAATCACACCATGAACATAATACCTAAAACATAATACAAAATAAAGCAGACAGCACCAATAAGATAAAACCAAATATAAAATGGTGACAAAGAAACAGCAGATCAAACAAAGCTAAGATCTTGAACATCAGTTGGAACCAAAACAGTAACTTAAAATTCCTCCCAAAGCCTGACAGAACAGATGTGTTTTAATCCGGTGTCAAAAACTCAGTAAAGCCATGGCCATCTGTGCCTCTGGGCAGGCAGGGAGTGTCACAGACAGGGTGTCACTACGGAAATGTCCTGTCCTATGTCACTGCATAGCAAGTAACACCCACCAGCGGGACACCAAGTAGGGACCTCCCTGCCAATCCTCTAATCAGATAATTACCTTTTTGTTCAGGCCTTTGTATGTTAAAACTATCACCTTAAATTGGGCCCAGTAACATATAGGAACCCAGTGCAGATCCCGCAGAAGCACTCCAGCATTGGCATTTTGCACTAGCTGCAGTTTCTGGAGTCTCCAAGGGAAGCCCAATATAGATTGCATTAAAGTACTCTGGGCATGAGATTACTAGACTATACATTACAGTGGCAAGGCTGTCCCGGTCCAGGAATGACCACAGCTACATTAGCCACTTAGGCCTCCTATGACATTGCTGGATCCAGGAATATCTCCAAATCATAAGCCTGATCCTTCCAGCTTCATCTAGAACAGATTGATCACCCAATCCCCAGACAACCCACCAACACTGCCTCCATCTTCTCAGGATTCAGCTTCAGTTTATTGGCCCCCATCCAGTCCATTACTGCCTCCATGCACAGATTCAGCACTAAGAGAGCTACGTCAGGTTAGATGCTATAGAGCAGTAGAGCTGGGTATCATTCTCCATCTATATTGATGACACTGAGCCCCTAACCCCTTGATGACTGCACCAAATTGCTTTATATAGATGTTAAACCACACTGCTGAAACAGTAGCATTCTGCAGGACCCCACGGCACAGTTGCCATGGAGCAGAGCAAGAGTCTCCCAATAGTATCACTCTCTGATAATGGCCCTGCAGGTAAGAGAGGAATCACTGTATAGCCATACCTCCAACTCTCAACGCAGAGCCGCTCCAGGTGGATACCATGGTCAATGATATCAAGAGCCACAGAGAGGATCCATGAGAATCAACAGGGATGCACCCTCACATCTTTCTCCCAATACAGGTCATCAACAAGAGCAACCTAAGCTGCCTCTGTGACAAAACTGGGCCTGAAGGCAGACCGAAATGGGCCAAGATATTTACTACTTCCAAGCATGCCTGAAGTTGCACAGCCAAAACCCTCTCAAGAACCTTGTCCAAGAAAGGGATACTGGCAATTGGGCAGGAATTTCCCCAAACCTAAGGGTCTACAGATGGAGCATACCACTGCCTCTTTCAAGGCAGCTGGCACAAACATCTCCCACGACAAAGCATTTACCACTCCCTGGACCCGCTCACCCACCTTTCTCCAACTAGATTTTAAAAGCTAGGATGGGCAAAGACAAGAGAGTAAGTAGTAGACTGCACTATCTCAAACAAGATGTCCAGGTCCTCAGGCCACAATAATTGAAAATTATCTGAAGCAACATGACAAAACGGGGCTTCTGAAGGACTTTATCCTCCAAGTGCCTTGCAAACTTGTCACTGCAGGCCTCAGAATTTTCTTTGCTATAAATCATCTTTCACTAGTCCCTTAACTACTCTGAATAGCTTTGCTGGCCAGCTACTCAAGGATGCAGTGCATGGCAAAGTAAGCTTTCTTCATCACCAGACATTAGGCACTACTCCGTGCTCTAACTAGTGTTCAGTCAGCTTTGCTAAAGACTTATTATTTATTTGATGCACTTTTGAGTTCTACCATGCTAGAAAGGACACCAGGAAACAATAGTTTTGATGGCCCTTTTCATCTCACCGTTCTATAGTGAGACCAGGGCCCTGACAGAAGCATCAGCCACATCAGCTGAACAGTTTTCAGGACATCTAGGAATCCTTCCAATTCCGTATGATATTAAAATGATCTGTGTGTACAATTTACTGTGTATAGTTCTGTTTACCTCATCTCAAAAAAGGATATCGTAGAGTTGGAAAAGGTTCAGAAAGGGCAACCAGAATAAGGGGATGGAGCAACTCCCCCTATGAGGAAAGGTTGCAGCATATTTAGTTTAGCGAAAAGGTGAGTCAGAGGTGACATTATAGAAGTGTATAAAATTATACAAGGCATGGAAAAAGTGGATAAAGAAAAGTTTTTCTCCCTCTCCCATAACACTAGAACTCATGAATATTCAATGAAGCTGAATGTTAGAAGATTCATGACAGACAAAAGAAAGTATTTCTCCATGTAGCACATAGTTAAACTGTGGAATTCACTCCCACAAGAGGCAGTGATGGCCACCAGCTTGGATGGCTTTAAAAGAAGATTAGACAAATTCATGGAGGATAAGGCTATCAATGGCTATTAGCCATGATGACTGTGCTCTGCCACCCTAGTCAGAGGCAGTATGCTTCTGAAAACCAGTTGCCGGAAGCCGCAGGAGGGGAAAGTCCTCTTGCGCTCAGGTCCTGCTTGCGGGGGTTCCCATGGGCAACTGGTTGGCCACTGTGAGAACAGGATGCTGGACTAGATGGGCCACTGGCCTGATACAGCAGCCTCTTCTTATGTTCCCCCACACCTGCAGTAAGGGCACTGCCACTGCCAACTCAACCCTCACCAGGAAGTGGTCAAAAAGATTCCTTTAAACCCTCTGATTACCGTCCCACAACAAGTCCACTCTGTAGGTTGAGGGAATGATCTGCAACATGTGTTTGGCCCATGATGTACCAAGACAAACCCGCTGATTGAAGTTCTGAGCTGGCCTTGTTGGCAGAAAACAAAAGTTGGTCTTCTGGCCTGGGTTCAGATGTTCAAACAAACCATAGCAAGCTATGCAATCCATGGCTTAGATTTATGTGTGAACCAGGCCATTCTTGGCTGCTGCTGACCTTTCTTGTGATTGGAAGATAAATCATTACCAGCACATGCAGAGACAGTCAGCTTCAGTCACTACTTACTTCATTCTCATACTGGATTTCCAACATGGCTCTTGAGCTGCCCAGATCCTGCATCACCGATTCAGCTTGTTTCAATAGTTCCTCTCTATTCACAGTGCGCTGTGTGTCAATGAAAGGCACATAATTCTTTTTTTCAGTCTTTACAACCCAATTGTAATATTGAAAGCAAAGAACACAGATAACAAATGCAATAGGTTAATCACCCCCCCCAACACATCTAAATTATGTTTAGAGGAAATTTGACATAGTGTCGTGTTTGCATTAGGTATTAAAACTATTTCCAAAAGCAAAGAAGAAAATTTTCTTACTGCATTAAATACATTGTATTTAGGACTGCATTTAACTGTGTCCCTTCCCTGGATCGAAGGGCCTTCTAGTTAGCAAAAGGAACACAACTGGACACAAATCTCTGTGCTGATTTACAAAAGTCACAAGCCTTGTCAGGTTACAGACTAAAATTCTTTTAAGTCTGGCTGCAGATTAGCAATGTAAAATGTGAGATGTGATTCCTTTGGCAAAAAGGTGACTACTTGCAAGTCATACACATCCTCAATAACCAGCCTCTTGTATTTGATCTTGGATCTTTTATTTTTGTATTGCATTCTGAATTGTGTTTGAAGTCAAGAATTCATTTCAGGCTGCAGATCAGATGCTGGAGAGATTAGGTGCTCTAACATACATAAACACATTTATTGCCGCATGTAGTTAGGAAAAGGCTTCACGGATGCCACCCAAATGAAATTCGAGACACAAACTGCAAATAGATATTTACTGTATAGACAGTGTGATCATTTGGAAGAATTGCAGACTTTCCCTACTTCTTCCTACACCTAACATCATTCAGTTCTAGACAAAAAGCTTGCTCAAAACCTAAGGGCTTGAGACCATTTTTTTACCTTCTTCCTGTCCAGTCGTGGTGCCACTCTGCTATCCTGAGAATCTGACTGGTTGATTTCTGGATTGGTGTCCAGAAGTCTCTGCATGGCTCGATCTCGGTCAAATGCAGTTACATAAAACAGCATTTGCCGTGTGTCAAACGGAAAGAAGAAAGGACTGTAAAAAAAGAAAAGAAAGAGGTCAGTTTTACACTGCAGCTTTATTATGTGGAAGTACAGCAAGGCTATATGACAATAGTTGGAAACATTTTTTATTTAAAATATTTATTTATTATTTGATTTATATCCTGCCCTTCCTCCCAGCAGGAGCCCTTATTTCTCATCTCAGTATCAATTCAAGTCAGCTTATAAAACAAATTAAAACAATACATTGTTTTTAAAAAGCCCTGTAAATATGCCTACAAAAAATAACTAGCCTGCTAATAAACTAGGTGCTTATGAGTGGTATTCAACACTCGTCCTCGTGAGAGTAGACCAACTGAAGTTAATGGTCCTGACGAACAGTCTCAAAAATTTTGATGGGTCTACTCTGGGTAGGACTTGTATACAGCTCTATGTTTCCATGCTAGATGCATGGAGGAAGCCTCTTAGAAAAAAATATGTCTTCTGCTATGTGGGCTGGCAGATAATGTTTCTATTTACTATCAGACCCAACCACCATGATCAATGGAAGGGATGATGGAAATTGTAGTCCAGTAACATGAGAAGAGTATCTGTAGCCTTAGGTGACCAGGAATTCTATGCTGTCAAGTACCTGGAAATCAGTGTTAGCTGTAAAGTCTTTTCCTTCACAGATGGCATGAAAAGCTCACCCTCTGAAGACTGTAACAATCAGACTAGTTTATACAGGAGCAGGTACCCCTTCAGAAACCCCTTTAAGTCCCTTAAGGCTGTCATAAATCAAAACCAGTATTTTGAAACATGCCTGCAAAAACAGTGACAACCTGTGATGTTCTTTAAGTACTGGTGATATAAGTTCATTCCTACTAGTATCAGGCCTTGGGGCTGTACTCTGAATCACTTGAAGTTTTGAGTATTCAGAAGGCAGCCCCATGTAAAGGGCATTACTGTAACCTAACCTGGAGGGACAGAGGCACAAATAATGATAGAGAGATCATGTATGCCATAGCTGGCATATCGCCATACTTGGTTAAAGGTGAATTTGGCTATGGATGACACTTGGATGTCTGTAAAGCCATCTTTAGCAGCATTAAGCTGCAGACCAATTACTTGGAGGTACAACAAAATCCTGTTTCATTGGGAAACTATGTGACCAACTACATCTGGATCTTGTTAACATTATTTATTTAGTCCTTGGGAGTTTGTAAGGGTATGTTCTTTTGGGAACAAAGAAAAAGCCCTTGAAGTTGGTTCCAACTAAGCCTTTCTTAAGCTTGAACAAGCCATTGCGCATGGAAAAGCATAAGGCATCCTAACTCCACCTTTTGAGAAATTTAGATATCCTGAAATATATACTCAAGTCTAAACTCAAAATGCTTGATAAAAGTCTCCTATCTTTTGTTTTAGGTGGTTTTGTTGCAGTCCTGCAAGCTTCAGAATTCTTCCCATCTACTCCCTCAATATGAAATTTCACACTTCCGCATCATCTCCTCCACACCTTCATTCCTTTACAAATACTGGGGTGTTAGGCAAAAGGGAATTGCCTTCTGTAAGTCTCCACAGTGCTACAATAGTTTATAGTCAAGACTGAAATAAAATTCCTTACCATGATTTTCCAAGCTCCATTAGCCATGTTGGTATGTTTCCTGTCATGATCACCAAAGGATCTTGAAGCTGTCTATTTGCTTTTGCTGTGAGTTTACTGTTGATAAATTCTGAAGTTGGAATAATCTCTTTACAGCTTGCATTCTACAATATCAAAAAGCAAATTGTTTCCATTTAGAATACTCAACTACTCCCAAGACCTTTATTATTTTCTACACAGGAATGCAGGGATGTGACATGGCTCCCTACAAGCCATATCTTACAAGTCAGGAATTAGCCAAGAAATCACACGCTCCTTCACCCTCCCTCCTCAGGTCTGGATTAAATTTTACCCCTTTCCTGTATTAACACATATAATGTAAAGTTGCCACATACCATGATAAAACCAAGTTATGGTTCCTACATAAAGCAGATACTAAAACCATGGCTTGAAGCATGCTTGCAAACCATGGTTACAAGAGAACCATGGTTTCCTTTATACCATGAGGAAGCCGGTGGCAGTAACAGGACTACCACTGGCTGAGAAGTAGATACCAACTTTAGCCTCGCCAGTCTTTTTCTGCCACACCTGGACCTGGATAACTACAGCCTGCTGAAGGAGCCAGAAGGTTTGGCCAGCTAGCCCTGTCTTGAAGAACAAGGACCTGGCCACAGCTGTGGTTGGTGTGCGGGGGAGACAGGAAACCTATTTTTTGGAGGTTGCTGTAGATGGTAGGTTGTTAGCAGCAGGCCAGCTCCAGAGAGGTGGCCCCAAAAACTCACTGGCTTCCAAGTGAAAGGTAGAATGCTGGGGAGCTGCATATGTGGTGAGTGCATAAATGCAGCTCATTAATGTATATCCAGTGTGATTGGTGAGTATTTGGTGACTTATTATTTGATATTGTTTGATTGATTGATTGTATTTTCTATTAATATTCTGTTCACTGCTTTGGGGGTCTCTGGGCCAAAAAGCAGTATAAAAAAACCAACAACACAATGTAATTAACATATGTGTACCAATGCAAAGCCATGGTTAATGCTGGGAAGGAAAGGGGAATGAGGAAAGATCCCTGCCCGAGATCTTGGAGACCTGCTGCTAGTTGCACAAATTTAAATGCTTGAAAATACATTTTAAGCTGGGATGCCAGGTGCTATATTGGAGCTACCTACCCAGAGGAGTACAGCAACTTTAATTACATAGATAATTCAGCTTAAACACAGGCCTACAGGAGTAATGAAACACTACCAAAGGTCAGCAAATAAGAAACACAAAACTACTTCATGTTCATGGAAAGGAAGTTCAGGCATAATTACTGTAATACTGAAAGATTAGTCAAATACTAAATGTTGCAATAAGATCACTTCATGAATGATAGCTATAGCTACTAGCTATGGTAGCTAAACTGAACCTCCATGTTCAGGAGCAGTATGTCTCTGAATGCCAGTTGTTCAAAGGTAAATGATTGGAAAATGCTGCTGCCTTTGTTCCTGCTTGTGGGATTCTAGGAAGCATCTGACTCATCCCTGGTGAAAACAGGATGTGGGACTAGATAGTCCCTTAATCTGATCCAGCTAGGTTTTTAGGCTCGTGTCAGCCTATGGTATTATACCAATTAGTTCCTAATACTGTTTCTATCATTTGGAACAATCTTTAACACACAGTTTCTGCATCATTGGACCACCAAGGAGAACAACATTCAGGGCCATTGTTAATTTCTGTATTAATACACTTTTTCTAGAACTTCTAATCAAGCGGTGTTTATACAGAAACAATACTACTGGCATTTGTGGTAAGAATAAACAGCCTCAAACATTAATTAAATTCCACCACTGAACCTCAATGGAGCTTCCAGAAGTGTGCTTAAAGTGTCATTCATCCTGTCTTAGAAGTTCTGAAGCTGAAAAGCTTAACGAAAGATCAGGAAAATTTCTAACAAAACAGCAACACGTGTACTCACATCATACAGGTAATACCAATAACGACTGATAGCATGTAAAACTCTCAGAAGAATAACAACATCTAATGAAGGATCTTCAAAAGTTATATTTTCAGGTGGCGAAGATATAAGATAAGCTTCCAAAGGATTTGAGACCAAAGGACATACACCATCTAAAAAGGGGAAGATCTCATTAACCAGTGGATAAATCATTTAAGACATTTTTATTTTCACTATTAATTTTATGCAGTATTCAGAGAGGCTCTCAATTAAATTGAAGTTCAAATAATTTTTTTTTCAGTCACTATGCAACCTTCCCTCCATGCCTGCAAGTGATCAAAATACTTACCATGCCACAATTCATCATGCTTTTTTGCATTTCTAGGGGATGTTTTTGTAGGAGCAGTCTGTGCCCTTCCTCTTTTACCACCAACACAATCTTTATTACTATCGTCATCTTCTCGAACTGGCTTATACCTAAAAGAAATATCATTATGGACTAATTGACTCAATAGTGAAATCTAGTACAGGAGCAGTACTTTCCCCACTGAGAAAAGAGCATGTCAATCGAAAACTAAATATATACTGATACAATCAGAATGATTAAAATTCTAGCTTGTAGTGGTAGACTTAAGAACACACTACTCATTACACAAGCGAGTCATAATTGTTCTCCCAAAATTTCCCCACATGCAAGGGCAGCGGTGGGTGGCTGTTAATTTACTTGGAGCAGCGGGAGGAGGATTAATCCCTTCCCCTTGGGCAACCTTCAAAAGAGTTCCAAGCCCTAAAGGAATAGAGTATAAGTTCCTACATTCTCCCCCACTCCCTGCCAAGCAAGCAGCAACATCAGCAAACCAGCAAAGTGGAAAGGGGTGAGAGAGACGGGCAAACAATTAAAGCTCCAATTCAGTTTACTGACAAAGGTCTGGAGATCAATCACAGATCTCTTAAATATTGGGCTGGTTCACGAGCAGAACACTGGGCTCACATACTCCCACTCCTCCTCCTACATAGGGTAACTTCTGCAATATTACTTTCGGTTTCAAAAGAATCTCAAGTTAGAATTACATGCAAACCAGGAATTCTTGTTTAAAACAGCAGTTAATTAAACTACCTTCACAATCCATGGTTTAAAGCTGGCTTTTTTTAAAAAAGCAACTAACCATTGTTTTAAACCAGCAATCCTGGTTCATACACAACACAGTGTCAAGATTCTTTAAAACTTAAAAGTAATCTTGACAGAAGGCTTCCTCCTGGCTATGCAGGAAGTGGAGAGGGGAGCGTAAGAGCTCGATGTTTTGTTCAGGCTTGTCCACGTAGTGCTAAACCAAATGTAGTTTGGCTCTTAGGGTTTTGTTCAGTCAACACTTTGGCCTCAGGATTTTACTGAGAAGCAGGCCCCATCCCATGGTTCCCTCAACCTATGGAGAAAAACAGGGAGATCCTATATTTATTTGAATATAGGCACTCTGTAACCAGAAGCAAGATCTACTTTCTAGTCGGATTCCTGCTCTAAACTCCTCCTGGGTACATTCCTGGGGGCAGTATCAGCTCATTGGAAAAAAACAAAACAGAAAAGGATGAAGCTAAAGGCAGGAAAAATTGATATACATCTCCATGCTGCCTGGAAAACATTCTTCCTTCCCATGTTTTTAATCACAAAGTTAATCATTCAGAAGAAGTATTAATCTGAGAGATTCTTACTAAAATTGCTCCTCAAACCATAAATTGATTGCACACGCACCATGAAAAAAGAAGACTTAAGTAACCAATACGCGTCTGTAAGTCAAACAGCAACAGCTCCCCTTCTTTCGACTTACCAAATGGTATGAGTCTTTGTCCATATGCCAGCTCTTCCTAATGGGTTGCTTTCATCATCTGTCGATTCCCTTTCCTCTTCAGCTTGCAAACTGAATTGTCTAACTGCTTGATACACTGTCATGTTATAGGGCAGGAGATGATCTCCAATGTAGAACTGAAGCCTGTGCCTGACATTCCCCGAATTTAAGAACTGAGCAGCCTAGGCAAAAGAGAGGACAAAAGTTAAAAAGCAACCTCTGAAGTTTCCACAAGGCGATCAAAAGTGAACAAAGCCTTACCAAAGATTCATCTATTTCCTCATCTGATCCATCATCATCACTATCTTCATCATCTTCTCTCACTCTGCCGTAACCTAAACACAGACAACAGAACAAGTATTGTAACTGGCCCTCCTGGATAAGGAATATTTGTAAGATATTTTACAGGGGCTGCAAGAACCACTGCTCATAAAGTAGTATTTCCAGTGCAAAAAAGTCAAAATATAAGAACGTTTTAAGTAGATCATAACAATAGTACAGCTTGCCATGATGCAGTCTTAGTATTCTATGTGCAGAAGTGCACAGTAAACATACTTCTGTACACAGGACATACACTATGGCATTTACTACCATAAGACATGATGATCCCTGACTCACTTATTAAAAGAGGATTAGGAGAATTCATGGATAATTAGACTAGCAATGGCTTAAGCCATTATGGCTGCATACCACTTCTAGGATCAGACGCAACATGTCTACGAACACCAGTTGCTGGTGAATAATTGTGGTATACAACTATTGCTCTCATTCCTGTTTGTGGGCACCCCAGAAGGTATCTGGTTGGCTGCTGTGGAATAGACTCAAGATATGGGCTAGATTAGATAAATAAAGGCCCAGAAAAAGTGGAATAATTTGGGCTCCACTCCTCCATTTTTTCAAATAGAAAAAATTGAAGTTTTGGAAAGGACACACACACACAAAACCCTTTCTGAAATGGTTTCCTTTTGGAAGATTGAAATGTTTAAGATAATATTTTAATCAGTCAGTATAGTGTGAATATATTACACTACAGCATTAGAGAATTGTAAGATTCTTCTGTACGCTATTGTTGTATACACTACTTACATGTAAGGTGCATTTCTACACCCAGGGAGTGCTGCCAGCTTAATGAGAAGAACATACAGAGACTTCCATTGCTGCTGACCTTTTATCTAGTTTGTAGATATTGAGAGGAAGTTTGGAGATACCAGAAGCAAACTTCCTGCATCTGCTATCCTTTCTGACCTGGCTCCTCCTTTGTGGTCCACTTTTTGCCAGTCTCCTCAAACAAAGACACCTGCTACAAAAACTTATAGCGCTATCCTGTGCATGTCTAGACAGAGGTTAAGTTATGCTGGGTTCAATGGGACTTACCTGGGAGTAAATGTGATAGGATTGCAGCCAAAGGCAATTGTACTTTTGAAATTGCAATCCTATAAGCACTTATCTGGGAGAAAACTCCCCAAAACAAAGTGGGTGTTATTGCAGAGTAAACATGCATAAGATTGCTATCCAAATTTCATAAGTGTTCAGTTTCCCTTAGTGGAAAAATAAAAAGGAGAAATTGGTTTTATCTGTGGCTTCAACGTTTCCAGAAAAATTAAATCTATATACCAGAGAGGCCTTTGGTCTGATCTAGGTTGATATGAGTTAGTACTCTACTGTCATTAAATGCCTCCATTTAAGGATCATTAAGAATTATTAGCCTTTTCCTGGCCACTCTAACCAACACCCATTGCCATTTGTAAGCCCCATGGAATCTATTTCCAACAAAATACTTCACTTTGCTATGTAGTAACTCTGCTTTCCAGAATTTTAAAAAAATTGTGTTTTAAATTGTTTTTAAAATATGTTTTAAATTGTGTATTTGTTTTAATGTTTTTGATTGCTGTAAATATGTTTTCTCCAGTTCTGTAAAAAAAAAATAATATGTAAAGTGCTGTTGACACTTGCAGGTTTTAAAGTTGAACATTTTGAATCTTTCCATGCTACTTGGTGCACATTTATTACATACGCCAATGGTATCCACTTGCAGTACTCACTAACTGCACCAGATTTAAAACTTGTTACATTCTGCTGATTATTTGTTTTTGCCTGGCATTTGTAATATACAGATATGTATCAGGAGAGGTAGCAATATGTGGCTCCCCAGAATTCTATTGCCCCATTTTTACTGTATTTTGTTGTTCGTTATTCTACTTTTTTTAGAAAGTTTTTAAAAGTTGTACTGTTTTTCCAAGAAAAGCAGCCTAAAAATATTACAAATAAAACAAAAAAACTTTTAGAGACCAGACAATACATGGCAGTCTTTAGGATTTTCCGATTTCAGGCTGCATATGTCACAAGTATCACATCCAGTATCATTAAACTCATTCTTCAATGACATCATTCGGAAACAACATCAACATATAGTTTAGTATTAGGCAAATGAGCCTTGGGCTTATGCACTCTACCATTCTCTTTCCACGCAGCAAGGAGATAACCACTTTTGCTTCCATTTTTCGATTAGCTGCAGTTTAGTATTGTGTCTTACCCCTAAACTATGGTTAATCTTAAGCATACATTGATTTTCTAAATTATAGGAAAGACTAAGGTTTATTTGGGTTCAGATGTAATGCTAAACTGTGGCTGGTTAAATAAGAAAAAGCTTCTTATTTGTTCCTCGTGACCGTGCTGGAGGAGAGGGAAGCACTCAAACAGAAGTGCCATACCAGAGGGATTCACAATTGACCCATACTCCGTGGACCATTTTTGACAGGTGGGCAGGTTGACATGAGATGACATCAACTGGTTTAAAGTTCAAGCAGGGAGCAGACAGAGGCTTATTTCCAATCTTAGTGCTATGGTGTTTAGTGCTAAGCTGTTAATAAAAGACGCCTAATTTCCTATCTTAGCACTTGGTGCTTAGATTGGAGAAAACAAATCTTAGTATCTGATGTCTTATGATGTCAGGTAATGGATAGGTGAGTACGATTTGCCCCCAAAGGGCTCATGGGCCAAATTCAGAAGCCTGACTGGCCTAATTAGGTCTGTGGGCCAGAGGTTCACCATCTTTGCCTTATAGGCTCTGACATTTCATGAGTTGAACATCTCAGAGGTGGGCTGGATAATTTATTAATACATTTATCTGCATTTGTTAGTCACCTCATAATATATGTTCTTTAAGTGTCACACAGTAATTGTTAAAAAAAGAATCAAAAACTAAAACTAATAATACTAGCAAATTCAATATAAAAGTTGCATATCAAACAGAGAATAAAAGAGAACATAGTTAAATGGCCTGGTTATATAAAAAGGACTATCAAATTTAAAAAGGGCTAAAACAACGTGAACCACCACCATTACAGACCAGTAGTATTAATACTGAATTGTATGTCATGGTGGATACAAGCAGTTTTACTCTCAAAGTTTGTTGCAAATGTGTCACAATGTAACACCATGGGTTCTACTATATCATCCATTAGTCTGAAATTTAAAAGGCCCTGAACCAGCTGGGAAAGCTGGACCCTGAGAGGATTCAACAGTTGTAAAAGAAAATGCTTCTTTGCTCCATTACTGCTACAAAGTAGCATCAACAGTGAGCTCATAGTAGCACTTGTTTGGATTCATCCACAATCAATAATTATGATTGTTATGTTGAGCTTCAGAGGAGGGTAAAAAAAAAATCACCTCTGAACAATTCACACACACAGGTGCCACTTACTGCTTCTTTTTGCTAGCTCCAAAGGGAAATAACAAATGTATAGCATCTATGGCCATAGGTTTGGCAACAATTCATGGGGTTTGAGACTGAAGCATTTGGTGTTAGCCCACCCAGAACACTAAGTTGTAAAGAACATCAACTAGCAAAACAAGTTTCATACCACTAGCTGACAACTAAACATGAAGGATCTTGCAAGTACCGGAGTTTCCCCAGACTACCTGGTGACATGTATCTGCTGTTTATATGCAAGCAGACACAGCAACTCTGTTGCAACAGACCCAGATAGACCATCTGGGTTAGGCAGACCCTTTTCTTAAAAACATCAATTCAGTAGGCACCTATTTCAATGGGGGATTTACAACCAGTCTCAATGAACCTAAAAATCTATGCAATGATTATTGAACTAATTTTGAAAAGCGAGGCTTTTAAAAACTTTAATATTAAACAATTTTAATTTGTATATTAATTTTCTTTTCAGTTAACTGTTTCATAAAATTTACAATTGTACAAGAGAAATCTTTATAACATATAACAATAATGGACACACAGAGCAGCCACCATACATTTACAGTGTATGGTTAACAACAGCAGCAGCAGCAGCAACAACAAAAAGTACCTCTAACTACAAGGTATCTTTCAATGGCTTGTACCAACGCCAAGGGATCTATCTTCACAGGTCCACCTTTCCATTGTTTCACATTAGCACAGTCTGGATGTCTTTGCAACTGGCATTTTAACTGATGAGTGTTGAAAAATTTTAAAGCTTGCGATCCTCTGTTAAGAGAAAAACTCAAGATAATTTATGAGAAACGTTGCTACAGTTATTCTATATTTAGTTGTGTATAATCAATACATTACAGCAAATAAAACAGTTTCTGCTTTTTGCATTTGTATTACATATTAAATTAAGACTGCATGCATTTTAGTTTGGCTTTCTAAATTGCCATCACCTAATGGCATAGACTGAAACCTAATCTAAGTTACAGAAGATACACCTCAGGCCAGTTTACCTGACCGAAGTGGCAATCCTATGCACACTTAAGACTGTGTACACAGTGGGACTTATTTCTGAGTAAACATACAGAAGATTGCACTGATAGCGTTAATGAAAAAAGTAATTCAATACTGGGCTGTTTTTCAGTACATCTTGCTACCTGAGTTTAGATGTTCTTGTATAACAATGTGTAAAAGATTTTAGATTGGGTTTTTTAATGTTACAGAAAGTTTCTGCCGTAATCACATTCACAATATTTGCCATCAGTACAGCGTGGAAAAAGTCTCCAACTAGTCGTCCCCCATGGCTCCGATGTACAACTCATAACTATTAGAAGCCATGCATTTAGTGTAATGGGTCCAAGCCTATGGAACTCCCTCCCAGCTGTGATTAGACAGGCACCCTACTTGTTGATCTTCAGGCACATGACTAAGACTTTCTTGTTCCAGAAGCATTTTAAGGTAGTGTCTGGTTTTATGATAATTTTTATTGTTTTGTTTTCTGTATGATTTGTTT
Organism: Rhineura floridana; assembly: GCF_030035675.1. NCBI lineage: Eukaryota > Metazoa > Chordata > Lepidosauria > Squamata > Rhineuridae > Rhineura > Rhineura floridana. Next base: position 111,797,160 of record NC_084486.1, read on the forward strand.
TTGTATACAATGCTTAGAACTGTGAATAATTAAGCAAGTCTACAAATGCAATGCAAGACAGAAAACACAGGATGATATTAAATTAAGTCATACTCAGAATAGATCCAATGAAATTAATATACTCAAACCTGTTGAAACCAGTGGATGAGTACAACTAACATTGGATATCACCCACAGGACCAAACATTTCAATGCAACTGATACATACAACTAACTTTACAATTAGCAGTTCTCAGTAGTCATTGCTGCACATTTTTGCTTGTTAAAGTGCTAAGAAAAAGGGCAATGCATGCAATGGCAAATATTACAACCACAAAAAAGGACTGGCAGCACTTCTCAGGCTATAAATACTTATTCATGTTAAGACACAAACAAGATGCAGTTATTATGAAGAGTAAAATAAAGCCTTGCTTTATTACACAAGTATAGTGGCATGCCAAGAGAATAAAGATTATAAAGATTTGGACTAGGGTTTCAACTATTCTCTCATTCCAGATTTTTGGTCAAAGATTTGAGAGGTACTTCCACGTTTTCCGCTTATTCTATAAGGAATTTCATAAGTCAGCTGGGTAAGTAGATTTGTTCAGCTAAACGACCAAATAAAGGACTCCTTCATTCACAAGTTTTTTTTTTTTTTTAAACAGGAGCTGACCTTGGTTCTGTCATGTACAAGAAAACGTCTTCCTGGGCAACAATCCTACATTAAGGTTTGCCTCTTGCAGGACAGAAGACAGAAGAGCAAGAACTCTGATAGGTCAGCTTTAGGAACCTGTATCTTCACATCTATCCTACAATCTTAAGAGATTAGTAAAACATTATTTTATCCCTGGGATAATACCTGGATAGAGCTAGGAGCAGTCAGGGTTTAATCTTGTAGCACGGAGAACCTGTATATCAATATATTATACTAAATCTGTACATATTGAACCCAAAAGTAAACATGCCCTTTATCTAAAACTCCAAGTGCATACCAATTGACCTGTAGTAAACAGCATGTTATGAACATCAGCACCTAGGAATACTAAGCCTTTAGCACTTGCCTCAGTATACTGAAGCTGCATCTATTTACCACTAAAATTTCATTAGTCTTCTGTCAGGATATAATTATATTTTCAAAAGGCAAGTATGTTTTACTCTGCTGTTGGAAAATATGTAATACAAACAGTTAAAGGCTGCAGGACTGCTATGAAACAGTCCTTTAAAAAAAAAAGTTAATCTTGAAACAGAAGAAAAATCTTGAGCCTCTAACTACTAAATCTGAACCCCCCTGTTCACAAACTAGCCAAGATGCACAGTAGCATTCATGAGTCTCAGTTATTGCTTGCAGATTGTTCGGGGGGAGTTGTAGATTTAGCATTACTATTCTGCTATAATCTGTCAGTGTAGTTTTGGTTCTGTGAGGTTTATGTGACATCCCCACTAGCATTATCCAAGAAAGCTGTCACGCTTCATTTTTAGTCAGTGGAGGCTGGTCCATTAGGGCACTGCCTCACCAACCTCAGTTTGTCCGTAGCCACCCCCCACCTACCTGGCTTTCTACTTACAAACAGTCCAGGGGGTGGCACTGCTGTCACCTTCCTCCTTTTTAGTCTAAATCAGCCTTTCCCAACTAGTGGGCCACCAGATGTTGTTGGCCCACAACTCCCATCAGCCTCAGCCAGCACTGCCAATGGTCAGGAAAGATGGGAATTGTGGTCCAACAACATCTGGTGGCCCACTAGTTGGGAAAGGCTGGCCGTTGTATAACTCAGGAGGAGGAGGACGTGGACAAAATGAGAATTGGTTGGCTCCACCTACTACTGGACCTCCTTACCCTCTGCCCTACCAATCCCAATGCTAGAATTTTATATTAAAACATTAAGCAAGTACAATCTTCATAAAAGTATACTAAAGATGCTTAATGATAGTGATGCTGAAGTTGCAGATATAGTTTTTAGTAGTCTGGAAATGCTACTCAATATTTTGAGCAAGGAGATAATTCAGCACAACCATTAACAGTTTTAAGAAAAGTTTTTGACCTGCTGCAACCATAACATTTACTGGTAAATAAGATGGACAGTAAACAGAACAAGGTGGGCCATTTAGCCATGGAAAATTAATGGTTGCAAGAATATTCTGGAAATGAACAGGTTCACCTGAGTATTAATCCTTACCTGCTCCCTGTTCCATTTCCACTTGGAAAGTCATGGACTTTAACTGGAAATTGCTCCATCTGACTGAGACAGTTATTCATTTTGTGGACCAAAGCCAACAAAGGTGCATTTTCTAAAGGCTCTAATCTTCCATGGGGTTCTTCTCCAGGAAGCTGGAATTAAAGTTTTGCTTAATTATTTAAAAGTTATATAGGTTTTGCTAAGTGGTCTGTGACCAAATAATGACAAGCAAGCAGGCAAAGGCAAAAGCAAGCTATTTTCTATATGCTTAGGGGAATCCCAGCCCAAAGAGGATATTTCACCAGGAGCATTGTAGCAGTTCAACAAAAGTTGCTTCCACAAAACAGAATGCACCTGTTTATTGAAAGTTACAGTTTAACCCATTTAAGAAAAAAAATTGTATATAAAAACACGAGAGCCAATCTTCAAAGCATGTTTCAGACCTTTGTCCATTAAGCTCTCACTGGGGCAGGAGGAAAGCCATACATAGCTACTGGGAAGTTATGCCTTTACCACCACCTCCCTTGGATTCTTGACAAAGTAATAAACACCAGAATCAAGTAACCCCTATAATACTAGAGCTATAAGTACTTACAGGAGAAGAGAAAAACACATGAAGGAACCTTTTCAATCTGACATCCCTGCTTACAGCATCTTTTTCACTCTTAGATGTCAAATAAAGCAGCAGCTGTTTCATAAACCCACTATGCTGGATCTCAAATGAAGATACATCAGACTCAGAGACTATACTACGGATTTCTACAAGGCACTCAACTCCACCATCCACCTGAAATAAATAGACTCTGTATGAGAACAAGGTTTAGTAGTCCAAGAATTATTCCACAAATGGAACAAGAATCAGTGTATTTAAAAATAAAAAACCCTCTGAAACTCAGAGGAATACATATCCCAGATTTTTACATATACTCTGCACTGTCTTACTTATTTTGACACAGCTGTGAGCATGAGCAGTAGTGCCCATTCCAATACATCACTAAAAGTCAACACATATGTAGTAGCCCTACAAGAGCATACACATGCAGCACATTACACTGAAACTTGGTGCCTAAATAATTTCATTCAGGACTCATTCCCTCACAAAGCAATTCCAGGGAGATTTGCATGGGTAATCTATTCAGAAATATTTTCTACAAGTTTTTTCGATGTTTATTAAGCTAAGAACAAGTGCTGAGCCCACATGCTCACCCCTCCTTTTCTTTGCCAGCTTCAGCAATTCTCTCATGGTTGAAGCCACAATTTCCCCAATACGTCTCAAACAGGAAACTGTGGTTTAATCTCTGCTTACCAACCAGGATATGATCTTCGCTAAATTAGTTTTAAAGAACTTTAAAAACAATTTGCTGTTTGAGAATATATGCAATATCACCATGCAAGAGCCCTGAATATGTAGATGTATAAGAAAATTATGAAAAGGGAGGGGGTCTTTCTAAAACAGAGAAGTACAAACTGTGTTTGGTCATAATGCTAGGCCAGGATTCCTGGAAAACTTAAACTACAATACCAACAAGCAATGTGCTAGTGCATGCAGTCTGCTCACTCCTCCCTTTGTATAAGCAAGTAGAACAAATTAGGCTGGGACAGCTTAGTGTGATGGCTGAATCCAGGATTCTGGTTTGTTGCTCCTAAACCTGCTGTTGGTAGATTAATGGTGGCTTGTTTGGAAGTTAAAACAAATAAACCCACAATTGGACTAAACTGTCCCTTCCTGGTTTGTTGAACTTGCTAATGAGAAGGGATGGATGAGCACACTACTTGATCATATTGTACAACTAGTTGGCTGTAAATTTTTTACCTTTAAAATTCCAGTAATCTTTAAGACCTAGACATGATCCATTCTAACATCAAAGCCCAGCACTCTTTTCAGCATGCTAGATTACCACCAGGAATAGGAAGCCTATTAGAATGTACCACAGGGATACCCAATGTAGTGCCCTCCAAATGTTGAGAGACTCCCAACAGCCACAGACAGCATGGCCAATGCTAAGGGACAATGGGAGTTGAAATCCACCCTATTAGCTATCTCTGCTCTACCATATCCTCTCCCACCCACAACCATTTGGCCAAGTCATGTGAGCATCTATTGAGCCCTATGTGTGTGGCACTGCATCCATCATCCACACTAAGGATTATGTCCCAATTTTCACATAGTTGATCATGCTTAGAGAGATTATTTGAAGATCACTGGTTTACTTCAGTTAGGGAATTAATGTTTTTGTAACAAAAATGGGGTGATTCTAACTGTATTGCAAGGCACTGGTCATATGTAACCTGGCAGCAACAACACACCACTATCAGTATAGCTTTCCACATAGAACTGCAAAATGAAGAAAAATTGATGACCCCACTGGTTTTAAAATAGACTCCTTCTAAAGCATAGAGGCTAGATGTAATAAATACTAAAGAGTTCCTTTAAAAAAAAAGGTAAAGGCAGAAGAAATTTGGTGCTTATCCATATGTACATTTTAAGTAGTAATAAACTCTATTTGCTTTTCCTTTAAGAAGCTGATCTTCTCATTCCAAAACAGATTAAAAAGATATCCTAACCTGAAGGTTGAGTTGTTCAGTTGCAGTGCAAAGTCTCTGTAACACATTTAGTGCAGGGTTGCTTCCATCCATGTTCTCAGAGCTAAAATAACGCTCCACAAACTTATGGGCTTGCTCTTTAATCCAACCCTTAATTTTCTCTCTACAAGAAAAGTACAGTTCAATATATTAAACACTCAACATTGGCAAACTATGCATATCTGCCCTGTACAACTCTTTGAGTACATGTTTATAATGTCAAGAAGTCTCACAACAGAGGTAGGGAAAAGCTGCAGGCAAAGATTTCTCTTTTCACAGTAAAGAATCTCATCACCTTAGTCTAGATTCGTTAAGTATATACCCATATTTCTTTTCCAGATCACTAGTAAATATAATTTTCTTATCCTGGCATTCTCATCTCCCTCCACTCTGCTTGTGCTATGATTTTAAGAATGTGTCAGCTGCCTTTCATGCATATCCTATATGTAAACTTTATCCTGACACATCTTGTCCCAACTTGAAGTTCTTCATTTTCCTCTCACACCAAGGTTTTCTATTAAACCCCAAACTAAATTGTCACGGGCAACACATTTATGTTAAAAGGAGTTCTCATAATGGCTTCAGTTGCATCTCATAGTAAAAAATAGTTAACAGTTTAGTGTGAACACACTAATCTAAACCACTTTGCTCCTCCTCACCTGCGCACAGGAGAAACAAGACATGATCCCTGGTTTATTGTTATATTTGAACCTGGGATTGCAGTTTGTTTTGATCAAACAACCTTGGGTACAGATTGCAGTCTGTTCGATCCCTGGTTTGAACACAACACTAAGCCAGGGATCATTGTTTGTTTTTGCAGAAGAAAGTGACCCAGATTGGTGTTCACTGTGGTTTACTGTGACATGTGCACTGAGCCATTATAGGCTTTACTTGTGTAGTAAGGTTTTTAAATGTCATTATACCTGTTGTTGGATATTGTGTCCTTTGAGGCAGCTCTTGCCAGACCACTCACACCTGCTGTACGTGCTGGTTCAATGTTGTTGCTATTGGACTGTGTGCTTAATCTTCCCCAGGTTTTAGGATTCAAACTTGCCAAGAAGGAAGATTTAGGAGACTGAGTAGCAGTAGGGCTTTTAGCTTTTGGAAAAAGAGGAGAAATAGACCCAAGTTTAATGTTTTAAAACATCTCAAGATTTACCTCTTGGCATTGAATGCTACAGATATTCAGTGTCCTGTTCACGTTTAATGCGTGTTAAGATTTTTCCCTAAGCGAAGCTATGAGATAACCAATTATAGCTCTGAATTACAGAATAAAACAGTAGCTTCAGATACATCTTCAAAGTGATTTAAAGACCAGTCTACCTTGGGACACTCACAGTTTACAGATTAAATGTGTACACATACATACACCAGTCTTGAAACTGCTACATGCCTCTATTCCATTGGGTATACACACACAGGTAACACCTCACCACCATATAATGAAGGAGTCATGTCAAATGAAATATATATATATACCCCACCCTTCTGTTTACAGAAAAAAATGTCCAAAGATTGCTCACAACAGCTTCATAAAACCACCACCACACACAAGGACACAGCAAAAGGAAGCAAGGAAAATCTAGTAAAGACAACTCCATTTGACAGCCCAGAAACATAAGCACGCACCTATATGGCAAAAAGTGTTTGCTAGAAGAAAAAGATCTTCAGAAGAAGTCTCGATTCTAAACCAAGTTAAGAGCAGGCAGTTCCTTCCTTTTTAGCAGTGCTCAGATTTTCAGATGAACCAGACACTTATTTTCATTTGTACATTTAAATTCAGTAATAACTCAGGCATTTGTACCATGCAATATTGTAAAAGCCTTACCATTTACTAAAAAAAGTCCATGCTCAAAAATATAACAATTGCTTTATTTGCTCAAAATGCTATGCCATATGCTTTGATTTCAAAATGCTTATTTTACAGATCTTTCTGGATCTAGGCCAGGAGTTCTCAAACTATGGTTTGTGGACCACCAGTGGTCTGAGAGCTTCATTCAGGTGGTCCATGGCATGTCATTAAATATTCATATTGATTTTAATTGTATTTTTATACTCCAAGAATTCAATTAATTTTACAATTAACTGAATTCTATGCAATACAAATTGTAATAGAATAAATTGCAATATAAGAAATAAAGAAAGCAATAAAAATACAACAAAAAATCATACATCACTTAGCACAGCACATTACAATTGCTAGAATAGGCAGAAAAACCATTAAGTGGTCCACCAAGACCCTCAGCAATTTTCAAGTAGTCCATGGGGGAAAAAAGTTTGGGAACCACTCATCTATGTGTTTAGGCATTTTTCAGATCTAGAAGCCTATATAAAATGAGAAAGGAAATTTTCTTTTCTGAGGATTGTACAAAATTGCTTTTTAATCGTTCACAATATTTGACTTATCAGACCTGTTACGAAATTTCAACACATGCATACCTTGATTGTCTACTTTGTCATCATCTCTGGGAGGTGAATACTTTGGCCGCCGGGGCCCACGTTTTGGCAATCTTTTTCTCTTCAAAACATCACTTAAACGGCTATTGAATTTTTAAAAAAGCACATGTTATATATCAGGCCCAATAACTGCTATAATACAGTTAAACAGAATATCAGTTAAGACACCTGGATTTAAAGCTATCCCATTAGCTATAATACTGACAACACTAACTGACAACTTGAATTCAAATTACAAAGACATATATTACTAAGGTATTTCCAACATCACAAAGTGTATATAGTGATATGTAAGGGTTTAAACTGGCAACTTTTTGAAACAGTAAAGTTAGAACCTTTACTCGCTTATCTCCAGACTACATTCTGAAACTGAACATTAAATACTGGTTATCAACACACTTCTGAGTTTTCCTGCTGTAAGGATTACAAAGTTTTAGAAAAAGCTATGACTTAATACAGAGGTCGCCAACCTAGCGCCCACAGGTGCCTTCCCTGGTGCCTGCAGGCTCCCCTTCAACCCATTTATTTATTTAACAAAATTTATAGACTGCTTGATTGTAAAAAACCTCAGTTTCCTCTTACCCACAACCACAATGCATGCATGTTGCCCAAATAGCCATTTAAGGCCAAACAACAAAGATCAGTCCTCTGTTACCATAATTTCCCAGGTCTTTTTTTTGTTTGCACAACACTTTTATCTGTTAAACTTGCCTTTTTACAGGGGCCTGAACTTGAACAACTGGAGCTCATTAACTCAAGTGTTGAAACAAAGCTTATCAAGAGCAAGCAATTCCCTTTCCAAGGTTGATACTGAAAAAGGCAAAAGCCCAAGTATATCTACTAAAAACATTTTGATTGCAATGTGTTATTTGAACATAAATTAGCAATTCAATTTTCCTAACCTAATGAAGAACAGCAATGTAAACTATATTGTAATTTTGTGTTCTTAACTCTTGCAAGCAGAGTTGTTAAAATGCAGTTTTTATTTTATTTATTTAAAAGATGTGATAACCCCCAACTTGGCTGTGTAAGAATAATAGCTTCCCACACTGTAGCAGCTGAGCAAGACATCTTATCTGCAGCTGGCAAATTCTGAACTTGAAATACAGTTTGGCAAGCAAAGATGTAAAGCAACCAACTACTGACACTAGTTTTTACTTGATGCCATACAGATCACGGCCAGTGGGAAATGGACAATGCAATATTTATTATATTTAGAAGACTGTCCCAAATTATAACCAGTAAACATATTTTCAATCTAGGAGACATTGCTTCTTCTCAAACATAAAATGTTTGCTCTGATTATTTTAATATGCCTAGAACGCATTCGAGTGTGGGATCATAACTTGCTCATGAGCCACCCCATCGGTAGCATTTAGTTCAAAGACCAAGTCAAACACACTCACCCCTGTGGACTCAGGTCCAAAGAGTCTTCCCTGCTGTGCTGTAAGCTTGGAGAGCCTAAGTCTGCAGCTGTATTGCTAGCAGCAGTGGCTGTTCCAGTGCTTATTGTTGTTGTAGCACCCAGCGTTCCTGAGCCATTAGTGCATGCTTTTGGGGGGCTCGTCAGCAAAGCCTCCGATTCTGCTAGGTTTTTCACCTGATGCATCACACCTTCAAAAACAAAATTAACAGATTTCAGCAGGGCTGTGGAGTCGGAGTCATGGAGTCGGAAGCAACTCTGGGTGGAGTCGGAAGAAATGTACTGACTCCGACTTCAAAATAAATTTTGATTGACAAATTTTTTAAAATATAAATTCACCATGTCAAAGAAGCTTCCCATGAAGTCAGCTGTAGTTGAGCATTTCACCATAACTCAGGGAAAACATTTTGTGTGTCAGTGTATGACACAAGACCCAGATGAAGACAAATGCTGTGATGCCAAGATCAGCGCATATTCAGGCAGCGATAAAAATGCTCCTATGAGAGCTTCCAATTTAAAAAGACATTTACAGCACTTTCCAGGGCTGTGGAGTCGGAGTTGAAGACGTGGAGTCGGAAGCAATTTTGGGTGGAGTCGGAGTCGGAGTCGAAGGTTTAGCGTACCAACTCCACAGCCCTGGATTTCAGTCTTCAGGATGACAAAGGTACATATCTTTCAATGTAATTTACAAGGACTGTTCAAAACACACTATATTTATAACTACAGAATGTGATCCAGTCCATATCTATACAAACTGCAAGACATAAGCAGCTTTCCACATGAAGAATGAGGCTAACAAGAGAGGTGGGTTATTCTTTTTATGGGACCAATGCATGCAAAAGGGGAATGTGAGGCTTCAGCAGGGCATTGGATCAATGCCTTGGTATCTACCCAATTTCTAAAAACTAAGACAAGTCTGAAATAATCGTATTTAAAATGTTATTTGAAGAATCAACATCTACACTAAATTTCTATGGCTCTAGTATTATTTGAATTACAACAAGTGGCTGATACGTAGCTTAGGAAGCATTGTCTTTTTAGTAGAAACTTGCTCAGTTTTGCCATATGGCTTTTGTTTGTATTTAACCTTTGGTTAGTGGGAAAATATGCTGTATGAATCTGTATGAATCAAATGTACACCAAGTAAATGAAAAAATTAAACACCCAGGAATGGTATTAAGCAAGACATCAATTGTAAGTAAAAACTATTTCACCTTTACTGAGAATTTACCTCTCTCAATAAATAACGTTGTTGCAAAAAGGTCAACAAACGTAAAATACAAATGCCTACAAGATGGTGTGTGAGGTCTGAATGACACCACAATTTAAGACATAGAACATACTGGGCCATTAACATAACATAACAGTGCTATAAACTTTAGTTGTGAATTACCTGTTAACATACTTTACAGAACTCTCAGTCATAGCAGAAATTACACAAGCACCTTCTACACAATAACACTTCACAGCTTCATGGGTTGCACTGACAAAATGATTACCTGAAACAATCTGTTGCTGTGATTTTGTGTATTTGCTTCACCTGCAGAAAAGGACACCCATTCCTGCTCTTGGTGTCAGGCATGGCAGGCCCTACCAATTCAGAGACTGCAATTTAAAAAGACATTTACAGCCCTTTCCAGGGCTGTGGAGTTGGAAGCAATTTTGGGTGGAGTCGGACAGTAGAAAAATAGAGGAGTCGGAGACGAAGGTTTGGCGTACCGACTCCACAGCAGTTTCAGAGGGAGTACAACCTCATCGAAAGCACGCAACTGACCAATTATCCAAAATTGGGAACCACCAACCCACAGCATCTCTGTCTTGCTAGGATTCAGACTCAGTTTATTGGTCCTCATCCAGCCCACCACCGAGTCCAGGCAGTGGTCCAGGGCTTGCACGGCCTCTCCAGATTCAGATGTTACAGAGAAATAGAGCTGGGTATCATCAGCGTACTGCTGACATCTCACCCCAAATCTCCTGATGACGACTCCTAAGGACTTCATATAGATGTTAAACAGCATGGGGGACAAGATGGCACCCTGCGGCACCCCATAGCACAAACCTGGAAATAGGATCAGAACCACTGTAAAACAGTGCCTCCAATACCTATCTCACCAAGTCAGCCCAGGTCAATGGTATCAACAGCTGCCAAGAGATCAAGTAAGAATAACAGGGTTGCACTCCCCCTGTCCTTCTCCCAATAAAGGTAATCCATCAGGGAAACCAAGGCCGATTCAGTCCCATAACCAGGCCTGAACCCAGACCAGAACGGGTCAAGATAATCTGTTTCTCCAAGACCCCAAAAGTTGCAAAAGTAATAGAAAAAGATGTTTCACTAAATTTAGACTGCAATGGTAATTTATCATTGAGAATGTTTGGGAACACGGAGATGGAGAAGACTGACATAAAAGTTTTATTTCTCAGCACTACTGTGGTATATTTGATCCCAAGGATTGACCAAGGTTTTCATTAAAGCTACAGCATTTTAAAAAATATGTCAAAATAATTTGTAATAGTTACAGAGCAATGCAGCTCATGGGAAGCCAGCAGAAGGGGTGTCAGTGGAGGAGGAGCCAGCAGGAAGCTTTGCAGCATTCACTTGCCATTCAGGAGCCAGCAGGGAAGCTAAACATTGGCTCAACCGGGAGCTGAATGCATGAATGGAAAAGAAAAAGGCAGCTCTCATGAATACCCTTACTGGCGAGTAAGTGCTCCCCACTGACTTTCATTTTAATTATTTTCTTAGGCTGACGTTTTTCTTGGTGTAACTTTGGCCTGGATTGGAACCCACCAAAGTGCTCTGAATGGGAGTTGGATGTTGTATAAGTACCCCCACATCTCCTCCTCTGCCACCCCAGGAACACCCCTTTTTCAGGCCTTATGCTGGCTTCCTCCGGAAACCTTTCTGCTGAGCTGGGTCTCAGCTCCACCATGACTGAGGGGCTTCTGCTGGCGGATTTGGGACCCTGCCAGCTCAGCTAGGGCTCCACCATATCCAACTCCCCTCAGCCTGGCATAATTATGAGTTGGATTGCACCGTTAATCAGTAACTAAGTAAAATAACACTAGCTAGAAGAGAGCGGGAGCAATCTTTGCATTCATGGTAAACCATTATGGTTTAGTGTAATGTGCAAACTTTGCCATTATGTAGAATATTAAATGAGCAATTACATCTCTAATAGAGTTAAATTTGCAGTTTTCTTATAGGCATGGGATTTTTAGTATGATTAATAAAAGCTTGCTTACACTTATTTATCTATTCGCCAAGGCAATTTTCTTGTTGCCACATACATACATATATACCATAGAACAGTGCTAAAAATTAGAAAAGCATAAACCTGTTAAGTCTCTTCCTACCTTAACCTGGAAGAACATCCAGCTGTCAATTCAACAAGTATATTAGTTAAAGCAACTAGTACTTCCTAGCACAAGTATCTGTAGGCAGCAAGCCTCTGAATTAAAATTTAAAGGCTTGTACTAAAGCATCCTGTTCATAACTCATGCAAGGAACAGTTTTTCAGAAGCTTTGTATCTCATATTATTTCCCTATACTTTGCACTATTCCACTGAATCAAGAACTTCAGAGTTGTATCATCCTGAAGGACACACTTGTATATTACCTTCTCTTCTGAAGTAAACACTAAAAATGTCAGGTAACTTTTGCATTAAGATCTCTGCCATTTGAAGAGCTCCAACTACTATCTTAAGGTCTTGACTTGACAGCATAGAGGCTATATGACTGCAAGATAAAATTAAGACAATTTAGCAAGATCAAAGTAACTTCACTTACATTTATATACACAAATGAGGATATCTTCAGTACTGCGCCCAATGCAGAAAAGAGGAAGAAATGTGATATTGATACCGGTGACACCGTCAGGTCCATTTCACACATTACACGGTAAGGTAACATGCCCATCTTGGTACTGTACACAGACAAGAGGGGCATGCAACTAATTCTAAAGTGCATCTTTGTTTACCCAATTTTAACTTTTAATAAAACAGTGTTGGAAGTGAGCCTCAGTGGGGGATGTACGATAACCTGTCTGGTAGGAATCTTGTTCCTTCCAAAAAGCGTTTACATTCATTCTTCTGCCAGGCCTCCACATTGTCATCTGGGTCCACAAGCAATCTGAGAATTATTTGCCATATAATGAACATTTGGGGGTTTGAGCACTTTTTAAAAAAAAGGATTTTATATAAGCGATTTATAATGCCGGCTATAGGTAATGAACAACGAATATTCATTAATAGAAATGAAAGGCACTAACATTTTCAAGAGAACACAATTGCAATCACAACTAAAGAAGCCTCAAGCAATAACCACATATCTGAAGTGGCAGCTCGCATTTTGAGACTCTTGTTTTCGTCAAATGAACTACTAGATTAATAATCAGACTCTTTACAATATAATTCAGAACAGGTTTTGCATCAACAAGTGCATAACCATTACCTTGATACTGCATGATTTTTCAGCACATCCTTCAGAAGTTCTGCATCAGCAAAATAAATTATCCTAAGAATTGCTCTAAGGCACTTGTGTCTAACTGCAGGTCCAGCTGAAGAACTATACACTTCATAGAGAACACCAAATAAGGTTTTAATGAAAGATTTAGCGAGTTCTGGGTCTTCTTTCATTAACTGTGCTCGAGCATCATCCTTCTTTGATTCTGGATGTCCACCTATAGTAGAATTAAAAGCACAGGAAAAGTAACTCTGCTTACAAACTACAAGTTGGTACCAATCTACTTTTTCATGTTTAAGTGTATGTCTGAGAAGGTTTCCATACCATTCTGCTAGCAAACCTTTGAGTTTGAGTTCTCTAGTTTAGTCAGATTAGCATACAGAAAATATATTATTCAAGTATGAATTGGACTGGCTTATCTAAAGAGCGAGAGTTCTCCCACCCCTTGTAATATTGTGCTTCTTTATTCCATACTGAACTGTAACACTAGCAGAAGTCTTCTTGCCTCATATAAAGTGGATGATGAGGTCATTATCTTGAAGTACACTACCTTGATGTTGCCAAAGATGAGTGGGATTCCAACAGAATGGTACAGGCTACATCAGATCTTAGTAAGTCACCCCAGGTATCAGAACTATATCCTAGGAATATATAGCCCATCATGTCACATGCTGCCCACAACATGCAATTTAAAAATAAGCCATGTAAAGGTTATGCAGAAAACTGCATGTATAACTATAACCACAACTTGTAGCCCACTCTTCCTCAAAACTGAGTGCAGGGCTATGAACATCACGTTTGAAATATAATAATAAAATAGCTAAGTAGTACCACATTAGAACATACAATTTTCAATGGTATCAAAAGCTGCAAATCAACATATAAATTCATTTACCAAATTTTCACATTCTATAAAGGGCAGAATGGAAAGTGGGCATGCATCATCATCTTCACATACTGGAAGACATGTGGCCCTAAGCTGGAACTCCTTCCTCATGATAAAAATCTGAAGACACAAATATTTATACAGGAGAAACTCCTTAACTACAAAGGCAAAGTGTGGGAAGGAATTTTAAAATACTACTTACTAGTGTTGGTATTGGCTAAAGGATTAGGTTTTCTCTGAATGGCACGTGCTGTTCCAGTATCCTCATTGATCTGCTGCATAGAATTAAAGTCAATTGTATAAACACGTCCCAGCGTAGACAGACTTATTTCATCTTCACCAACCTGATGAGCTGCCTGAGGACAAATATGCAAGTTTAAACTCTACAGTGAGTTTAAGTTTACATAAATGAAGATGCCATATTCCCACTGATCATTAAAAGCTCTACTGTGAGATATCATGGGCAGAAAATGGAAGTGTAAGTAACAGCCTTATATATGGACCATGTCAAAAACAACATTTTTAGAATTTTGCTACTTTTTGTCTGCTTTATGAATGTTTAGTTGTCTTGATTTTATTTTGTAAGCTGCCCTGAGAACTTGCTTTAAAAGGCAGGCTAGAAATTCCTATAATAAATAGCAATATAAATAATTTATTTTGTGTATGACAAGTTTAAAATAGACATTCTAGAGGTTTTACCCTATTCTACACTGTATCAGCAAGCAAACTATTCTATTATTTAGGTAAGACACAGACAGACAAAAAGATCAACAAACTCATGAAACAGAATATGCATAGCATCAAAATTAATCTAGCCTGAGATGCTTCCAATTAATAGCTGAAGTTTGATTAATATTTGTTAACCAATGTGTACATCTGTAACAGTGACCAGCGAGTGATGTCTACTCTTATGAAGGTATATGCTGAAGTTACTACCTCAATTATCCGGCTATCAATTCTGTTATAGGGATGCCAGAGACCTCTGTCATCTCGCCACTGCCATATTGCACCATCTGTATTTTGTGCGTTTCCTTTCTTTAGCATAGTGTCAACTGCAAATATTCCTTCTTTAGGTAGGCATGGCATTAATTCACTGAAAAAAACAAATCAACATTAACAGCAAATTTTTGTGTAATAGTAGACTTCAGTGTAGTGCATTATGAAATGGGATCTCATGCAAACTGACAGAAAACCTACCAGATAAGTGATGTAAGCTCATACAGTTCTTGAGGACTTCTTGGAACAAG
This sequence comes from Rhineura floridana, assembly GCF_030035675.1. Taxonomy (NCBI): domain Eukaryota; kingdom Metazoa; phylum Chordata; class Lepidosauria; order Squamata; family Rhineuridae; genus Rhineura; species Rhineura floridana. Next base: position 111,812,371 of record NC_084486.1, read on the forward strand.
GTCTATTTGTTCCTGACAACTCCCATTTGAGGCTCCACAAAGAAGAAAGTGAAGAGTTTCTGCAATATCTTTAAACATACAATCAATCACAATGTTACTTTGCCATGTTCTGTGGTAAGCATTAAAGAATCCTCTCTGAATGGAGTGATTCCAAGAACAGTGCACTTAGTGTGTATTTCTACTGCAAGAATTAAGTGTCCACAATAGTAACTGAAAGCAGAGCAAAGTCGTAGTGCACTCATCATCCTCCCATTGCTGGCTACAGCGTAAGCCTTCAAGTATGTGGATGAGGAGACATATTTGAATGTGAAAAAAAGATGAAGGAACATCTCTCTCTGGTACAGTACTGATTTTGGCAACCTTACACAAAATGAAACAGATCTTGGGGCCTTATCAGGGTCTTTGGAATCACCAAAACTTGTAGGCCATTCACCTGCAGAACACTCTACAGGTATCAGGGGGGAGAGAATCAATGCACTAATTAGAGTTAAGGACTTGCCAATGGCAGCTACTGAAGCCTATAGCTCGTTTCCACCCCCTAAAAAATGGTCACCTAGGACTGCAAATAATGTTGAGAATGCATTGCAGTAAGAAATCTGCCCTTGCACCAGTAACAGACAGTGGGAGGGATGGGTAGCATTTACCTGACTTTCCAAGAGCAGAGCCACTGTTGCTTGCCAGGACACCTAAGGCAGCAGGGAGGGTGGGGCTGTGCAAATGTACTGGTAGGAGCACCATGTTGGTTCTGCCAGTGCATTTGCACAGCACCAAACTCCCTGCCGCTTTGCTCCTCCAACTCTTCCTCTTGGTAAGCAGCAGCGATTCCAATGACAGGAAGTCAGGTAGGGCGCCCACCTTACCATCTGCCATTGATCTGCGCTCCATATTTCTCTAATCTTGCTCCTTTGTCTCTATATACTCTTGTTTTTCGCATTGTATGGAGTCCAGACACACACAGAGCAGCAGCGAAATCATCATCATCTAAACTTCTACCCCGCCCCTTCCTCCCAGAAGGAGCTTAAGGCAGTAAACCAAGGACAAAGGACACTAAAAACATCTCAAACATCTCAAAAACAAAACATCTTACAAACATTTAAAAAATAAAACATCTTAAAACCTTATTTACAAGTTATGCTCCTTGTTTTACTGTGTTAAGTAATCATGAGCATCAGGATTTTGAGTACAACACCCAATTTCACTAAACGATAAGATAATAAATTCAGATATTTTTCTCATTAGAAACTGCATGTGCACCAAAATAGTGAAATTCTAGTTCAGCTTTGTTTTATTTAAACCTCCAACAAATTTATTATATTTATATAATAAAAAATAATAAATGTCATGTAGCAGACACGTAAGTATAGTTACTAAAGAGACAGAGCTGAACTGAAAATTTGAGAAATATTTGGTGCATAAGCAGAGCAGAAGCTTCTCGTGGCAATATCCCAGTATTAATATCACAAAACATTCCAGTGGCTTTCTTTCTTCATATTTCATAGAATTACTGAGAATTAATAGAAATAGATATTAACTATCACTGGATGTACGTACGGGAAGGCTCTATTCAGTTTCGTTTTCTTGATTTATTTTAATCAGCTTTCAGGCCTAGCTTTGGCAAGGGAACTGCCTTGGTTGTCCTATGGGCTGAACTTGTCCACAAAAGAGACGGAAATATGTTAATGAAGTTGCTGCAGTTAGGCATTTTAACTTCTTGCTAAGATTTGACTTGCTAGTCTTACAGACACTATAATATCTTGTAAACAAAATGCCAGGAGAACAAACACATGCACTTACTTTGCTTCATAAGTTGAACTGCTAGTGTAGGACAGTTGGAGCACATTAGGGAAAACATGCGCACCACCATGATGAACATCCCTGAGCTCAGAATTGGAGGAGTCACTACTAGGAGCTGTTGAATGTTTGTGAGCAAATCCTTAGAGGCAACTTGCTGAAGGAGGTTCTGCAAGAAAGGAAAGAGGGTTTTAAATATCATCTGACCAGAACCTTTTTTAACATTACGTTGAAGAAAGAAAATAGATGTTACCTCTTCATGTTGGAAGTTGTCCACTAAGCGTGCAAAACAGAGGCAAGTGCTTTCTACTGACTTCTTGTCCTAAAAAAATGTAATATAAATATTAAGTTTTAATAAACAGAATTTGAGATGCAGGCACATCAAGGACTGCAAACCTGAAATTGTCCTGTCAAAGACTATGGCAGATAATTCACTGAGAAAACAGAAAAAAGGACCTAGCCAAACTAATACCCAACCAAACAAATCACAGCCCAACAACTGGGACAAACTATTTTATTTTGGCTACAAAAACATATTGTTATGAAGTATAATCTCCTTTACTGGACTATACTATCATTAAGATGAAGGTCTAGTGAAATTCCTCCACGGCACATGTAGATCACCCTAAACATTCACACATCACAACACTATAGAAGATAGCTGACTGAGACAGCTTCTGACCTGGTGGGTTAGTCTTTGTGTAAGCAATGGCAGAGAATCTGCAACAAAGTGAAACTCATCAGGAGTGATGCTCTGGCAGCAGTTGGCAGCAATAGCTAGTGCATTCCTCTGGGCATTTATGCTGAAAAATTCCAGATACAGCAGACAGTCTGCCAAGCCTCCCTATAACACAAAAAAACCCACAAAACCAGTTCAAGCAAAGAGGACTTTATATCATCAATAGAGACATACATGTTTCTGGGAGCAATTGCTCTTTGGGGAAGAAAACTCTGGCAACAATCAAGATTAAAAATAGCCTTTTTTAATTTGAAGAAATACTTACTGCCTGCAGAATAGCTTTACTATGTCTGCGTGATAACATCTCCAAGGCAGTCAGTGCCTGCTCTGCCACATCAATACACTGAATAACTTGCAGCTAGAACAAATGAAAGCAGTTTACTTAGTTTTCAGTGATATGACTCAAGATTAGAAACTGATCTATACTGTCAATTACAAATGTTCCAACTTCAAACTGTATTTTAATACCTTTTGCATGAATTGCAAAATACCTTTTGCTACCTCTAAACATCCATGCCTTATTGTTTAAGTTTATATTCAATCCTCAGATGCTTTAGTTTTATAGAACATTCAGTAATGACATTGCTTTTCAACTGTGCACACTATAGTAGATATGTTCTATACAACATTCATGTGCTTCATTCAGATTCCCTATTTAATGAGGTGGAAAGAAAATGGATTGTTCAGTGTTTGTACGGAGTATTATAAGCAAGCCATTTCTTTTGCATTTCTAGATCATAACATTCTTCCTCTCATACTTTCACATGTTTAAAAAGCAAATGAAACTAAACAACAGCACTGAAGTTCACTGTGCTCTCCTTGAATTTTCCAAAACAGACTGGACAAACAATTCAGAATGACTGGCATTGGTTGGATCATCATTGAACTTTGCCAAATATATTTGCCTATTCAAATGAAAGTTATGTAAATCTTTTCCAGCCATTAGTCTTGGCTTTTATGTACTCAGCTTCCAGGGTCCAAACATGGAGGGAGCGGGTGGGAGGAGAAGCAAACACTTTACCCAGATCTACGGGTCCTGGCTTGCAAGGCTATTACCATGGAGAAACCTATTAGATATTAGACAGGCACCATCTCTGTTATCTTCTAGGCACCTACTGAAGACCTTCTTCTTTCAACAAGCCTTTTAAGTAGAGACCTTATCCCAGTCTGTGTCTGTACTGGAATTGCTTTTTAAGTTGTTTTTAAATATGTTTTTAAGATGTTTTGTTTTAATATGTTTTAAAGTTTACTGTTTAAGATGTTTTAAAGTGTTTTTAGTGTTTTAGTTTGCTGGCCTGGGCTTCTTCTGGGAGGAAGGGCAGGATATAATTTAATAATAAATAAATTGTATTTCTTCTATCTGGAGTGTCCAGATCTTGGAACGCTTGCAGTAGCCCATCAGAAGCAGTTTTAGAGCAGAAGCAATTGGCCTAGGCCCTTCAGAATGGCGTGCGCGCATGAGTGCGACAAGTACCATAATAGAGGACACTGAGAGCCCAGGAACAGTGGCCCCACTGCTGCCAATGGGATTTACAGGCCCTCAAACATATACCAACAAGCTAAGAGTTAGGCCTTCCATCTCCAGCACGGTTTCAGTATTGGCACTAGATCCCAGGGACAGGAAATGATGTCTAAAGAGCATGCACCACTCATGTATAACAAATATACATACCTGCCATATTGCCATGTTTTGCTCTAAACACAATCAGACAGCCGGAAAAGTAAGGGAACTAAAACAGCTAAAAAGACATGAATAAGTCCTCCAGTTTTTCATATTGGAGGGCCCATGCTACAAGTCTGTATCAGGCTCAGAGAAATTAATCTTGAGCTCTATTAGCTACTTATAGTAAGCTGGAAGATGAATGGTTACCAGGCAAAAATCTAACTGAGAGGCTACCAAATCAATATCAGGTAGCCTTCATATCTCTGTACATCAAAAGTAGCAAAACTAGTTTTTATCTGATGAAAAGCCTCTGCTTGAAACATTGGGCTTGTTTGTTTTAATGAAGACTCTCTCACACTCACTTGGCTTCTTTTTTTGTGGAGCTCTTGTGGCTCCATAAAAGTGCATGTCGCCCTTTGCTAGTGTCACTTCAGATAAGCAACCTCTGAGCACAGCTGTGATTAAGAACACTAGACTGTATCTGTGAATTAGAAAGCCTCAGGAAAAACAACTGCCCTCGAAAAGAAACCAGCCGAAGTTCACAATTCAGATAGCATGACCAGGCTCTTATTAATGCATAGTCAATGTGCATTAAGCACCAAAATTAAAATTAAATTAAAAACTAAAATTGGTTCTAACATGGAATTAATAACAGTATTACCTTTTCCAAAAAAACAGGAATTGCATCTACAACAACAGCAGATGATCTCGGAAGCGCTTCCATCATATAGGTTAAGGCTCGACAAGCATGATTCATCTATAAGAAGATGTAAGAACATAAGAACACTTTGCTGGATCAGACCAAAGTCCTATCTAGTCTAGAACCCTATTTCCAGAAGTGGCCAAACAGATGCCTATGAGAAGGCTACAAGCAAGGCATAAGTGTAATCGCTCTCCACCATGGTTGTTCCCTAGCAAGTGGTAATCGGGGCATGGTGCCTCTGACTCTGGAGGTGGCATGCAGTCATCATGACTAGTAACCATTGATAATTATGGGTGCCTAACAATACTATCTAGAATGTGCCATCTACAAAGCCCACTTTAAGATTTACTTGAAGCTACATTTAACACAAAGTGGGCATGAAATACTTACAATGTCAAAGTTGTGCTCCATCTGTAGCAAAGTTATCTACAAACAATATGAAAGGATGAGTCAGCACACAAGAACACCTCTTTAATTTCTAGCAATTTATAAGTGTGATGAAACTTGTTAGCTGTTAAAAACAACTGTAAGTTAGATTTTATGAAGCCATTTTGAACATTCAAGTCATTATAAGCACAGTCATTGTCTTTAATCGAGTGAAAGTCAGTACTCCAGATTAGGGGTATGCATAAAATGTGAAGGAATCCTGAGATGAAGCAGGGTTCCTCAGAGGGATTTGCGGCTTGTCAGAGGTGAAGGATCTGTACAAAGGGGACTACTCTCATTCTGCCCGTTCATGGCATGGAAAGTATAACAAGAAGCAATGCTAGCCAGTTTGTTACCTCCTTTTTTAATCATACAGGTGAACATATATGAAACCACCACAAGGGAAAAAATCACCAGAGATGCAGATGACACACTAGACACAGGCTGCAGCCACCCAGTTGGCTCACCTCTCAATGTTAAGGAAGTCCAAAAATTTCTTCTGGACTGCCTATTTATAGAACCAGATGTCACAGCCTATAAGGCAACTGAAGCTAAAACATAGATGTTATGGAGAACAGACTCTGGCCTTAAGCATAAGGCAACAATTTCACCAAGCCATGGCTTTCTCAGGTTTTAGGATTACAGCTTTGAATTGCTCTCTTGCATCCTCTACTGCACCTAGAATTCCAAGCTATGCTGGTAGCTGAGAACCTACCAATTTAGTGCTGCACACTTTTTAGAAAATTAGTAAGTTGTCATTGCTACTCAAAGTCTCCATTCTCAAGCCTGGATTAATGTAGTAAGCCTCTACACTGGGTTAAGTAGTAAATGCTACAGGTGGTATAGAAAAGCTGTAACTATATAATAGTTTTGTATTTAAGCTTATACCTTAATGTGTTATAATATAAACCACTTTGAGGGCCCCTAGATGGCCGGAAATTAAGCTACAAATTTTAAAAGAACAACTAGGTAATACATGTGCATCTTGCCTAACCATTTGGAGAGGTAATATACGGGGAGAATATTGGATTTGAAGCTTTCTTGGGTGGCCTTGGACAAGTCAGTCTTTCTCTCTCTGACTTTTTATTCTATAGTCCCTCTCTTTCCCTCTACCCCCCCCCCGTGTCTGTGTGTTTGTGTGCATGCGCACACACTGGAAGTTTGGCAACCTGGGGGGACGACAGTGCCAGAGTGCACAGGATAGCAAGTAGGCAGAGGCCTGGGTGAGCTATAGAACAACAGGCCAGGGCACCTCCACCAGGACTCGATGTCACTTGGCAAACCCATCAGTGAGAGAAGGAAGGAGGAAGCTTCGCAACCTGCTGGAGAAGGGGAAAGGAGGATGCTTGGCAACCCATTTTGGAGGAAGAAGAGGAAGCTTGGTGAGCTTGTGGGGAGGGAATAGAGGAGACTTGGTGACTCGGGGGGTGTCAGGGGGAGGGTTAGTGACCTGAAGGAAAGGAGCTTTGGTGACCTGGAGGAAAGAGAGAGGGGGGATCTTGGCAACCCGGGGAAAGGCAAGGTACCTTGGAGACCTGGGGAGGGGTTGGCTCAAGAAGTCCACATGGGCGCATCCCCTAGTACTGTACAATGATAAATTAATTAAAAAGTCTTTAATAAGTGGAATGCTACATCCCATCAGCAATCAGCTCCCCTGCACTGGCAGATGTAGAGAGGAAGACAGCAAAGTCCATTTTCTGGCTTGCAGAAACCAATTACTTGGCCCTGCCCAGACATTTAAATCGATTACATGTATCGTTTCTAAATTACATCCAGAAAAGCAACATGTGCTATTTTAAAAAATGAAAATATGCTTCACTTTATACGTCAGCAAACCTACTAACTGAACATACTGCCCTAAAACATTAAGGGACACAATGAAATTACTGAAGCATTTATTCCTTCATGAAAACACGGTGGATAAGACATGTTACATGTTCAAATGAGTGAGTGAATATTAATCCTTACCAGAGCTGGAACAACACTCTTGACTGGAAATCCTCCCAAGGTTTCTTCATTTCCCATGACCAACAACTGACACATTTCAATCACAGACTGCAATTGTTGGCTTTCATCAGTAGCCTGGAGCCCCTGCAGAAGTTGCTGAGCTTTAGAACCTAGAAAAAGTTGGGGATTTTAGAAGCATAAATCTTTCATTTCTATGTTTTGGAGCTGATCAAGGCACATAGGACATTTTCATTGGCTACTCCTAGCACTGCAGGCCCTCCTGTGGGGTCCATGTGGTTCTTTGAGGCTTCTAGAGCTCTTAGAAGGGGAGAGGCTATTCTCTAACCAACTATGAAGTGAGTCTTTGGCATTGTTGAGTATGGCATCCCCAAGCCAGTAACAGCCAATTTATATAACAAAGAAATTGGGGATGTGCACCGAAACCCCAATCATACACCCATACCTCCAGCAGAACGTCTTCTAGTACTGAATGACATACAGACCACGATACCCTAGTCCGGATGTTAAAGCCTCTACTGGTTACCTCTAAACCAATCCCCCTAAAGACACGTGGGTGGTTCGATAATTGTTGCACCCGGGCAAAATGTAGGCTAAACGGGCCATTAGGACATTAAGACAGGATGAGTCAGTAGATAATTTTAACGCTTATCTATTCCTCAGACGGTCTTATAAAAAACTTCTTAATTCTAAAAAAGCAAATTTTGTTCAACTGCAATGGAGAGAATTAGGTCTAGCCTCCCGAGAGAAAAATTCTTCAAAATTCTGGGAACTGGTCACCAGGGGAATGAGGGAGGAACGTGTTATTACCGATAATCAGATAACCTCTGATCAGTGGAGTCTTCATTTCTCTGAGTTATACAACGCCTTCCCGCCCCCTCTTCAATTTCATTCTGTATCCTTGGCTAGTCTATTAAATTGCTGCCCAGATTGGGATCCGGTCTCTCCTGAGGAGGCTGCCCGGCTTATCGGCTCACTGCCCATTAACAAAGCCCCGGGAGAGGATATGCTCCCGGCAGAGCTATTTCTATCTAACCCTGAATGGTGGGCTCCTATCCTCGCCAAACTATTTACATCTATTAATGCCCACAGAGTTATTCCTAAGGGCTGGTGCTCCAGCACGGTGATCCCGCTTCATAAAAGTGGCCCCAAATCAGACCCTAAAAACGTTAGGCCAATTAGTCTATTAGACATAGCATCCAAACTTTACACAAGGTATCTCCTAGCTAAATTGGTCACCGGGGCAGACGAGAATGGTGCTATTGCCCAGGAACAAGCAGGATTTGTTAAAGGCAAATCTACAATCGACTACTGTTATGTTCTTTCCCACTTTATCCAAAAATATGCTCTCCATAACAGGAAAGAACTATTTGTCGCATTTGTGGATTTCTCCTCTGCCTTTGACCTGGTTGACAGGAGCCGCCTATGGCAGAAACTTGGGGATACCAATGTAGACAGAAGGTTACTCCCGCTGCTCCAAATCCTGCATTGCGACACATCCCTTAGAGTCAGATTGGGAGCCAATGGTCTCCTCTTTGACGTAATCCCTACTTCCCGGGGGGTCCATCAAGGTTGCCTTTTGGCTCCCTTTCTCTTCAACTTGTATACTAATAACATTGTTCACGAACTTTCTGGCCCAACGTTTTTCCCCCCGACCATAATTGCCACCAAACTCTCTGTCCTACTGTATGCCGACGATCTGGCCCTTATTTGAACAACCCAAATCAGCATGAGGAGGTTGCTATATAAATTAGGCCTTTTTTGTACTAGGGAGCACCTCCGCGTTAACCATGTTAAGATGAAAGTAGTCGTATTCGGGAGGAAAAGAACCAACCATGTTTGGAGACTTAATAATGCAATAGTTCAACAACAACGGAGTTATTGCTACCTAGGTGTACACTTTACCTCCAACCTGTCCTGGAAACTTCACTGTGATTCTGCTAAATTGAAGGCCTCTCGCTCTGTACATCAGCTATGCCGCTTCTTTTCCAGCAGGGGTGGCAAACTGATCTCCCCCGCGTTGGAAATCTTTCGCAGGAAAATCATTCCACAGCTCCTTTATGGGGCTGAAATTTGGGGCTATAGCAACTTTTCGCAGCTAGAAGTAGTCCAGAATGGCTTCCTCAGGTTTATCTTGGCAACCCCTTGCGGTACTCCTGCCTCCATGTTGAGGTTAGAGACTGGCTTGCATCCCTTGGAGGCTATGGTCCACGATGCTTTGGCTTCCTATTGGCTACGTCTATCCAGGATGGATGACTCCCGCTTACCCAAAAAGTGCCTTCTGGAGCAAATGCAGTCATACCATCAATCTACTTGGTTCTCCCAAGCCAAACTCAAACTGTCTGCCTATGGGATTGCCATAGCTCTTCTACCTTCTTATCCCTCACCAAGAGCTAGACGTCTGCTTAAGGAAAGGATTTTACTATACGCCCAAAGATGGACCCTCCACTCGGCACTTCAATCACCTTTTTCCCTATGGTACCCTTGGTACAAGACGTCGTTTGGGGTGGAACCCTACCTTTCCTTCCTGATTCCCCCACAGCTAAGAATGGCATTCACCTCCCTCCGTTTCCAAACTATGCCCACGGCCATGTTAGACGGCTGATACGCTAACATTCCCCTTGACTCTAGAGTGTGCATCTGCCTATCTGGTGAACTGGAGGATGTAGCTCATTACCTCCTGAGATGCCCACTCTATGATGACCCTAGATCTAAATTTATCTTCCCTCTAATTCGCCCATTGTTAGATAGACCTGTCCCGGAACAAATAGCCACCCTCTTGGTGGGCATGGACAAACATGTCACAACACGTGTTGCCAATTTTGCCCTTGCAGCCAAGAAGATCAGGTCTACATTTGTTAAACAATCAATGCAGGCGTGTAACTGTTAATTATAGGGCTATGTGGAGCAGGTTCCTTATGGTCACGTTCATTCCTATGTAGACCTTCACCTTCTATACATATAATAGCCCTCCTGTCCTGACGGTAGACCATATTGTCCTCACCCAGTTTTGATTTTCAAGTATGTATTACTCTTACGGCCGACGGCAGATTTTATTACTTTTTACCCAGCTCTTCCACAAATTTTATATATTTATGTATTTTATGTATTTTAATCCTAGCTCTTGTGGCGGCTAGCTAGCTTTAAGCAATAAAATATATGTTTATGTTATGACATACAGACCAATGCTTCACTTTTTGCACAAGGAAGTGTCAAGCATGGCGCTTCCATGCCAATATTAGCCAAGATAGAAAGGAAGGAAGAACTGTAGGTGTACATCCCAAGCTTCGGGAGATCCCAAATCATACACCTAAAAGCCCAAAAGACAAGTCTCTATGAAACAGCACAGAATTGCATCCAGTCCAAAGGTTTCTTTTGGTGCAATACACTGTCAAGGACACTGTTCCATGCCAATTATAGCCAGTATATGCAGAAATGAGTAAGGAAGCAGGGGAGTGCCTGTCACAATAAGCTGTTCAACCACTCCAAACCACATCACAGCATTGCATCCAGCTCAGTGTTTAGTTTCAGCATGAGATGTTGTCAAGCATTGTGCCCCCATGCCAATAGTAGCTGATAGCAAGATCTAGATACAGAAAGGAATTGGGGGTACACCCAAAAATATGCTTTGGGATACCTCAAAATCATATACCCACACATCCAGGAGAATCATCCACAGCACCAACTAAACTTGCGTCTAGCCAAGGTTGTGTGGGCATAAGAGACCATCAAGAATGGGGTACATGCCCTCCAGTTCCTTTTTAATACAAATACACATTTTGGCTGCTATTATCATCATTATCATCATCAATTTTACATCAACAATTAAAAACAGTGCAGGAGGCAGCTATTAAACTCCACTCTAGCTACTGTATGTACCGGAGGCCTGAACAAATAAATATGTTTTAAGTCAGGGGTAGGCTCTGCCGGGTCTCCCCATTTGGCCTGCAAGGCCATTGTAGCCAAGTCACAGGTACCTGCCCTTCAACTGATATCATATACTGCAAGGTCCTATGTAAAGTACAGGGCAATGTATCTTGTCCAGCACTTTGCAAAGGACTTCTGTAGATGTCAGGTGATTGACAGGTGGGAGGCTCCACCACCTGTCAACTTTGGCCTGCAAGGAGTGATGGCAACAACGACCTGGCCCACCAGCCAAATGCAGTTCCCAACCTGTTTTTAATTTTTGCCTAAATGACAATAGCATGGGGAACTACTGGATCACCATCAGGAGAGAGAACCACAACTAGGCCCTGCTTCTTGTCACCACCCTAAGGGTCATACCTTGAGAGGCCACAATCAGGGCCTCCCACATCAATCTTAATGCATGGGCCAGGAGCATGCAGAGTATGCAAAAGGCAGTCCTTTGGGTCATAGGATAGTAGAGTTAGAAAGGGCCTATAAGGCCATCAAGCCCAACCCCCTGCTCAAAGAAGGAATCCAAATTAAAGCATACCCAACAGGTGGCTGTCCAGCTGCCTCTTGAATGCCTCCAGTGTCGGAGAGCCCACCTCCTCCCTAAGGTAATTGGTTCCATTGTCATGCCACTCTATCAGTTAGGAAGTTTTTCCTGATGTTCAGTCGAAATCTGGCTTCCTGCTACTTGAGCCCATTATTCGATGTCCTGCACACTGGGATGATCAAGAAGAGATCCTGGCCCTCCTCTGTGTGACAACCTTTTAAGTACTTGAAGAGTGCAATTATAGCTCTCCACAGTCTTCTCCTGTCAAGGCTAAACATGCCCACTTCTTTCAGTCTCTCCTCATAGGGCTTTGTTTCCAGTCCCCTGATCATCCTTGTTGCCCTCATCTGAACCAGTTTGTCTGCATCCTTCTTAAAGTGCATTGTCTAGAACTGGATGCAGTATTCAAGATGAGGCCTAACCAATGCCGAATAAAGAGGACTAGTACTTCATGCAATTTGGAAACTATACTTCTGTTAATGCATCCTAAAATAGCATTTGTCTTTTTTGCAGCCCCATCGCACTGTTGGCTCATATTCAGTTTGTGATCAGCAACAATTCCAATATCCTTCTCGCATGTAGTGTTGCTGAGCCAAGTATCCCCCATCTTATAACTATGCATTTGATTTCTTTTCCCCCTAGGTGTAGAACTTTACACTTATCCCTGTTAAATTTCATTGTGTTGTTTTCAGCCCAGTCCTCCAGCCTATCAAGTCACTGGCTCCCAAGCCACTTAGGGCTATGTACACTAGCAGCACCACCTTGAATTCAGCTCAGCACCTTACAGACAGTCTCTGCAATTTTTTAAGAATCAACAGTCAAGAATGTTTTAAGTAACACGTGATCCTGTCCCAGTCCTATGCTCCATAAAACCTGGAAATGGCATTCTGCACTAGCAGCATCTGAACCTTCTTCAAGGGTAGCCCTGCCATGAGTACATTGTAGTAGTCCAATTGGAATTACTACAGCTAGCTTATCCTAGTCCAGTAACAGCTGTAGCCACTGAACCAACTGTAGCTGGGCACATATATTTCTTGTTATTGGGACCACTTGGGCTTCAAATGACAAGCTTGAATCGAACAGCCCCCCTCACATAGACACATACTATGCACCTATTCCCTCAGAGAGAGTGCTACCTCATCCAGAACAGGTTGTTTCCTTACTTTCCAGACATGAGAACCCCATACCTACAGCATCTTTGTTTTACTGGAATTCAGCTTCAGTTTATTGGCCCTCACCCAGCCCATCACTGCCTCCAGACACCATCCAGCACTTGTACAGCTTCTCCCAGTTCATATGGAATGGAAACAGACCTGCATGTCATCCGCGTATGTGCGGACTCCTCACATATATAGGTTTCATATAACTATTACACAGCATGGGAGACAAGATGGAACCTTGTGGGGTCCCATAGCATAACTACCATGGAGCCAACCAGAAGCCCCTGCCAGTGTTACTCTGTGGCAGTGGCCCTGCAAGTAGGGGCAGAACTACTGCAGTACAGAGCCTCCCACTCCCACAGAGCTGCTCCAGGAAGATAATGTGGCCAGTGGTATCAAGTGTAACCAAGTTTGAGTAGAATAAACAAAGAAGAATAAATAGAGTATCTCCTGATATTGGCCTGGGGACACCATGCTTGACAATGTCTTGCACCTAAAGCCAGAAGCAACTTTATGCCAGAAGACTGACATGACAACCACTACCAACAGGTATCAATGCTGATCTAAATAAAGAAAATGTGTAAGATTAGCTTTAGACGTATTAAAGTTTTGTTTTTCATAACTGTTGTACAGATAAGAGATATAAATGATTCTATTAAATGTATGAATATTTAAAACTTTGAAAAGCTAATTTAGAAAAAAGGGGGAGTCAATTTGACCCCATAAAAACAGTGACTGCTGCTTTTCAACTTATTTCCAACAACTGGGGATGAAAAAAAAATTCTTTTGTAAGAATTTTAAAGTTCAGTCTTTTTTTCCTGGACTAAGAGTTTCCCACTTTGTCCAAATCATAGACCTATGCTTACCACATTTGGAACATGCCAGGATCTTAAGCTATATGTGAAGCTGGGAAACTATGGTTAATTAAAGGATTAATGGTTGAACCACAGCAAAGCGATGAGTGAAGGGGCTGTGCATGTAGGCAAAACCTCAACTTGACTTAATAAGCAGAGATAGGATCATCAAAACCATGCCATTGTGATCTTTTTTCAAGACTAGAAAGGAGTAGTTGTTTTAACTATGTAACCTATCTTTCCTGCCTGCTGCAATAAATGGAACTGAAAAAGTTCAAGTGATTATGAACAAACCCACTTGTCTACAAGTTTGACAAAGCCAATACTAGGAAAAAATATCTTTTTATCTTTTACAGTACAAGATCTAATTATTCTGAGAATTTAGTCTTTAAAAGTAGTCCTTCAACAAGCTATGAGACAAGGGTCTCACAGCAGGAATTCCAGAAACTTTCTAAACAGAGATATTAGACAGCTTACTTACTAGCTCCACTTCCAATTGTCCGATGGAAAAGCTGCGACATTCGAGGACCAAGAGGACCAAACAGATGTGGAGGAAGACCTCTAGCTTCCAAAAGGGCTAGAGACAAAAGAGTTAACATATCTGTTTGAAATGCGTGAATGGCATCAGAATGTATGATTCACATCACCACCTTTCAGTGTTGTAGCACAAATTATTATATGATTAAACCATATGCTATCACAACAGTGAGCCAATATGGTTAATTCAATTAAGATTTGGATGTAGCGTCCCTGTGTTTTTTACTTTTGCAGATGTCAAACCTTATAGCAATTGTTATTTGAATGTCTCAAACATTTTAATTCCTTTTCTCTGCAATGAGTTTTAATGTTCTGGGCCAAGCTACAACTGCTAGCTTTTACATGCATTTATATAGTTTTCTGTACAGTTATCTATCTCAAGCCTTGAAAAGTAGTATGATTTTTAAAATAGTAATTACAGGTATATTAGATACCACCCAGTTGAACACCTGTTTAACGCAAATAAAATCCAGAAAACCCATTCTTCATCCTGGTTGAAAATGTAAGTTCAGATACCTGTAAGCAATAGCACTTTGGCTAGGACAACTAATTAATGCCTATTAAGAACAAAGAGCAGTTGAATCTCTCTGCTCTTCTGAAACGAAGAGTTTTAAAAAGCAACGTCTGCCAGCTGCCACTTAGGAAATGTGCCTTTAAGGAAGCAAGACTTTAGAGGACAACACTAGATCTTATCTATAAAAAGGTAAAACAACTTCTAATAACTGGAAAAAAGCTGTTTCTTCCAATAATAAAAAGTTAGAATTTTACAATGTATGATAGCAAATGTACAGATACTGAAATCATAATGGGCAATCTCCAGTGCTAGTCATACACATAGTAAACTCACCGAAATCTATGGACTTACGTACATTTATTTCATTTGGTCTACTCTAAGTGTCTTAGATGGATCTACTCAGGTAATAGCCTTTTTAGATATCACACATTGCCACTTTCAACCTACTCACCTCAAGCATTTAAACTTTTTTATACTGAAAATTTCACTAAAGTGATATGCCATCAGAATCAACAGAGTAGAGAGTGGAAAAAGGCATTAGAAGTCCTGGAAAATTAATGTCGACTGAACTACATGTCCTCTCAAAATATAAAAGCAGAGCATTAAAAAGTTTCCTTGATAGGTCTCAACATTTTAGAACAAATCTAAAATGTATGTTAATATTTATGGTTGTTGTAAGTGTAACATAAGCCTCTTAGTTAGTACCTTGCAATCTCCCCATTTCAGAATCATCCGATTCACTTTCGCCCGAGGTGGTCATGCCCACAGCCCCAGCAACAGAACTAGAAGCTACAGGAAGAGAAAATAATGAGTGGCACTATATTAATAAGTCACACAATATACATACTTGGTGAACTCTTCCTGAAATCCTCCTTCCAAAGTAGTCAAAGAAAACCTTTAATGACTCCAGCAGGAATAGGAACAGGCATTCAAAACAAACAGGTTTATTTTTAGTCTTGACCCACATAGTATGGAAAGACTGCACTTGAACACACAAGGTCAGTTTAAACTTTCAACCATGCATGTGGTTGAAACACTTTTTATTTTTTACTAAATAAGTGATTTAAGACAGAAGATTATTACGTTACATGATATAATGCTATAAAGTTCAAGACAGGAAACTGACAAAACTGTTAAAATTGGGAGTTATGATCAGGGTTTGGTGTACTCTGGTTGATATGCATTAATACTGTTTGTAGGATTAGACTAATGTAGCAGCTTTGTAGCTTTCACAAAAACCACACTGGTGAAAAAGGCAGAGGAAATATTTCCCACAGACTCATGGAACAGATAAGCATTTGTTCAGAGTTCTACTAGCTTGCTTGTCTACAAGATAAGTTACTAACAGCACAATCCTATGTGTGTTTACTCAGAACTAAGTTCCACTGATTTCAGTGGGATTTACTCCCTACTAAGGGTGCATGACTGCAGTCTTAATCAACAATGAAAAATGTAGGGAGTTAAGGTGCCTATATTAGCAGTCAATAAAAGCATAAACAAAACTAAGCCAATTAAAAGTTAGATGCAACAACAGCCAGTAAGGTAATAGCCTTGTATTCAGCAACACTTCTCACCAAAGTGAAGTTGGTAGATCTACCATCAACTCAGGCACACAATATATTAAACAGGAGCCAATGCAAAAGAACGCTGGCTCCTTTTAAACCACAGTAAAGGTATTAGGAGCCAATAATAGATCCTCTCACCACCACCACCCCACACCCAAAATACATTTAAAGAGAAACATTAGCTTTAAACCACAGTTAATCGTAGCTAGGGTTCCTATCTTGACCAGGATCTCAACTAAAAATTAAACTTCAATAAAACTACATAATTTTCAGAAGGTGAAATCTAAATTTAACATCAACTGCCTTGAACAGAAGCATAGCTAATGCTAAACGTAGTTGTTGCAGAAGAAGCAGAAGTGCAATCCCATTCACAGGGCCTTGGACAGTAGAAACTGTTGGTTCCATTTGATTTAAAGACAGGCTCCAAATGGTTTGGGATGCTAAATGGGCTTTTTTACCTTTTCCTTCTTTTAAAGAGCCTCTCTATGCCATATCACAAGCTACTTCAGTCTCAAAAGGGGTTTAACAGGTCAGACGGGGAGTGGTGTTCAAGTCACATTTGCACATGTACTCTTTTTTTATTCTGACCAAAACAGAGCACTACACAATGTAGATAATCTCAGATACTTAAGGGGACTAGTATTTAGCATTTCTAGGCAGAGCAAATGCAACTAATTTCTGCACAAAAGCTACTTTTTCTGCGCCAATGTTAAGTGTCATTAGTTTACCTTACCTGCAGCTCCTTGAGGAGCCTCATCAGCTCGTACAGCTGAAGAATTAACTCCATCCTGGTTGTTATCAGGATCAGCCATTTTCTCCTGTCGGCGAGCTTCAGCTGCTCCTCTTTTGCCCAGGCCAGAGCCCCGCCGACTAAAAAGATAGTGATCGTCAGATGCCATCCAGAATATGCTATGTGGTATACAGAGCTAGTTATTATCAGCACTCAAAATTAAACCATGCAGTCATAGAGTCATAAGGGAACAATTGCAACATTTATTCCTTTAGACAACTGTAACGTTTATTTCTTTGGACATTCATGCTATCTGCAAAAAGCTTTACAAAGAAAGCTTAAGCAGGCACATCTTCTGATAAACCATGCATTTTCAGTATTATCACATTCATGCTTTGCTGATCTCACTAACTACTGAAGTTTAGGTATGAAGGGAATGCTGACAAAATAATTTCCTTCTATTTTCATTTTCTATGGCAAAGCAGAATTTCCATATTGCTCAAAACAGGTGATGAATCCCAACACATCTTGAAAACCTCACACTAGGCTAGCTTATAGCAGTTTACGATAATTTTTTAACTACCAAGGTTTAAGGTACTTCTGAACTGAATACTACCATTTAGTCCAAATTGAATTTTCTTTACAAAGAAAAGATATCCTTGTATCACTAAACAGAAGACACCTTATTTACCTCACAATCAATACTGCCTATCCAAGAACCATGACTTTTAAGAAGATAGATGTTTAGTCACCTGTGACTTATAGATGGCACTACTAGTCCACTTCTGTTCAAAACAACCCATAACACAACTTTTTATCTACCTTTGTCCCCTACCTTTGATTATTTTCATCTCACATGATGTAAATTGTTACCCATTATCTCACACTTACCCCCCTTCTCCCCAGGAGACTATTTCCGTTTCCATGCTGGTTTAGATATATTATTCAAAGGTTATGTTGAAATCAAGCCCCCACTTGAGCAGTCATTCCATCAGCAACATAGTATCCTGGCCTACAATTAATTTTGTATCCACTATTTTGTATCTACAAGATTATTAATGTACATTTGTCATGGTTTTACACAGGCTATGTTTGTGTCCTGATCTTTAAAGTCTTGATTTCCTATAACCACTTGCAAAAGTTTTCTGAAGAAGTCATACTTTTCCATGGTACTAATGAAGATCTTGAATGCTATTTGCCACACATTATAAAGTATCTAGATATAATAGCATCACATTGCTTCTTCAGGCATCACATTGCTTCTCACAAATTTTTTTCTTCTGCACATTTAAGCAGCGCCTTCATCAGTTTTGCCTCTCAGTCTAAGCTTTGCTTCTAGAAAAAAAGTTGCACAAACTTGCTACGGTTAATTACTTTCCTAGGGGAAAAAGCAAGTCTAGTATGGAATAACTGTTCCTGTGTAAAAAGGTTTTGATCTGGAAATTTATATCCTTATTCAATCATCAGGTTGAATATCTCAGTCTAATAAACAGAGATATGAGCCTTGTGCCTCCAGCCCTTCCTTAGACATATTCAATTAATCATTGCTTCTTAAACCAGCTTCAAACCATGGTCTCAGGGCCCAGTTTGTTCCAATTCTGGTAACCAGAATTTCCAGATTCAGATGTTAACAGGAAACAGGCTTAATTGAGACAACAAGAAGGGAGGGAGAAGGGGATGATACAAGGATGGACCCTATGGGCAAAAGGCTCATTCATATTTCAGCTTATTAAGCCAAGACACTATTGTCTGAATTGGACCATAGTTATCTTGTAATGACAATCGTTAAGCATTTTGTAGTGTCTGCTATTTCCGTAATGAGAAATTGGGCCTGTATATCAAATTACCAACTCTCTGGGATGATTAATTACATATTACCCTGAAGTCATCAGCACGCAAATACATGTTGTTAATAAGGTGTATTCTAAACTCTTTAGGATGATGCTCTCAAATGCAAGATCTTCGCAGTAATCTTAACACACCCATAACCTCAAGTTTCAAAAATACCTGGTACTAGCACAGGAGCCCGTGGTCTTTTGCCGTGTGCTCCGCCTCAAACTGGGGAGCTCAGCAGGTGGCGATTCACTGCGCTTTTTTGTTGATTTTCTTAAGCCTAGACAGGAGAAGACAATTAAAACCAGACAATTCTAGTTTCTTTACACACTGTATACGTCAGTGAGAGAGATATGTATGCACAATAAGTGAAATGAGTTTGCTACTGTCTTTTTCCTCTCCCTTCACCACTATGTAAGTGCCACTTGATTGAATGATGGGTTTAAGGAAAACAACTTACAAACTGCGTTTATTGTCAATCAAATACAATACCACCTATATTACATGTATTCACATGGTTAACCACTATAGTATATTATATAATAACCTTGCCTGGTTATTCTAAACTCTAGTTCAGATGTTTACATGTTATTACATGGTGGAGAAGCATGCAAAATGATAACATGAGTTGGGTGTTCCATGTTGATGCCTGCTCATACAATTTCTCTCCCTCTTAGAGATGTGAAGACCCGGGAAAAAACCGGAAAAATTAGGGGGGGGGAAACAGTTTCTTCCCTTTTTTCCCCCTAAGCCTTTTCCCCACAAAAAACTTGGGGAAAATGAAAAAAATGAAGAAAAATGTATTATGGAATGTTTTATTTAAGTATGATGAATAAAATGTTTCATTGAATCTTGGTCACCCCCTTTTTCTCAGTTCTTTTTATGGGAATGGATGCTTTATGTCTGCTTGACACTGTGGAGGACTAGCAGAGACATAATTTTCTTTGTTATTGATGTGGATGGTTTCTTCTGTTTTTTTTATAATTGTTTTTTGCTTGCTCCTCATAAACTGGCAAAATGAAAAAGGTTCCTTACAGTTCAGGTGTTCCTTACAGTTCAGGAGCTTGTAGATCCATTTGTTACAAAAACAGTAAAAAAATTAAAAAGTAAATTCAATTTGTAAATAATTGATTGAATAAAATGTACTTTTAATATACCAAATGTGATGGTTTTATGCCAAACCAACTTGTACATAATTACATTTGATGTTCCTGAAGTAACAAAGTGACCTTCATTCTGTAAAATGTGCTAATATTGCATTTTTTCAATTTTTCTGAACATTTCCTTTTTTTCTGAAAGAAATGGGAAAAAAACATCTTTTTCCATAGCTTCAAAACTTCTGGAAATTTTACATCTCAACTCCCTCTTAATAAAAAGAGGGGGGAGATCTACACAGGATGATCTTGGGGGGGGGAGTGGACAGGAATGGTCTTGCAGTCAAATAAACATCTAAACTGGGGCCATGAAAGATGTGGCAAATCTCAACATTTGTTTCTCTCTATTGTGCATCCTTCATGAATTTCAAACAACTTTTCTTTTTTCTTTCAAAAGGTATTGGAGTAAAACTTCACAGTAAACCATGGTTAATGGCTTACCATGAATGAGCGCCGCTTGCTGGTGCATACCGCTAAATTTCTCGTGCTTCACACTGCCTTGGCTTAATGCTATGTGTGAATGAGCACTTGCTGTTCATTTCTCTCCAAACAAATTGCAACCAGCAAGACAAAGTTTGTTCTTGTCTTACCACTTGTAGTTTGTCTGGAGAGAAGCTAACCATGAATGCTAGTTTGTACATAATGCTAAGCCAAGGCTCACTGTTTGTAGCTCCTGGCTCCAGGAAGGCAACAATTAAGTAGGAGTGGTTCAACAATGCACGCTACTATGCCGTAATTTACACACAAACTGATAGTGGAGAACCTCTAGGGTAGTGGGATGGAGAGAAAGAGAGAGAAACCTAGCCTGGGTACAAGAATCTCTCCAATGTGGATTTCTATACAATAAAGTTCAGCAAGTGCAGCTAAGTAAGCTGTTTCTCCTTAAGGCTAAAGTAGACTAGGCAAGGCCATCATTGCTATTTTTAAAATAATGGTAACTGTAAAGTACCACAACACACTTGCTAGTCCTGTGAAGGAAGTGAAGCAACACTGGAAAAACCCACTTGTAGGAGGCAAAGGTCCCAAGTTTCACAGCCACATATATTTATTCATATCCCTACTCTGAGCACACATATAAAGTAAGAGGGTGGGTAGTCGAATGGTTTTTTACACACACAGAAAATGGAGGGAGCCAAAGCCTGCCCCACCTTACTCCTCATTTGGTTCAAGCAACTTCCTTACAGCCCAGCTCACTTTCAAAATGCACAGGGCTGGGAGAAAGTTGCTTGAACCAAATGGAAAGGAGTGAGCTAAGATGGGGCATGGTTTAGTTCCCCTCACCTTTATGGCCCATTTCATGTGTAAAATAAAGTCCCCTCTCCTCCTCACAGGCTTTATAGGATCAGGGCAGTCATGTAAATAAAATGTGTGGTTAACTCTTCATGTCTAAGCTTGGCACTCTGCTTCACTTTCTTCCCCTGTTTATTGAATATTTGGACATTAGGGACAAGCTGGCTTTTGTTTAGGTTTCACATTTGAAAGAACAGACAATCTGGTTTATGGATCTACTTTGTTATTGTACTTTTACAGGTTTACCAAGATTTTAATGACTGTAAACCTTGTATTAATTTGACACAGGGAGATACGAGAATGAATAATAGAAAGTATTTTTCCTTCGGTTAGTGGGTTGGGATACACTGGTGGGCTCAGAACCCAATTTTTTTGTGATGCTGAGGATTGTTAATTCACTTTAAGGAGTCTTGTACTAGTACCAACATATTTAGTTTTTGTTTAAAAGAAAGAAGACCAGAGAGGGGTAGAGTAAAACAATGTCTGCGCTCTTAAGTTTATACTGCTTCCATACTAGGTTAATTACCATAGCTCTCCAAGAATACAGAAATTATAATTTAGTGGAGGTGGTAGGAAGTCCATGAGATATATTTCCCCTATACCAGTGATTCCCAGACTTTTTCCCCATGGACCATTTGAAAATTGTTGATGGTCTTACCAGACCACTAAATGATTTTTTTCTGTTGTAGCAACTGTACTGCACTGTGCTAGATGCTATATTACTTAATTGTATTTTTAGTTATGCTGTGGACCACCAGAATGAAACTCATGGACAACAGTTTGGGAACCCCTACCTTATACCTAGCCACCTCACTACAGTTCTCAAGAGTTCCTTACCAGTTGGCTGCAATGCCTTGAGACTGACAGACACTCTGCTATAAGAGATACTTCTTAACCAACTTAAATGATAAATCTGTTGCATAGAAATAGCAATCACTGTTCTTGCTACAGGATATGAAACTGAACAGGGCTGATGAGCACAAAGCATTCCACATCTAGTGGACTTTTTTTCTTCCACTTGTGCGATCGTTCACATTTCAACTAAGCTCCTGTAAGCACTGTGAAGCGCACACGTAATATTAATTCTTGGGGAAGTTCAACTGAGCTGGCATTCAGGAGGGCTTTTATCTCAATTCTGCATCTAAGCTCAGTCTTATGCAATGAGGGTAACTGTACAAAAACTCCCTCCCCCCGGTGAGTAATCATAACCAGAAACCACACAGCTGTGATTATGGAGGGATTCCAAAGTTTAGACTAACACATATGTATCTTTGTATTGGCCGCTGTTAATTGATTTTTGTCTGCTCTCATTTCATGGTATTCTTGTGTCCATTGATGTTATCGTTTGTTTTTAAGTTGTTCTATTGTATCCTATCCTGGGATCACTAGCAATGAAGAGCAAGTTACAAATACTTTAAATAAATGTTTAAAATTTAAATATGCACCACAGCACTTCTTCATTTAAGTAGTTAAGTACTATGGGCAAAATTGAGTACATTGAATTATTTTCCCTGAATACCCAAGTAGGTCACATACAGTTTTGCAGGAAATGTAACACTTTCCCAGCTCATGGGATGAAAGATGTTCACTTGGTTTTTCCATAGGATGTTTCTGTTTTCCAGGTGAACTGAGAATGCTTATAAAACTCAGATCAATTCCATTAATCATATTCTGGGTGGAAATCTAGTACTATGTTCATGCCTACAATACCTAACCTTGCCACTCAGAATATGATTAACGGAACAGATTCAGGTTTTTATAAGCATTTGGGGATCTTGGTAACATCACTCAAAATGCCTCATTCAGACATCAAAATAATCTCAGGCCAATTAGTTTATCAGCCCATGAATGAGCCATGTGCCTATGTGCTCCTGACTTTGGCACTTCTAACCTGGTGTAAACCCCAATTCCACATCCTGGTGTATTAAATGTATTGCATCCAGCTGGACATCATAAGAAACTGTGATGAGCCAGGGTAGAAGTGCTGAGCACTTCAAGGACACAATTCATTCTCAGGCTAATTGCTAACCCATAGTGATTGGCTCAAAATTGTGAAGCTTGAACTGGTCCAAAGATTCTGGTTTTTTCCTTGAAAGAAAAACCACAGTGGTGTCACACGTCTGCATCTCGAGGCCATCAAGGCCTCATAAAGCACAATTTGAACTGAAGCTAGAAATATACGCATCACCACTTTGGTAATTTCTAGTGCTAAGGATTTTTCTTAAACTTCTTTTGAAGGGCATTAGCAGTCACATGTTTCAAAGTTGTACTAGTTGGTGCTAAAACCTTGATCACAAATTTCAGGCAATGCTCTGAAATGAATTTCTACATTCAAACAGAAGAAAGTTCAACCTACAGGAGAGCTATGAAATAAGATTAAGTGGCAAAGATGTTTAATCTTTAAACATGTAAGACAATTTGAAATCCATGTTCTAACAGTATGATCGTAAAAGTTCTCAGATACAATGACAATGCTGTTTAAATAAATGATATTGCTTTTCAGATGTTTGGGACAAACGTCTTCTGATAGATTGCATGGGAAACAATTGAAGTTGCTGATATTGAGAATGGTAACTAGCTTACATGATAAAACCAAAAGGGGTAGAGGTAGTGAAAGGTTATGTCTGCAATGTACATTCACATTTGGACCTGCTCTTCTTCCAACGATTAAGGCTCTCTATGTAGTAAGTGAAATACATCCTGATCTTAGAGATGTGACACCAATTTTAAATAAAAATTGGAAGTTGCTCTTGATGTGGGAGCTGGAGTAACTTAACTGGACAGCATTTTGACTATCAGCTTCTGTCTGGCACCATTTATGTGGTTAGATATACCATCAGTCTAGAACAGCCTTTCCCAACCAGTGTGCCCCCAGATATTGTTGGACTACAACTCCCATCTTCCTGACCATTCGCAATGCTAGCTGAGGCTGATGGGAGTTGTGATCCAACAACATCTGGAGGCACACTGGTTGGGAAAGGCTGAATATATGCTTGAGAGCAACCAAGCAACCTGTTGCAAGGTCAGCTTGAAACCGCACTAGCTGCTTAGTGACCAAAAGTAGCTGGGTCATTCACCACTTGAGAAACAAATTTCTTCCTCTCACTGAATGTCTCAAGGCTCAGAATAATCCTAGACCCTTGCATATGCCTGAATTCAGGCTATAGAATACAAAAACTAATTCCCATCATCAGGTAACAAAACGCAACTTTATTTTACCAAGATCAGGCTTACAAGATCATTTGTGCCTTGTAACTCCAAGATAAGATTACTACCTATACATCTATAATATAAACACAGAAAGGTGCCTTATGCCAAGTCAGATCATTTGTCCAGCTAGCCATTTTCACTTGGTAACAGTTTGGAGCTAACCTTCAGGATTAACTAGTGAAAATTAGTCACAGCAGTGCTTCAGCACTTTCTTTTCTTCCCTATTGTTTTCCAAGCACAACTCCAAGTGTTTTGACCTACGAAATGTAAACTACATGGACCAATGTAAAGAAATGTTTCTCTTCTCCACTGTAAATATTTGGCCTTTTGATCAGACTGATATGTTATAACCAGAACTTGGACCTGAGGGACTGCCTTCTCCATACTAGCCTGCCTGCTCATTAAGATCAAGTGGGGAGGTTCTTCTGTGTTTCAGCTATGGTGGAAATACATCTGGTGGTGTCAAGCTAGGTTTCCCTGAATGGTCGTACCACCATTATGAAACTGCTTGCCCTATTAAAACTGGATGCCCTCCACTCCATACTATCTTCCTCTAGCTTGTGAAAACTCTTTCCCTTGGCAGACTGAATCACTTTTTTTACTGGAAAATGTTTTATCTGCTTGGCAGCCTTGGTTATATTTTATTTTATTTATTAACATTTGTATTCCACTCTTCAAACTGAAGGTTTCCAGGACAGTACATAACAATCTATTTAAATACACAGATCAATTAAAAATCCACTAAACCAACATATAAAACAGCAAAGCATTTAAACAAAAACAAAAAAATCACAAGATCTAAACAATCTAGCAGCCGTCTAGGTCTTACACCATAGGTCTGAGAAAACAAATGCATCTAAATCCACCACCTAAAACATTTAAGTAGGGCACTCTATATAGGGAGGAAGTTCCACATGCAGGATATCAAAACGGAGAAGGCCCTGTTCCACGCTGCCAGATCACAGACTTCATCTGTCAATGGAACTAACTGAAGGGCCTCTCTTGCAAATCTTAACGCATGGGTTGGCAGGTATAACTGTTCAATTTTAATGTTATGATTTTAGCTATTGTCAGCCACCTTGATTAATTCATATGTATTAGAAGGGCAGCTTGTATTTTTTATATACAAATAATGCAAATAAGCAGCATTTTAATACTTTTTTATATGGGTGCTCAATTCAACACCCATGTTCAACTCTGGAATAAGATAGGATTGATTACTGAAATAAATAATCAAATACACCAGATCCATATGGATTTATTTAAAGTTTTTAGCAGAAGCATTCCAGACACTGAAAAACACCATAGCAGGATGGATAACAGAAGTTACCCAATATCAAGTTAGACCACTGGTGCACCTAGCTCAGTATGGGCTACTCTGGCAGCAGCTCTCCCAGATTTCAAACAGGAGCCTTTTCCAGCCTTACCTGGATTGAACCTGGGACCTTTTGCATGCAAAGCATGTGCTGTATCACTGACCTATGTCCAGTTTAATTAAGTCTTATGTATTTTTTTTTTAAAAAATCCAGTAAAATATGGCCTAGTTTCAAATTATTGAATGTAATCAAAATATTAAAGTTTTCCATCAAGTCTCTTAAAAAGTTGCCCATGACCTTCTGTCAGACATACTGAGCTAAAAATGGGGTTAGACATGATAGGCAATGAATTTTAATTATTGTGCAAATCATGAATATTAGACAGGGAACCAACTAGCAAAAACATTTCCATGTCCTGGAAAAAAAGCATTCTGCCCAGCAATTTCCAGTCCTTTGCTTTGGGAAACCTCTGAGAAGTGATCTTGCTTTGTGTTCTTACATGTGTATAGCATGCCAAAATAGAGATCCTTGATTTCACAACTGCCATTTTAAGCAGGTATAAATTTGGTACTTCAGAAGATCTATGGGCTAAATAATCAGAGGTTATGGATTATGCTCCTAGATGGCATTACTGCAAACAAATTTTTCATTGTTCTAAAATACAATTAATAGACATGCTTATTCAGAAAAAATGAAATAGAAAGTTACCAAATTGAATTAGATTAAGCCATTGTTTTTTCTTGGATATGACTCAAATTTTGGAAAGAGTTTCAGACATAATGTTTCAACTTCCAATCCAAAAATGTTAAAGGAATAATACAGGTGTTGCAACAAGCTAATGCTGCAAAATGCATGAATTAGTTTTATACATCTGAGTAACAACCAACGTTCTGACATTACATTCTGTTAACACTGTCCAACATGGATCAAGTTGGTGGTCTCCCATGCTATACAGACTGACGAATAAATCACTGACATTCTGGTTTGGGGATGGTAGAAAACCAGACTGATTCAGCATAAATATTTCAGTAAACAAGTAGCAGAGAAAGTCTACAACGTCTTGGAAACTGATGAAGAAAAAGGCTGTTGTCAGGGGATTAAAATATGTAATGGCCCATATTATAAAGAAATATTTAGATATTGTACAACAAGACCAGTCAGCTGGAATAGAGACTAAGAAACAAAGACCAGTTCATATTTTGAAAAACTATGCACCCAGAGAATCAGTGTGACAAAGAGAGGAAGAGGCTGAACCCTCTCCTCTTTATGATGGGAGTTGGCCCCTACAGGGAAGCATTCAAATACACACCTTTGCAACTATAGCTGAAGTACTAATACAGCTTTCCCTTGGTTGTAAGAGTTGTACAAACTGATACCCCCCCCTCATGATTCTCTCTGGTACATTACTTTTCATGCTGGTTAATGCAGACTCTGCCCAACTGTCACAATAAGCATGTTACATGCCCTTGCAGAAGTAGAAATATTTTCAACTCACTTGCTAGTTTAGCCTGTAATCCTGAAGGCCCAGGTTTTGATGCCTCTGGCTTAGAAGAGCCTGGTAGAGTCAGTTTTGTTTTAGGCAGGCTAACCTTGGGGCTAAAACGGGCAGCCCAATCAAACTTCGAAGAGCCACCTATTTTATTCTGTTCTTTATCACGGCTACTTCTCCGTGGGCTGGGGCTGGATGCAGATCTGGAACGTCTGGCTTTACTCTGATCTTTTCCCTGTTTCACTCTGGCACCCTGAGGAACAGCAGAAGAGGCAGAAGCAACAACAGAAGAAGAGGAGGATGTAGAGGCTGAAGAGGAGGAATCTGTGATGGTGCTACACCCAGCTTTGGCTGAGCTCGCTGATTTTGAAGCCAGCTTGGTGGGTTTTGCTGGTCTCTCTTCAGTGCCAGTCAATTCAGCTGCTGGACGACTTTTTACAATGGGTGAGGTCTCTGTCCTTTTCCGTTTCTGGCTTCGGGAGCTACCGGTAGCTCCACTCTTTCTGGTATGAGCTTTGCTTGTTGATGGCAGTTGTGAAGACTTTGACTCCTGCTCTTGATGCAAGTGTCTTTTTTTAGACTTAGTCTGTGGCTTGTTTGTTTCCAAATCTGAGGAAGAATCAGTGTGTTGAAGTGCTTTGGTTTTTTTGGCAGGGCTAGGAGAATTTGTCTGGTTGTAATCTGGGCTAGCACTGCGTTTCACCCCTCGAGGACTGTCTTTTTTAGGCACCTGCCCTGGTTTTTGCCGCTCCAAAGTACTGTCTGTGTCCAGAGCCTCTTGTTGTGGAATTATAATTGCAGATGAGCTACAGCCTCTGAGGAGGTAAAAAGAAATGCAGTATTACCACTCAGCAACAAAAGCAATATTAAAAATACAAGATCTACAAAGTCATCCAGCTATTTATTTTGTAATATTCTGAGGAAATGCAGATATAATTGCTTATTTGCTATTGTCAAAGCAAAAAATTACAGTAAATTTTTAATTCAGATTTTAGTAATCAACTTGAGGGAAGCAGTAGTGATGCAAAGTTTTACCAAAACTTGCACAGTCAACACAAGTATCTCTGATGTACTAAACAACTGATACTGAAAATGACCACATCAGTATTTCATTCATTTTTATGTTATAAATTTCATCAAAAAAGTAAGGATATTCAAAAATGCAGTATAGCTGGGAGAAAGTTTTCCCCAGACTTGAAGAAATAGCAGCTGTATCAGGGGTTATCCAAAAAGGTTGAATGGTGGCAGAAGATTCAGGACAGACAAAAGGAAGTACTTGTTTACGTAGCACATAGTTAAACTACAGAATTCACTACCACAAGATGTGGTGATGGCAATCAACTTTGATAGCTTTAACAGGGGATTAGGCATATTCATAAAGAAAAAAGCTATCAACATCTACTAGTCATATATAGTCATGATTACTATATATATAACCTCCAGGATCAGAATCAGTATGTCTCCAAATACAAGTTGCCAAGGAACAAAAGTGTAATAGCACCCACCCACTCATGTCCTGCCTGTGGACTTTCCATAGGCACCTAGTTGGCCACTGTGGGAATAGAATGCTGGACGAGGTAGAGCCTTGCTGGATGATGAATATGCAGACCCTGAATGGGACCACAGTCCAGCATCATACTCATAGTACTTCAGTTTGAATTTTGCCAATGGGACTATGCAGAAAAGAGCTGCCCTCTCCAAAATTGAGAGGTAATACATAATGACAAATCCAGTTTCACTTCAGTAATGAAATATTGTTTTAGTGGTGTAGATTAATATTCTTAACAGGACATAATAGCCCTGTGGGATCAGACACAAGGTATGTCAAATGGCGAACCAGATGCCTCAAAGTATACAAAAGCAGGATTCAATTCATATATCTAACCTGCATTCAACACCTACTGGTCAGAGATATTCTACCTCTCAACATAGAGTTCCATGCTGAGTCACAGGGGATCTATCTGTTCCTATATTATAGTTTACAATAGAATGACAATTACATTGCTACCTATCATACAAGTGAAATATTCAAATTAACAACTTTCATTCTACTGAAAACCAGGTTAGGCCAAGGTCTTTCACCATTGCACATTGATGTTTCTAGTTTGAGTGTCTGCAACAGAACACCATAGCTTTTCCATAATGACACTGGCTTAGCCAAACTGGGGTGATACCTGAACGTTTTCAAGTAATGAACAATGAAGATTAAAATACATACTGGCAAAGTTACATTTGTGAATTCAAAAATATAAAAGTTACCTTTTAGAAAAGTGTCCCTTGGACTGTTCAGTACTGGACTGCACTTTGGGTGCCTTTGATATAGATTTTCTACTTTCAGTAGGGCTATGTGCCTTATGTTTTGCCTGCCCTAAATGTGACCTGTCAGCAAGAAGTTAAAAACAGAAAGTTATCAGGAAAACTGGCATATCAACAGAAACATATACATAGAATATTTACACATTGGATTTGTAACATAGTTTCCCATTAAGCCTACACAAAGATATTTTACAGAGAAGATTTAGCTATGCCTTAGGTATGTCAAGACACCAATTATCTCACCTGAAATTGGCATTCTTTGCATTTCCTGGTCTTTCCAGTCTTCCAATCATTTACATTAAACACATTTTGAATCATGAAGCTGTATTCATTTGCCTAGCCTCTCTCACTACTCGTAAGTGCTAAGGTAACTAAGAAATGCTCCCAAACCTCTTAGCTTGCCCTCTACTCAACAGATAGAAGTATGCACAAGGATTCTGTATTCAATAAATTGCACAGTTCCAACAAGTTTTTCGTGACTTGAGCAATTATTTACCAAAAATATACATTTAGCCAATTTCCAGAAGTTTCCCAAATGTGCACTGTGGTGGTAAACATATCACTCAACAGTTAAATTTATACTTGCATTCATTCAAAGGCATTGAATTAAGATCCATGCTTGCACAGCAGCAGGCTCTCTAACAGATGCAACAATACCATCTATGGTTACTTTAATGGGATGTTACAGTGAATAGTGGCTCTATTTCAATACGAACTCACAAGTTTAAGCCCTTGTTCAGCCATGAAGCCTACTAGATGGAAATGGATGTCTCAATTCAACCAAAAAAAAAAAGGCAAATGAAGATATTCATAGACACGTCAAAGAGAAGAGAGAACACCAAAGGTTTGCATCATTACTATAGTTGCATCATCCCAATCCAGGTTCTTTAGCAAATATATAAGGCCACTGACCCTA
Source organism: Rhineura floridana (assembly GCF_030035675.1). Classification (NCBI taxonomy): domain Eukaryota; kingdom Metazoa; phylum Chordata; class Lepidosauria; order Squamata; family Rhineuridae; genus Rhineura; species Rhineura floridana. Next base: position 111,843,004 of record NC_084486.1, read on the forward strand.
CAAGGAGCAGCCTTGAAGATCCCGGATATGAGGTACCACAAATAACAACCACCAGTTTATTCCTTTGCTTTCTTCCAAAATATTTTATGTTGGTGCCCAAGAAGAAACCCAGTCAGACAGATAATGAAGGCAGAAGAGCCTTCTACCAAAAGGTCCACTTTACACTGTTCCAAGTTACACTTTCACGTCCATATCACACTACTACCTTTGATTCTCTTACTTATTCTTTCATATCTCTTAAATCTCTCACATTCTTTTTGCTCTTTACTGTACTTTCTTGTTCTTTCACCTTTAGAAACTCATTGAACTACTTGAGAACAAGCTGAGCTGTTAGCTATTTATCCCTCTGCCTCTTGACCATTGTTAATTGCTCTTAGCCATCTAGCACTCAAATGAAATCAGTCCCACTGACATTTGAGCTATGTAATTAATAGCTACCATGCACCATTGACGAGTATTAGCTACTCGTCAATATAGTTTTTCCTAACATAGTGGCCAAGCACTAATTCTGTGGGAACCAGTCTGATATTGCTAGTGAAAAGATATAGTATCTGTAGAAGCACCAAGGTAACCATTCAATCAATATAGTGTTATGCTTGGAATAAGAGGGCTACAGAAATCTGCTTCCAAGTTGCTAACACTAAAATCTCATTCATCATACATTAGTAAAAGACAGTACTGGACATTTACTTCAGGAAGAAATTTTTTAATATAGAGATATAGATATGGATTAATTTTGGGAAGTATCTTGCAATTGTCAGGAAATAGTCGACCAGAGGTAAGATTCAGAATTGGAAATTCAATATTTGAATAAATAATTGTTTTATATGCACCCTGATTGGCAACACCTTACCATTACCCCTTTGTAACCTGGGGAAGGGGATTGCAGCGGGGGGAGTGAGAAGAGAAAGAATAATCACTGTTCCTCTCTCATACAAAAATTAGAGAGAATTGCAGAGAAGGTGAAGCACAAGCTGCCACATCTCTACTGACGTAATGCTGGAGAGCTGTACCGGGCACAGTTAAGTAATATGATCAGCCACCAGAGTCCATCTCCCTATTAATTATGTAGACCAACTGCTTGGTATAACCTGGCCATCATAGTTCACTTACTCATTATTTCTGAAGTGAATAGTATTTGAATTAAATACCTGAAAATTAGGCTGCAGTTGTTTAAACATAAATCTAATCAATTATACTGCATGCTTTCAAGTCAGATTCACAGACTATTGAACACACAGGGGCAGAGCAATCCAAACTATAGGAACCCAATGTAATTATGCCATCATAAATTATGCCGGTGTAACTTACCCCTATTCCAAACTCCACGCAGGAACATAGCTACTGCCAGCTCAGCCTACCTAACCCTGGCATGGGCAACCAAGTCTTTACAATAGTTTGACTTACACCATCCTTTTTACCAGTGTAACTTCTACTGGGTTGCTAGGTCATGTGATGGTGTTTGGAACAGGGGTACGTCTCACCACTGCAACAGGTACAGAACACACCTTTCTTGGCAATTGTCCTGACCTCAGCTGAGCCCAAATAAGTCTTCAGCTTGCATAACCCCAGCTAAGCCCAGGCTCAGCCAGAGATCCACCTATTCCAAACTCTGCTCGTCTCAGCAGATCTTGGGTTTGGATTGCTTCCTAAGTATGAAAAAGTTGCTGCTGTATATCTGGATTCAAAATAACTGATTCAAGCCTTGTTTATATAGCTCTTAATGCCAAAACAGGCTTCTAAGTAGTTTATAAAGCATAAAAACTAGGCTTCACAAACCATTAACATATAAATATCCTGCTTGAGAAATCAAGGGAAAGCCTGTGTAAACATGTGTGCCTTCAAAGGCCAGCAGAATGCCAATACAGATGGGGCCTCCCATATGTACATTCTATGACACCAGTGCTCACAGTGAAAACGCCCACCTCCATGTAACCACAAGCAAATATCATCAGGTCATAGGAAGTCTAACCAGGTTCCATTTGTTATCTTAATGCTGTTACTGGACACTGGAGGTGTAGTCAGTGTTTCAAGTGACCTGGTCCAGAGCTGTTTAAGGTTTTATATGTAAGTAATAAGACCTGTCTCAGTAGCCAGTGTGGGTCCATTAGCACAGGTGTGATATTTTTATTTTATTTAACAAAATGTATATACTGCTTGAATATAACGACCTTGAAGCAGTTTTCAAAAACATTAAAATTATCAATAAAACAGTTAAAAACAACTAATTAAAACATTTTAAAAACAATAAAACCAGCTACTAGCTAAAAGGATCAAAACAGATCAACATCTGTGTGTCTGGATAGGCTTGCCTAGACAAAAATGTTTTAAGCAGGCACCGAAAGAATTCCAGCAAAGGCGCTTGCCTGATGTCAATATGCAGGGAGTTCCAAAGAGTAGGTGCTGTCACACTAAAAGAACGATTTCTTACAAATGCAAAACAAGTAGTGTGTGACACCTGTAATAGTGCCTGTTCATCAGAGCAAATTACTCAAGTGGGCACATATGGAGTAAGGTGGTCTCGCAAGCTGTTAAGGGCTTTATATACTAGTAGGAACACTTTAAACTTGGCCTAGTAAATTGGCAGCCAGTGCAGATCTCTGAGCTGAGGTGTTATATGCTGACATGGTCTCACTCCCATCAGCAATCTAGCTGCAGCATTCTGCACCAATTGCAGTTTCCGGGTCAAGTGCAAGGGAAGTCCCACACAGAGTGCATAGCAGTACTCCAGTCTTGAAGTCACCATATGACCACCCACCACCTGGGTCTGTACCAGCTGCAGTTTTCAAACCAGCTATAACTGAAGCCCCTCAGAGTACATTGCAGTAGACTAAATGTGAGTTTACCAGTGCATGAGTCGGAGTGGCCAAACTATTCCCATCCAGGAAAGGGTACCATCTCTTTGCCATAGGGACCACCTGGGCTTCCATGGGCAAAATGGTTCCAAGAGCATCCCTAAACTGCCTAACAGTTCCTTCAGAGGGAGCACAACCCCAACAAGAACAGGCAAAGTTCTCAATTCTTGGACCTGGGAACTACTCACTCACAGCATCTCTGTCTTAGCAGGATTCAGCTTCAGTTTATTGGCCCTCATCCAGACCTCCACTGCATTGAGGCACTACTTCAGTTTGTGCATAGCCTCTCCTGACTCTCATTTACATAAAAGAAAAGCTGGTGGCATCAGCATACTAATGCTCCCAACTGTTTCATATGGGTATTAGAAGACACTGAGGATAAAATAGTGTCTTGCAGCACCCCACAATCAAGTTGCCAGGTTGTAGTCACATCCCCCACATGTTAGCATGCCAACAGCATCACTAAGAGTGCAAGGATGGATAAAAATAGATTAAAATATAAAAGTTTATTTAAAAAAATAAAAACTATAAATTTCTTTTATTTAAATCAGGATATAAACAACCTCTTAACTGATCAATGCTTACCCCAGAGACAATGAGTTAAAAGAGGCTTTTCTGTGTAAATGAAGAATCAATTTGATCATTTACACTTTACCTACAAAAAAAGGTATTTCATTTTCACCTGATTAAAATAAACTGCTCTAGTCTGCTCAGTAAGTATTCAGCTAACAGTCACGAGCATTCCATTTGTTTGCTGCTTTTATTTTTGTGAGGGTGGGGCTGGACCAAGGCAGAGTAAAGCAGAGGCAGAGTAAAGCAGAAAGGGACAGCACTATAAAGACGACAAAATTGTTTAGCGCCCAGGTTCCTATATTCCCATACTTAGTGGGCAATCCTATACCCACTTGCCTTGGAGTAAGCCCTATTCAACTCAATGGGACTCATTCCTGAGCAGGTGTGCATAAGACTGTGCACAAACCATTATGGGTGCTGGACTGCTATAATAGACCCTATATGGGAATATATATTTTTTAATTATTTTAAAAGAATAAAAGGCAACCATGCAAACGGTATATAGTGTAACAGAGATGCAAAGCCTGGCTGTAAGAATAAAGCAGTATACATCAGGCACCAAACAGATTCACCTTTGGATTCCTCCTATGGTCTCTTCTCCTTAAACTCTGCCCCACACAAGCACAGAGCAATTAGGCTTTCTTTCTCAGCCTAAATGCTACATGGGGGTTGGGGGGGGCACCTGAGGAGGGAAAGGCTCCCTCTCCCCTTTTGCTAACCCATAATCACCCTGGTGCGGTAAGTTAATTTGTCCAAATGAGGTTCCACCCCCCAAAAAGCCTTATTGTCACACTGTGGTTGAGGGGTGGCAGATAGAGACAGACAGAAAAGAACAGCAGAAAGCAAATGGGTGCCCCACAAGCAGCTTAGGCCCCACCTATCCCCATTTCCCCCAAGGTGACAAAACCCTCAACATAAAAAAAAACCTTGTAGAGAGTAGAGCAAGGGGCAGTTAGTTAAGCTGTTACAGACACCACAACTAAGTATTCAGATTTGTTTTCTTGGACTAGTTTAAAAACCTAAGGATGAAATTTACCAAGGATCTCTCCAGAGAATGAGTAACCAAACAAAAATTTGCTCAGACTCTTGGTAAATTACCAATGCCATATTCTGGCCACATGTGACCTCTCAGGAAGTCTGAGAAAACCAGTATTTTTAGGCAAGTTTCAAACTAGACTGATGAACATTGCTTACAGCTGTATTTAGAGCCACAAAAATACTTAACTTAATCTGGCTAAAAATGTACGTTACCAATTCCTGCCTAGAATGTGTGTGCCTAAAGGACGTTAAGGACTCTGATTTGGTTAATTTAAAACAATTCTACTTCAGAATCCATGGTTTGAAATTTACTTGTTTTGAAATTGAACGTATTTAATATTAAACTATGATTCAGACAAAACAGGCAGCCCTGATCAACTGAAACTGAAAGTAAACACTTCCAATATCCTGCTCCTAGATGCCTAAGAGGAGGAGAGAAGGAAGAAGCACTTGAGAACCAGAGGTATGCTCATTGCACTAAACTATGGTTTAGCATGACATGCTAACACAGCCTATGCTAGCTAACATGGTGTAGCTGTTCGACTATGTCCTGGGACACTAAGGTTTAACTCTCAAGCTCAGCAATGAAGCTCACTGAGCAGACTTGGGCTAATCACTGTCTCTTAGCCTAACTAACCTCCCAGGGTTGTTGCGAGGATAAAATGAGGAGGGCAAGAACAATATACATCACTTGACCTCCCAGCATGTAGAGTTGGACAACGTTGTATTAAGAAATACATACTTGTGAGGCAGCAATTAAGAAACCCTAATACTTTCAATTGGAATAAGAGTCAAAAATATGCTCTCTGAAAAAGCTTGCATAGTTCAAATGAAGATCACAAGAGAGTTTCCAGACTTCTTTTGAAATTCTTGCCAGGCTGTTTTATACGCTGATGTACCTATATTTTATCAAAACAAGCTGCATTCCCAAAATAAAAACACATTCAGCCAGGAATAAACAGCTTGGTTTCTGTAGTTTTGAAGTGTATGTCATCAGCATATTGATGCCAGCACAATTCTACTTCTCCTTTACAGCTCAAGCAAGCATGGTGGTGGATATGCTGGACAGGTGTTTGGCCACAGCAACAGAGTGAATGAGAGCCCTAAGACAAACATCGAGACACTGTTAGTGGTTGGTTCCTCTATGCAGATGAGTGGAATGAATTCTTCTGAATGGGATTACCCTTGAAAGTACAGGTTTGCAGCTTGGAGAAACACTTGGATCCAATACTGTCATTGGAGGCACCTTCAGCTGGTAGTCCAACTGCAACCTTATCTGGATGGGAATAACTTGGCTTTGTCCATGTTCTGATAACCTCCAGGTTATATTACTTATGACTATAATGGAGCTGGTTTTGAAGAGTGTTCAGAAACTACAGTGAGTGAAGAACTCTGCCACAAGACGTTGACTGGAACAAGAAGGTGTGAGCATGGGGGAGTCAGTCCCTCCCAGCTATGTCCACCAGGGTACCTGGTCCAGCATCAAGGTAGACCTGAGGGTCGGGGAGGGGGGTTTGCTGTGGTCTATAGGAGCTCCATCTTCCTCTGCAGGCACCCTGTCCATGTGACTACTAGTCTGGAGTGTTTGCACCTTATGTTGGGTCAGCAGGACAGACTGGGGATTGTTGGTGTACCGCCCACCCTGCTGCCCAACAGACTCCCTAGCTGAGCTGACGGAGGTGGTCTCGGGTGTACTGTTGAGATCCCCCAGACTGTTGGTTCTGGGGGATGTCAACATCCATGCCGAGGCCACCTTATCCAGGGCAGCTCAGGATTTCATGGTCTCCATGACAACCATGGGCCTGTCCCAATATCCCATTGGCCCAACACATGTAGCAGGGCATACTCTAGATTTGGTTTTTGCATCTGGACATGGAATTGGTGAACTGAATGTGGGGGGCCTTACATCAGTCCCTCTGTCATGGACAGATCACTCCTTGCTGAAGTTTAGACTTACAGCGGCTTTTCCCCTCTGCAAGGGTAGGGGACCTATTAAGTTGGTCCGCCCCCAGAGACTAATGGATCCGAATGGTTTCCAAAGGGCTCCGGGGAGTTTTCCAGCTGATAGGGCTGGCGCTCCTGTCGAAACCCTGGTTGAACTGTGGAATACAGAAATGACCCGGGCGGTTGACATGATTGCTCCTGAGCACCCTCTCCTGTGTAAAGCTCATACGGCTCCATGGTATACCCCAGAGCTGAGAGCGATGAAACAATATAGGAGACAGCTTGAGTGCAGATGGAGGCGAACTCCTAGTGGATGCAATTATACACTGGTAAGTGCCTATGGTGAGCTGTATTTAGGGGCAGTGAGGGCAGCAAAAAACAATATTTTGCTGCCACTATCAAATCATCAATCTGCCACCAATGGAGCTCTTCAGAATTGTCCGGGAGCTATTACACTTTGGCCCCAGGGACATGGTAGAACCATCTGAGGCCCGCTGTAATGAATTTGCTAGGCACTTCCAGGATAAAATCTTTAGCATCCGCCAGGCCTTAGACTCCAGTGTTATAGCAGGTGAATCAAGCGAGGTATCCACAGCACAGCCTTGTCCCGATTTCTTGGATGAATTTCAGTTGGTGCAGCTTGAGGACGTTGACAAGGTGCTTGGACAGGTTTGTGCAACCACTTCTGTGCTGGATCCTTGCCCTTCTTGGCTAATAAAAGCTAGCAGGGATGGAACAGCCGGCTGGGCCAGGGAAGTGATTAATGTCTCTCTGTGAGAGGGGGTGGTCCCTGGCTGCCTGAAAGAGGCAGTAGTGAGACCATTCCTGAAGAGACCCTCCCTGGACCCAGAAAATCTTGATAACTATAGGCTGGTAGCATATGTTCCATTCCTGGGCAAGGTCCTGGAACGAGTGGTTGCAGGCCAGCTCCAGCCACTCTTGGATGAGACCAATTATCTGGATCCATTTCAGTCGGGTTTCAGGCCTGGTTTTGGCACAGAAACAGCCTTGGTCGCCCTGTATAATGGCCTTTGTCGGGAGAGAGACAGGGGGAGTGTGACTCTGTTGATTCTCCTTGATCTCTCAGCGGCTTTCGATACCATCAACCATTCTGGGGAGACTAGCTGAGTTGGGAGTGGGAGGTACCGCATTGCGGTGGTTCCACTCCTACTTGGCAGGTCGCCTCCAGAAGGTGGTGCTTGGGGGACACTGCTCAACACCCTGGACTCTCCAGTATGGGATTCCGCAGGGGTCAGTTCTGTCCTCCATGCTGTTCAACATCTACATGAAACCGTTGGGGGCGGTCATCTGGAGCTTTGGAGAGCGTTGCCATCAGTATGCTGATGACACGCAGCTCTATTTCTCCTTTTCATCTTCTTCAGGTGAGGCTGTCAATGTGCGAAACTGGTGCCTGGCTGCGACAATGGACTGGATGAGGGCTAATAAACTGAGGCTCAATCTAGACAAGACTGAGATGCTGTTAGTGGGTGGTTCTGGATGGGGTTGCACTCCGCCTGAAGGAGCAGGCTCGTAGCTTGGGGGTTCTTCTAGAACCATCTCTGTCACTTGAGGCTCAGGTAGCCTCGGTGGCACGGAGTGCCTTCTACCAACTTTGGTTGGTGGCCCAACTATGTCCCTATCTGGACAGGGATAACCTGGCTTCAGTTGTCCATGCTCTGGTAACCTCCAAATCAGATTACTGCAATGCACTCTACGTGGGGCTGCCTTTGAAGACGGTTCGGAAACTGCAGCTTGTGCAAAATGCAGCAGCCAGATGGGTAACAGGGACCAGACGGTCCGAATATATAAAACCGATTCTGGCCCGCTTGCATTGGCTGCCTGTATGTTTCCGAGCTCAATTCAAGGTGCTGGTTTTGACCTATAAAGCCTTACACGGCTTGGGACCACAATACCTGATGGAAAGCCTCTCCCGATACGAACCCACCCATACACTACAGTCAAGATCGAAGGCCCTCCTCCGGGTGCCTACTCTAAGGAACGCTCGGAGGATGGCAACAAAGGAGAGAGTCTTTTCAGTGGTGGCCCCCAAATTATGGAATTATCTGTGTGACAAGGTGCGCCTGGCGCCAACACTTATCTTTTCAGCACCAGGTCAAGACTTTCCTCTTTTTCCCAGGCATTTTAGCATGAGTTTTAAATTGTTTTTATATTGTTTTAAATTTTAAAATTGTGTTTTAAATTGTTCTAAAATATGTGTTTTAAATTGTATATTTGTTTTAATGTTTTTGATTGCTGAGAGCTTCGGCTATGGGGCGGTATACAAGTGCAATAAATAAATAAATAAAATAAACATATAACAATGGTTCTGGCCTGGCTGCAGAGACTTCCAGTTTGTTTCTAGGCCCATTCAAAATGCTGGTTTTGAATATGAAAGCCGTATATGGATCAGGCATCTCAGAAAGTTGTCCAGATGCCAAGATCATTATCAAAGAGGTCCGGAGAGTGGCAATGAGAGAACAGGCATTTTCTGTAGTGGTTTCCCATTTAAAAAATGCTCTGCCCAGGGAGGTCCACCTGGAACCAACTCTGTCATTGTTTTAGCACCAGGCAAAGACCTATTTGTTTTCCTGGACAGTACCAATTATATGATATTGTATTGTTAAATGTGTTTTTAATTTGTTTGTATGGTACCATTGTATTTATTTACTGGGATGTACATTGTTTCCCTTTTTCTGTAGTGGGAAGAGATCCAGAAAAAACCAGACACATACCATCTCTTCCATCATTATAACATGTTTATTATATGTGTACATGTTATCATGTCTGCTGTGTCAAAGTAAAGACATCCCAAGAGACTAGTGCATAAATTAACATTCAGGTATAAAATTGTTTTTACACTCTTGCTGTTGAGGAAAAAAGACAAATGCGTAATGGCCCATATTAGTCTCTAATCCAAGTGAGTCTGTACAAACGATATAATCCAAAAGACTGCAGGTGAGCTTCAGTATATGCAACAAGGCTTGAAGCCCACACTGCAGCTCCTTAAATCTCCTGATCTACAACTAGAAATTCTAGTTCAATGCTTAGAAGGCAGTTGTGCATTTTATACTTTTCTCCATAACTTTAGCTCTTAACAGCAAATGGGAGATTTCAGATATAGTTATAAATGACGGTTATCTGGCCTAAATAACAATAATGATAAGACTCCCTGTCTCCCCCACCCCCAAACTGTTGACTTCTGATTACTTATTGGTAAGATGCTTATATGTAATTAACCATACCTTCCTCCTACTGCGTCGTCTTGTGGTTGGGCCCCGACAGTGTTCCTTTGTGAACGTCGCAGTGACCCCCCTGGACTGTTATTAGGCCGGTTGGACATTGGCACCTCTCTCCTGAAGGGACATACCCTTTCTAGACACTACCATTCACTGAAAAACAAAACACACACCAATGAAAATAAAACTGCAAGAATCCTTGCAACATAGATGTTTATACACAAGGCAGATTCCATTGCACATTATAAGTGGATTGAACAGTAAACTATCTGCTTTATACTTAGTTAACAAACTTGCGATCTGAGCTCTGTTGCAATGTTTCCAACTCATGCTAAAGGTTACTTAAAACTTACAATATTTTACAGAGAACTGAACTTATGACTGTTTCAAAGAATGACCAAATACTTAACAGTACACTTACTAGAGTCTCCCCCCTCAAAAAAAATTGAAGAGACATCCTAGGAAATGTTAGCATTTTATTCAGTTTCTCAACAATGTTTTGAGCTGATACCTCATGTTCAATAGATTACAGTAAAACAGTCTAGTCTGAAGTTAAAGTTAGTAAAAAAAAAAAAACCAACAGAAACACAAGTTATCCACTGTAGTAACCTGCAAAATGTTTCACAACTTTCACAAGTTGTCAAGTCTTCAGTCTTTTAGACCACAAAAACAGTTCGTGGGGATAGAAAAAACACCCAACAGATCACACTGAGATCTTGTTAATTTGATAAAGCACATAGATTCCAAAGGGGACAAAAAGTGTAATAGCTGGAAGTAGAAAAGGGAGAAGTATAGATCAGCTTTATATTTTAATTTATTACATGAGTTGTTTCCCATAAAACATCCAGAAGTGATTTAACAATAAAAACATAAATACAATTTCAATCCAACGTCAATAAATACTGGGATAAAAATCTCCATTTAAAAGGCTTAAGGTAAAAAACTGGGACAGAAAGTCAGATAATTTTAAATTGAACAAATTAGTTCAGTGTCCCCTTACATGGGCTCCAATAATGAAGGCAACAATGATATGCATAACAATATTTTTACAATATTACTTGCTGAAGCAGTTATTGTCAAGGATAGGAATGACAGTCCTGACATAAAACTATAATGTAAATATTGGTCCAACTGAATATTTTTTGAAGGAAAGGGAGAAAGTTTAATACAAAGTGAGAGCTAAATACCCATTAATAAGGAATACCCATTAGCAGGTGAGAGAGAGGGGGGGGGGGGAGAGAGAGAGAGAGAGAGAGTTTGGTGTTTAAAAAACAGATGTTTAAACAAATCATTACCTCTAAGGGCTTTTGTAGACAATATTCCTGGTCCCTTAGCCATCATCAGGTTACATACCCACGTTTCCTTTCTCAGAAAAAAATCCAGCCTTAACCACTGTTAACACTAACTAGAGTCATTACCAGACAGTTGGAACTAGCCTCAAATCCTGGCTAATAGCAAAGCCTAGTTTCCTGCCAGCAATGGTTAAAGTCAGTTCCACTATTAAGTCTTAACCACTGGGAGACTGATGAATTCATGCCAAAAAAGGAGAGATGTTGAGTGATCTCTCACTCAGAGTTAAAGGAACGGGAATATTATGTCTCAACCAGTCATTCAAGTGATGATATCTGATGCACAAACTTCACTACTTTAAATTTGTGACAGTACCTTCCAAGAAGATTTCACCAACAAATGCTTGTAGAAACCAGCATGGATTGCCTCCTCCTTTTTAAAAAAGAACTCAGACTGAAATATACAACTCCCTAGGCAAGCAGAAACTCAAAGATGGCTTATTAAGGTATGTATGTATTTATTTATTATATCCCGCCGTTCCTCCCAGTAGGAGCCCAGGGCGGCAAGGTATTATTTCTTCATACCTTAAGCTAATAATTCCAAGCTTTAAGCTTCTCTAGGAATAGTTTTTGAAGTTGTCCAAAGTTAAGAGAAAAGCAATGTCTTCATAAATTTTAAAGCAACTGCATCATGACTCAGCATTTTATGGATTTACCAAGAGTAAAAGGCATAAGATGGCTGGAAGGCTGAACTCACAACAATACTTTTCCAGTGACCACAGAGTAAACCTCACACTATCTCTATCTTGTCAATGTCCTTGGAAAGAAATGTTTTTGAAGTCCAACGCTGGCACCATTTCCAAGTACAAAATCTATCCCTAGTACTATGTTATTTTATATTTAAGGCATTCACAGCATTTCAGTCTCCACCCATATTTTAAACTGAGTTCGGTAGTACACAGGTAATAGCAGAAAAATGCTACCTTTTGCTTACACTGCAACCCTACTCATGTCTACTCAGAAATAACCACAATTGAATTAATTGGGACTTACTTCCAGGAAAGCAAGTATAAAAGGAGTTGCTAGCCTCTGGCCCTCTGAAAATGGAAATGGACTGCCTTCAAGTTGATCCCGACTTATGGCGACCCTATGAATAGGGATTTCATGGTAAGCGGTATTTAGACCATTGCCTCCCTCTGAGACTAGTCCTCCCCAGCTGGCTAGGGCCTGCTCAGCTTGCCACAGCTGCACATGCCAGACCCTTCCTTCTCCGCAACTGCCAACTGGGGGGCAACTGGGCTCCTTAGGATTATTCAGCTTGCCCACGGTTGCACAGGCGGCAGGGCAAGTAACCCCTGAGCCACTTGCCGTGGGGGTGATCTTTAGCTGGCCCTTTACACCCAGGAGACACAAGTGGGGATTTGAACTCACAGACTCTAGATTCCCAGCCAGGCTCTCCTCCCCACTGTGCTATACCAGCCAGGTCTGGCCCTCTAGATGTTGCTAATTATATATACCCAGTCGATCACTCCACTCTGCAGGTGTGGGCCTCCTGCAGATACTATCTTATCAGGAGGTCCATTCTGCACAACATAGGAAGCAGACCTTTAGTGTGGCGGTGCCTACCCTGTGGAATCCCCTCCCCTTAAATAGTAGACAGGTGCCATCTCTGTTACCTTTTTGGCGCCTATTGAAACTTTTTTCAATAAGCCTTTTAAATTAAGACCTTGTCCCAGTCTGCGTCTGAATTGGAATTGCTTTTTAATGCGTTTTTAAACCTTTTTTTAAAAGAAGTTTTTAACCTTTTTTAAAAAAAGATGTTTTGAAAGCTTTTTTAAAAAAATGTTTTTAAGATGCTTTGTTTTAATGTATTTTAAAGTCTGTTTTTATGATGTTTTAAAGAGCCAGTGTGGTGTAGTGGTTAAGGTGTTGGACTACAACCTGGGAGACCAGGGTTTGAATCCCCACACAGCTATGAAGCTCACTGGGTAACCTTGGTCCAGTCACTGCCTTTCAGCCTCAGCCATAAGCTGGAATCAATTTGAAGGCAGTCCATGTCCATGTGTAAAGTATTTTTAGTACTTTTGTTTGCTGCCCTGGGATCCTGCTGGGAGGAAGGGTGGGATTTAAATCAAATACTAAATAAATAAATATTTTATTTTTTACTGAATTTTTATCTCACCTTTCCTCCTGAAGGAGCCCAAGGCAGCAAACAAACAAAACAATTTAACAAAAAGAACTAAAAACATTCCAAAACACAATTACAATTAAGAACATTCTAAAACCCTGTTAAAAAATATTGTAAAACACAGTTAAGAGTATTCACTAACAGGCAAAAAACCCTTGCAATTTAAGAACGTACCTATAGCCAACAGATATTTTATCAAACTTTAAAAAGCAGGGAAATTGTGCAGCTAGGGAATGCACTAGGGGAGCAGGATACCTCTCTGAGCTGCCCTACAAATTTGTCAAAATGCAAACACAATTTGGGTTGGTCTTTCACAGTCCAATCCACTTCCTGTGTAGCTTGGAAGAATTTGGTAGCATGTGCCAACACCTGCCACTGCCAAAGATAGAGAATTACATTTTTGTATGTTCGTTGGTGTTCTCCTTACTTTTCTTCTTTTCTTACTACTGTTTCTACAGAGAATCTAATCTAGAAAATTATATTTCATTATTCATCCTAGAAATTTGTGTCAAATGTATTTAATTTCAAAGCCTTTTTATTGGTCAGTGTCATATGATGGTGAAGACAGCCTTTTGCATTCCAAACTGGAGGTTATGTTCTATTTCGGGTGCATGAACAGTTGAATTTGAAACTGCAGTTTGATGCAAAATCAGACTGATTGCAATATGTTGCTACTTCAGTAATGACTCTAGCTGTTGGAAAAAACAAACTTGGTCTGCCCAAGTTGCATGTTTTCAGCCTGCTATGCTTAAACCACTCCACTTAAGAAAAGATAGGCACGGTCAATTAAAAACATAGAGCACACTTAGAATTTTGCTAGAATGTATTTTACCTCCCACTGTTTTATCTTGTGCAAACTGAGACACTCCTCATGTCCATTGGAAACTATTCTGCAGAAGAGCCAGTACCTTTATTCCACAATTGTTGCTGGAGTTTTTTTTAATGTTGCAAAGTGTTGCTGTACTTCACATATTCACAGAAACAGAAGCAAAAGAAAATGATTTACTATAGGAAACTTCACTAAAATTGCAAAGTAAATCAAACATATTTAAAGTGACTATCTGAACTATATCAACTGTTTTAATATTGTTGCTTTCTCCCTGCTAAAACAAGATCAGCACAGCACATGTCTTGTTTCTGTTATTTCGGCTGATTGCAGGTGTTGCCACCACTCACCATATGCTCAGAGGCACGTTACCAAATTCTTCCAAGCTACACAGGAAGTGGATTGGACTGTGAAAGACCAACCCAAATTGTGTTTGCATTTTGACAAATTTGTAGGGCAATACAGTATCTCAGAGGCAGGTCTCCTGCTCACCTGGTGCATTCATATGGCTTGCCAATTTCCCTGCTGGCTATAGGCACCTTCTTAAACCACAAAGGTTTTTTCCCCGATTAGTGAATTTCTCTGCTTTTTAATCCTGGAGATAAAAAATGGAATCCTGTGCAAGTTTACTGAGAATGGATTGATCATTTGCATGCTTATTGAGATCAATTGGATTTACTCCCCTGCAATTATGCTTAGGATAGGTGAAACTGACCACAGGGGATGGGAAGGAGAGGAGGAGGAACAGCAGGAGGAGGGGAGGAGAAGTGAGGGGAGGAAGGGGATGGGAACAGGCGGGAGGTGGAATGGAGGAGGAGGGCAGGTTTCATCATTTGCATGCTTAGTGAGTTCAGTGTAATTTACTCCCATGCAATCATGGTTAAAATAGGCAAAACTGACCATAGGGGGGGAAGGAAGGGATTGGAAGGGGGGAGGGCCAAATGAATGGGGAGGGAAGGTGCAAAAGGGAGATGATGGGAGGGAGGAGGAGGGGAGGCCATCTTTGAACATTTGCATGCTTATTGAGTTCACTGGAATTTACTCCCATGCAATCATGCAACAGGTAAAACTGACCATGGGGGCGGAGGAGGGGAGGGGAGAGGAGAGGGAATGGGAAGGAGAGGATGGGAAGGAGGGGATTGGAAGGCGATAAGGGAGGGGGAGGAAGTGGGCAAAGAAAGGGGGAGGAAGCGGGCAAGAGGGGGATAGGAGGGAGGAGGAGAGGTCTGATCATTTGCATGCTTTTTCAGTTCAATGGGATTTACTCCTATGCAATCATGCTTAGCATAAGTGAAACTGACCTGGGGGAGGGGCAGGGAGGGGGAAGAGGGAGGAAGGGGAGGAGGAAGGCAGGAAGAAGAATGGGAGGGGGAGCAGAGGAGAAAGCCATTTCCTTTCCAAAAAGAAAACACTGTGAACTATATCATCATTTTTCAGTGTTCCCCTCCTTTTTCAATCTACAGCAGACACATGAAGTCTCCTACCCAAATTTAAACCAAAGCTGTCCCTGGCCACATCCACACCAGACCTGTATTTCACTTTAGACAGTTATGGCTTCCCCCAAAGAATCCTGAGAAGTATAGTTAGTGAAGGGTGCTGAGAGTTGCTAGGAGATGCCCTGTTCCCCTCACACAGCTTAAGAACATAAGAACATAAGAAGAGCTTGCTGGATCAGGCCAGTGGCCCATCTAGTCCAGCATCCTGTTCTCACAGTGGCCAACCAGGTGCCTGGGGGAAGCCCGCAAGCAGGACCCGAGTGCAAGAACACTCTCCCCTCCTGAGGCTTCCGGCAACTGGTTTTCAGAAGCATGCTGCCTCTGACTAGGGTGGCAGAGCACAGCCATCATGGCTAGTAGCCATTGATAGCCCTGTCCTCCATGAATTTGTCTAATTTTCTTTTAAAGCCATCCAAGCTGGTGGCCATTACTGCATCTTGTGGGAGCAAATTCCATAGTTTGACTATGCGCTGAGTAAAGAAGTACTTCCTTTTGTCTGTCCTGAATCTTCCAACATTCAGCTTCTTTCAATGTCCACGAGTTCTAGTATTATGAGAGAGGGAGAAGAACTTTTCTCTATCCACTTTCTCAATGCCATGCATAATTTTATACACTTCTATCATGTCTCCTCTGACCCGCCTTTTCTCTAAACTAAAAAGCCCCAAATGCTGCAACCTTTCCTCGTAAGGGAGTCGCTCCATCCCCCTGATCATTCTGGTTGCCCTCTTCTGAACCTTTTCCAACTCTATAATATCCTTTTTGAGATGAGGTGACCAGAACTGTACATAGTACTCCAAATGCAGCCGCACCATAGATTTATACAACGGCATTATGATATCGGCTGTTTTATTTTCAATACCTTTCCTAATGATCCCTAACATGGAATTTGCCTTTTTCACAGCTGCCGCACACTGGGTTGACATTTTCATCGTGCTGTCCACTACAACCCCGAGGTCTCTCTCCTGGTCAGTCACCGCCAGTTCAGACCCCATGAGCGTATATGTGAAATTAAGATTTTTTGCTCCAATATGCATAATTTTACACTTGTTTATATTGAATTGCATTTGCCATTTTTCCGCCCATTCACTCAGTTTGGAGAGGTCTTTTTGGAGCTCTTCGCAATCCCTTTTTGTTTTAACAACCCTGAACAATTTAGTGTCGTCAGCAAACTTGGCCACTTCACTGCTCACTCCTAATTCTAGGTCATTAATGAACAAGTTGAAAAGTACAGGTCCCAATACCGATCCTTGAGGGACTCCACTTTCTACAACCCTCCACTGGGAGAACTGTCCGTTTATTCCTACTCTCTGCTTTCTGCTTCTTAACCAATTCCTTACCCACAAGAGGACCTCTCCTCTTATTCCATGACTGCTAAGCTTCCTCAGAAGTCTTTGGTGAGGTACCTTGTCAAACGCTTTTTGAAAGCCTAAGTACACTATGTCTACTGGATCACCTCTATCCCTATGCTTGTTCTCAAAGAATTCTAATAGGTTACTGAGACAGGACTTTCCCTTGCAGAAGCCATGCTGGCTCTGCTTCAGCAAGGCTTGTTCTTCCATGTGCTTAGTTAATCTAGCTTTAATAATACTTTCTACCAGTTTTCCAGGGACAGAAGTTAAGCTAACTGGCCTGTAATTTCCACGACCCCCTCTGCATCCCTTTTTGAATATTGGCGTTACATTTGCCACTTTCCAGTCCTCAGCCACGGAGGAGGACCCGAGGGACAAGTTACATATTTTAGTTAGCAGATCAGCAATTTCACATGAGTTCTTTGAGAACTCTCGGGTGGATGCCATCCGGGCCTGGTGATTTGCCAGTTTTTATATTGTCCATTAAGCCTAGAACTTCCTCTCTCGTTACCACTATTTGTCTCAGTTCCTCAGAATCCCTTCCTGCAAATGTTAGTTCAGGTTCAGGGATCTGCCCTATATCTTCCACTGTGAAGACAGACGCAAAGAATTCATTTAGCTTCAATCAGAGTGGCTGACTGTTAAACCACTCTGGCCACTGGAGCTCTGTCAGGAGAATAGGAGTCTCCTCTCAGCATCCTTCACAAACTACACTGCCCAGGATTCTTTGGGGGAAGCCAAGAATGTCTAAAGTGAAATAAAGGTCTGGCATGGGTGTGGCCAGCTAATTAGCCAAGCCAAGTAGATGTGGGTCTGGCTTTTAGAACACTGAGAGTTGGTTCCTATCAAACATGCCCAGGCTTATCATTGACTTTAATGTTAAATTTCTGAAATTAATTAAAAATCAGCTAGGCATTTTTTAAACTTTTCAACTGCAGAAGATGAAGGTCAGAGAATGGGGCAAGGTAAATAATAGGATTACAGGTACTCTGTGAACATGGCTGATTTTTATTTAATTTTAGCAAATTATTAGAACACTAACAGAAAAAAGACCAGCAGTGGTCTGTTTTTTTCTCCCTCTCTTTTTACACTTTGAACTCTCTATTCTTCCTGTTTTGTGTATCGCCATGAAAACTCAGAGGGTTGTTAAGCAACATTTTGTAATGTTTTGTTTTGAAATGAGCTTATGGGAAGCATCCGAATGGTATGGGCGTATTTTCAATCTAACATTGGAAAATGCAAAAAATCCATGTTGGGTATAGTATACAGCCACTCTTGTGGCTGTACAACAACTCCCATCAGCCCCCAACAAATATGGACAATTGCCAAGAATGATGAGAGTTGTACTCCAGCAACATCTGGAGGGCCACAGATTCAGACCTGGTGCCAGTGGGTCCCTGAGGGGCTTCTCCTTAAGGTGGGAGGGTGGAATTCCTGCTCCGTGATCCATGCCAGCATTGGGTTGCAGGACCCAGCAACCCAACATTGCCACAGATCGCAGAGTGCATCTCCCTAAGGCAGCGTTTCCCAACCAGCATGCCTCCAGATGTTGTTGGACCACAACTCCCATCAGCCTCAGCTAGCATTGCCAGGAAGATGGGAGTTGTAGTCCAACAACATCTGGAGGGACACTGGTTGGGAAAGGCTGCCCTAAGGCACTGACACCCTGCTGACATATTGGGTGATGGCAGGCATGCAAGTGCAGTGCGCACACAGTGATGTAGGAAGTAGGTGGGGTGGGTGGGCCTATTTAAGCCCTGCACCATCTGCATCAGGAGGGAGTGTTGGGGCGTATGCCGCTGTAGGCACAGGACATATTGGTCCCCAAGGGCCCAGTCATGTCTGGTGCTGGCCCTGCACAGTTTCCCCATCTTTGACATACAAGATCATGGTGCTTTACAACAAACAAAAATCAAGGAGACAGCACAATGCCAAAAAGAACTTGCAATCTGCATTTGAACCACGTGGGAGACAGGGCAGATGAATGAAAAGATGATTGTGGAGTCGGAAGAAATGTACCGACTCCAACTTCAAAATAAATTTTGATTGACAAATTTTTAAAAATATAAATTCAAAATGTCAAAGAAGCTTCCCATGAAGTCAGCTGTAGTTGAGCATTTCACCATAACTCAAGATGGAAAACATTTTGTGTGTCAGTGTATGACACAGGCCCCATATGAAGACAAATGCTGTGATGCCAACACCAGCGCATATTCAGACAGCGATAAAAATGCTCCTATGAGAGCTTCCAATTTAAAAAGACATTTACAGCCCTTTGCAGGGCTGTGGAGTTGGAAGCAATTTTGGGTGGAGTCAGAGCCGGAGTCGGACAGTAGAAAAATAGAGGGGTCGGGAGTCGAAGTCCAACGTTTGGTGTACCAACTCCACAGCCTTGGTCCGTATGGGATTTGAAGAGTGATGTCACATGGTCTGAGTGATAAGATAGGTGAATTGCTTCTGGCAACAAAGAACATCTGTACAGTGAAAAACTAAAGGTTACAACCATTAAGGTGAGATAAACCAGATAATTTACACATTCCTTTGTGACTTTCAAATTCTCAAGATAATTATGTTAATCACATTCTGTAGTTAGAGAAATTGGTATGATTACTAATGCAACAAATTCTAACTAAAGCAGCACATACACTAGATGCAGCTATTACGGATGTTAGGTAAAGTAGCTACCATCAAAGAGAAAAACAGTTCTAAACACAGAAAACGGTTCACACGGCTAGCCAAGCTTAATATACTGGTTGCAAAAATATTTGTATTTATAGAAGCAACAACTCACACAGAAGCAGATACAATGGCCTGCTTTGCATAACACGGTAAGCCAAACTATATCTTAGTGTGGCCGTGCAAACATGTGAGCTCCCAAAGAGGAGCTCCCAGCCACTTTGCTCCTCCGCCATCCTTTTTCCTCCCAGAAGTAACATCAGCTGATGTTCTGGGGAAAATGGCCTCACTGGACCCCCAACAGGCAAGAATTCTCAAACTGGACCCTCCAATGAGCCAGACGTTTCCCACCCTGACTCGCAAATTAATCATGCAAATTAACTATCTGTCTACTGCCAGTGGGATTTGTCTTTCTGTGTATGCAACTCAAGAGCCAGTGTGGTGTAGTGGTTAACAGGGCTGTGGAGTCAGTATGTCAAACCTTCGACTCCGACTCCTTCATAAATGGCAAATGTATATTAATGTATTATTAATAAATTAATATTAAAATATTAATTTTATTTTGAAGTTGGAGTCAGTACATTTCTACTGACTCCGAATCCACCCAAAATTGCTTCCGACTCCGACTCCACAGCCCTGATGGTTAAGGTATTGGACTACGACCTGGGAGACCAGGGTTCAAATCCCCACACAGCCATGAAGCTCACTGGGTGACCTTGGGCCAGTCACTGCCTCAGCCTCAGAGGAAGGCAATGGTAAACCACCTCTCAATACCGCTTACCATGAAAACCCTATTCATAGGGTTGCCATAAGTCGGAATTGACTTGAAAGCAGTCCACTTCCATGTGCAACTCATTCATTACACAATGCTTTTGTTGATACCAAGAAATACAGTAACCTGCTAGCCCCTGCAATATAGAAGTGTTTTGCAAACATTATTACTTTTTTTTAAAGAAAAAATGCCTCTATGGAACAGCAGCAGCTAGAAACTTTATTTTAAAAAAAGAAACTGAAACGCTAGTTACCAGATACTACAATTGATATCATATTCCATGCATGCAGAAACAAAAAACACAGATGAGTGCCTAAGTCTTGATGTATTACAGAGAAGAAATTTGATTGAACTATTTTGAAAAAACAATGAACAGTCAAATGAAAAGCTACATGGTAAATTATTAGCTCTTTTCAAACCTATTTTCAGGCTTGTTCACCAAAGAGGTCCAAGCTCTGGTACAGGTCCTGTGCCACAAGGTGGCCAGGTTGAGACTTGGCCAAGAGCTGTTGTGGGCCAGAGGGACCCCTAAGGATGGGAGGGTGAAGCTCTGGCTCAGTGATCCACAGCGGCATCAGATTGAGGGATTCAACGACCTGATACTGCCACAGATTGCAAAACAGGTGCTTGAGGGCACTCCCCAAGGCACCTCCCCCCCAAACAGGTGGTGCAAGGCTTAAATAAGCCCATCCATCCCACCTACCTATTGCATCGTTTGGGGCTGATGCTACCACTGCCATTTGGATGATGGCAGACATGCACATGCAGTGTGCACATGCTTATGCGACAGGAGGTGGGGCAGGCTGGCTTACTTAAGCCCCCACATTGCCTGTATCGGGCAGGTGTGTTCAGCTGCGGGCCGGGGACAGGCTGTTGCCCAAGGGCCATCATGCCTGACACTGGCCTTGCTCTGGTATATATTATTTATTTTATAGTAATCTTATTTGTTGGATCAAAACTAGTCAGCATTTTCCTCTATGCTTGTGGAGAGTAACTTGAGCTGCTTCTAAGGAAGCAGATACCTATCTCTCCCAACACATCAGGTAAAACAAATTGTAAACTGAAGCTGGTCCAGATATCATAGGCCAACTACAGTTCTTAAACTGCAGACCGTCCTTCCATGGAAGGAAGCAAGAGGAACACTCAAGTCTCAGGGGATAAGGAAGGAAAAAAGAGCACGAGTGCACATTCCCTGATCACGAATGGTTTGAAGATTGGTTCTGTGATTCATGAATGTAGTCAATTTCCCACTCCTTTCATGACCAGCACTTCCAAATTTAAGCACCACATGTACCCTATCATACTTACAGGGTATTGGTGTATCTGGTACTTGAGTACGGTCCCCTAAATACAAATGTTATGTGAGAAATCAGCCCTTCAGTTAGAAAAAGATTGTTTTCTAACTTGAATGTAACCAACTTGTTAGATCAGATCAAATTCTGACTAGTTCATCATTTCATCTCTAACAATGGCTTACTAGATACTCCCAGAAAGCTCATAAGGAAGAGATGAGACTTCATAAGAACATAAGAAGAACCTGCTGGATCAGGCCAATGAACCATCTAGGCAAGCATCCTGTTCTCACAGTGGCCAACCAGATGCCCACAGGAAGCCACAAGCAGGACCTGTTGCTTCTCTAGCATCTGGCTATCAGAAATACATTGTCCTTCTAACATTACAGAACACAAGTCATTAGTCCACAGAGGAAACAATGACCTGCCTTTTGCTACAATGTGTGAAAATGTCCTTAGTAATTCTAAAATGCCCCTTTTCTTGCTGGCTCTTTTAGCTTTGCAACAATTTTCCAGTCACACTCCATCCTATGTACTTCCACCATTCTGATTTTTAAAAAAAACAACTAAATTATTGATCAATTTTTCAGGTACAACATAAAAAGAAACTATAAGCATTGGATGGTATATGGAAAGAAGGGGGAATTTCAGTAATTGTGGGTACTATATCCTTATACTCCACCGTAAAGGTCAAATTGTGACCAACTTTCTAAGAACCGGTTTTCCTGTTCATGGCTCTAGCTACCAAATTTTTCTTACTGATTCATGTCCCATCCAGACTAACAATTATTCCACAACCTAGGAATCCACAAACTCCATTTCTCACATCAATTTCTACTTCAGCTCCTAAAGGTGGATATAAAAGTCACTTCTTCAGAGCAGGAAACATTCTTGTGCCTTCTTTGGCTCATGCCTAAGTATGCTACTGCAATTAGATTAGCACAGTACATGTGATATTTAAGAACATATGCACATGTCTGATATCTCAAATAAGGTTAGAGGCAGAAGGGAGAAATGACAAATATTTTAGGACAAGAATGGCTAGTCAAGATTAAGGCAGGTTTAACATGACCAATTTAACCGTCAAGATGAGCACATACGATGTTGCATTCTTTAATGAAATGTATGCTTCCAGGTAAATACATCTAAGGTCAGGTTGCAGAACTCCATTTGGCCGAGAGATATTTTCTGGTCTCTGGAGGAATGAAAGCAATTTCTTTCTTTGAAGTTGCTTCAAGATTGAAATATAGTAACCCCCACCCCTTTTTCTGGTTCTTCCATCTATTCTTAATCCTTTATAAAACAGAACAGCAGTTATACTATTACTTTTAAACAACATAATACTTACAAGGCAATTTAAAACTTTAAGGGCATAAGACTGCAAGTGTGCTAGGGCACATTTGGAAAACTGCAGTCACTTTGCTCTTCCCCCCAGTCCTGCTGCACTACTGGGAGCAAAGTCGTGTTTAGCTTGAGAGCTATGCGGCAAAGCAACTGTTATCTTGTAAATGTGTGCCACCAGGCTTTCTTCTTCATAGTTTGGCTTAGTGTTACATACAAACCAGGCCAACAGGTCAGATTGGAGGTGGACAATGGCATGCCTAAGGCATCCGGTGAGTTTGCTGGAGAAGCGGGTTTTTTCCTCCAAGCCAAAGGAGGTTTGCAATTTTTGCACAACGTCTTCAGACACTTCAAGTCAGGGGTAGTCAACATGGTACCCTCCAGATGTTTTGAACTACAGCTTCCAACAGCCCCATCCAGCATGGCCAATGGTAGAGGATAATGTGGGTTTTTAGTCCAAATCATCTGGAGGAATCCTATTAGCTACCCCTTAATTAGCTACTAAGTCAACTGAAATCTGATTTAGCATGTCTGAATTATGTTTAACAAAAAAGTATGTTAATTTTCACATGATATACGGCAGTAGACCTCAGTGTTTTCAGACCTAGGGTCACCATAAGTCAGGATCGACTTGAAGGCAGTCCATTTCCATTTCAGTGCTGTTACTGCAATCCACCTTGAAATAGGTCGTGATATGGTAGTGGATCATAACCCACCAGTTGAAGACCAATGGGATAAAGGAAAGCAATCCTAGTCCCCAGATCTGCTGGCTGGAGGGGATTAGGACTCAGTGGAGACATACCTCCATCAGTAGAGAAGAGATTGCCCAACAGAGGAAAATGTCTGCTGCAGAGGACCACTGCAGTTGCACAGCTACCATTGGGAGTTGTTTTGCCAACAGCAGCCAATATTAAGCCCCCAAAATAAGGTGCCCTAGGGCTGGGGCAGGGGTGACCTTAGATCCACTGGATCAAAGTTCATTGGAGAGGCTCCAGGTTTGGGCTCTCCCTCAATGCTGATTTCAAACTGATTACTATTTCCTGGTAACTATTTCCCCAATATTGAAATAAAGGGGAAAATGGAAAATACAGAGATCCACATGAGGGAAAAATGCAGGAAAACTGTGTCTACCTCCTGCCCTAGCCAGCATGAGCCAAAGGTCTTCTTTCACTAACACACACTACTTAGGATTGTACTGTAAATCACTCAAAAGTTCCCTCTCACCCCAGTAAAAGTAGTTAAACTGAAATCTTTTAGTAAGAAAGATGTTCAATAAAGCAGTTGATGTTGTTCTATTCAAACAAATGCAAAACTTTAACTGCAAATTGTTTCATTTTTAGTTAAAAATGAAGGCAATTTGAACTGTTAAAATACAAATTTTCAGATATCCAGTGAGCTATGCATGAGACACCACTGTTGTCCTACCTACTTCAAAGTTTAAATCAACTGGAGGAATTTTTAGTTTCACAATCACTTGTGGAAATGCTTCATTTGCATTATGATTCTTTTGGTTTTAGTCCCTGCCCCCCAAATTACAAACAAGCAAAGTATGGATGTATATTCACACATTTATGGGTGAATACATTTCTAAACACATGTTTTCTGAATATAGACACCTAAAAAATTACTGGTTGAAGTTGCCTGATTTGACTTCAACAGCATCCATTTATTATGTTAACAGTTCATTTTATAAAACATACATTTTGAAAAGCAGTTTCTACAGGAAGAAGTAGTAATGGAAATTTTCCCACTTGTTATGTACTGAACCTCCTCTCCCTACCTTCACTTCACACCTCCTAATCACAGCTCCTGACTAAATGGGATGAGAAGAAGCGACACAATCAAAAAATGCCTACTCTTCCACAATCCCTGGAGGAGAGGAAGAAACATGGGAGAGGAGTAAAGCAGAAACCTGTCCCGTCCCCCATCCCCCGGTGACTCCAGAGCCTGGTAGAGAAGCTTCTTTTGCCCCTCTCACCTGTATTTCAGATCACAACTCATTTGCTTCATTACTCAGAACTCAATAGGAAACAATACCGCCTCCATAGTCTCCCTGAGTTCGTGTTTTTTACAGGAGTGTTGCTAATTAGCTTTGTTCAACATATAACTAACTGCTAGTCATTATAACAGGAAGGGTGTGTTGAAGAACAGCCTGTATATATTGCAGAAACACCATGGGAAAGGAAGTTACAAAGCTTCTATTTACAACACTGGCTCCCTGCATTCCGTGGAAGGCGGACAACCTATTGACAGGTCTGTGGACAAGGTTTTACTCCAATTCCTCTGTTGTACATCAGTTTATCTAATCTACATAATTATGTAGCGGCTATTAAGAACCAAGCCACTCTATTGGCATGCTCATCCTGGGCTCCGCTGCTTAGAAAGAAGGTAGCGTAATGAAAAGCTTATTTATTTCTTTTCTTATTTACTTGACTTACCATTTATACACCTGTCCTTCAATTGACAATCCCAGGGTAGGTAACAACTAAAATAACCATAAAAAGCTATTACATATAATACATACCAGAGGTGAGGAACCTCTGGCCTCTGGACCAATCATAGTCCTTCAGGGGATCCCATTTGGCCCAAGGCCATTTCTCCCAAATCACACCCACCTGTCAACATCACTAGTGATGTCATCAGATGGGCAGGGTTTAATCCCGGTTTGGCTACACAATCCCATTCCCAGCAAGGAATAAGACTGTGCAACCGAGGGAGCAGGGTTTAATCCCCACTCATCTGCTGAGCAGGGATTAAAGCCCTGTGTAAAAGTGCTCTTTGAACTAGCACACGCATGCACAAGCTACTTCAAATATGCTTTTACAAAGGCTTTCATCTAGCACTCCCATTTCTTCAAACAGGAGTGTGGGGGCTGTCTTAAAGTCTTTTAAGTCTCCATGACTGGGTACTTAAAGGGGGAAGGGGAGACTTGGAAAACTCTCCCCTCCCTTTAAGTCTCTGATCATGGAGACTTAAGGGAAGCAGGTAGGCATCCCCATCTGCCTGCCAGTTATGCAACATCATAATGATATCATATGATTGACAAGTTGGCAGCCCCAACTACCTGTCAAATTTGACCCACGAGGCAGATCCTGATAAGGATCTGGCCCATGGAGCTGAAAAGGTTCCCCACCCCTGATATATACCCTCTAAAAAAAATTTTTTTAAACCACTTACAGTGAGCAAGAAGCAGTAAAATTCATATAGTAATATGCCTGTGCAAAAAGGCCCAGTAAATAGCACAGTTAAAATTAACAATGTTGACACCAGATGCACCTCAGAGGGAAGGTCATTCTAGAGATTCAGCAGGCCCTACCCTGCACCAGCTCACCACATATGTTGCCTGGTGTCAGAAGAAGAAGGGCCTCCTCTGCTGATCTCAATATATAGGCAAATACATACAGGGAGAGATGTTCCTTCAGGTACTTAGGCCCCAAGTTGTCTAGGGCTTTATATACTCACATAAACAGCTTTAATTGACTTAGAAAACAAAGGCAGCCAGTGAAGATTCTTCAGGACCATGGTAATAGGATCGCAGCAGGCTATGCCAGTCAAAATCATGATGGCTGCATTCTGCACTAGCAGTAGTTTTCAATCTACATAGCAGCCCCTTGCAGAAAGAATGACAAAGAATGCTGGACAGTGAATACTACGCAGAGACTAGGAGAAGTCCATCACATTTGATGAGTGGAGGGAACATTTTTGCCCAAACTTTCACTTATTTCTCCCTCACTCTCAATCCCTTCATTCATGCTGCTGACTCAGACAGAACAAGACCTTGATTTTATTCCTGAAATCAAACACCCAGGCCTCAAATTCTTAGTAAAATCAATACGTGAATTTTTGCATTTTAACACCAAATGGTGTTCAGAATGATGCTTTTCAGCATCCGCCATTGCTCTGCCATGACTGAAACTCCAGTGTACCAGTACAGGTTTTTTGGATTAATACCATTCTACTTTACAACTATAAAGACTAAATTGTTGCGAACAAGTTAGAGCCAACCTTATACAGTAGGGCCCCACTCATATGGCAGGTTACGTTCCAGACCCCCGCCTAAAGGCAAAACCCACCGCAAAGCAGAACTCTGTCAATAAAATGGTGCCCGACGCCCGAAAAACACTGTAAAAGCAGAACAAGCAGCACCATATGAGTGAGGCCTTACTCTAATTGAAAACTGCTGTATTAGCGGAACACCAAAAAATGGGCCACTGAAAAGTGGGGCCCTACTGAAGTTCTGCTGGCAAAGCAGACACACCAGTTTGACATACTGGTCTGTGATCCTTATGTAGTCACATACACACTGCACATGTTGTTCATGTGTATTTGCAATGTAATACAGATGGAAAGTCATCCTCACCACACTGTGCAGCATCAGTGGGAATGGTACTACTGAATTCATTACATTCAAATACACACAGCAATATCATCAGGTTTAGAGAAATATTTTTATCCTGTTTTTGCATGGGCTTCCAGTGGTCTCCCTTCCAAGTGGCTACTTGGCTCTACTATACTTATTTACCTTCAGCAATACTCCAGCTTCAGATGCTCCCACATCATTCACTGAGACTTGCCAAAAAACTAAACTTCAGAAGTAGCGTCTCAGTACAAGTTTTGGAATTAACTGCTTTTGTCACACTTCCTATATTTAAATGAGTCTATGCAAAATAGCCCAAGAACAATACAGCAACACCTCAACATTTGACAGTTTAATTGCTTGCTGCTATAGCACACTGCTTTTATGAGGTGCCAGATAGCTAGTCATCAATGCTATACTAGTATGGTGGCCATGCCTGGCACTGTTTAAGCAACTTTCATCCTGTTAATCAGATAGTGCTTCTCTATAGGAATATGATAATTGGCTCTTTCGTGGAGTTTTGGTAGAGCATCATGAGAAGGCAACATCTGAGCAATTATGAACAACACCCACTGAGGACTTCCATATAGATAGTATTCAGTCTTTGGTAGCTGGACATGAATATCCTTATATTCTTCACATTCACTTAATTCTGCTCACTGAACTCCATAATGTTATGAAACCTATGTACTACACAAAAAGTTATATTCTTGCAAATAGTTTTCAAAGATTCAGCCTCCCACAGTACATAAAGAGGATTTCTACAGTATTTTGTTGTTCTCACCTACAGAAAAAAAGGTTCTAATGGATTGTAATTATTTGCTTCTTTCAGAATGTTTTAGAAACCTAGGAACCACCAACTGTTCTAAAGCTCTATTCCAAACTTCCATGCTAAATACTTATCAGTGGCAAAGCCCAAATGGAGCCATTTATACTTTGCTACAAGCTTTGCCCAGATCAACAGATTGTGCCTAAATGTTCACTGAATGTAGAAGAAATATCACACACTTCATTGAAAGTCAATCCTCCAAATATTGCACCATTTTCTGAGGCATATGAAGTTTAGCAAGACAAGATTTCTCTTCAGAGTCCTATGAAGCACTAACAAGGGGATATGAGCCACCTACCAATTTAAATACAGGGTCATTTTGAGGATCATTGAAAGGAATCTTTCAAAAGTGGACAAAATGTATCTTTCAGAATTCATCTGTCAGGATGTTACCATGTGCAATAATACACATGGTCATATCTACCATCTGCTCATATTGTCTCATCATGGAAGCCATCTCTTATCTTGACAAAACTACACTGATGAGAAATAAGCCAAGGACAAAATCTGGTTACCATTTGTGGTTTGTTTGGTGAGAAACAAACAATGAACCTGGGTTTGGACATCCCAACAAGTCAGACTCTGGCTTGCTCCCCAGCAATAAAGCTGCAGGAAGAGCAGAACAAGAACTTTTCAGCAGTGTACACTAGCATTCTGTATGTTCACATTAAGTCATGGTTTGTTTTTATGGTTTCAATTGACATGCAAACCCTGTCATTTTTAACAGGATGCCTGGATGCCCCACATTATAGCTTCTCTGATCTAACCACCTCTTCCTTCCTCCACATCAGCTATCTAAATCGTTCTACTTCCAGTAAAATCTAGATTGCGACACTTTTCAAAAGGCACTTTTCTAAATGGTAGTCTATTTTATTACATCACAGTATCTTCCAGTATCAATAACAGGAGTGAAGGCCTATTGCTCTCCAATCCTGCTGTCAGGCACCCAGACTTCCTCCTAACTAGTTTAGGCACATGCTCCTTCTACTCTATAACTCTCTCCAGAGAACTGCTGCCCTCTCTTCACCATTCTGTCACATGGCCTAGCTTCTCCTACTGTCTCTGTCCACAAGTGTTCACATGGAAGCATGATCCACATGCACTTTTCACAATGACACAGATCTAGAATTGCCAGCTAATTAGAATTTTACATTAGGGTGGTCATTGCATTTGTAGAATGCACGTATGCACTGCGAAGACTTCAGACTAAGAAAGTAAAAGCACAAACTCTGTGCATATTCATACTGCTCTGCCCCTGAAAGATGATGCATCACAATACTTGGAGAAGGGTGAAATCTGGTGGATAGCTCAGTTGTGATCCACATTATTAGTCTGAGAGGTATAGATCAGGTCACTTTGTACAGGAATTCACAAAGATAGAATTCCTTAAGTATCCCATTTTAACATGCTGCCCTGGGCTCCTTCTGGGAGGAAGGGTGGGATTTTAACAACAGTAACAACTATATTAACCTTCTGCTTAAGAATGCAGCCAACATGACATGACAAATATATGTTGGCTATATTTACTGGCCACCTTCTAAGTATATATACCAATGTTGATATATAAACATACAACAACTTCAAACAAGACTGAAGTCACATGAACTTATCTTAGTAACCGGCTCCCAGATGCAAAAAATAATAATAAAAATATGCAGTAGCCAAAGATGGTGCATATTCAATCAAATATTAGCTTTTTCTACCTTTACAAAAAAATCTAAGTTGAATATCTGGCTTTATGATGATGATTTGACACTTTAACAAAACATGCCACAGTAGTGCATTGTTTTTAACTATAGAATAGATAAATAAATGATGTTTCAGGACCAATGACTATTAAGATTAGGTTCAGTTTTTGCAGCCTGATGATGTTGACAAGGTACTTCTAAGTGCCCTCTCAACTTTGCCCTTCACAGCTGATTGAAGCCTCCCTAGTGTAGCATGTGGCTAAGAAAGCTTTGTGTGCGGGTAGTGCCTGATGCTTTAAAGAAAGCAGCAGTTTGGCCAATCCTGGAAAAAATCAGATCCAGAGTGGATTAATAATTAATACCCAGTCAAAAATACCCCTTTTTGGGCAAGGTACATAAGCGGGTCATGGCAGTGCAGTTTCAGGCATTCTTGGAGAAAAGAGATTATCTAGGCACATTCCAACATAGGTTCAGACCCGATTCAGGACTAAATCAACCTTGGTCGCCCTGATGGGACAGCTTTTATCATGAGAAAGACAGGGGAGTGCACCCTGTTACTGATTTTTAATATCACTGACCATGGTATCTTCCTAGATAGTCTACAGGAGGTGAGTAGTGGGGAAGCTATTCTGCAACAGTTCCAGTCTTACCTCCAGGGGTGGGTCTAGAAAGTACTATTGGATGGATGTTTTTGGGCCTCCTGGCTCTTGAGCACAAGGGTGCCACAGAGCACTGTGTTGTCTCCAATGCTATTTAACATCTGTATAAGCCTTTGGGTGCTGTTATTAGGGGATCTGGAATGAGATGTAATGAGTACACCAGTGATATCCAACTCTAACAAATGTCTCTAACATCTGAATCAGAAATGGCTGAGAAGGCTCTGAACCAGTGTCTGGATACAGTGGTGGGCTGGATGAGGACTAATAAACTGAGTCTCAATCCTGGCCAGATGAAGGCTTTGTGAGCCTAGATCTGGGAAGTCGATAAATTGCCTGCCCTGGATGGCGTGCACTCTCAGTGAAGGAGATGTGTAATGTAGGGGTGCTCCTAGATCCAGCTCTGTTACTGACTGCGCAGGTGGCTAGAAGTGCCTTTTATCAGCTTCAGCTGGTAATGACAGCTGTGTTCCTTCCTGGGTCAGTCTGGCTTGACCGCAGTTGTCCATGTATCCTTAAGGTTGGATTACTGAAATGCACTCTATGTGAGAGGGTACTCTTGAGGTTGATCTGGAAACTGCAGCTAGCGCAGAACACGGTTGCTAGGTTGTTTGTGGAGACAAACTACTGCCAACATTTAACACCTTGTTTGAAGTATTTTTACTGGCTGCCAATCTGCTGTTAGACCAAGTTCAATCTTTTGGTATTGACATATAAGGCCCTATCAAGTTTAAGACCAGGTTATTTATCCCTTATATACCCAGGAAGCCACTGCATTCTGTACATGTATTTTTCCTTCAAGTCCGCAAAATTATCAGAATTCCACTCCACATTAACTCAGAGCTGGGCTTTCAATGTGGCTGCCCCTGTTCCATGGAACAGCATTCCTGTGGAGCTACAACAATCTCCCACAATCTATACTTTCCAGAATCAGTTAAAGAAATTTGTTTTGACAAGCTTTTCCAGCTGGTCAAAAAGTTCTCTGCCTTATATGTTCTTTTGGAACAATTTTTAAACGTACCTTGTTATTTTTGTATTACATTTAAAACTATTTTTAACTGTTTTATGATTTTATAAATCTTCTTGACACACATGTAAGAGATGGTTCATAAATAAACAGGCAACAAACCTCACATGTTTAATGCACAAACAAGGCATTCCCCTAGCCAAAATTATCTTGTTAGCAAATAAGATAAATTATTCTGTAATCCATACAATGGCCCAGTTTGTACGTAACCCTAAGCCATCCTATGGCTTAGCACAAATACACTGGTGTGCAGGTTCCTAAAGAGGCGATTGTTTTGCTCCTCATCCAATCCTGCTGCATCACTGGGAGCCAAGACACTGTTTGGCGTAGCATGTTATCTGAACCCAAAAGTTTCACTCTCTCCAGACAAACCCCAAGCTGTAGCAAAGGTTGGGTCAAACATGCAAACTTAGCCAGTGTCTTCAAGTCCCCATGACCCCTAGAAAAATAAGTCTAACTCTGTGCACCATTTCCTATATTCTTATGCCCCCCCTTCTCTATCTTATCTCATTTGCATCTTTTAATACTTAACACTACAGCTCCCTATTGGCATGGCACCACAATTCTGCTACTCTGCACCTACTGAAGCAAATGTGCTTGTGTGGAACCAAACTTCCAAAGTTAAACAATCTGACCATTATTTTATAATGTTCCCTGACCACAGTATTAACTTCACACCCTTTCAATCGAGTCCCCACCTCCTCAGTCACCAAGGTTCTTTAATCTAGATTTAGCAACAATTACCTAGTATGAATTCTGATCCCCATCCATTGCCACATAAATCATGTCTGCAGAATGGATAAAAAAAGGGAGCAAAATTATGGATTTTGTAAGCATTCTTAGGGCACCAAACTCCATCAGATCCCTCCCACTAACATTCTACATGTTAAGCGGGAGGTAAACAAGATGCAATCCTACAGAACTTAAACTGGAAGCTGAGCCAAGAATAAGTAAGAACCACTCATGAACAGTTCCTCAAATATCTGCCAGGTTCAATAATCACATCAGTAAATCAATGAAAGCAGATGAGTAGCCAATGGATCCAAATGAACCATAACTACAGCCTCAGTACCATACCTCAGCCAAGAACCAGATTACTTGGAATACCGAAAGCTGATGGGATCCAGGTGCATTTTAAGATGCAGGGAATCCCTTCACTGAAGCTTCATTAAAAGGCAAGGATAGAAACAGGATGGCTCAGTAATCAAAGTCTTAGTGTGTTGGGGGGTTTTTTTAGTGTTTAAACAGCTATGAAAACCATTTGGCAACCCAACATTGAGCTAGATGTCATCACCAGCCACAAGAGGCAGCAATCCAACTTACAAAGGGACAGCCTGGTTCAGCTCATATAAACCCAAGAATGCCCTTTAAAATAAACAATCAGTTGAAATTGATCGAAGTAGGCCCTGAGCTTTCCACACCTCAAACCATGGCTGTACTCCAGTTGAGCCAGAAGAGTAAACTACAGAGTATATCATAACCATGCCACATCAGGTACAAAATGTCTCTGGTAACCATGTCATATCAGGCACAAAATGTCTCCATTTCAAAGCAGCATACCTTCACCAGATTATTCATTACAATAAAAGTTCTTCTGTTATTGTTATTTTGGTCTTTTTCATCACCTCAGAACAAACTTTTGTTATGTGCCTTCAAGTCGATATCAACTTATGGCAACCCTATGAATCAGCGACCTCCAATAGCATCTGTTATAAACCACTCTGTTCCGATCTTGTAAATTCAGGTCTGTGGCTTCCTTTATGGAATCAATCCATCTCTTGTTTGGCTTGCCTCTTTTTCAACTCCATTCTGTTTTTTCCCAGCATCATTGTCTTTTCTACTGAATCATGTCTTCATTATGTGTCCAAAGTAGGATGCCAGGTGTCCGGTTTTCACCTGGAGTGCAGCTGTTTTAGAACAGCGATTTTAAGAGTTCTAAAAGGACCCCCAGCCAGTAACCTGGCGGCTGAATTCTGGACCAGCTGAAGTTTGCAAATAGTCTTCAAGGGCAGCCCCATGTAGTTAACATCGTAACAGCCCAATCTGGGGATTACCAGAAAATGGAGTACAGTGGTCAAGTCATACCTGTCCAAGAGGGGCTGTAGCAAGAAATAGCACTCCTGGCCACTGAGGCCATCTGAATCTCCAGCAACAATGTCTGATTCAGGAGCACTCCAAGCTATGGATCTGCTCCTTCCAGGGGAGTGCAACCCCATCCAGAACAGGCTGTCTCCCCACTGGCCAGACTTGAGAACTCCCAGACTTATACACTGAACAGTATGTGCAAGGATAGATATTTTTTAATACAACAAGTAACTTAATGGAGGACCAAGGCTTCACACCAGACCAAAGCAGCTAGCCTTGCCACACAAATAGAAATAACCAAGAATACACCTGGGTCATAATATCCAAATATCAGATCATCCAGGAAGCTAGCAACTGAATGGGCAAACACTCTTAGAACACTTAGCTTGTCTCAAGTCTTGGCCTAATGCCTAAACATGTGTTCTAACTGGACAACAAGGTATACCTTTCAAGAAACCAAGGTATCTGCACATAATAATCAGCCCCCTGATCTTCAACTGGAGTCATGCCAGTAGCTCAGAAAATTCTAACATAGTTAATAGGTCCAAATACAGTCATGTTCTTAGATCTAAATCAGAATTATATATAATGAAGATTATATTAACACTAATTGTTCTGTCCTGTCTAAGGTTGCTGGGGTGCAGGAGCCACGGGTATCTTAATCTGTGTCCATAGCTGTATTGGCTTGCCCTCTATATTTTCTCCTAACCACCAGAACAGCAAGCTCCCCACCTCTCCTTACCCAGGTTCCACTCCCCCCTAACCTCAAATGTGAAACGTTTTTAGAGATGTTTTGTTTTAATGCATTTTAAAGTTTGTTTTTATGATGTTTTAAAGTTTTTGTGCTTTTGTTTGCCGCCCTGGGCTCCTGCCAGGAGGAAGGGCGGGATATAAATCAAATAATAAATAAATAACAAATAAAATAATGTGTCCCTTAGGACCAATAACTACCAGGTGACTAAGCAGGCATGCAAGAAGAGAGGCAAAAATCAACAGCAATATGGGTAACAAGAAACTTCTCATCCTAGCCACTCTCTTATCTGTTTAATGTGGGAGTATCACTTATCCCAGAATATGTCTTACTTTGTAGCTGTGAGTGCTTAAAAGTTCAAGCAATGTCCCACACCAGAAAATCAAATACCAGTTAAACCAGATTTATACTTAACATGTTTCATTCATGAAGAGATCATGCTTGGTTAAATGAAAACTAGCAATCAGCATAGTAGATGAGGGGCTTGTTGCTGTTGTAATGTGCCTTCAAGTCGACTACAACTTATGGCAACCCTATGAATCAGCGACCTCCAACAGCATCTGTCGTGAACCACCCTGTTCAGATCTTAATCTTGGTTAAATATGTGCATGGAGGTTATTTTTACTAATTATCTACACAACAGACCCAGCAAATGGCCTAGGGACCTAATGTAGTGGTACTATCAAACCTAAATGAGTAAATAAAGAATTCCTGGACAGATCAAATCATATAAATATAATAGCACTGTTAGAGCAGAAGCAGACAACAAGATGACTTAAGGAAGCCTGGGAAAACTGTCACTTTCAGCCAAACTCAAGACTAGGTCCAAACACCTCTGACAAGAACTCCTCCATAAAAGGTTCTGGTTTAGTGCTATTGCAGGGTTACAAGTGTTTTCTTTGATGAGAAGCTGTTTGCTTTTTGCCGCAAAGGCCAAAGTCTCATGGCACCTTAAAACTCCCAACAAAATTTATTAACATTTAATATGGCCTAGGCCTTAATGACTGAAGTCTACTTCATCAGAGGTATTTTTAGTACAACTTTCAGCAACATAAACTCTTCAAGTGAAGTGTTCACTAAGCCCTGATTAAAATATAAGCCAACTCATAAACAAAGTGGTATGTATTTTCAGGAGCTCTTCTGCTCAACAGATCTTTACCTAGGGGCTACCACCTAACAGATGGTCAGAATAAGTGGCATTAGGACTGGCATGCCAGCTCTGAAACTGACAAGTCAACTGACTGTCTGTAGTTTGCTCATGGTCAAATATTCCAAGAATGTAACTGGGTAGTTGCCAGCCTACCATTTTTATTTAATAATGGTGTCATTTCTTAGCAATGGAAAGCAGGTTGCCCCTCCCCTTGCAGCAGCCAGGGGACAAATCTAGCAGCACAAGAAAGCTTCCCACACTGGTTACCTGTTGATAACTGCAGTCATCTCCAAACAGAAATACAAACAGTCAATGGCAAAGACCCTATCCCAGCTCCGTGGAATGGGGACACCGTGTTATGGAGGTTCCAGTCCTACCTACAGGACCAGTCCAGAGGGTAGCATTGGTTGATTGTTTTTTGGCACCCTGGCAGTTGTGATATGGGGTGCCACAGAGCACCATATTATCCCAAATGCTATTTAATATGAAGCTGCTGGGAGCAGTCATCAGGAGTTTGGGGGTAAGGTGCCATCAGTATGCTGACGACACTCAGCTCTACTTCTCCATAACATCCAGATCAGGAGAGGCTGTGTTGGCCTCGGACCAGTGTCTGGAAGCAGTGGCTTATGGATGAAAGAAAATACACTGAGCTCAAACCCTGGCAAGATGGAGCCATCGTGAGTGAATCGTTCCCAAGTCCAGAAAACTGGTCAACTGCTTGCCTAGGATGGCATTGCACTGCACCTGAAGGAGCAAGTATGCAGTCCGGGGGTGCTTCTGGATCTAGCTCTGTCACTGGATGCCCAGGTAATCTCAGTGGCTAGAAGTGCCTTTTATCAGCTGCACTTGGTGAGATAACTACGACCATTCCTGGACCAGAAGAGCTTCGCCACAGTAGTTCAGGCATTGGTGACTTCAAGACTAGATTACTGCAATGCACTCTATATGGGGCTTCCCTTGCACTTGACCTGGAAACTGCAGTTAGTGCAGAATGCTGCAGCCAGATTGCTGATGGGGGTGAGACCATGTCAGCATATAACACCTCTGCTCAGAGATGTGCACTGGTTGCCAATTTGTTACCAGGCAAACTTCAAGGTGTAACTACTAGTATATAAAGCCCTTAACAACTTGGAACCAGTTTACTTACAAGGTCGCCTTATGCCATGTGTGCCCACTTGAGCACTTTGCTCTGAGGAACACTGTTACAGGTGCCACCTAATGCTCATTCCACATTTGTATGAAATCTTTATTTTAGTGTGGCAGCATATACTCTTCGAATTCTCTGCTTACTGACATCAGGCAGGCACTTGTCCAGTATTCCTTTTGGTGCCTGCTTAAAATTTTTTGTTTACGTAAGCCTTTCCAGACACATAGATACTGATCTGTTTTAATTTTTTTAGCTAGTAGCTGTCTGAATAGTTTTTTAAATGTTTTAACTCTTTTATTGATAATTTTAATGTTTTTGTAAACCACTTAGAGATGTTTACATTCGTATATGTATATAAATTTTGTTAAATAAATTGATAGACTACATAAGGGAGACTCTGATTCAAATTCTTGCTCAGCCACGATCTCATCAACATTAGGCTAGTCATACTCTGCCTAACCTACTTCACAGGGTTGTGGCAAGGATAATAGAGGTGGGGATGGCATCCACAACCCTGAAATCCTTTGGAAAGAGGGTAATAAACATGTAATAAAAACACTTTTTTAAAGCTAGCCATTGTGTCACAACAGTAATGTTATATCAAACTTGTTTCTGTTCTTCATTCTTATAATATTAATACATTAAAATATTGATATATTGTTTTTGACTGGACAGATGTCCAACTTTAATTGGCATCACCTAATATTAAGGGCTTTAAAAGAATGGTGCATATATTCAATCGGCATGAAATCATTGATTGGGGGACTAAGGAATTAAATACTAGCAGATTATCAGCAGCAGTTCTTTGCTATTTCTTGCTCACTCTGGAAAGGCAATCTTAACACTTATAAAGTGGAAAGCTGAGAAAAAATTCTTACTGTGTCTTGATTAGAAGTTGGTAGGGCTAACTATAAGCCAAATAATAGTTCTTTGAATCCAGATCAAATTACTCAAATTAACTACTATGCCAGTCTGCTTCTGAAAATGTGACATTTCATTCACTCACATTTGTTGAAGCTTCTTGCATCCAGTTCACAACACTTGCCAGCAACTCAACCACTCACTTAAATTTCAATAGTGAACAATACCAAGAGCAAGTCCAAATCATGTTCACTATAAACTTTAGTTTTACAGCAGTTTATGTGCTATGTCTTTCTCCAAGGAATTCTTGTAGTTTGGCAAGGGAACCAAGAATTCTCTGCCAGACATCCCTAGCACATCCTACACACAGTATTACAATGCCAGGGCTCCCTAGGAAGAGGGAACAATGACGAAACTTGTTCAAGTGCATGGCATATAGATGCTCTTATTCTCGGGGCTCAATTATTGCCTACCTTACAACATCCTAAATAGTTTCAGAATACCAGCTATATCACAATGTCCAGCTACACACTAAACAGTTCTTTAAAGTAACGCATCTTGAAATTTGCCAATTCTAATTTAAAATGGCTTCTTCTAGTTGAAGAAACAGCAAGATTTTATGAAAATGGCCTAGAACCATCTCTGTCACTTGAGGCTCAGGTAGCCTCGGTGGCACGGAGTGCCTTCTACCAACTTCGCCCCTATCTGGACAGGGATATCCTGGCTTCAGTTGTCCATGCTCTGGTAACCTCCAAGTTAGATTACTGCAATGCACTCTACGTGGGGCTGCCTTTGAAGATGGTTCGGAAACTGCAGCTTGTGCAAATTGCAGCAGCCAGATTGGTAACAGGGACCAGACAGTTCGAACATATAAAACCGATTCTGGCCCGCTTGCAACAGCTGCCTGTATGTTTCCGAGCTCAATTCAAGGTGCTGGTTTTAACCTATAAAGCCTTACATGGCTTCAGACCACAATACCTGATGGAACGCCTCTCCTGACACGAACCCACTCATACTCTACGCTCAACATCCAAGGCCCTCCTCCGGGTGCCTACTCCAAGGGAAGCTGGGAGTCTGGCAACAAGGGAGAGCACCTTCTCAGTGGTGGCCTCCAAATTATGGAATGATCTCCCTGATGAGGTGCGTCTGGCACCAACACTGTCATCTTTTCAGCACCAGGTCAAGATTTTCCTCTTCTCCCAGGCATTTTAGCATGTGTTTTTAAATTGCTTTTTAACAATTTGTTTTTTTAAATTTGTATATTTGTTTTTAATGTTTTAATTGTTGTAAACTGCCCAGAGAGCTCTGACTACGAGGCGGTATATAAATGCAATAAATAAATAATAAATAATTTTTTGTTCATGCAGTGGAAGCTATGAATTTCAGAGTGTCCTTTTATTTTAAGCACACAAACACAAAAGAGAAATTACAGGTGCATGCGTTTTTTAACCTTTTTACAACCTCCTCCCTGCACCATGTCACAATCAGATTGTGTCAAATGGAGCTCCCCACCACCCCAAAGCAGAAGGTAGAAAAACACTCATTTTGAGTTTAACAATTTTCTTGCTCCTGGATGCCAGTATCATTTACACACCAAGGCCCAGAAGTGTATCAAACCTGCGAAAGGGGGAGGGAATATGATAATAATAATCATCCCTTTATTAAATACCTGAGTATTAAAAATTACTGAAAATGAGCAACATAACTTTGGTATACTTCCCATGTATTTCAAGTTACCCCTTATCTACCAAACTTATTATCTGACATTATCTTACTTACTCACCAGCCCCTTGTAATGCAACCCTAGTGCCTTGCCCATCTATAGCTTCCTTCACCGACTTTCATATATATTAGATGATGTGATCCCTACCAATCAGCCTAAAGTGGCATTCTACATAGCCTTCTGGCTAGTGGTCATTCTTATTTTGTACAGCCTTTAACTGATTTTGTGTGTGCGTATCACAGATAAAAGAGAGCAGAGTCAGAAGACATCTGAAAGAAAGGCAAAGAAAACTTTCCGAAAGCAGGAACAGAAGTGGCACAACACCTGTTGGTACACAGTAGTCTTGTACTAAGTGACTGTGCTAGAGATGTGTTCATGCATCTACCTTTACCTTAATGGACAGCTTCCAACACATCAAGTTGTTTACATTTTAGAAAAACAAGTGCAAATAAGATTTAAAAAGCTGCACTTAAGAAATAACAGAAGGCAACAGCCTGAACCTAACCAGAAGTAGATCCCATTGGTTTCAATAAAGCATATTCTCAAATGCACAGGATAGCATCCTTTGTATACAAATGTTGAGTATACTGGTAAGTTTCATTTTTAAAGATAAAGTTAGTTGAAGATTCTTATGCAAACTAGTGGACTGAATGTATACTGTGTACAATTCTAAAGAATACTGACTTAAAGCTCTTTTTAGATTGAAATGTTCTCAAAGTTATTGGCTGCCTTTCTTCAGAAAAACTCTGTACTGAAGGCAACTCATACAACAAGAAATATACAATAAGATCAATATTTGGATGCAATTTTGTAAACCAACAAAAGTCCCTCACACAAGAAAAGGCAACATTTCTGTTAACATCTCTACATATACAGACATATGTGGCAGTAGGACGAAGCAGCTTTGGCAAGTCTTGTTTTGAATAAAACTTCATTATGGGTTGCTATGGAAGGTTCTTCCTTTTCAATGCAATGAACCTTGCTCCATTTTCCTTGACTCCCCCTTTAAAAACATTGACAGGCCTGAGACTATCAAGAAAGACAGTATTTACGGTACATGGAGTCATAGTTAGGAAAATCACTTTATCAAAAGAGAATGGGACATGCCCTTAAATCTATAACAAATCAATAATCCTGCTGATGAAGAGGGTTAGGAATATGAAGACATTAAGAAAATCCACAGTAGAATTATTATAACTTGTTTGCATTATCAAAACGATCCTGAAATCCAATTGAGCAAATTCTAGAAACGTTTTTCAAATGCATGCCAGACACTGATTACATTTAGACCAATGCCAAGATCTCATTTCTTTCCTCTGTGTAAATGCGACATAGTCAGGCCTAGTATGTAGGCCTCTGTAATACAGACAGGACCTTTGTTCCATACATTGATGTTTTCCCCCACAGCCCTTGATAAAAACTTTCCACTCACCCCACCCTAATGTTTCCTCGTTCCTAATCTAAACTTTTTCGAATTCCTGATGTCTTTTAAAACCCCACTGCTAAAAACACCCCACCGCGACAAGACTAGCCATTAGAAGGAACAATAAAAGTTGTACAGCAGGCAGCTCGGCCTGTAGGGCTGGCAAAAGCCCCGAGATCAGTTGGAATGCTAGCCCGGTAGCAGTCGGCAGATACGCAAAAGCGGGGCGGGGGAAAGAGAGGCGGAAAGAAGGCGGATGGAACAAAAAAAATGTAACTATCCAAAATACGACGCGTTATACAAACAAGCCACACGCTACTTTCTTCTCGAAGACGCCAGGAACACAATCCAACTCTAAAATTAAAGGGGTGAAAACAATTTGCTCCGGTACCGGGACTCAGTACCTAAACAGACTCTTTTAAAGAACCACATTTTCCCCCTTAGTAGAGTACGATTTCCCCCTTTTCTAAAAGCCAGGCCAATATGGAGGCAGTAGATCATCTAGCATTTCTTTTTTATTGTTGTCGTCGTCGTTGTTGTGGTTGGACTACAAGGGACTGTTCCCCCTCCCTACGTGCACTCAGCAGGGCACAGTAGCAAGGAAAAAGAAAAAGCTCCCTGGGGGAAACAGTGGCTAGTGAGAGGCCTGGGGAGTTACGGTGCAGGACCGACCACAGATCGGCTGCAGTGTCAATACTGACAACTGTCCTTCTGTATCTAGCAACCACACAAGCCAGAACGCCAATTTTAGCGGAGGGAGCAGGGGGGGGGGGAGGAAAAGCGTTTCGGGTAGGCCCAAACCACAAAGGGAGAGGATGGTGGTGATGTGGGCATCCTGCACTCCTGAGAACCCAGGCATAAAGGTGGGGTTGAGATTCATCCCATTAACAGAGAGCAGCTTACATAGAAGAGTGAGAGGGGAAAGAAAAGAAGGGAAGGGCTGAATCACGATAAAGCTTCAGGCAGCCGTTTGGCCATTTTGTCAGCTCCATTTCTGCTACCCTGGCTTCCCTTTCACTATGCCTTTTCTTAGGAGCGGAGGTGGGAGGAAAGAGAGCCCTTTATCTTTAGCACTCCCCCACCCTATAGACACGCGCGCACACAAACACAAATATATACACATTAAAAGTTCCCTTCGCGGCGAGTACTTCCTGAAACCAATTAAAGGCCTCAGGCCACCACGCACGTAAACCTTCCCACCGTTTTTCTCCTCTTATTTCCCCCCGGCCCGGCCCGGTACTACCTCGCCACAAACCTCCCCTATCATGTTCTATACAACACCACCTTCCTGCCACTCCACATCCCCCCATTTTCCACCCAGCGAAGAACGGAAGAAAGGAGTAGAAGAGAAGCTTTTACCACCCACAGAAGCCCTTATCTAAAAACGCAGGCCTCTGCCACCCCCACTATTACCTAAGCCTCATATTGTACCTAGTTTATCCCGACGCAGCCTCCCCAACAGCGCTCCGTGGCTCGGGCTCCTTTTCTGTCCTGCCCGGCGCCGCTTCCCTTCAATTATCAGCTGAAGCCGCAGCACCGATCAGTGCGCCGTCTGCCTCCGCTTCCGTACCCCCTCCAGCGACGTAGGGGGAGGCCGGGGACTACTTTACCCCCAAAGGGGCCCGGGGGCCCCCGCTCGCCCCCCTCGCCAGCAGCAGGTGTTCTCCTGCCCGCTCTGGCGCTTCCTGCCGCAGAGCTGGCAGCCCCCCCCCCAAGGATTGGCGGCAGTTCTATCCTTCCCGTCCCCCTCCGCTTGTCTCAGACGTTCCTCGGCTGAAAAATAGGTATCCCTCCGCTGGGGTCGTCACCCCCTGGGTGCGCGCAAGCGTTATCCCCCCCAAAGGTCAGCGAAACCACGAGCGGTGGCTGCCCGGTTGGCCGTTTCGCCTTCTCAACCAAAAAAGATTCAGAGGCCTCTTCCCGTCGTTGCGATAGTGAAGCCCCATCGACTTCAGCCAGCACTAAAGACCTGTCCGTCTCCTTTAAGAGGGAAGGCTGGGCTTCCAATGACCTCTTCGTAGGCCCGCCCCTTCCTGGTTGCCATAGCGACTGGCTGCTGGCGTCCTAAAATGGCGTCCCTCCTCACAGATATTTTGTTCGAGGTGCGAGGTCAGGCCCCGGCGCCCAGCAAAGACTTCTATCAGCTTCTTGTCACCAGGACGGAAGTGAGTAAATGATCTCCCCCTCATGGCCTTCCATAGATTTTTCTCTCTTGTTACGGGGCTGGCAACGGCGGCCTAAAGAGGAATGGGAGTTGCCTCAATGAAAGGAGTGTTAATTATTTCTTTGTGGGATAGAATAGGAGTATGTAAGAAGGGTGAAGAGATTCACTGTGTGCTCACCTTGCTCAATGATACTTCCTGATTCAGGACGGGAGCGGGATATCATTCACTGGAGCTTAAGCAAATACTTCATTAAGATTGAATTGTAGCGCCAAATGTCTCTATTAGAAAGTTTCTGGGATCCATCCCCAATCCTACTGGAAGTCTTCCTCTGACTTGGTAGACCTGACCCCCTAATCATAGATGCACTTAAGGCACATCCTACATGCTCAAAATATACATTTCTATTTTTGGTACATTCTAAGGCTGCCTACCTACAAAGGACGTACAAGCATCAGCCGTAGAGATGAGCTTCCAACAGTATTTATATTAGGAGAACTCAGGGTAGACAGAAATTTTTATTTAATATATCCTACTCTAACAAATTCAGGAATAAGGAACTTCAGGCCCAAGGGCTAAATGTTATTCTCCAGGCCTCTTTGTTTAGCCTTTGGGATTCTTATTATTTATTTGTTTGTTTGTTTGTTATTAGACTTATATCCTGCCCTTCGTCCCAGTAAGAGCCCAGGATTCTTCCCAGGCTATACACCTTTCTGAGCCACACTTCTCACCATCCAGCTATGCACTCTCCTTGCCTGGATAGAGGGTGGAGAGGGATGTGTGAGTGTGAAAAAACTAGCCTGCTATACAATAAAAAAAATGCACATTTGTTGTTCTGCTTACTTTTGCCGTTGGCCTCACCTACGACAACATGCACTCCTCCCCCAAAAGGGAATGTGGCCTCAGCCTGATCTAAGTAAATACAA
Source organism: Rhineura floridana (assembly GCF_030035675.1). NCBI lineage: Eukaryota > Metazoa > Chordata > Lepidosauria > Squamata > Rhineuridae > Rhineura > Rhineura floridana. The sequence goes on from NC_084486.1 coordinate 111,886,664, forward strand.
CATTCTTCAAAATAATAGCATACATTTACATGTATTTCTCTAATAAGAATTAGTTTCTGAAAGATCCATGGCTGCTTATTCTAAACTCTGGATGGTATTCAATTCTAGTCCTACTCAGAGCAAACCAATTGAAGTTGATAGATATGATTAACTTGGTGGACCCATTGGAATTCATTAATTTAAATGGGTCTACTCTGAGTAGGACTCAGTTTAATACAACCTTTTCACCTGCAATTTCATGCGCTTCAGAAAACTGAAGTTTTGCACAAACTGAAATGAGCAACCAAATTCTTTCCACATGCTAGTTCCTTGATTTTGCCTATATGGGTGTGCTTCTGAAACATTCATCTGTTCTTTCATCTGAGAAATCTCAGGCAGATGAGAAGCAAATTGGATTCTGAGGCTAGATTTTATTAAAGTTGCCACCATGTTGTAGGAGGAGTATACTTGGCAAGCTCCCAGATTGCACTTCTGCACCAAATACACAAAGGTGCTCTGTATTTTACAACACTTGGAATTATTTTTCCAATGTTGAGGCCTATCAGTGTTACTTATGTAGTATTTCAGCCAAATGCTGTATCAATATAGCTAACGTTATTACATTTGAAACCGGGACTGAAAGATTTGTATAAGTGAGAACTGGCTGTGTAATAACAATATTACTGAAAGCATGACTTTAAAGGAGAAAATATTTCATCAGACTTCTTCTCAATAACCAGTTTTTCCATTTCATGTCTTGAAGGGGGGGGATCTCTTTTTTCCCCTCTCCCATACCTTCTCATCTCTGATCAGCATCTATTTCTTTGGCAGGTGATCACACAGAATTCTCTCATAAAGTTACATATGTCCAGCATGCTGCTTTGTGCATAAGGATGTAAGAACTGTACCACTGAGTAGTATCAGAACAGGGCATCCGAGGCTTCTTCCTCAAAACCAGCTAGCCAGAGGAGAATGCAGGAAGGGGAAGTCCAAAGCTCCTTGTTCCTTACCTCTCCACAGCTTCCATTGTTAGGTATAACAGTTTGGGTAGCTTCTTTGCTGAACTTTTAGGAAGCTGTCCTTACACTGAATCAGACAACTGGTTCATCTAGCTCAGTATTGTCAACACAACTGGTGGTTATGGTGGTAGTCTATGGTTTCAGACAAGTAACATTCCCATCCCTACCTGGAGATGCCAGGAACTGAGCCAGGGGTTCTGCATGCAAATCAGATGCTCTACCACTAAGGCACAGTCCTTCCCCTAACCTTTTTAAACCTTTGCTTCTAGGTTTGTTTTTAAAATCTGTAGCTCTGCCTACTGCAGGATCCTTTCTCGAACTTTGCACACATGCTCTCCATACATCTCTTGCTCATTCCAAGGTGGGTCTGACTCATAGTCTGAGAAATCAAGTTTAATCTCTGGTAAAAGTAATATCTTCATATCTCCTTTCCAGAAAGAATGCTGGTTTTGGTTTTCAGGCTCTCAGCATTTATTAGAAACTCCTATACTGATATCCTATACTCTGTACTGCAAAATTATTTTTAGTGGGTATATATGTAAATCAGTGGCTGCCTGTTCAAGGAGACAGCATCCCATACATAGATCATGGATAATGTTTCTCATTGCCCTTCTTTGACCTTATACTGCTGGGACATCACTCTGGGATTTAAAGAATTAAGAATTCTGCTTTTAATATATTGGCTTGCCTACTGATGCAGTTATTTTTGCTATAGTATACCTTATAGTATGCTAACTTATAGTATACCTTCACATACCTGGACAAACCAACACATGCCCTAACTGCTGGGATTCCATGGCATCCAGAATCCTGAAAGTTCTGCCTCTAGTTGGCGATCTGTTCTGGCAGTTCACAAGTGAAAATTGACCGTTCTTGCTTTTTTCCTTTGCCCCATAAACTACTTTTCTGCCACACTGATCTCTCTGATACAGTGACAGTTATGGCTGTATTAGAACAACTGCTTCTAGGGAAGCATGAAGTAAAATTCTTAGTGTTAAGATGCCATGTGAATCCCTGGAACCACTTCCTCAAAAATGACCCGTTTCTGGAAGAATAGAAGGGGAAGCAAAAAATGAAATTTCAATTTTCCTTACTGTAATCTTCCTACAGTTTCAGGAAAGAAAAATATCTGTGTACAAGAGACAAACTATGTTCCAAATTAATGTGTATACACTGAAATCAGAATTTCATAATATGCCGGGGTTAGTATTCTGTTTCATTTGTGCCAAAATCTGGTGCTGGCAAATTATTTGCCACCTTTCTGTACAGTATAAAAGGTAAAGGTGTCCCCGCACTTGTAGTGCGAGTTGTTTCTGACTCTTAGGGTGACGTCTTGCATCGTTTACTAGGCAGACCGTATATATGGGGTGGGATTTTAACTTCCAACTCCTTGTTATTATAATATGATAAAAAGATTCTAAATGTAAACTATAACTGCTAAGAAGTGCTTCTCTCCTTAGATTCTGCAAAGAAGTGGAAATTAGTAAGGCTTATATTCTAGTCATAAATATGCAACCTAAATTACTGTCCAGCTACAAAATAAAAAAAAGTGTTACTTGTGAGGGAAGGAACTTTCAGGAGCTGCTGTAACAACAACATTAAAAAATGAATGATGATGATCATGCTGATGATAATAATAAATATAGTTCCATCAATGTGCATTACATTTTACAAAGTATAACAGAGCAGATCCCTGTCCCAAGGGAATTATGATCTATAAATCAATGTAAGGGAGACAACAGAGGAAGGAGAGTCTATCAAACAAGAATTAATCTTCATATGAAGGAATATTGTCTGAATTTTATCTCTGTAGTAAAATAATTCCCAAGCCCTGGATGCATGTTGGCATTACTTTTAAAAATTTATTGGAGATGGGGGATTAACATCAGATTGTACTGGAGTACATTGAAGGATATAATTACAATGCAGGAACATTAATAGAAACAGGGTAACTGTTGAACTTCTAATACTTATAAAAAAAATAAAACGAGTAGTAGAAATTAAAGTCTGAAAAAAATAGGTTAGAAGTCTGTTAATGCAAGGAAGTTGTTCTAGATGGTAAAGTTAGAGAGTAGAATTAGGGGTTAGACAAGAAAGAGACAAAAAAAATCTGGCACTTAAGCTTCTTAAGCAATGGACTCAACGACAGAACGACAGAAATGTAACTAGAGAATATTCTGAATGTGTAATTAATATTACATCTGTCATCTACTTGATTTGACCAGGCATATGGTTAATTACTGTAATGTTTGGAACATTTACCAAAGACAAACATCTATGGAACATCTTATTACTTTCCATAAAGATCCAGTTGTATTTTCCTCTATATGTAACATATCTACATGTAAATAAGGTTTCATTAAGTCACTGTTCTTGTAGCAAAACAAAGTACTTCATTAGCATCTACTTATAAAAACTGCTAACATGTTTAACAGTTCTGTTGTAATTACGTGCCGCTTTATTGTTCCTTTGTCTTTCCTTAATAGTAGATTGCACTGTGGTTATACATGGACAAGCTAGAGATAAGGAACTGCCCCATATTGAGATTCAGTGCTGCAGTCCTGGATCATCAGAATTTACAAATTAAAATACAAGGTTTTGATGAGTTTATATAGATTGGTTTATCTGCTGTTTGCTCTTAATGTGTAAAACTTGCACACTGAAACTGAAGGCAGAAGTGTCCTTTATTACTTTTTTGTTATTGTTACATTTGTATCCTGACATTCCCCCAAGAGCTCAGAGGGACATTAAAATCTTATACTGTATCAGCCCTGTGAGGTAAACTAGACTTGAGAGATCACAACTTGCTGAAGTTCACCCAAGCCATAGTACTTCAACTATGTTATATTTCATTCCGTGCTATTCAAATAGTTCTGTATTCAAAGTTGAATTGTTGAATGTTCAGCATTGGTTATAAATTGTACATTTTAAAAAGAGTTAACTCCTCTTACAGTCCAAATCATGGGAAGCCCACAGGAGGGTGTTCTGGCAGAGGAGGAGCTGGTAGAAAGCTCTGGGGCATCCAGTTCCTGTTTGGGAGCCGCCAGACCAGCTGAACACCAGCTCAGTTGGGACAGGAGCCACATGCTGGGTCCAGAAGAGCAAAAGCCAGCTCCTGCGAATACTCATACCGGGGAGTAAGTGCACCCCATTGACCACCATGGAAATTAGTTTGCTCTGCTGGCCTATTGGCCGGTGGAAATTTTACCTGGATTGGGACCCATGGGAGTGCCCCAAATGCGAGGAGGAGGATGCATAAGTCTCCCCCTTGGCTCCTCCTCTGTCACACCCTTGGAAAGCCCCGTTTTCAGGCCTTCCACCAGCTCTCCGTCCGCTGGGCTGGCTGTCCACAGCAGACCTCTGGCTGAGCCAGCAGGGTCCTGGCAGCACCATAGCTGAGCCAGGATGAAAGGCTTCTGCCGGTGGAGCCCAGTAGTACTGGGAGCCTGCCGGCCCTGTCTGCCAAATCCAACTCCCCCCAGCCCAACGCAAATACAAGTTGGATTGCACCCTGGATATTATTGATTTCTCTAGAGGTAAAGTTGCCACCACCACCCCACACACACACACCAAAGACTGCATTGGCGGCACATCTTACTTGGGTGTATTAGCTATTTTGGCACTGCATTCTATGTTGATGAAACAAAATGACTAAATTTGTCACATTTTGTTTGAATTACTTCCCCTTTTATCATTGAGGTTTTCTAAATAATGTTGCTAACAAGATAAAGGTCAGATATCAAACCACTATTCTCTGCAAGAATTTGGATCTACTATAATTAATAAAGATAAACAAGGTAGCTTTTGCAAGAGGTCTTGCTGGATTTCATCTAAGATGAGCACAAGCAAAGCAGAACCAATACAGTATTCAATATCTTCATCTGAAAATATGGTGGAAGACAGTGATATGGGTTTTGAATTGGGAAATTTTCCAGATTTTTTTCCTATGTAAGAAGAGGTAATTTGCTTTGGATAATTTGTATTGAAAAGGTTTAAGATGTCCTAGAGAGATCTAATATAGCGTGTTTATTTCACTTGTATTTTGTAAACAAAGCTATAAATGTAACTGTCAAGCTTGCCTAATATTATATTTGTAGATGCCATCCATTCATTGTTACTAATGAACTTGTGAAAAATAAAAATACTGAAATACTTTCCACACCACATTATTGGTGGAACATATTATCCTAATGTTCTTTCTTTTTTACATACACTTGGGAATGTGTTTAGAACTAATTCAGATATATGTCTTTAAGTTTTATGGGTCCTTTTTGACATTGGACTCCTCTTATGGTATAGTAACAGAGACTGGGGAGGAGTGGGAAGAGGCACTGTAGAGTTAGATAATGTGTTTATATCTCCCTCTTTAAGTTTTTGAAGAACTTATAACTGCAATTTTAAGGCTTAAGCATTCTAATATAGGGAGCAAGCCCCATTGAATACAATGAGACTTGTTTCTGAATAATCATGCATAGGGTTATGCTGTAACATGTATCATATTTATATGAGTGGTAAAATGATGTATTATTCTCCCTGGGGTCCTAAACAGGTGCTATTTTGCTCTCCCTTTTAGTGCACTTTCCTTGCTTCTTTTTTTCTAGTTCTTGGAATTTCCATAGTTTGCCCTACCTTTTCCCCTAGCAACCAGGATGCATCTCACTTGTGCTGGGTTCACCTGAGATGAGGTAGTACCTAGAAATTATTTTCTGCAAATACTACTAAACAATAAGTGTGGGTAAATGTTAAAGAATCACCCCAAAATGCAAATGTGAACTCTTTACAAAGAGGCATAGACATGTCTCTTGCTTTGCAGGAGCTAAAGACCAGTGACTCATTAAGAATTCACTGTATAGTTAACTTAACAGTACAATGATATACATGTCTACTCATATATAAGTCTCTTTGTGTTTAATGGGGCTTGTTTCCAAGTAAGTGGGTACAGGACTGGCAACTTAGGCTTTGGTTTCAGGGTTGGCATTGGGGGGGGGAACTGGGTTCTTGTGTCTTTTAACAGCTGTATGGCAGGCAGAACTTCAGCAGATCAAGCTTTTTCTAGTATGAAAGTACAATTATAGGAAAAGCTTCACCATGACCACGCTCTAATTTTGTGATATGCCACACCCCCAGGACAGCCCTTTTATGACTCTCAAAATTTGAAATGTGCCCTCTGGTCCAAAAAGGCTGGCAACTCCTGTGTTATGTGAAACTGATTTCTAATTCCAGGACATAATTTACTGCTGTGTAATATAGTGGCTTCATACAGATATAATGCTAAGCTGTGGGTTTAGCATTACATGAATGAGCCTGGGAGAGCCTCTCTCTTTTCCTTTTGGCACAGCTGTGAGGAGTAGATTAGAAACTTTCACACTATTTTTAACTAACCAAAATTTAGTGTTATGTCTGAACCCTGACAAACTGTTGTCGTCTTAACTATGGTTTGCTGAAACAAGCCAACTTCACATCAAGGTTTATGAAAATAACTTGTTTCAATAAATTATAGTTGACATTAACCACAGTTTAGAGTTCATAATAACACTAACTCCTCTGCTACTGGGAAGGAAATGGAAGTAGCCTCACATGCAGCCAGCCAGGCACTTCAGCAGCATTGCTCAAGTTCCTGCTTTGCTCACTATCTCCTCTGCTCCCTGGGAGAGATCACAAGGGTCTGAAAACTAGCCAGCAACCCAGGTAGCTGGGGTAAGGAACTCCAAGCCCGGGGCAGGAATATTCAGAGCCAATGGCTCTTCAAGGTCACTAGCAGTGTGGAGATTTGCTGAAGGCTCCTGCTCTCCTTCCTCCTCATCTGAGGAAACCTCAGATTTGAAGTCGTGGCAGGGCTGAACCATAATACGTTGTTTTCCCTCATCTCCTTACCACACCAAAGTGTGGGCACAAATGAGTACCTTTATCATACAATCCAAGAATTCACTGATCTTGCCCATAGCAACTTCCATGACTTTAGAACTCCCTTTCTTTCATTTTCCAGAACATCAATAAAAGTATTAGTGTCAAGGTAGTATGGTGTACAAACGGATCCTTAATGGTATATTTTGTATTTGAATGTAATCACTAATAACTTCTGAAACACACTCTCTGTTGCTTAAGAGTATACTTTGCAACCTTTCTTCATCTTTCTTGATGGTGCTACTATAATTCTGTCCACTTTCTTTTTAGTCATCAGATACTATGATACCCTTTTTTATCTCCAAATATAAGCCAGAGTTTGTCACAATATGGCCTTGCTCCTCTGCATCCATCTGCCTTTTTTTAAAATGAATATCCAGTTTTAGAGTAGTTACATGAAAGAGTATCAAGCTAATAGATTAAAGATCTTTGTATGATCTACTTCTGAAGGAAATTTATCATCTGAAGGATAGTTAAACGTAAGAGTTTAAAGCAAAATTATTTTTAAGAAGTGCTCAAAAACCTGTTTAACTATAAAATTAATTTTTTTCTGAACTTTATCCTCCATTTGTCAAATAATAATCCAGTTGAAGATTCCACGTTTAGTCTCTCCAAAATGTCCTTGAAAACTGCTGGCAGACACTTCCCAAAACTTTCTTTAGAAACACTCAAAATGAAAAAAATGACTTTGAGAATAAGTGTTTAGTGTTGCATTAAGGAGTGTAGGAAGAGTAAGTATTGTAAGAATATAGGCAACTTGGAAAGGTTAAATTAAACCAAAAATGAGTAAGATCAGATTGCAGGAAAAGGCACTGGTGTCAACGTGAAAGGTATGGACATGATCCCATTTTGGAGAAGATTGATGATATGACAGGAATGTAGACATTTATGTGTTCCCTTTTTCCCAGGGTTTTTTCTCTCTCTAGCCATTACAGGAATTACACCTGGTTTAAGTAGGTTAACAACACTGGAATCCGTAAGTTCATCATCTGAACCCCTAGTTTTCTCAGTTTGCATTGATATTTAGCCTTCATCATTAAATTACTCCTTTTAACAGTATTTTGCTTGGCCTTGTTTTCCACAGACTGCATTAGATTTTACTGGGGCCAACCCACTCCTTGCTCAGGAGTGATGCTTTCACTGGCTGGATATATTCTTAACTTTTCTTGCTTTGATGGAACTCCAATATAGCCCTCTTGAACACATTCCACTCATTCTTACATTTACTATTATTATTTAGTACATTTATATCCTGTCTTTCTTGCATCCTAGAAGTTATGTAAAACATCTACCTAGATAGTATGCCATCCCAGTACTGACCTGCTTAGCTTCAGCAAGGTGACTTCATCATGTGTCTACTAATCATATCCTAGTAATAGGTCATTGTATTGTGGGAAAGATGTAAGCAGTATATGAAGGCCTACTTCCCATAGCTTAGCGGTGGCTAACCTCTTACTCTCCAAATGTTGTTGGACTACAACTCTCATCAGTCCCAGCCAGCATGACCAATGGCCAGGGGTTGTGGGAGCTGAGGTCCATTGACATCTGGAGGCCCAGAAGCACCCACTATGCTATAGATATCCGCAATAATTTGTAGAGTACTATCCCTGCTGCTTAAAAAGAATGTGCATGAGCCCTTCAAAGTTGTGCACTTTTAAGTCCTAATTATTTCAGTGGAGTAGATCCATGTATATGGTTAACTGAGCACTGTAGTCAATGTTACAAAAGTGTTTAACTTAGGATGGATTACTCCTAGTATAACTTAGACATGATAGGTTTACAAATAATAAAGTGATGATAGCTCAAAGATATTTTATATGTGTCTGCTAATTTTTACTGACTGGTCCAACAGGAAACTTCATGGATAACAACCTTCATAGAACTTGTGATGTGCCAAAGAGCATACACTGTTCATCATTTGAAGGTGAAGTTAACATAATATGAGGTTCTAAAAAACAGGTTCTAAAATGTTTGAGAGGTTATTCCTTAATTCCTCACTTAGGGCTCATCCAAACGGAGCGGGATAATCCACATTTTCCATATCCGGTTCGTCATCTGACAGTCCTTACTTTGCCTGTTTGTTCACTCTTTCCCAATTAAAAAACCCGCTTTTTTTGCGCCCACACACACAGCGAGAGGACCCGTACTTCTTCTCACTTTTTCCCAGCTCTGCCCATAACACTCCCCCCTATCAGCCAGATGGTCCGCAAAAATATGACGTATGCTCCTCTCCCCCTTTGCAACAAAGCACAACAAGGCACATGACCTTGAACGTACGAGCGCGAAAGTTTGAATTTCCTGATGGTTTGGTAGTAGTGGCTGTAATGGAGTTCCTTGTCGCTCATCACTCTGGAGCAGCGCCGGCCGGGGGTGTGTGTCTACAGGTGCCCCTGGCCATCCAGGGAGATTGTGGGCAGTGTGAGGGATCAGTGCTTGTAATCGCCAGGTGAATCCCCCCATAACCCTTGGGCTCATTCACTGCAGGGTTCAGCCCCGGACCATTATGCGGCTCAGCAGCAGGAATGCTGCCCCTGAGGGAAGCAAACAGCCCCCCCCATGGGTGGCCACTCTTGGCCCGGGCAGGGAATGCCGGCTGCTGTGTCAATCTGCGCTGAAGCAGCCAGCACAGGCTTTGCGGTGTTCCCTCTGATAAAAGAAACATGCAAACCACTTATATGCCTATAATTCCTGTATTTTTGTTTGTTTGTATTTGCGATATTTAGCAAAACCCACTGTATGCTTTTCTACCTTTAACGTTTCTGGAGATACACATGATTGCAATTCCACTTATTTCTCCAGAACAGCAAGTAACGATGTGTCATGTCTAGGAAGGTAGACCACCAGTCTCTATGGTTGTGGGTGGCTGAGACGCTGGACCAAACCACTTAAATGCCAATAATTCCTGTGGGTTTTTTGCTTCTATTTGCGATATTTCACCAAAGCGACTGTATGCTTTTCAGCTCAGCTGGGCAGCAGAGAACCTGCAGGCTGTGGTTGAAATTGACAGGACTCAAAGAGAGTTGCCTTGCAGGCAGGAAAGCGAAATTGACTAAGGATGTGTGAGTGTCTGTAATCCAAGAGAAAAGCCTCTATTTCTCTTCTCCCCCCCTCTCCCTCTACTCTGGATGCTTGGAAGCAAAGACCGATATGTTCAAGAAGGACATTTGATGCGGGGGTGAGGGGTGGGAGATGGAGGTTAGGCAAAGATAAATATTTTCTCCCTTGAAAAAGTTTACAAACAACCACAACTGCGGATCTCACCCTGAACGGCTGCCCAGTTTGCAGGCTAGCTAAAAATTAACTGCTGTTGCTGCTTCTGCGCAAATGCACTTTTTTGCATCTGCGCAGTAGAAGTTGCAGGGGGCCTCCCCCAACACTACACCATTGCTCTGATAGGTTCCTTTTTCCCGGGCTTTCCCCGGACATTCACGCACATGCGCAACAGTGGAAATACGTGATTGGCTGAGAATAAGGGAAGGGATATGGGGAACCGCCCAAGAACCGCCCATCAAACGGCCACAGCTGCATCTGAGCGCCTGAAGGTACAGCGGATGATTCCCGGTTTAAAAAAGCAAATCGCATGATTTGCGCTATTGCAGGAGCAGATTTAACCACACGAAAATGCGCAAAAGCACGCGGCGTCATATGGATGACTGAAAAATAATGAAAACGCAAAGCGATCATGTCACACATTTTACAGTCATCTGGATGAGCCCTTAGTAAAATTTTAAAAATTCTGCAAAATAAGCTGGTGTTAAGTGCTGGATAAACCCAGCCCTGACTCCCTAAATCTTAAAAACTGAATCAAGATTTTGCAAATGATTCCCTTTCTCAAAGCCTCAAAGTCTTTCCTACAGAAGGTTATGAGCTAGCGTCAGAATATTTATTCTACTACCCTAGCATACCCAAACATTTTAATTAAAATTCTGTACAAGATGTTTCCTTCTACATGCTCTGTGTTTTAACATCAGCAGACAAGACTTAATTTCCATTAAAAATTCACAGTGGGCATCTCGTTTATAGGCAATATAATAGTTATTTTAGTAATTAATTATCTGTCTACATTACTTCTTCAGAGTCTGCAGTCCTCAACATACTTATTCTAAAGTAATGCTTGGTGAACTTAATAGGACTTACTCTAGGTCAATGGAGAAGTGGAGCATAAAAGAAAAAGTTAACTCCTCTTCTAGAAGGCAGGGTCCAACGTAGAAGAAAAAAAGGCTAGTGGCCATCTAGGAAAAATGGAACCTTCCACAAGTTAGACTCTACCTTCAGCAGGAGAGCAGAGTAAATTCTTGAGTACTGCAGCATTTTTGTTCCTTTGGCGTGCAGGAGCAGCCTTTCTCAATTTTTGGTTTGTTTATTATTTTTGTTGATTTTTGAATTATTTTTCCTGGCAGAATCATTAGCCAGGGACAGGAGTCACGACAGGAACCAAAGCTGGGGTATCTTCCAAGCTGCTCACATCCCATCACTCTGAACGTAAGGGTGGCCAGCCAAGCATGCCTAGTGCCTGAACAAGAACATTCACTTCCTCGCCAGGTGCCTTCAGAATGGAGGAAGGACAACTGTGAAGAGAATATGCCGTAATCAGGCAGGAGCAAGCAGGGATACAATAGGTTTTTTTTCTTCCCTAGGGCCCAAAAAGAAAGCCACCAATGCATATCTTCCTGCTCATTCTCCCCCCTCCACCCCTCATGCCATCCCCTCCACAATAGAAATAAGCCTGCCACAGACAGCCTTGGCAGGGGGAAAGCGGTCCACTATGTTACTCAGTGAGGGAGATAATGGAAGCCCATGTTCAGGAAGTGCTCTAGAAATCCCTGTATCACTGATGGGTGCCATCTTGAACCCTCCCGGGAGGGAGGGGAACAACTCTGCTCACAGCATGTAGCATGGTCACTGTGAAAGGGGAGACCAAAAAAGAACAGAAACCTCTGGATGATGTAAACTCTAAAATTCCTGTTAATCAAGCAGTCACAGAGGTAATTCAGTAGGGACATTATGACTTCATTTGGCTTGATAGAAGCCAATCTGCATGTACCAGTCTGTCCTCACCATCACTTCCTGAGGTTTGCATATAGGAAAAGGCAATTCCAATACAGGGCTTTGCCATTTCGGCTCTTCTCAGCCACAAGACTTTTCTTAAAGATCATGTTTAACTATGGTGGCCCAGGGCTGGCACCAGAGGGTGGCCAGGCTGGGCCCTGTCTGAGGGCCCCTGCTGCCCAGAGGGGCCCTTGAAGGGGCCCTCCTTATGGTGGGAAGGTGGTGCTCCCATTCCATGATCTGTGGCAGCATTGGTTCCTGCAATCCGACTCTGCTGCAAATCACAGAGAGGGAGCTCCTTGGCCCCCCCAAGCACAGACAGTGCAGGCTTCAATAAGCCAGCACACATGCCTCACCTACCTCTCCTGTCACTGTGAGTGTTGTGTGCACTGTGCGCGCGTGCCTACCATCACCCAAGCTGGTGGTGGGGGGTTCCCTAAGGGGCTGACACCCCTGCTGCCATCTTGGTTGATGGCAGACAAGTGCGCTACATGTGCACATCATTCACATGACATGAGGGGTAGGTGGGGTGCATGCGTGGGCTTATTAGCCCTGTGCCACCTGTATGGGTGGGTGTTGGACTATGGCGCAGTGGGTCCAGGGCACAAGGGCCTAATCATACCTGGCGCCAGCCCTGAGTAGCCCATCTCCCTTTCGGGAAGGTGGGATATAAATTTAACAATAGATGAATGTCTTCAGACCCTTTTGTGGGGGGTAATACCTGTGCCTGTGTCTCAAGAATCATCTGATCTGAGCTCCATCCAGAACCAAGGGGACCTGAGATGTAGGCATCACCATCTCCTGCCAAGAGGATCATGGATTTTTGATGCCTTGAGGATCAAGTTGTTGTCCAGCGTGTCCACAGTTTTCTGACAAAGGTCAGTTCAACTATACGTTGGATGTAAGAGATAGTGCTACCAGACCTCTGTCCCAATCTGGTTCACATGAAAGAAAAGTGGCATAATCTGGATGTCCAGAATCTGGATGTCCAGAAAGTGGTCCAGACCTCTCTGTCCCACACAAAGGATCTAAGGCCCATAGATTCCTTGTTTGTTTTTTACAAGGTGAGGGTGCAGGGAAACAAGCTTTCCAGATCCACTATCAGGTGGGTCAGAGAGTACAAAACCTATGGCTATTGCTCAAAGCCCCATGACCTGCCCCAGAGCATCATGTCTCACTCTGTGCATGGGGCAGTCACTTCAATGGCCCTCTTTACCAACCAACCCCCCCAAAGATATCTGCAGAGCAGCTATCTGGACTCACTCATCCACATTCATGAAACATTATAAGTGGGCAAATTTGTTTCTTGTCAAGGCACCTTTAATAGAAGGATTCTCAAACAGGTGCTATAACTGAAGGTTCTCTTCCTGCCTGTATGTGGCAGTACTGCTTCTGAACATCCCTTTATTCTTCTACTGAGCAGGAACAAAAAGTTGAACTTAAAAGTATATTTCTAGTCAGCAAAGTGCAGTGTATACAACTCCATCTCAGTTTCCATGGGGTAGAGGATGATCATGCATCATTGCACTTGCACAGCCCCCCCCCAATAGGGACAAGGACACTGTTGGCATCCCTTTTGTTCTGTGTCTCAGATAATTCTGCACTCCTTCTTCTGTTCTGGTTATATGATTTGCATGTTTGGTGTTAAGAAGTCTCTTCCTAGGAGATGGTATGCAGTTTGCTATGGATGAGTGTAGAAATAGGTAGGTGATTCCCAGATAGCCACCAGCTTTTTCCCCCACCCTACTTTTTAACCTGCTTTGTACAAGAGAGGGTAACCCTTTCTTGTATCTTTTCTTTCTTGTCACTCCCTGTCGACCAGAAGGTAACTGTAATTTTCTGTTTCTCAATACAAATTTTAAAAATTGGGCTGTAAATATTTTATAAAAGGTATTCTGCAGCTTTCCCCACAAACAAATGTCTTCTCTTCATTAGATGCATAGTGGGAGAGCTGATAAGGTTTGGATTCCCCCCGCCCCTATTTATCATATTCTTAACTGGGTGGGGAACCTCAGGCTCAGAGGTCAAGTGTGGCTGTCCGGAGTCTCCTCAGGCCACATCCCCTCTTCTCAGGCCACAGCCCTCGCTGGCACTGTTCCATGCCCTCTTCCAGTCTTTTGGCCTGGCTGGAATGTGCTCTTGAATTGTAGGAATGCCTCCTGCTTACCTGGATGGAGGTGGGGTGAAAACCTCCTGACTTTAACATGGCTAGAATAGCCTGCTGTACAAAGGTAAGAGTTGCATTCATTGCTCCACCCACTTTTTTGCCTCTGGCCTCATCCACCATCAGCACATGGCCCCTGGAAGGTTGGTCAGGAGTGAATGTGGCCCTCAGACTAGAACGCAAAATTGTATCCCCCCCTAATAGTTCTACCCTGCATCTATGCAGCTGCTGTTTCTGATGACACATGCAGCCATCTGCTACTCAGGCCCTTCAAAATGTATAACCAGGCAGGAGAAGAGATGTTAAATTATATAAGGTTAATATGCTGCTGTTCTCAATTGTTATGACTCATGATAATTGAAGCATATTCTAGCCCTTCATTTATGTCTTGTTGCCAGCTCTCAACTTCATTAGAGATTTTAGTAAAAGATTGCTGAGAGCTCCAGATTTTTAATATTTGCTTTAACCAACTCCACCGCAGGGAATTTGAGGATTCTGGATGCTGAATATAAATTCTTCTGACTTCTTCAGATTGTGTGCCAGATCAGCCTATCCCATCCTGTGGTTTTGCCACACCTGTTGCTGTTTTTTTTTTTTGTAAAGCTGTTCTGAATTCTCTGCTAATATGTGTGCACTAGGGGGCAGCCCTAGACTAGCTGTTAGCAACTGGTGCCCTAGGCAAACCATGCAATCGGTGCCCCCATCTCCAAACCCCAAGGGCAGACCTAGGCTGTTTTTGATAAACTGGGAAACACTTTGCCCCTAAATTCTGTTTAATGTTTTTAAGCATATTTATTTAAACAGAGGCATAATTATTTAGTCTGTCCCTCTGTCTATCCATCTATCCAACCAATGTTTTTGAGATCAGATGATACAGAGACATGTAATTTTCAAAATAGATTTGTACACAACAGCTAGATAATATTTCACTCCAATTTCAAATAAAAGTGCATTAAAAATGTTAATTATAATTTTTATTATTACAAATCCAAAATCATCCATTACACTATCCTGCTTTAATTGTCATTACCGCCATATCCAATATAGAAATAATTAAGAAAACTCTTCAATGAACTTTAACCTGTCATTGCAAAATACTGCGAATCAAAAACTCTGTGCTCTTCAAATATGGCTTTTCTTGCTTTAAGTTTTGAAAATTCAGTCACCAGTTCTTTTTGATCCATTTTCCAGCTGTTCCATGTTCTAATGACATTGTGGCACTCTCAACAAGTCTCTCTTGCACCATTGTTAAACGCAGATGTGTTTTTATCAGTTTTAAGTTTGAGAAACTACATTCCCACTAGCTGTAGAAACTGGCAAAGTTAATGGAATCCATAGAGCTACAAAAATATTTGGAAAACTGTGAGTTTATTTTCATGAACAAACCTAATTTAATATGTCTTTTAATATCTTTAACCCTTTTTTAAAAAGATGTTTTTAACATTGTTTTAATGTATTTTAAGGTCTTTTTATGATGTTTTAAAGTGTTTTTAGTGTTTCTGTTTGCCGCCCTGGGCTCCTGCTGGAAGGAAGGGCGAGGTATAAATAAATAAATAAATAAATCTTCAGGAGTGGAATTTTTCTTAAGTTATCTTGACTTTGTGGACACTGCCACAAAAGGGTTACCATAGGCAGAGCTGGGCGAGTCACAAAAGGGCTGCTATAGGGGTGAGAATAATCCCAATATTTACTACTGCAAACAAAGCATTCATTTCACAGGAAGCTTAAAGACAAGTAACTTGCCCAAGAACCTTAATAAAAGATTGAGGTGGGGCATATGAACCCCCAAACATAAAGCCACTACTTTGTGGGCTGGATGGAACAACTATCAGGTCAATCCATAGTTGGCTACAGAATCATGCTGAGTGTGCTAATCAATGGTTCCTTGTTGAACTAGGGGAAGGCAACAAGCAGGGTACCACAGGGCTCAGTCCTGGGCTGAGGGCTCTTCAACATTTTTATTAATGACTTGGATGAGGAGGCGCAGGGAATGCTTAAGCAAGCAGAAATGTTTGTCCTGACACAGCAATCTCATTAATACTACATAGAACTGAAATAATGACATCTTCGTTTTATCTGTATTTTTTAATTTAATTTAATTTTTTTCCTCGAAGCTGGTACCCCCCCCTTAACTTGGTACCTTAGGTGACTGCCTAGTTCACTTAGGTACAGGCCGCCCATGACTAAGATGTACTGTTCTAGATTGCATATCCACCCTCATTAACAGACAAATTTGTCCAACAGTTCATTAGGGAAAGTAGGAACGGCATATGATTTTTCTGGCCAATCACAAATAAGCAATGATTTGTGATTTGTTCGCACATACACACATACACAATTTTTCAAATTCTGGGATCTTGGCTGACTGTCTCCTGCTCATCCCATTCCCCTCACTAGGGAAGGTAAGAGCTCAGAAGTGAGGTAAGAGCTCAGAAGCTTAATAAGGCTGAACAACTCTCAGCATCTTCTTGGCTTTAGAACTGCATCAAAATGGTTGACTGGAGCAGACATTGAGAACTGGCATTTAGCACTAGTGCAGAATACCTCTTGCAGGGACACAGTTTAGTGGGGTTTTCAGCCCTGGACAGTTATGTGTGTATTGGTGCTGACAAGTGGGTAAGGAAGGTTGGTGTGGTTTCCCCATGTAAGAGGCAGGCTGGTTTCATATATGCCCTGTCAGTTTTTGTGGTTATTTAATGGCTTTAATGGGAATCAAGTGAGAGGTCACAGTGAAGGAGGTGATCAAAGCCATCTGTTGTTGATAGAAGAGTGGGTTCCTGCAAGGATTGATAAGAGTGATTTTTTTAGTGCTTTATATAATCAAATTGCTATGAAATATGTGCACTTTAAGCATCTATAAATTCTTTTTGCACTTCATAGTATAGATTTATTAACTGCTATGTATTCTATTACCATAAGATGAAGCTCCTGGGAACTGTGTGTACTTTATACTTTTAGCCTCTATGAATTACTGCCACTTGGGGCTGGTTCACACTTATGATGGGACATACACAAGCATGTTGAGAGCATGTGGGGACTCATGGACAAGCACCACCATTACCGTATGTCACTTTAGTTTTTTAAAAAATTAAGCTAGTGTGGATTTTTCACATTCTGCAATGTTAAATTGAAAATACTCCCCCATGCCATTCTGATGCTGCCCATAAGCTCATTTCAAAACAAAACCTTACAAAACTTATAGTCCTGAACTAAGAATGCTTGCTTAACAACCCTCTCAATTTTCATGGTGATACACAAAAGTCAGAGAGAAGTGAGAGTTCAAAGTCTAAAAAGAGAGAGAAATAAACCCAGACCCCTTTTGAACTTTTTTCTCTGAGAGTTCTCATAATCTGTTGAAATTCATTTAAAATCAGCCATGTTCACAGAGTACCTGTAATCCTAATACTGACCTTGCCCCATACTCCAACCTTCATCTTCTGCAGTTTAAAGGTTAAAAAAATGCCTGGCTGATTTTTAATTAATTTAAGAAATTTTGGTTTGAATCCAATGATAACGCTGGGCATGCTCAGTAAGTACCAACTGTCAGTGTTCTAAAAGCCAGACTCACAGCTGCTTGGCTTGCCTAATCAGGGGGCCACACCCACACCAGACTGATTTCAGTTGAGACAGTCATGGCTTCCCTCAAAGAATCCTAGGAAGTGTAGTTTGTGAAAGGTGCTGAGAGGAGACTCCTGTTCCCTTAGAGAATGATTTAACAGTCAGCCACTCTGATTGAAGGTGTGTGAGGGGAACAGGGCATCTCCTAGCAACTCTCAGCACCCTTCACTAACTACACTTCCCAGGATTCCTTGAGAGAAGCTATGACTGTCCAAAGTGAAATAAAGACCTGGTGTGGATGTGGCCAGGGACAGCTTTGTTTTAAATAATATGTTTTCTTTAATAATATGTTTTTAACCCTTTTTTTAAAAAAAATATGTTTTTAAAGCTTTTTAAAAATGTTTTTAATGTTGTTTTGTTTTAATGTATTTTAAGGCCTTTTTATGATGTTTTAAAGTGTTTTTAGCATTTCTGTTTGCCGCCCTGGGCTCTTGCTGGGAGGAAGGGCGGGATATAAATCAAATAATAAATAAAAATAATATAAAAAATAAATTTGGGTGGGAGGCTACATGTGCCTGCTGTAGAATAAAAAGGTGAGGAAAACTCTGAAAAGCAATGATACTGTTCACAATGTTTTCCTTTTGAAAAAGAAAGGGGCTTCCCTTCTGCCCAGTGCCCACCCACCCAATCTCCTCCCCCTCCCCTCCCTGCCCCTCTCCCAGGTCAGTGTTGGACTACGACCTGGGAGACCAGGGTTCGAATCCCCATGCAACCATGAAGCTCACTGGGTGACTTTGGGCCAGTAACTGCCTCTTAGCCTTAGAGGAAGGCATGGTAAAACCACTTCTGAATACCATTTACCATGAAAAACCTATTCAAAGGGTCGCCATAAGTCAGAATTGACTTGAAGGCAGTCCATTTCCATTTTCAAACATGATTGCACAGAAATAAATCCCATTGAACTCAAAAAATATGCAAATGATCAAACCCACCCTCCCTTCTCCCTCCTATCCCTTCCCTCTTGCCCCTTCCCTCCCCCTTCCAATCCCCTTCCCCTCCTCCCCTTCCCCTTCCTCCTCCTCATGATCAGTTTTACCTATCTTAAGCATGATTGCATGGAAGTAAATACCATTGAACTCTATAAGCATGCAAATGATCAAACCTGCCCTGCCCTCCCCCTTCCTTTGCCCCCTCCAATATGCTTCTTCCCCTCCTCCTCCTCTCCCCCATAGTCAGTTTTTCCTATCCTAACCATGATTGCATAGGAGTAAATCCCATTGAACTCAATAAGCATGCAAATGATCAGACCTGCTTTTTCCCTCCTTCCCCTCTCCTCTCCCTTCCTCCTCCCCTCCCCTCTTCCTTCTTCCTCTTCCCCTGCCCACTCCAGCCCTCCCTCCCTCCCTCCCCCCCTGGTCAGTTTTACCTATCCTTAACATGATAGTATGGGAGTAAATCACACTGAACTCAATAAACATGCAAATGATCAAACCTGTCCTTCTTCTCCCCTCCCCCTCCTGCCTGCTCCCATCCCAGTCCTCCCCTCTGCCTTTCCTCCCCTCCCTCCTCCTCCTCCTCCCCTCCCCATCCCCTGTGGTCAGTTTCACCTATCTTAAGCATGATTGCAGGGGAGTAAATCCCACTGAACTCAATAAGCACCCAAATGATCAATCCATTTTCAGCTAACTTGGACCTGATCCCATTTCTTACCTCCCAGATTAAAAAAGCAGAGAAATTCACTAATAGGCAAAAAAAACCTTGCAGTTTAAGAATGTAGCTATAGCCCACAGATATTTCTATCAAACTTTAAAAAGCAGGGAAATTGGGCAGCTATAGTGAATGCACCAGGGGAGCAGGAGACCTGAACTCCTCTCTGAGATATTGGACTGCCCTACAAATTTGTCAAAGTGCCAACACAATTTGGGTTGGTCTTTCACAGTCCAATTCACTTCCTGCGTAGCTTGGAAGAATTTGGTAACATGTGCCTCTGAGAATATGGTGAGTGGTGGCAACACCTTCAATCAGCCCAAATAATAGAAAGAAGACATGTGTTGTGCTGATCTTGTTTTAGCAGGGAGGAAGCAACATTATTAAGACAGTTGATATAGTTCAGATGGTCACTTTAAATATGTCTGTTTTTAGTAAATTTTCCTATAGGAAATCATTTTCTTTTGTTTCTATTTCTGTGAATATGTGAAATACAGCAACACTTTGCCAAATTTACACTAAAATATCTCCAAACATAATTGTGGAATAATGACACCGACTTCTGCAGAATAGTCTCCAGTGGATCTCAGGAGTGTCTCAATTTGCACAAGATAAAACAGTGGGAGGTGAAATATATTCTAGCAAAAGTCTAGGTGTGCTCTATATTTTTAATTGCCTGTGTCCACCTTGCCTTAAATAAAGTGGTTTAAACATAGCAGGCTGAAAACATGCATCATCATTTTTCCAACAGCTAGAGTCATTGCTGAAGTAGCAACATAATGTAATCAGTCTGGTTTTACATCAAACTGCAGTTTCAGATTCAACTGTTAATGCACCCAAAACATAAATAGAACATAACCTCCAATTTGAAACACAAAAGGCTGTCTTCATCATCATATGACATTGACCAATAAAAAGGCTTTGAAATTAATAAAAATAAATTTGACACAGATTTCTGGGATGAACAATGAGAGAAATAAAATTTTCTAGTTTAGATCCTCTACAGAAACATTAGTAACACAGGAAAGAAGCAAAGTAAGAAGAACACCAACAAACATACAAAAATATAATTCTCCATCTTTGGAGATGGCAGGTGTTGCCACCACTCACCATATGCTCAGAGGCACATGTTACCAAATTCTTCCAAGCTACACAGCAAGTGAATTAGACTGTGAAAGACCAACCCAAATTGTGTTTGCATTTTGACAAATTTGTAGGGCAGTCCAATATCTCAGAGAGGAGGTCAGGTCTTCTGCTCCCCTGGTGCATTCACTATAGCTGCCCAATTTCCCTGCTTTTTAAAGTTTGATAGAAATATCTGTGGGCTATAGCTACGTTCTTAAACCACAAGGTTTTTTGCCTATTAGTGAATATATATACAGATCACAAATACAAGTTATAAATAATATCTAGCGTTTGGAGCAGGTTGGAGTGCTTATATGTACTGAATAATTGTTTCTAGCCTATTGCTCTTTGGGGACTTTAAATGGGATTTGCAGAAACATGTTTTGAAAGTATAAGATCTGAAATGTACTCTTATAAACTGTTATTTTCAAATTTCTCTAGAAGAGAGAATTAGGGGATGGTTCCTAGAACAAATCAGGCTTTCCTAATTCATCTGTAACACTTATGCTTGAGAATAAATTATTATTATTATTATTATTATTATTATATTCCACCCTTCCTCCCAAAGTTAGCACATCTGAGACAGGTGAAATTATTGTTTCTAGGTATTTATTGAGAAATATTAGAGGGGGCTGCACTGCACTGAAGCAATATTGGCTGTCTTTTTTCTTGTTATGACAGTTGGAGACATACTTTAATTAGCAGACATTAATTCTTTCTGCTGGTATATAATTAGGAGGCAACTTAGGACTTTGGTCTACTTAGTTAATTTATTTTATTTTGTCTCACAGCTTCAAACAATACACTGTAACTTGCTCACTTGGGAGAAGCAGAAATGGAATATTAATATATTTGGTGCTTTATTAAGAATAATAGTAAATAATATCTTTGGCCATCTGTTTAAACACCCAACAAAAAAGACAGCCTAAAGGGTGCAATCTTATACTTGAGATCTGTTATCTGATGGGCTGTAGGATTTGGTAGTGTTGTGACACAGGTTGGGAGGGGAGGCATTGATGAGGGCAACACCGACTTTGAGGACTGGGGCAACAAGCTGAGGGAGGGGTTGAGCAGTGAGGAGAGCTCACAGCACACCCAGACCCCTGGCACTATCAATTCCACCCCTCCCCAATCCTGGACCCCCTGATGGAGCACAGCCTGAACTGTCAGAGACTGCTCCATTAGGCACGCCCCCACACTGCCTTGTCAACCTGACATTCCCCAGCTGAGTGCCTCATAGCTTCCCACGCTCAAGCAGACAGATAGCCCCCTCGAGTCAGAGGGGGAAGCTGAGGTCCAGCCCCCATCACCCCATGCTCGGAGGCTTCAGAGATGGGAAGTTCAACAGATGGAGTTGAGGAGGAGCCATCATTTACACGTGAAAGCCAAGCCTACTTAAGTGGACTCAGGGGAGGCGTTAGTTGCGGAGTCAACATCTGGGAGCCATGAAGACATACTTAGTCAGAGTTAGTTCAGGGCAAAAGTTCCTAGAAAGCATAGAGCGGTTAATGAGCCGCAAAGCTTTTGATATATCTATAACTTTAATAAAAAGAGAGAAAATTACTGATGCAACTGCAACTGGGTCTTTCAACTTCAGTTTAACTCAGCCACCACTTCCTCCAACCGAAGCCCCCATGACTGAAAGAGTGGAAGCGAGTGGTGGAGCAGGGAAGGACATTCACAGAGCCGTCAAAATCTTGATAACCAAAGTTCAGAGCCTCTGAACTGAAACCCAGTCTCTTCAAGCCGAGAATCAAGCCTTGCACCTCCAGATGACCCAGCTAGTGACCCAGTGGATACCCACACAGCAAGCACAGGGGGCCATCCTGCCCGCACCAGCACCCCAAATCAAGTCTCTGGTGGGAATGCCCACCCACTACAGTGCAAAAGTGGAGCAATTTGCCACGTTCCTATCCCAGTGTGAGCTTTCCATACGAGTGTGGCAGTCGGAATTCCCTAATGACGATGTGAAGGTGGCATTCATCATTAGCCTCTTGGAAGGGGAGGCTGCACAGTGGGCCACCCCTCTGTTGCTTTGCAACAGACCAGTTTTGACCTGGTATATCGCTTTTGTAGACGCCATGGCCAAGATCTTTCAGGACCCCCAGAGATGATAGACTGTCCCACCAACTGGGAAACCTATGACAGGGAAAGAACTCTGTGGGGACATACAATAATACCTTTTGTTTCCTGGCCCAGGAAACAGACTTTAACGACTTTGGGTTAATGTTTTTATATCACAATGGGCTCGATTCTGAAGTGCTAGATGAGTTGGTGCGTGCCCAGCAGCCAAGTACTTTCCCAGAACTGTTCCAGATAGTGCTCACAGAGAGACAGTTGGCTAGAGGGGCAACAGCAGGAGCACAAAGTGGAGACGGCACACTCTTTACCTCCTTTACCACCCCCACATCCGCAATCCCGCTGGTGTGGGAACCTCAGCATTGTCAGGGGTGGAGCCCATGCAGTTAGGGGGCGTGCACCCGCATCTGACGGAGGTGGAAAAGGAGAAGCGGCAAAAAGGACTGTGTCTATACTGCAGGAAGGCTAGACATGTGGCCAAGGCATGTCCCTCTAAGTTGGAAAAGGCTCCTGTACAGGAAAACTTCAAATCCCAGCCCTTGTAGAGGTCCATCAGCTGTGATCGACTGTAAGCCAGCAACCTCAAGATAAGCCTCTCCTACTGAAGTCCACTTTACACTTGCCAGTCCATCTAGACTTGCCTACAGAGCAAGAAGTCCAGGTGTTTGCAATGGTGGTTTCTGCCGTGTCTAGCAACTTTATGGACCTGGAATTTACCAAAAGACATAACATGCCAGTCATTGAGCTCGAGTCACTAATGTCCATGGAGACCATAGACAGACAGCCACTAAAGTCAGGAGTTGTTGCCAGGGCCACAATCCCACTGAGGGTGGAGATACCAGGCCAAGTGGAATGGATATCCTTCTATCTAGCTGCCTTGCCCTTCCTCCCTGTGGTGCTGGGCATGACCTGGCTGGCACAGCACGATCCTGTCATCTCTTGGAAAAAGGCTACCATGACATTTCAATCAGACTACTGCAGGCGGCACTGCCAGCTACCTCTCTGCCCGGGAAGCCGCATCTCCCTGTAAAGTACAAGGACTTTAAAGACGTGTTTGACAAAAAGGAAGCTGACCAGCTGCCCCCCCCATCACCCATACGACTGTGCCATAGACTTAATGCCGGGAGCTAGCATCCCTTCGGGGCACATCTGTTCCCTTTCAGAGCTGAAGCTGGTGGCACTGAGGGAGTTTATAGAGGGTTCATTTACAGAGAGGGTTCATATGGCCATCCAAATTCCCTGCTGGAGCCCCGTTGCTGTGTGTTAAGAAGAAAAATGGGGAATTATGTCCTTGCCATGATTATAAGCAGTTAAACCAGATTACCATCCCCAACAGTTACCCCCTGCCTCCCATCAGTGAGATGTAAAAGCGCCTACGTTCAGCTAAAATCTATACCAATCTTGATTTATGTGGAGCTTACAATCTAGTTGGAATCAGGGAGGGGGATGAGTGGGAAACTGCTTTTAAGACCTGCTATGGACACCTCAAATATATGGTAATGCCATCCGGGTTGTCAAACACTCCAGCTATCTTCCAAAATTTCATGAATGATATTTTCCGGGACTACCTAGACAGCTTTATGATAGTCTATTTGGATGATATCCTTATTTACTCTGACTCTTCCGAACAGCATGAGGTGCATGTGAAGGCAGTGTTGCAGAGACTGAGAGAGCACCAACTGTGTACACCAAGGTGGAAAAATGCTGGTTTTATTTGACCACTCTGGATTTCCTGGGTTACCGCATCTCTCCCACAGGAGTTGAGATGGACCCGGAGAAGGTGCACTGTGTGCTCTCTTGGCACCCCCCCCCCCCAAAAAAAACCCAAGAAGGACCTACAGCATTTTCTGGGATTTGCCAACTATTACCAGAGCTTCATCGCAGCCTTCGAACCTGACCACCCCCCTTACTGACTGTCTTAAAGGTTCTGGACCTTTTCTTTGGTCTGAAGCGGCTCAACAAGCATTTGAGGAGCTGAAGCAGCTGTTTTCCTCAGAGCCCATACTCCAGCACACAGACCCCCAGCAACCTTTTGTTGTGGAAAGTGATGCATCAGACGTAGCCATTGGAGGGGTGTTATTACAGCCAGCCAAAAAAGGGGGGTTACAACCCTGTGCTTACTTCTCTAGAAAGCTGTCAAGTGCTGAGAGGAACTACATGGTTTGGGAGAAAGAACTACTGACTGTATGTGATGCATTTGAGACCTGGCAACATCTGTTGGAATGGGTGCCGCATGAAGTGGAAGTTTATACTGACCACCAAAACCTAGAGAGCCTAAAGACGGCTCAAAAACTGAATCAGCGACAAGTGCAATGGGCACAGTTCTTCACTAGATTCCACTTCTGCATTAATTACATTCCCCAGGCACAGAACCACCGGGCTGATGCCTTGTCTCGCAAGCTGGAGTACAAGGACACCCAGGCAACAACACAACTACATCACATCATCCCTTTAGAAAAAATGGCTGCTGTCAGCTGCCCCGATCCTTGGTTCCAGGATTTATGCAGAGCCCAAGAGCAAGACCCGTTTGTTCAGGAGCTGGCGTGAGAATTGGCGCAACCATCGCATGTCTGTGCGCCTGGGTTCTCTTGAAGAGGAAGGATGCTCTATCACTATGAGACCCTGTACATACCTCCAGGAGAGTTGCGAGCCAAGGCCCTTCACTAATATCATGATACCCCCACTGCAGGACATTTTGGGGTGTTTAAAACTTTGCAAGTGGTCATGCAGGACTTTTAGTGGCCAAGGATTAAGCATGATGTAGAAAGATATGTTCAATCCTGCCCTATGTGCATGAGGGCAAAACACACCCTGGGGTGACCAGCGGGTTTGCTGGAGCCTCTTCCCACGCCCGAGGGTCCCTGGCGACTGGTGACACTGGACTTCATCACAGACTTCCCAGGGTAAAACAACTGTTTTGGTGGTCATGGATGCTTTCAGTAAGATGTCTCACTTCATTCCCTGTACAGGACTGCCTACTGCCTGAGAGACTGCCCAACTGTTTGTGGAAAATGTTTTTCAGATCCACGGACCCCCACCAATTTGGTCTTGGATCTTGAAACCCAGCTGACAGCTCGATTCTGGCATGCATTATGGCAGCTGCTACAGAGCAAATTAAAGCTATTGTCTTTGCATCACCCCCAGATGGATGGGCAGACAGAAAAAGTGAATGCCACCTTGGAGCAATATCTCCACTGTTATGTAAGCTACCAGCAGGACAACTGGGTGTCCTTACTACCCCTGACTGAATTTGCCTATAATAATTCTGTGCACGCCTCTACTCAGCAGGCGCCATTCTTTGCCAACTTTGCTTACCACCCACGTACTTTTGCCACCCCCGGCTCTAATCCAGCCATCCCAGCGATGGCAGAGTTTGTGCAAGAATTGCAGGCAATGTAGCAGTTGGTGCAAGAGCAAGTCTTGCAGGCAAAAGCTGACTACAGATGGGTGGCGGACCAACACTGCCAGTCTGGCCCAGAGATACAGGTTGGTAACAAAGTGTGGCTTTCCATACAATATTTGTCCACACTATTTCCCAGCCAAAACCTAGAGGCTCAGAGACTGGAACCCTTTGAAGTGGAGGCTCAAATCAACCCAGTGGCATTTCATCTATGTCTCCCCACTTCTTTAAAGATCCATCCTGTCTTCCATCGCTCCCTGTTTACCCACAGAAGCTGCCAGACCCCTATCGAGCACCCAAAGCTCCTCCTCGACCTATACTAATCGATGGACAGGAGGTGTTCGATGTGGATCAGATCCTTGACTACCACTGGTGCCAGGGAAAGTTACAGTACCTGATTAATTGGATGGGGTTGTGTCCAGAGGAGAGATTGTGGGAGGTGGTGACCGATGTGCACATGCCAGATTTGGTGAGAGAGTACCATGAAACTTACCTGGACAAGCCCAAATCTCCAGGGTGGGGGGGAAATCGGCATGGGAGGGGGAATGATGTTGTGACCCAGGTTGGGAGGAGAGGCATTGATGAGGGCAACACTGACTTTGAGGACTGGGGTGACAAACTGAGGGAGAGGTCAAGCAGCAAGGAGAGCTCACAGCACGCCCAGAGCCCTGGCACTATCAATTCAACTCCTCCTGATCCTGGACCCCCTGCTGGAGCACCACCTGAACTGTCAGAGACTGCCCTGTCAGAGACTGCTCCATTAGAGATGCCCGCCTCGCCCGCGCCAGAGGTGCTGCCTTGTCAACCTGACATTCCCCAGCTGAGTGCCCCACAGTTTCCCATGCTCAAGCAGCAGATAGTTCCCACTAGTCAGAGGGGGAAGCTAAAATCCAGCCCCCATTGCCCCACGTGTGGAAGCTTCAGAGATGGGAAGTTCAACAGATGGAGTTGAGGAGGAGCTGTCGTTTATGCACGAAAGCCAAGCCTATTTAAGTGGACTCAGGGAAGGGGTTAGTTGCGGAGTCAACATCTGGGAGCCACAAAGACATGCTTAGAGTTAGTTCAGGGCAAAAGTTCCTAGAAAGCATAGAGAGGTTAATGAGCCACAAAGCTTTTGATATATCTATAACTTTAATAAAAAGAGAGAAAATTGCAGACGCAACTGTGACTGCGTCTTTTGACTTCGGGCAGGACAGGTAGAAGCCCCATTGCACCAGGAGGATTCCAAATACACTTGCAGAACATCTCAAGTACACTGGCAGAACACACTCTACCAGCAAAGGTACTCTACTGGAACAGCTGAAATGAGACAGAGTTGTAAACAGCACAGAGGATCACACTTAATGCTGTATCCTAGGCACACATAGACACACACCATTAACAGCACAACTTTACACAAGCTAAGACCTGATGGGAAAAATTTCCCTCCAACTTTTCATTTGACTTCTTTGGGGAGAGGAATTACAAAATAGATAACTTTGACTGCTTGGGAAACAAATGTTTGCCTACCTGGCTTGGTCTTGAACTCTGGCCCCCAGAAGGCTATATGTAGTCTTTGCAGGCCTCCTGTCCAGAGAACTGTATTGATGTTGTGTGGGCTCTCCTCCCTTCCCTGTGTTTATGTATGTGTATGTTTGTGTGTGCGTATGGTGCTCCAAAAGAGTGTGTGAGGGTAAAGGCATTTGAATACCACTGTAGGGTATACTTGAGGTCTGGTAGCAGCAATGGGTGGGAAAATTTCCAGTTCTTTATGTTTTTCATACAAAATTTTCCAGTTCATAAATAACAATGAATGGATGAAAACTGCAAATACAATATTAGGAAAGCTTGGCACTTTCAACATTTGTGGCTTTTTTACTTTTATATAATAAACAAAATATGCTGATTTAGGTCACTCAGTCATCAGAAAACTTTCCTATGCAAATTAATATTTTCCTATGAAAATTACCTTAATTTGCTTCGGAACATTTTCCAGCAGACCCATATCACTGAGTGGTAGTAGCAGGATAGTTGCTCACTTTGCCTCTGGGACAGTGGATTGAAGTTGCTGTGGCATTGTTTTGCATGTGGAGTGTGTATGTGATGGTGAAGTGATGTGTGCTGTGGGGCTATGTCATTATTGTCCAGTTCTGTGGATGCTTTAGGTTTGCAGGAGAAGCAGGCAGTGTCCAGTCTTGAATATGAGTGAAGCATACAGGATCTTAAATACCTCTAAGAGGCCCTTCTAAGACAGCTACAGGAGAAATTGACTCTGCAGGGAGCTAAACCCAACTGAATCCTTATATAGGCTGACCAGGCCTGAAGTGTGGTTCCTCCCCAGAGGAGCTGTCTAGCTGGTTAAAGAACCATCATCTTATTTTCTGCAAAGTTTAGTATTATTTTTACTAATATTATATACAGCATATATGCCAAAATGCCAAAGGGGACTAACTCGTCCTCTTGAGTTGGAGAATACTAGCAAGGCTGTATCCTCCAGCCAGGATGGCCCTGAACAAGGTATTTGTGGTTCTTCCTTTCAGGTAAGTGCACTGAACCCTGGCCTCAGCCACACACAGCAAGGTCCCTGGGTCATAGTCATAACAGTTATGAGGTTATGGAGTGAGGTATGTGGGTGGCGGCAGCACAGTTCCTGACTGATTTCCAGGGATGCTATGGGGATGTCTGTCATTTCCCCACTGTTTTTAAATTTTAAGATTGTGCACGGTTTTTACCCTGTTCCTCTGCCCCCCCACCCCCACCCCGGGCTGAGTGCCTTTTGGATATTGTTGCAGTTCCACCGGTGAGCAGTAAATCTACTCCCTAGCATAATTAATATAAAGGCTGGTTTTTCCCAAGTTTCCAACGTATCCACTAACTTAATATTTTATGTGTGTATGCTAATTAAAAAATTTGTCAGGCAAATGAGCCAAGGTTCATGGATAAAATCTGTTCTGTAGTTAGCTCCTGTGTGCTCATTTTCTTTGTGGTTACTAGTGTGTCTCCTAATAAATGAACAACTAATTTAAACAAACGTATATTAGACAGATTTCACATATATGTGGCATCATATGTCAGATTTAACCAAATGTTTATATCATTTCCTCTATATAAGCTGTTATAGAGTAATAATGTACTCAATATGATGATTACAGTGAATGGTTTGCTTTTAATATAATTGATGTATGTCCGCTTTAACAGTGAATTGTAACAAAACTGATATATTTCCTATTATAAGCATTCATTTTAAAATGTTTAATTCTAGCAGACTCCAATTCTCTAGATATTTTTTAAAAATAAACAGTTTGCATCTGTTTTCTCTGAGTTCCTATTCTTTGTCCCATTTCTTTTAATTTATCTTCTAACTATACACACTTACCTCATCAAGATAACATCTCTGTGTGGAGTAACATGTTTGAGTTCAGTTACTCCATGATTGTCAGCTGAACATAAGAACGTCCTCCATTGTTGTACACAGTGATGTGTGATGAAAGCACTGTCTGCAGTGTTTAATTCATCATGGCTGCTTCACATGTTGCATTTGTCATGTGATAAATATGCATGTATGGTATTTTTGCCTTTTATATCTCTCTCACCCGCACAACTCCTCTTTTTAGAAAACTAATCTAAATACTTTTCATAGTCCTGATGGAACTGTCCTCTTTTAACATTTATTTATTTATTTATTTATTTATTTATTTATATCCCGCCCTTTCTCCCAGTAGGAGCCCAGGGCAGCAAACAAAAGCACTAAAAACACTTTAACACATCATAAAAACAGACTTTAAAATATATTAAAACAAAAAACCCATTAAAAACATATTAAAACAAAATATCTTTAAAAATTTTTAAAAGCTTTAAAAACATCTATTTTTTAAAAAAAGGTTTAAAAACATATTAAAAAGAAATTCCACACAGACACAGACTGGGATAAGGTCTCTACTTAAAAGGCTTGTTGAAAGAGGAAGGTCTTCAGTTAGGCGCTGAAAAGATAACAGAGATGGCACCTGTCTAATATTTAAGGGGAGGGAATTCCAAAGGGTAGGTGCCACTGCACTAAAGGTCCACTTCCTTTGTTGTGCAGAAAGGACCTCCTGATAGGATGGTATCTGCAGGAAGCCCTCACCTGCAGAGTGCAGTGATCAACTGGGTATATAAGGGATAAGATGGTCTTTCAGGTATCCTGGTCCCAAGTTGTATAGAGCTTTGTACACAAAAACTAAAACCTTGAACTTAGCCTTATCTTAGATGTGGCTGCAAAGGAATCACAGCAGAGACTGGATGGAGAAAGCTAAAGGGCTTGTGTGTTCATACTTCCTCTTCTTCCCCCTTCCTTGTAGAGCTCTGAGAATTCAGGTCTCATGGGGAAAATCAAAATGGTGGCCATGCAGCAGTTTTTGGCTTTACAGGTAAAAAAGTGAATCTAGCATTCAAGGTCCCAGCTCCTTCTCTCCATTTAGATTCACCTTCTGAAAATATGTAAACTCCTGCTGATGTTCAGTGTTTGGTTCAGATCTAGGGACAAAGGATTAACATCTTTCTCCTAGCGCCACAGCCACAATTTACATTCAGGGCTACTTTAAATTTTAAAAAAAGGAACATTAGACATATCCAGTCATATTCACCTGAACATGGGAGATGTAAAACTGGGGATGCAGCCAGGGGCACACACAAACAAACCCCACCTCCAGTGCCCCTGTGTGCATCACTCTGCCAGCTCAGTTTCCAACCTTTCCTATGCTGAGTGGGTAAGGTCTGCAGGGGTGCTTTTTCGCAATTGTGCAGAAGATTCTCTTTGTGTTCAAGTGAATGTATATTAAGCCCCATGCAAACCTTCCCCACTCAGCACAGGGATGGTCAGGGACCAAGTGGCCAAGGTATGTGGCATGCATAACCTCGTGCCTGCTGCTCCTGAAATTTCACATTAAGGCATTGATGATGATGATGATTAAATTTTTCTTCCACCCTTCTTCCCAAAGAAGTCAAGGGTGGCAAACAACAGCCCATCCACAACACCTCCATCATAAAGCATAATACCTGAACAAGTCTAATGTCTCATTTAGTTTGGTCCTAACTTTGGATAGGATAGGGCTGCACAAGCATGGAAATTTTCACAATTCTATTAATATAGTAAGATACAGTTTATTCATATTTACACTATTGCAGAGAACTAGCGTGATGGGCTAATAAGGGCACATGGTCTACTTGCCCCTTGAACCTAAAGGACACTGTTAACAAACACTACAAGTTGCTAAACTAGTGTGGGATGATGCCAACAGATCCAAATGAGCATGAATAACCATTCTTGAAGAACAGACATAGAGAAAGCTTCCTTCTCTACAGATGTATCTAATTTTCCCTCCCTACCACCAAGGATAATTCTGGGAGAACAGCATAATTCTGTGGGAAGTTTGCTATACTATTTTAAGCCTATATTCTTCTTTCAAGTTGATACACATAATGTTCCCTATGCCATAGTTTTACTCTTTTCTCAATTTTCCGGGGCATAGCATTCAAGTTCCTTCCTTCTTTTTTTTTCTTGTTGAGCATATAGTTGTTCCTGAGGATAAGGAAGTTCTAATACTTATTCTGTCATCTTGAGGGGCAGGGGATGGCCTTATGTGGCCTAAGATACCAGCAAGGTAATTTACAGAATGAACACAGCAGAGGAGGCAAAATTACCTGTGCTACATATGAATCAGCATGTTAAGCAGTGCAGTGATCCCAGTACACTTACACAATACAGCAAAAGTTTGTTTATTGCAAGACACACTTTCGGGTTTTTGCAAGAGGCAAAATATTTTCCATATTGTCACTGAACTCTGAGGATCATTTTTTGTGCTGCATTTCCGTACTATCTGGTGTGCATTTTAATTAGAGTGCAGGTTTGTGATAATAATAACTAATATTAATATGTACTTGTCAAAAGATTATATAGCTATCAAGGACAGCCATTTTTGTGTTACATGTGGTAATGAGCAATGTGTTCATATTTTACGTTGGGTTGGGGTGAGAACAAAATCTTGGTAGGAAATGTTTGCAAACTGCTCTAGAAATGCATGAAGTGAGATCGAAGGCGTTAGCATCAGCCAACAGTAGCCAAAATGGCTGTATATACATCTACTAAATCAGCCTTCATATTACCTTATAAGAGGAGGAACTGGGGCTTTCCAGCTTCACCTTGAAGTAAGGTGAAAATCTGTAAAACCAGTTTGACCAAAGCATAGAGTGGGAAAGATTGTACATCTGTATTGCAAATAACAATGGCAGTATGAAGTTATTCCCCCCATTGTTCTGATGGAAAAGCTGTCTATCTTTAGTCCAAGATCATTAAGTTCTTCACTAGAGGCTCTGCTCCTAATAGTTCTGCCTTCAGAGAATGGGTGGGCAACAACTGGAGATATGGCTGTTTCTGTGATGATGTCGTATTTCTGAAATACTCTTGAAAGAAATTGTTGTGGCACAGTCTCCTTCAGTTTAGATAGCAAGTTGGAATAGTTTTGCTTTTGCTTCTGTGCTATTGCTTTTTTGATTAAGCATGTGATGTTTTATTTTATTATAGTTGTTTATTCTCTGCTTATAAGTAGCTTTGAGGGCTATTAAGGCGCAAAGCAGTATATAAGTAAATTTTGTTCTAACTTGACCTGTTACAAGCAGATAATGCAGAAACTCCTTCAAATAAGATAAATGTAAATGTTTTCAATACTCTGAAAAGAAATGCATTTTTAAATGGCATTGCTTCTTGCAACAATTTGAGCATGGGATCCAAAAATGTATTTTACTTATGCATACCTTTTCCCTCTTCTTCTGTTAATCTGGTCTAAATATTAATGTTCCTGCAATCAAAATGATGTGACTCATTTCAGTACCTAGATTGCCAGACAGCTTGTTGTTTTACTGTTAATTAGTTAATAATTGTATAAAAAGATTATTGCATGTTCACATAATCCATTTTCTGTATAATTGCTTCATTTATTATGTAATCCTTAGATGGTTCCTTGTCTCTTAATTAAATGCAAATATTTGGCCAAATGACATGCCACTTCTTGAGTTAACTGTTTGCATGCTACTATAGTTAAATATACAAATAAATTATTTTAACATGTCAATCAAGCCTTCTTGTATTCTGTCAAATATATGTATATTGAAATAACACTATTTGATAAACTTTTCAGATTGCATGAAAAGTTCTGAATGTCATACAGTGCAATTCAGTGCATGTATACTGAGAAACAAGACAATTAAGAATACAGTCTCAATTGCTTTAATAAAATCAGTACCAGTATATAATTCTCACAGTCCCAAGTCCATGCAATCATGCGATTGGGAGCATCATGTTGTTTCCACTGTGTACCAGAGCAACGTCTGAAGCTAAAAAAAAAAAGGGCATTAGAACAAGAAATAAGGGGCACACTCAAAAGAATAAAATGTATTTGTCCTAAAAGTGTGTGGCTTCCACAGGACTGGACAGCTATAGATAATTAATGCATTTTCCATTTTCTTTTTAGTTTTTCCATTCTCCTGTAGATTTTTCCCAGGGTAAGGAAAAACAAAGCAAAAAAACACTACAAATGATATGTCCCTGGGTGAGCTCCAAATGCCCATTGTGGCTCCCCGAGGGAAGACAGATTGCTGCTTTTAATACAGACTGGAGCTCATCCACACTTTAATTGTGATTTCATCTTCTGAACAGCAATTGTTTTTCAGAAAAGACCTGAAATATGAGCCACCTCTTTGATTATTCATATTAAACTGTAATTGGATCATATTTCTCAAGAGCGTACTTCTTCAGAAAGGCATTGAGAAGACATAAAACTGGATAAATTTTGAAAGATTAAGTCAGAAGAAAGTGCTGGATATGCAAATATTATAAAGCAGATATGTTACATATATGTCTGAGCATATAGAAATTTTGGGTGTGGACGTTAAGAAGGACTAAAGGTGTAATAGATGTGGAGGTACCATTAGACCCTGTTAGAGTCTTAGTAGGTTATATGGAAGGAATTATGCTCAGAAGAACAAAGGGAATTATTATTTATTTCAAGCAGGAAAATTTTGAGTAGCCCAGTATTCGAAGAGAAATAAAGTACCTGAATAAATGGATTTGGAAATAAAGTGTTGGATATTGAATAAATCTGCAAAACTAATTTATTGGATTAAAAAAAATAGAGAGGAGGGAGGGAAGCAGGCTAAAATGAATTTTGAGATTTGAAAAAAATATTATGGTTAAAAAATCCTCTTTAGGGGTTATGAATTAGATCCTAAATCCTATAAATAATTATGGAAGAGCTGTTAGAATGAGTGATCTTTTAAATATAGTTATTTTGAATGTTGTATTTGTAAAAGAGATTTGTGTTATGAATTTGTTTTCTTTTGATGATATGTCTAACTTTTGATATTAATAATAATGTTAATAAAACACACACACAAAAAGATGTCCTGGACTATCTCAGAATCACCGACATGCTTTTCTCTGTTATGTTTCATGCAAAACCTAACACTAGAGCAGTTCATACGTCATAGGTCAACTTACAGGCAACACAGGTCTCTGTGACATTACAACAGATTATTAGGCATGACTTCTCAAGTGACGATGCCGTTGCAACAACCTGGCATGCCCCCTGGGACCAATTAAATAGGAGTGGGGCGGGCTCACTGCTTGCGCAGGAACTGCCTCTCAGATCAGGATTGGGCAAGCAAGCGGCTGCTCCGTCACATAGCCAGGGGAGCAACTTCAGTCTGCTTGCACCTGCATAACTGCTGGAGCATCCTTGACAACAAGAGAGGAGACACATTGGCCAGTTCTTCCCCAGTCTTCTCCTCCAGTCTCACCATCTGTTCATCCCTTCCTGGAGGTGGTGCTGGGGACTGCTCAGGAGGGCTGATAGATTCTAGAGGTGTGGTAGAAAGGGTTCATTGGCCTGGCCTGTCTCTTCAATAGCTAGCGGCGGCTCAGGGTGGGGTTGTCACTGACCAGACTACTGATGTCTTCTCTGGTTTCAGGCCCTTCTCTCTGCAGACCACTAGGGCCCACCCCAGGGTACCAGATGGATTTTCTGGTATGGCATACCACTCTGAAAAGTTAAGTCCTGTAAATATGGAGTAGCCACCTTTTTTTCTAGCAGAACTCCAGTACCTTTAAAAGCTCTATAATTAGAAGAAATCCAGCAGGTGAAGCTTTCCCCATCACTGCATGTCTATGCTTCAAAAAGACTTACCTGCAGAATTTCTGCCTGTTTCCTGTGCCTTCAAACAGTTGAATGACCTCTTTAAAATCTCAACGGATGGAAAGAAGAGGCCTCCTCAAAAAATAGTTTTAACAGACACATCTAAAAATAATTAAGCTAAGACACACAACTATATAGCTCATATCTCCGCCTTCCCTCTTGCACCATTTTAAATTTTTGTCATTGGATAACACACTCATTTTGTAACTTCTTTCTATGAGGGAGTCATTTCTATATTGATATTTTTGCACATCTTATAGAATCTCTACATTGTGAAGAATTCTAGGGCACTCAGTTCATATGGAACAGTAGCAAGATAAACTGAGATTTTCTATTGCCCTGCATAAACTGAGAGCGTACCTTAAACTATCCCCAACACTGCCCAGTGGTTGTGCAGTGCAAAGAAAGACTGATAGCCATGAGGAAGCTTTCTAGGGAAACATGTTCTTGTGCACACATGCACCATCTACCATGGTGATTTCTTCCCCTCATTGGGGAACTCCAGCATTTCCCAAAACATAGGGTGAAAACCACTGGGTCACCAGAACAGCGGTAAGCATTGTGTAAATTATTTTGATGTAGCATACACCACAGGCTAATGCACATATCCACACATACGTAGACCCTGGATAAGTCAGGCCACTGCACTTCCTCTTTGTGGGCTGAGTGAAGAAAGATAACATGAGAGATTATATTTTGTTTTTACTAAGGGCTACTGCCCCTGCTTGCTTTGCTCACTCACCCAATCTAACACCAAATCCTACTTTCCCTTATTGCTCACTTAAATCACCACCTCTCCCCTTCAAGCTTCCCAAAATATTTAATATCCTCCCCTGCTTCTCCTCCTCCCCGATGCCAGAGGTGCAAAGGAACACCAACCACACCTACCCCCATCCTCTTACCAAAAGCCCCACTTCTTCCATGCCTTTCCAAACTCCACCTCCTCTTAGACCTGGCCAAGCCTCCTTTCCCACCTCTACAGGTTGCCAAGCCTCCCCCGCCCCCTTGGACCTTCTCCCATGAGGAGGAAGAAAGCAGAGGAGGAAGGTGGCTGGCCAAGGTGAGCTGCATAGGAATACTCAGGGCAGGGCAGCTCCTCAGCAACCATCCTGCTCTCCTGCTGCTTCCATCCTCCTCACCTCCACTACCAAGGCTGAAATGGCATAGTTAATGAGGTGGGTGACAATGGAGGAGCAAGACGGTTGCTCAGGAGCTGCCCCAGTCTGGCATGGCAGCTTGACATTGCTGAGATGGCCCGGAAGCATTTAGGAGTGTAGTTCACAGCACCATCTGTCAGCATGTGGCACTACAAACTACAACATGATGACAGGCTTAGAAAAATATTATACATCAGATTACTGATTCTAATGAAGTTTGCAAATAATGGGCTCATAATATGAATTTTCACTGCTCATACTATTTACAGTATATTTATTGTTTATTGGGAACCTTATGCTGAAACTTTTACTCTGTTTGCAATTACTATTTGTAATTTTTAAATCCCATTCTGCCCATCTGTTTCCTGACCTAAACAAAACCTAAGCTTTTGATAAATTAACTCAATATACTACAAAAACAATTATGCAGGTAGAAAGCCAGCAGGGGTGTAGGAGCTTTCCAGTGTTTTGCACTGACTGTAACATGTATGACTTTCTGCCTGTTGGACAGAAGTTGTGGGTAT
Source organism: Rhineura floridana (assembly GCF_030035675.1). Taxonomy (NCBI): domain Eukaryota; kingdom Metazoa; phylum Chordata; class Lepidosauria; order Squamata; family Rhineuridae; genus Rhineura; species Rhineura floridana. Next base: position 111,923,532 of record NC_084486.1, read on the forward strand.
GCCCTCAGTGTAATGAGCTTATGGCTCTCCAGGAACAAGTTTGCTTGATAGCTGTCTTGAGGACTTCTCTGAAATGCTGCCAGTTCCACATGCAGAGCCAGCTAGACAGGTGCAGCTTTGTCATTTCAATGTGTGGATGAAATGTTGTGAGGAGGATTTGTTAGGTACTGGGGAACATTTTGGGACAAGCCAGGCCTGTACAAAGGGAGAGGCTCCACTTGAACTGGGATGGAACCAGACTGCTGGTGCTGAACATCAAAGGGGTGGCAAAGCAGCTTTTAACCTGATTGAGGGGACAAGCTGACAGGAGCTAAGGAGGTCCCAATTCAGAACAAATCTCCCCAGCGGGATAAAGACAAAAAAAAATTTTAAGTTTAAATCGGGTAGGCTCAGAACTAGGCATTGTGAGGGCAGGGGTACAGGATAGCAATTCAGAGAGGCCAAAGTACCAACCAAAAGTTCCAAAGACACTTAAAGAGAGACACTGTATATAAGTGTTTATATGCTAATGCTAGAAGCATCTGAGCCAAGATGGGAGAACTGGGGTGCTTGGTCTTCAATGACAATATTAATATAGTGAGCATAACTGAAACCTGGTGGAATGGGGAAACCCAGTGGGACACAGTTATCCCTGGATAAAAAACGATATCAGAAGGACAGGGAAGGACATATTGGAAGTGGTGCTCTATACGTTAAAACAGGGCATTGAATCCAGCAAGCTAGAAACCCCCCCAAAGAGACAAACTCCACCACAGAATTGTTGTGGGTGGTGATACCATACCTTACGAGTACTTTAGTACTGGGGACGTTTCTATAGTCCTCCTGACCAAAATGGTGAGGGGGCTCCTGATATAAAAAACAAAATCAAGGAAGCACCCAAACTAGGAAATGTTGTAATGGGTAATTTCAACTACCCTGACATAGAATGGCTATATATGTGTTCCAGTTCTGACAAAGAGGTAAGGTTTCTAGATACCTTAAATGACTGTGCCCTAGAACAGCTGGTCATGGAACTGACCAGAGATATGGCGACTCTGAACTTAACCTTAAGTGGCACCCAGGACCTGGTGCAAGATGTTAAGTGTTGAACCGATTGGGAGCAGTGTCTGTAGTGCTAGTAAATTAAATAGACACGTAAATGGCGAATTGCCAAGAAAATCCAATACTGTCACATTTGACTTTAAAAGAGAAAACTTCCCCAAAATGAGGTAATTGGTAAAAAGAAAGTTGAAAGGCAAAATCCAGAGGGTCAAATGCTTGGGAGTTGTTCAAAAAACACAATGTTACAAGCTCAGCTGGAGTGTATACTGCAGATCAGGAAAGGTACCACCAGAGCCAAGAGGATGCTGGCATAGTTAACAAGCAGAGTCAAAGAAGCTATTAGGAGCAAGAAGGCTTCCTTCAAAAAATGGAAGCAAAAATTAAAAGGAACACAAACTGGGGCTACAGAAATGCAAGCAGACAATAAGGAATGCTAAAAACAACAACTGAGGAGCACATTGCTAAAAACAAAAACCAGCAAAAAACAGTCAAAGCAGGAGATGGTGTAGGGAGGTGGTTGGACCTTTGGATGACAAAGGAGACAAAGGTGAGATAAAGTAGGTTAAGGAGATTGCAGAGAAGCTAACTGAATTCTTTGCATTTCTCTTCACAGTAGAAGATACAGGGCAGATCCCTGTGCCTGAACTAACTTTTGCAGAAAGGGAGTCTGAAGAACTAAGGCAAATAGTGGTGATGAGAGATGAAGTACTAGGCTTAATAGGAAAAATAAAAACTGACAAATTGCTGGATCCGGATGTCATCCACCCAGGATTTCTCAAGGAATTAAAATGTGAGATTGCTGATCTTCTAACAAAAATCTGTAACTTGTCCCTAAGTTCCGCCTCCATACCTGAGGACTGGAAAGTGGCCAATGTAACACTAGTCTTTAAAAATGGATCCAGGGGGGATCCCAGAAATTACAGGCTGCTTAGCTTAATGTCTGTCCTGGGAAAACTGGTAGAACGAATTGTTAAAGATAAATAAACAAGCGTATAGAAGAACAAGCCTTGCTGAAGCAGAACCAACATGGCTTCTGAAAGGTAAGTCCTGTCTCGCTAACCTGTTAGAGTTCTTTGAGAGTGTCAACAAGCATATAGATAGAAGGGATCCAGTTCACATAGTGTACTTGGACTTTCAAAATGCTTTTGATAAGGTACCTCACCAAAGATTCCTGAGTAAGGTTAGCAGTCGTGGAATAAGGGGAGAGATCCTCTTGTGACTCAGGAATTGGTTAAGTATCAGGAAGCAGAGAGTAGGAATAAATGGACAATGGAGTGCTGTAGAAAGTGGAATCCCCCAATAATTTTTATTGAGACCTGTACTTTTTAACATGTTTATAAACAATTTAGAGTTAAGGGTGAGCAGTGTGGTGGCCAAGTTTGTTGATGATACTAAATTGTTCAGGGTTGTTAAAACAAAAAGTGATTGTAAAGAGCTCCAAAAGGACCTCTCCAAATTAGTGAATGAGCAGTAAAGTGGCATATTAGAGCAGAACATCTTAATTTCACATATACACTCATGGGATATGAACTGGCAATAACTAACCAGGACTGAGAGCTTGGGGTTGTAATGGATAGCTTGATGAAGATGTCGACCCAGTGTGCGGCGGCTGTGGAAAAAAGGCAAATTCTATGCAATCATTAGGAAAGGTATTGGAAATAAAACGAATATCGTAATTCCATTATATAAATCTATGGTGCGGTTGCAGGATATTGTAGAGCTGGAAAAGGTTCAGAAAAGGGCAACCAAAATGATCAAGGGTGTGGAGCAACTCCCCTATGAGGAAAGGTTGCAGCATTTAAAGCTTTTTAGTTTAGAGAAAAGACGTGTAAAAGGTGACATGATAGAAGTGTATAAAATTATGCATGGCATGGAGAAAGTGGATAGGGAAAAGTTTTTCTCCCTCTCTCCTAATGCTAGAACTCATGGACATCCAGTTTGGATGGGTTTAAAAGAGAATTGGACAAATTCATGGGAGGGGAAGGCTATCAATGGCTACTAGCCATGGTGGGTATGCTCTGCCTCCATAGGCGGAGGCAGTATGCTTCCAAATGCCAGTAGCTGGAAACTGCAGAAGGAGAGAGTGCTCTTTGCACTCAAGTCCTGCTTGCAGGATTCCCATGGGCAACTGTTTGGCCACTATGAGAACAGGAAGCTGGACCAGATGGGCCATTGGCCTGATTCAGCAGGCTATTATGTTCTTCATAAATAAGATGTGTTTCAAGCTTGATATTCTGCTTTTTTCTCTGCATGGTCAGTATTCATCAAACCAGGCCAGCAGCTGCTGTTGGCTCCTGCAAGGAACATGATGACTTTAGCTCCTTATTCAGTCTCAGTGAGAAACTGTCCATCCTTCTTGACAGCTGTGTTCAGTTTTAGTAATCCGGTTTCCCCCCCCCCCAATATTTGGATCATAAAGATGTGCTCCTGCCACTCCTGTTTCTACCAGGAGCCTGTGTTGTCAGTTTCCAACACCAAGATCCACTTCCACATAGAAAGGGAACCTGGGCACAAGTGATGTTGGAACAGAAACTTTTAGAATGGCACATGCCTACCATATGACAGGCAAGTCTGCCACCACAGATGTGAGTAGAGGTGCTGATGCTTCCTTGTTCACCACTTTCCAGCAGCCAGTCAAGGGCCAGAGTGTCAGGACACATGACAACATACTGCTGCTTGACCACTAGTTCCTGCACTACAGTTCCCAAGTGGTATTGCAAGAATGTATGAATGCCCAAAGCATCACAAGCCAATATAGAAATCAGGATAACTATTCATTTTCAATCGTTCTGAGAATAAGCTTCTAATTAGTCACCTGTCTTCCACCTAGGAATAATAATATATGTATCTGATCAAGTGGACTCTGGTGTGCATATGCCACAATAAACTTGTTGGCTCTTAAGGTACCACCAGACACTTCTGCAGCAGATTAACATGCCTACCCTTCCGGATTTCACACTATGAATGCTGAGAAGGAAATAATGCCTTATGGATTTATTCCTAGGTATTCTCTTGGCAGATTAATTGATCCAAAAGAAGCAATTGGTGCTAGTATCCCAGGAACTATTTTTATTGTATTAATAAGTGAGCCATTTTCCCCTACTAAATACTATTTAGCTGAAAAAAGTAAACATGCCAGAGTATTCAATGCTAGTTCTACTCAGAATAGACCCACTGAAATTTATGAACAAGACTAAGTTACATCCATTAATTTAAACAGGAGTATTCTGAGTAAAACTTAATTGAATACAACCCTATGTGTTGTAGAAGGTAAGAGTTTGATGATTATAGGTCTGTTTCTGCAGTGAAAAGTTCCCAGCGCTCACCATATGCTCAGAGGCACATGTTACCAAATTCTTCCAAGCTACACAGGAAGTGGATTGGACTGTGAAAGACCAACCCAAATTGTGTTTGCATTTTGACAAATTTGTAGGGCAGTCCAATATCTCAGAGAGGAGGTCAGGTCTGCTCCCCTGGTGCATTCACCTGCCCAATTTCCCTGCTTTTTAAAGTTTGATAGAAATATCTGTGGGCTATAGGTACGTTCTTAAACTGCAAGGTTTTTACCTATTAGGGAATTTCTCTGCTTTTTAATCCGGGAGGTAAGAAATGGGATCCTGTGCAAGTTTGCTGAGAATGGATTGATCATTTGCATGCTTATTGAGTTCAGTGGGATTTACTCCCCTGCAATCATGCTTAGGATAGATAAAACTCACCATGGGGGAGGAAGGGGGAGGGGAGAGTAGAAGGAAGGAGGAAGGGGGAGAGGCGAGCAGAAGTAGGGGGTGGGGGAAGGAAGGGGCAAAAGGGAGGCGATGGGAGGAGGGGAAGGCAGATTTGATCATTTACGTACTTATTGAGTTCAATGGGATTTACTCCCATGCAATCATGCTTAGGATAGGTAAAACTGACCATAGGGGAGGAGGAGGGGGAAGAAGGAGATTGGAAGAGGATGGGGGAGGGGAAGGGAGGGATGAAGGGAGGGGGAGGAAAGGGACAAGAGGGAGGGGATGGGCAGGAGGAGGAGGGGAGGACAGGTTTGATCATTTGCATGCTTTTTGAGTTCAGTGGGATTTACTCCTGTCCAATCATACTTAGGACAGGTGAAACTGACATGGGGAGGGGCAGGGAGAAGAGGAGGAGGAGGGCAGGAAGTGGAGGGGAGGAGGGAGGGGAGGATGAGGGGACTGGGTGGGTGGACACTGGGCAGAGGGGAAGCCTCTTTCCATTCCAAAAGGAAAACATTGTGAACAGTATCATTGTATTTCAGTGTTTCCCCCACTTTTATTTTTTACTGCAGGCACATGTATCCTCCCACCCAAATTTAAACCAAAGCTATCCCTGGCCTGGCCACATCCTCACCAGACCTTTATTTCACTTTAGACAGTCATGGCTTCTCCCAAAGAATCCTGGGAAGTGTAGTTAGTGAAGGGTGCTGAGAGCAGCTAGGAGATGTCCTGTTCCTCTCACAGAGCTTCAATGAGAGTGGCTAACTGTTCAATTGCTCTGGCCACTGGAGCTCTGTCAGGGGAGTAGGAGTCTCCTCTCAGCACCCTTCACAAACTACACTTTCCAGGATTCTCTGGGGGAAGCCATGACTGTCTAAAGTGAAATAAACGTCTGGTTGGTGTGTGCAGCCCCCTGATTAGGCAAGTCCAGCTGCTGTGAGTCTGGCATTTAGAATCCTGACAGTTGGTTCTTACAGAGCATGCCAGGGCTTATCATTGACTTCAATGCTAAATTTCTTAATTAAAAAGCAGGCATTTTTTAAACTTTTAAACTGCAGAAGATTAAGGTCAGAGTATGGGGCAAGGTCACTAATAGAATTACAGTTACTCTGTGAACATGGCAGATTTTTTATGAATTTCAACAGATTATGAGAACTGACAGAAAAAAGTCAAAAACAACTCTGGGGTTTTTTTCTCTCTTTTTAGACTTTGAACTCTCGATCCTCTCTGACGGTTTTGTGTATCGCCATGAAAATTGAGAGGGTTGTTAAGTAAGCGTTTCTAAGTTCAGGACTATAAGTTTTGTAAGGTTTTGTTTTGAAATGAGCTTATGGGAAGCATCAGAATGGCATGGGGTATTTTCAATTTATTATTGTGGAATGCAAAAAATCCACACTAGCTATAGTATACAGCCACTCTTGTGGCTGTATAATTTGAACCTAAAGGTGTAGGCCCAAGTCTTACTGTTTGCCTCCTAGGTCCTATATAGTAAATGTCTTTCTGCAAGAGCTTCATTTGTTTCTGGGGATGGCAAAATAGGGATATTTAAGGCCAGTGACAGCTTCTTAGATATATCAGTATGGCTGTATTTTCCATAAGTAAAGAGAATGGTGTTATTTTCCCAACCACTTGGTTCTAATGAATGCTTAAGGCCTTCAGCAGTAACCAAACACCATTTTTCTCTTTTTGATGCAAATGGTTACATAGCTGAGACATTCCATGTTCTGCCTGAGATCCTAAACGGAAGGGTTTTCTCCTTTTAAGCATATAAATATATAGTACTGCTGATGAGGGATCTCTTATTGTTATTGGATCTGGTTAATGTAGAGTGCAATCCTGTGCATGTTTACTCAAAAGTAAATCTTGGTCTGTTCAATGGAACTTTAAGTGTGCATAGGATTATAACCTTTGGCTCTCAAATATTGGTTAATAAAAGAAAAATATGATAAAACCCAGGAATATATAAAAATATTCATCATGAACTATTTGAACCAAATGTTCTTTAATACTTGTCAATATTTTTCATTCATAGGTAATTTTCAGGTGGTGGAAAATTTCTCTTAGGAGTGAATTTCGTGAAGCAAGACCTGGGGAACTTAAAGAATCTCATGAAGACTTCTTGGATGATCCCTCCCTCCAAAGTAAGATACCAGAAATACGGTCTTAGTCTGATGGGTGTGCCCATCAATCATCTGTATGCATTTTTGCATGAGACCTAATCTGTAAATGTGACATTTCAGACCATGAAACACAACCCTAGTTTCCTTATCAAAGATGACAGTAAGTAACAATGCTAGTAATTTGGCTTTCTTCCTTCAAAATTGTTTTGTTTTGTTATTTTTTAGACTTTGAGAAGAAATACTCATTTCAGGGGATGAAATTTATATCATCTTGTAAGATTCATATTCAGTGGTTTTGAAACACACACCTTCTGGTTTTGGTGGCAACCTCTTTATCATGGCCTTTGACACCTGAGACATATATTTTTAGGACCCACCCTATTTTGTGTTATTAGGTTGTTTTTGTTTTTAATGCTGTATTTTAAAATTGTTTTAACCCACCCTGGGACCTTTAGATGAAAGGCAGGTAATAGACAATGATGATGATGGAGATGATGATGATAATCTCCTTCAGCATGTGCAGATGCCTATCCCTAGTTTTTTAAAAGTTCAAAGTGTTCTTACTGACTTATTTTCTGAAGGCAAAATAATTCTTATGTTAAATTTGCTAAAGAACAACGATATTCTGAAATGAAAGTAGGGATTTGTCTCCCTCCAACTTGTGGAGTTGTATTTTCCACTTTAGTATCCTTAGGTGAACTTTTACTCAGGTTTTATTCCATGGCTGACTCACATCAGGAGTGAGGCCAGCATGATCATTTCTATTTTTATTTTATTTAACAATATTTACATCCATTAAACATAATAATAAATTATCAAGTATAGATAAGATCATCAGATTTTAAAAACAAATGTACATAATAAAATTACAAGTATGGTTAATACTTGTCTAAACCAACAGGCAAGATGTTTTTTAAGATGGCACTGCACAGGCCCAGCATTCCAGTTGGTGCCATCACCATGGGTGGGCAGGCAATGAGCCCACCAACTAGTAATTGGTGGGAGGCAGGCACCAGCAGGAGACGTCCATTGAGGGCAGTTTGCCCTAAGCCCCCCAAATTCTGGAGTCAGGCCTTCTATCTGCAGGCCTGCCTGCCTGCCTGCCTAGTTATAGAGGTATGAAGAAACAACAACTTGAAAACAGAAATGCTTGCACAGCTAAGATATTCTTGCTGGAACTTCTGCAGACCTCTCCTTCCCTCCTCAATCAGCCTGGCAATAGGCTTCTTTCTCTGGCCAGCTTCTCACTGGCAAGCTCTCCCTCTCAAGCCCAGCTGCCTAGCTCTGAAGTAGCGTTGCAAAGAGAAGAGTTTTAAATGAGTCATGGGTGCATTTATCAGTATCTAATGAGAGAGAGATGTTAAAACCTTTGTCCTTAGCAAACGATACCACCCTCAACAACCACCAGCAGCTCACCTTCCACTAAACTCCGTTTCTCCTACAATCCTCCCACACCATTTTATATCTTAAGGACCCAGAATATTGCTAACACTTGTTCTTCTTGCTCACCAATAAAGGATTACTTTAGTACTGGGGTGGGAGAAGCTTTTGTCTTTATTGAAAGAGTACCTACATTAGGAAGGAGTTTTGTTTATCTGAAATGGTTAACAAAGATGGCCAGCAAGCCTTCATGGGGAGTGCCTAGGAGTAGAATGCTGGAAGCTTTAGGTCACTATTTTGCTCAGCGAATGCTGAAAGCAGCCAGACATCTCCAAAGACTAGAGTGTTAGGGCTCATCCAAACGGAGCGGGATAATCCATGTTTTCTATATCCGGTTTGTCATCTGACAGTCCTCACTTTGCCTGTTTGTTCGCTCTTTTTCGATTAAAAAAAAAAGCTTTTTTTGCGCCCGCACATGCAGTGGGAGGACCCATACTTCTTATCGCTTTTTCCCAGCTCCGCCCATAACACTCCCCCCTATCAGCCAATTGGTCCACAAAATATGACGTATGCTCCTCTCCCCCTTTGCAACGAAGCACAATAAGAGTGCGAAAGTTTGAATTTCCTGTGGCTGTGATGGAGTTTCTTGCCACTCACCACTCTGGAGCAGGACCGGCGGGGGGGGGGGTGTCTCCAGGTGCTTATATGCCAATAATTCCTGTATATATATATTTTTGCTTGTATTTGCGATATTACGCAAAAACGAATGTATGTGTTTTTGCCTTTATGCATAGTAAACATTCTGGAGATACACACGGCTGGCAATTCTACCTATTTCTCCAAAACTGCGTGTCATGAAGGTAGACCACCAATCTCTATAGTTGTTGGTGCCCGAGACGCTGTAGCAAAAAACGTTGGAACGTAAGAGCGCAGAAGTTTGGAGTTCCTGTTGATTTGGTAATAGTGGCTGTAATGGACTTCACCGAGTTTTTGGCTCTTTTACAGCTCCACTTACAGCTATTACATTTCTGCCTTGTGCAGTTGAGGGCAGCCGGAGCCCAACGGGCACCTGGACAGGGTCCTGTGCCACCCTGGAGCCCAGGAACAGCAGGAGCCTGAGCAGCACCCGAGCCATGCTGAGCTTCCTCGGCTCCTGCGGGGTGGTGGTGGAGGAGGCTACTTCACAGCAGCTGCACTGGGGAAGGTTTGGGATAGGAAGTGCCGCAATGTAGCAAGCTCAGCGCGGCAGGAGGTGGCGGTGGCTACATTTCCCCCCCTTCTGGCAACACTGTTAACAAGCCAGGGCTTGGAGGAGGGGGATCTCCGCCTCCCCCCCTCGGACCCCCTCCCACTCAGCCCCCAAAACCTTTTGCACACACACACACGCGTTGGACCCTTTCTCCACTTTGAAGTGTTCCCTCTGATAAAAGAGACCTGCAAACCACTTATCTGACAATAATTGCTGTATTATTGCTTTCATTTACGATATTGTGCTAAACTGAATGTGTGTATTTTACTGGGGGTAAACACGCCCGGCAATTCCACTTATTTCTCATGGAACTGCAAGCAAGTAAGGACGTGTCATGTTAATGGAGAGCACCCCCCTTCTAACAGCACCAATTTTTAATGGGGACCCTCCAAAACTCTGGAAAGGGAGGGGACACAGAGGAGGAGGAGGAGGGGAAAGAGGCGATCGCTGCAGCCGCTCCCGCCTCTGCCTTGCGCCTGCTCACTGGCTCGTAAATTCAAATTTCACACTCTTGCGTCCAAGCGCAAGGTCCAAGCGCGAGCAATAGGTTCCAGAGGGAAGGATCGGCCCCAGGCCCAGCAGAAACGGCAGTGGCAGGAGGAGAGGGAAATGTGTGTGAGAGAGAGAGCAAAAGGGGGGGAGGCCCTGGACTCGCACCACCAGCAGCAGCCCCCAAGAATCAAGGGATCCAGCAGCCTCGCGGGGTTCCATAGCTAGGAAAGGCTGCTGGGGGCTGGGTGGGAGGGGGTGCGAGGGGGGAGGTGGAGATCCCCCTCCCCCAAGCCCTGGCTTGTTAACAATGTTGCCAGAAGGGGGAAAATGTAGCCACCACCACCTCCCGCTGTGCTGAGCTTGCTACATCGCAGCACGTCCTATCCCAAACCTTCCCCAGTGCACATCAGTACCTGCTTGTGTGCAAATGCGGAAATGCACATTTCCACATCTGGGAAGTACATGGCTCTGATTGATTCAGTTTCCCAGGCTTTTCCAAGCACATTCGTGCACATGCGCACAAGTGAAAATCCATTATTGGATGGTAATGACGGAAGGGGTACTGGGACACGCCCAAGGTCCACCCATGGACTGCCTACATCTCTATAAACCATGGTATTGCATCCGAGCCCCTAATGTTGCAGCGGATGCTTACCGGTTTAAAAAAGCAAATCGCATTTGTCGCGGAAATGCCAAAGCAGATTTAACTGTGTGAAAATGCACAAAAGCGTGCGGTGTCATATGGACGACCGAAAAATAATGAATACACAAAGCGATCATGTCACACATTATACAGTCGTCTGGATGAGCCCTAAATGTTAGCTGCCCTGTCTGCAGCCAGCCAGCTGTAGGAGAACTGGTGCTGTCTTGCCAGTCCTTGGGTCCTGCAAAAATGCCTTATTATTTATGTCATTTATGAATCACTTCCTATGAAATACCTCAAAGCAGTTTCAAAGTACAATAAAAATATTTTTAAACTAGGGGCTTTGCTCCATGCGCACTTTGCATGCAGCTCCCTTCCCCAGATCATCAAGCCATTTCCCCCAAACAAGGCACCTCCCCCCACCTCAGGCGAGCCTCACAGGAAGGCTACCCTGGCCAGTCGCTTCACAGCTTACCCAGACCACCCTCTTCTGCTCATTCCCCTGATTTCTGCCTGGTCTTGCCTCCCTGCTCACCCGGTTCATTTCCCTCCCTCCCTCCTTGCTTGGTTGCTGGCCTTGGTGGTTGCAGCAAAACACCATTAGTCTCTCCCTCTCTGCCCAGTTTTGCCTCCCCACCCACCCTCCTTCCTTCCCTCGTCACTGCCCACTCTCACCTGCTTGCTCTCCTGCTCCCTGCCCGGTCTCACCTCCCTGACTGCCCATCCTCTTCACTCGATCCCCAGCCTCTGCTGCTACCACTGCCACCACCATGTCCCCATGTTAGAAAAAAGGTTTCACCTGACTAGAGTGATGCCTTACAAAAATATTATATAGTAGGATAGGAAATTACCTATATAAAAAGTTTAAAAATTGCCTATATAAAAACAATTAAAGCAATTATGTATATAAAAATAATTTCACATCCAACACAGATACCAACTGAGATAAAAATATCCACTTAGAAGGCATGTTGAAAGAGGAAAGTCTTCAACAGGCACTGAAAAGACAATAGAGATGGCACCTGTCTTATATGTAAGAGGAGGGAGTTCCCAAGGGTAGGTAATGCCCCTATAAAGGCCCATTTCCAATCCAGAAACAGCCATAGATGTCTTACCAGCTAAACCTGGTAAATGGTAATCCTAGCCACTGAAGTCATCTGACTCTTTAGTGACAGAGATGGACCCAGGAGTATTCCCAGACTCCATACCTGCAGTTTCATATGCACAGATGTGGGTGGGACAGCAAACTAAAGCTAAGCAAAACAAGCTGTGAATGGTTTGAACATAAGTGAGTCAGAACCTGGTTTGTTCAGCAAACTTTGACTTAAGCAGTGTACACATGATGTTTTCTTCTAGAATTAACAGAGACTAAATACTTGTTTTTTCTACATAGTCCACACACTTTGTACTGTAGATCTATTGCATATTTTTTTACTCTAAAAAGGGCTTCGCAAGAAACTGATTTCATTCTAAAAAAAAAAGCTCATTGCAGATTGATTCTGCATTATTTCAGTGTGTCCATTGGAGAACATGAACATTGGAGAACATAAAAGCAAGGCAGTCCTGGCAATGGGTGTGTGTGTCTATAGCTGCCCAATGATGATGTAGGCACATACCAAGGTTGCAATCATCACCTTCTCCTTCATTCACCTGGGGCATGTGCAGGGAGGAAAAGGTATGGGTAACCTAATCAAGGGAAGGGTTTCCAAAAGTGTATCAAATAACCACACCCACCTTCATGAACAGCAGGATATGGAATCAATCTAGATTGAAAGCAGCATGTTGAGGATGAGCATGAACAATTCCAGATTAAGAAAAATTACATTTATCCATGTTCGTGTATATGCAGTCCTACTATTACTTGCGAATGAGGCCAGTTTATGTGCTGCATTTGAACCTTGTTAAACAGCATGAAATGTGTGTTTGCAGTAGCACTATACTTGTGGTTTAGGAAACTGAGCTTAGTGTTTTCGTTTGTTTTTAATTTTGCATCTTTTACTAAAAACAGTTAAAATTTCTAATAAAATCAGTAAGTGCTACTAAGTTAGTTAGTTATGTATTGCAACCCAGCATTATGTTCAAGATGGTATCATATTTACCTTTTTCCTGTAAGGAATAATTTTGGGACAGTTCCACCATATGTGAAGTGAGTCTGCATCTGGAACTCCACACTAGCCTGTTCGCACACTAAGATCATTTTAATGTTAATGTTAATGGTTAATGTTTAATGTTTATGTGAATGTTTTAAATTCTCTTGTTATTTGAAATGGATTTTACTGTAACATTGTATTTTAACTTGTTTTGTACACCGCCCAGAGAGCTACTAGCTATGGGCGGTTTAAAAATGAAATAAATGAAATGAAATGAAAATCAGACAATAGCGTTCTCTGAATACCACCTCTGTTAGAGGTGAGGCTTGCATCTGCAAAGGAGAGGGCTTTTTTCTGGTAGTGATGCCCCAATTACGGACTGCCTTCCCCAGGGAGGTTTGCCTGGCACCAACTTAAAAGTTATCTTTTAGGCACCAATGTCCCAAGGTTATCTGAGAGCCAGTCTGGTGGGAGGCAGAAAATACAGGTTCTTGCAGGCCGTACACTGGTCCATGTAGTGCAGTTGACAGGCAGCCAGGGCCATGAAATCACAGTTCTGAAAGAAAATTTTACTATCACTGTGCACAATTTATATGCATTTTTGCTTTTTTAAAAAAAATCTCCAAGTTTAAGAAACCTTAATTATGTCTAAACATTTGCTGAAACTGAGAGGGAAATTTATGGATTTGTGAACAAGGTTATGACAGGGTTAACAAATGAAGCCAATGATAGTGTTTTGCATGAGTTGTTGATAGAGGAAGATTTTATTCTAACTCTGTGGTACAAAGTACTGAAAACCAAGTATTCCATAACCATTTAGCTAATTTTATCTCTAGTTTTTAAAGTTATCAGTTAACATTTGACTTGCCTCTCAGTAGTTGGTCTTAATGTTATAGATTTTATGTGTCTTGTAATGCAGCAGGAGATTCAAAAATAAGTCATTGTAAAATATATGTTTATTTGTTCCTCAATCAAAGATAAAATAAAATAAATTAATTTGTCAGTAGAACATTGTCAGCCATTATCTTACATAGGTGTTTCCAGCCTGTAGTATAAAGCTTCTGAAACAAACCATTTTAAATAATCCGGAACTGATAATGGTTTTTAAATGTCCATAATAGCATTGAAACATCACAGAGAGAAGCAACCACATTTAGTGGCAGTTATGCACTTGCTAATTTATGCCTGGTTTCAGGGCATTGTCATGCTATTTAATTTGATTTTGCATTTGATCATCTGTCTACAAGCCTTGTGAAATTTATTATTCTCTACACATCAGCATTTCAGTAACATTCAGGCAGCGGTGTGTATACCTTGTTTCATGATTTAAATTTGAGTCCACTGATGTATTTTGTGTAAATGCTTAGCACTTAATGAGTATACTCTATCCTAACAAAAAATAATAAAAACGAAGGGAGTCCTTCCGTAAGTCCTTCTGTCAGAGGAAGGGAACTTTTAAATTCACCTCTGTTTTTTTAAAAAAAAATATGTATTTTTATTATGTATTTGTCAGTAGCCTGACAAAATGCTATTCGACCAGGTGTTTAGGATGGCAGCTTTAAGTTAACAATCAGATGATTAAACAAAATAGGTATGTTTTGTTCATCATAAATATCATCTTGGAAAGACGGTTAAGGAGAACAAATTTTGTACTCTAGAACACAGTCCTAGGCATGCCTACTCAGAAGTAATACCTGTTGTGTTCAATGGATGACTAGCAAAATATCTGTATTAGGACCAACTAAAAAAATTAGAAAGTGAGTAAGCTTTTTGAATACATCAAACTTCACGTTAAGTCAAAAAGTGGGCAGGATGAGAAATTTTTCATTAGTCCTAACAATTTCTTTTTCTTTCCCTCTCTATCTCTCTCTTCCTGACTTTTGGTTTTTGCTTAGCACCTGGCCTTATAATTAGTTTTGATTAGGGTTGCCAGGTCAGAAGCATCCCAAAACCTGAGATTTCAGGGGCAGGCCCTAGTGATGTCATAGGGGGCAGGCCCTAGTGATGTCATAGGGGCAGGCCCTAGTGATGTAATTAAACATGATACATTAAGCATCAACCACATCACACAAACAAAAACAGTTCTCTGATTTGGAAGTTTCCAGGTCCAGCTGAAGTGAAGGGATCATTCCTTCTCGCTTGCTTAGAGAGCCTGGGTAAGGAATTTATAATCTAGCCTACTTGCTTCTGGCAAGAAGGGTTTAAGTGCCCTCAGGCCAGGCCAGTCACTAGAAGGCCGTTGTAGGAAGAAAGGAGCCTAGTGTTGTGGAGATGTTAGATGGGAGCACTCAGGAGTAAAGATGGATACTGCTGAAGGCTGCAATTCTAAACACACTTACTAAGGGACTAAGTCCTGTAGAACTCAATGGGACTTCTGAGTAGATATTCATAGAATCATAGAATAGTAGAGTTGGAAGGGCCCTATAAGGCCATCAAGTCCAACAACCTGCGCAGTGCAGGAATCGAAATCAAAGCATTCCCGACAGATGGCTGTCCAGCTACTTCTTGAATGCCTCCAGTGTCGGAGAGCCCACTACCTCTCTAGGTAATTGATTCCATTGTCGTATGGCTCTAACAGTTAGGAAGTTTTTCCTGATGTCCAGTCGAAATCTGGCTTCCTGCAACTTGAGCCCATTATTCCGTGTCCTGCACTCTGGGATGCTCGAGAAAAGATCCCGGCCCTCTTCTGTGTGACAACCTTTCATGCACTTGAAGAGTGCTATCATATCTCCCTCAATCTTCTCTTCTCCAGGCTAAACATGCCCAGTTCTTTCAGTCTCTCCTCATAGGGCTTTGTTTCCAGTCCCCGATATTCCTTGTTGACCTCCTCTGAACCTGTTCCAGTTTGTCTGCATCCTTCTTGAAGTGCGGAGACCAGAACTGGATGTAGTATTCAAGATGAGGCCTAACCAGTGCTGAATAGAGGGGAACTAATACTTCATGCAATTTGGAAACTATACTTCTGTTAATGCAGCCTAATATAGCATTTGCCTTTTTTGCAACCACTTCACACTGTTGGCTCATATTCAGCTTGTGATCAATGACAATTCCAAGATCCTTCTCACATGTCATATTGTTAGGATTGTGCTGTTGATAAGGCTTGACTAGGGATCCTCTGCAATGATATCCATATCAAAACAGAGTTGGCAACCCCCTGCCTGGAATGCCCTGCCTGCCTTTTAACATGGCTGCTCCAAACTTCTTTACAGTCGTGAGTTGACCCTTCACTCCAGAGAGCGGTTTGAGAAATGAGTAAGAGTTAAGAAGATTCTCTACTCTTTCCCTACCTACTCTGTGGGCTGCTATAAACTCACTTTGACAGCCAACCCAATTCCAATGAGTAATAACTGACAGAGAGAAAGCACACATGGTTTGGTCTACCTTCACAGGCAGCAGCTTGGGAACAACACACTTCCAAATATGTGAATTCTCTTTTACCACTATTGGGCAAGAAACAAACCATCATGCAAATAACAAGGTGCAACATCAGTGGGTTGAAGGGGGTTGTGCTGACCACATGGAACCACTGTTGTTGCTTCTATGGCTGTAAGGAAATGTCAGAGGTAGATGAATGCAAAATAAAAAATAAAAAGACAGTGATGATTTCCTAAATGCAGCACCATACCAACCACAAAAAGATTCCTATGAGTAGGACAGAAAACTCAGCATCCCACAACCACTCAGGGTTCCTAACCAAAGCTAAAATATCCTGGCAGCCAGTCAGCCAAGATCACAGAAATCCTCATGCAGCACAGCCAGGGGCTGCAGTTAGTGCAGAATGCTGCAGCACGATTGCTGACCTGAGTGAGACCCTATTAGCACATAATACCTCTGCTCTGAAATCTGCACTGGTTGCCAATTTGCTATCAGGCCAAGTTCAAGGTGTGCTTTCCATGTTACAGGTTCCACATAGTATGTGTTCTGTTCTTGTAAGAAACCAATCCTTTAGTATGGCAGTACCTATGCTTTGGAACTCCCTGTCTATTTACATTAGACAGGCGCTTTTATTATACTCATTTTGGCCCCTGCTAAACACATTTTTGTTTCGGCATGCCTACCCAGGCATGTAGAAGCTATTATGTTTTTTTATCTGTTTTTAACTCATTGTTGGTTTTTTATTACTTTGAATGTTTTAACATACCTGTCTTTAACTTTTTCTAATAATTTTATTGTTTTAATTCCTTTTATAAACTGCTTTGAGGTTTTTTATAATAGTAATAATAAAGCGGTATACAAATATTGTAAATAAAATACATAAATAAATTTTGGAGTCACTGTGGCCCTTGGGTCTCTTTCCTTTTTTATACCAAGTCAGGACATTTGGTACCATCTATCTCTTTTAAAATTGTTCTTTTCAATGCATTAATGAATGCACAACATACTAGGGCCGATCCGCACCATGCATTTAAAGCATTCAACATACATTTGAAGCAAATGAATCCCATCACAGAATCCTAGGAACTGTAGTTTGTTAAGGGTGATGGGAACTAAAACTGTGAAGGGAAAATTACACTCCCCAGGATTCTTTGGGAGAAGTCATGCACTTTAAATGTGAGTTGGATGTGCCTTAAATGTATTATGTGGATCTGCATTACTTTATAAACTTTGCCTGCATATAAATCATTTTAATTAAATTTTCAAATGGAAACAAACTACAAAGTTTACTGCGTGACCATGGGCTACGCACCATCTCTCAGCCTAATCTGCCCCTCAGAATGAAAACAACAGGGCGACCATGACCACCCCAAGTAAGAAGGGCACATTTAAAATGTAGAGGAAATAATACTTTGTAAATAATGTTAGGGTGACTTTTAGTTCCCACCAAGGCTGGGCTTGCTCACCTTACTACCCCGAGAAGGAGTGCGAGCAGTGAGGATTCCAGTTACCTGCTTGGATGTTCAGCCAGATATCAAGTAAAGACACACGTACACTTCTTGATCAAAAGTGGGTCTCAAGCTCACACAGACACGAGAGTCTGGCAAGGAAGAGAGCCCTGTTTATTATCTGTTTCACCATTTTATAGGTTTCTCAAGCAAAAATATTAACAGACGGAATACATCATAACATAAAAGGAGAAATAACAAGCCCAAACTACATATCACTTGTTGTATTTCAAAGCCAGGATGTTGTTTCTTTGGAAATCAGGAGTATGAACAGTATTCTAAAGTGAGACAATGTTAGGAGGGGCTTGGATTGACGCTTAGGGATCATAAACATGAAAACACATACATATAAAGGGTCACTCTAACTGCTACAATTTTAATGGGAACTATGGAATTGTTTTGCTGATTTTGCAACAAAAAGATATGTGGGCGTGAAATGAGGTAAAGGGCAAGGAGAGTAGAACAGAATGTAGCTATCTTCTCAAAACAATGCTGCAGCCTCGCAGGCACCTCTGAGGCTGGGTTCCCACGCAAGGGAAAACGAAACCCAGGGAGCTTAAGCTTTCTAGGTTTGCCTATTAGAGTCTATGAGGTTTTAGTTTATTCAGGCCCTGGGTTCAATTATTCCCAACAATAATAATTTACAACCATAAGTATGAAGAAATATTTATATAAGCATGAATGTCAAAGATTATTATTATTTACACAATCTGTAAAGATATTTATAGTGCAATCCTATGCATGTTTACTCAGAAGCAAGTCCCAATGTATTCAATGAGGTTTACTCAGACAGGAAAGCATGAACAGGGCTGCAGTTCATTGATAAGGAACTTCACTTACCCAATCCAAAATTCAGAATCATGCCACATTAATCTGTTTTGCAACTGTTTTATACTTGTTTCATGGTTACTGGATTTTAAATGGCTTTATTTCTTGAGGTGAGCTGCCTTGGTTTCCAGCCCTACCTCACAGGGTTGTTGGAAACATTCCATTTACACATATACAGTGGAGATGTAAAAATACATACACCCCATATAATACTTTATTTTCAAAACCAGTTGGCCATTGTAGAACATTTTTAAAAAAATAAGTATTAGTTTCCTGCCAAATAAAAGCAATGACACCTAAGTAAGTCCTGCCTAACTGTTTAAAAAAAAAAAAGGATCGAAGGGGGAGAGAGATTTACAACACAATCCTTTTCTATGTTCACTCCAAACTCCAAACTGATTTTTAGCACAATCCTAACCATGTCTAGTCAAAAGTAATTCCCACTGAATTCAATGGAGTTAACTCCCAGGTTTGTGGAATTAGCATACTCCCAGAAAAGCTTCATATTGGGAAGGTTTTCAAAACTGCCCTCTTCAACAGTCCAGTAAAATTTAAACTTGTTTGACTCCTTAATTAGAAAAGTATAACACTGCAGCATATACACTTTTTAAAACTTCTGTTCAAAAATTATTTGAAAGATAAAATGTATAATATGCCACTTTTGAAAGTAATTAAAAAAACCTGCATGTATACTTTTATTATAATTATAACTAAAATTGTTTACTGTGTATGTCCATCAAGATCCTGCTGTGATCTTCTATTGTAGTGCAATCTTATGCATGATTACTCAGAAGCAAGTCCCAATTCTGTACAGAGAAAGTAGTCTTTATGCTGCTGAAAGCTATATATTTACTGAATTCCCGATATGCAGGAAAAGGAAGCTGGGTTTAGCTATTGCCTGGGGTCAATAAATCTTGTCAATCACAACCCTGACTTCACCTATTGGCTTAAAATCTGAAAGGGCAGGGATTAGAGCAGCTGGTACTAACAGAAGTCGCGGGGGGTGACATTTTGGTTTATATCTTTTGAACCTAGAAACTTAATTTTTTTAAAAATGAAAGCTAAGAGTCCGGAGATTAAGGTGACTCAACCGGAGACCCGGAGAGGACCCCCAAAAACTGGAAACTCTGGGCAAAAATCGGAGACCTGGTAACCGTAGTTTTGATGTATTCAGGTCACTTTTTTGTGACTTTTAGGAAGTTATGCTACTTTTGGATTAAACTCTGTGAGTTACAGTGTATCCTTGAATCCCAAACTGTGAGACAGATCTCTGAATTGATATCTTATATAGCATAGGTGGGGAACCTTTGGCCACTGGCTGGATGAGACCCACGGGCCTTTCCCATCCAATAGGAGGCTTTTGGCTCCAATAGGAGGCTTTTTTTCAAGCCTAATTGCTGCATGGAGGGAGCTTAATGGTATGACTATACGTGTACAATATTTCAGGATGTATGTCTGTGAATTAGGAGTATATTTGTATACATGTGAATTTCCATATATGGTACAAGAATGAGAGAGACTATCAGGTACCTCTTCCCTCTACTAGAGGTAGCCCCACCCGCTTTGGCCACTTCCACTTCTGTTTTGGCCTCACCCACCACTGGCATGCAGCCCCCAGAATATTGGCCATGAGGGAGTTGGCCCACAGCCTAAAAAAAATTCACCATCCCCATTGTATAATAATAGCAAACTTATTTTCTAATTTAGTTTAATTTAGTAATAAATAAATAATGTTATCTGAATACTGACCCTTCTGTAACCAAAATGGCATCATCAGCACACAAGGATGAGGTACCTGAGGGAGCACTAAGGTTTGGAGTAGTACAAAAAAAAGTTTAGGAAAAACAAGAGGAGGAGAAACAGAAAAACAGACCAATGATGACTGAGAATGCTCAGCGACCATAAAACATTGAGTGTATGTTGTGAGTGGGAAAATGGGAAACCAGGAGGAGAGGTAATGGAATGGAGTATCCTAGAAAAGGGCATGGCTGGCTGGAAACTTGAATAGAAACAATCTACACTGCAACTGTTTTAACCCCAATTGTTACACTGCAACAATTTAACTCTAATTGTTACAAGAATGGGCATGCACAGTTGTACTAAAACTGTCTAATCTAGTGTGGATAACCAAAGGCCCTTGACCTAATTTAGTGCAGTTGGAAAAGGATGATGGCAGAGAGAGTAAAGGGGCTGCCCCACTCACTTTTGGTCTTAGTTCTACCCACTGTAGGCTTTCATTCTGTCCACCACTGGCTCTGCCCCCACCTCTTGCCAGCATGCTGCCCCCAACAGATTATCCAAAGGAATACCCTCAGTTGTAAAAAGATCCCTCACTGTTGATCTAGTTCATCATTGTCTCTTGACAGAGGACAACCCTGCAAAGGTTACTAGATGGTGATGCTTACTGTTTGTATCTTTTTATCCCCATCATCTAATAATCAGTTATGCTACTTCTGAGAATGACATTTCATGACTAATAGCTGTTAGTTGAATTGTACAGTCCTTTTTACAAAACCAGTGTGGTGTAATGGTTAGCGTGTTGGACTGTGACCTGAGATACTAGGGTACTTGGGCCAGTCGCTGTCTCTGAGGCTGACCTACCTCACAGGGTTATTCTGAGGATAAATGGGAATCACATACATCACCCAGGCTATGGTCTGAATGGCACATGAGGCCACTACCTTGTTGAAGCTAAGAAGGTCTGGGTCTGGTCAGTGCCTGGATGGGAGACTGCCTGGGAACCACATGACTGCCTTGGGTTCTATGATGAAAGAGAGGCAGGGTGTAAATGTAATAAATAAATAAATAACTTTGTAAAATGTAATTAACATATTTAGAAAAGTTACCCTCATGCCATCAGTGCAGGTTGCCATTGTGGGGTGGAGGGCGGCCCCATACAGTAATGGGCAGAGGGATTCTTCTTCCCCCAACACTCTGGATCTCGCACGACAGCCCATAATTTCAGGTGGTCTCGTGAGAGTGCAAGAGGGGTGGGGACATGCCCAGGCCTATAAGAAGCCTTGGCCTGGCTACTACTGGCCTCTTTCTTCCTGTGCCAGCTTGCCCACCTACCATCCTGTGATTTTAGTGCATCACTCAGCTGGTTGACAGGACCAGATAGGAATTTTTCCTCAGTCAAATTGGCTCTCAGTTGAGTAGGTTTCTTCACCTATCCCTCAGTGATTGCTGTGCAGTTGTTAGATGCTCATTTGCTTTTGTCACAACTTAGGTGGAAATGGCATTGGACAGGATCAAACATAAGAGGGACCCTCATAAGAGTTCTAGTAGAGTACTCGCTGACCACACCCCTAGCTCAGGAGGGGCCTCATCTCATCCAGCTCACAACTACACTCCACGTTTTGGCCAGTGGGGATCTCAGGCAGTTGCCGCCTCACCTGGGTCTTATGCTGGCCAGCTCCCAAAAATTATTCCCAGCTGCCTGTTGGGCCATCTCAACATTCCCTCAGTGAGGGCTGCCAGAATGAAAACAGATCCTTCCCCTAGCACCATGCCAACCCCACTTGCTTGCTTTAATCAATAAAGTTGTGCCCTGTTTTCATCTGTAAACATTGTTTTTTTCCCATTGCTGATAGGGGGAGGATGCACAGTGCACCTGCCTCACAAATGGCTGGTCCTATGAAACACAGTATAAATCTTTCTGGTCTTTGTTGTTTTTGTTTTAAACACAGTTCAAATAGCCATCGTGTTTGGAGGAGATACTTTGGATCATATCTTCAATATGTGCCGAGGTAATTTTGATTTCCTAGTGCGACTTCCTGACCCATTGCTTCTGTACATTATGTCCTATTTGGATCTTGAGGATATTGCCAGACTTTCTCAAGTATCTCACAGATTTGAAACGGTAAGAAAATTGTTTAAAATGGCTTCACTTGCAATTTAGTTTCAACATAAACTGAGATGTGTGTCTTCAGGCCATGTCTGTGTAATGATTGACTAATTGTGTGCCTCTAAACATGTTGAATGACCAGGAAGTCCCAACTAGTGACTAGTTATAGTTTTATGCAAGAGCATAGAAAGAAATAAACATTTTGAAGATCTGGAAATGTTACAGTATTCAGCAATAGAAGATTTGAGTCCTAGGGCGCAAAAGGCAACTCATTATGCAGACAGCTTTATTAAACTGAGTTCATCCAATAAAGTGCTTTGATGTAGCACTGGTTATCATAATATTTTCACTTGACCTTGTTCTAGATATGTTTCCTATCCTGCGCTGCATTTTACCTCTGTGGTTTATGCCTCCTTCTGTTATATACCAAGTTCTTTGTATCTGCCTATCATAATTTTGTTACCTTGCTAGATGGGATATAATTAATAATAAAGGATTTACTGCTTCCCTTCCTATTTTTCATTAGTTAGAAGTGAATTGCATTGTGCTCTGGTTTAAAATGCTTGCATATGACTGACTTAAACAAAAGTCCACCAGAGGGAGCCAATACCTAATGCAAAAGAGACATTCAAGTAAGGGCATTGGATTCTTAAAGGAACTTGTTCTGTCACTTTAGCAGCCATATAACAGATTCATGCATGTTTAAATAAGGAGAAGAAAAACCCAGGGCCCAAAATATCTGGAATTCTACTTTTCATCCTACAATTTGAAATCACTAGAACAGATTTGCGGTGGGGGACATAGTGGCATAGTACTTCTTTCTGTAGACTATTTTAGTATATCATATTCCATTTACAAAGTGCTGTTCCAATCCATAATTTGGGTAAGTGAAAAAGTTTAATTTACTGTGCATTTTTATATGCCTACTCTGAAGTAAGGAAACAACAAATTCTGGCACTGCAGCACAGACGAGGGTTGCAGTCCAGTAAAGCAAAGAAAAAAATGTTCCATGGTAATTTCAGCTACAATTCAAACCAGCAATTTTAAATCCATGATTTAAATGGCCAAAAAAAACAGGATGCCATCTGTTTCCTAAACAAAAACACATGCTTGTTGCTTGATAGTACAATTAAAATATGATTTACATCTTATTTATACTACATTAGAAGATATTCCTTTTATATAATATAGTAAAAAAAATACACACTATTTTAGTAAATTACACATGATGCTTCTCAAATTCAATCAAAACCTCACTCTCCACTTACATCAAGCTGCACTGGTATGGTAACTAGAAGTCAGTTGCACCAGCAAAGCAACATGTTCATTGCATTTTTATTTCAAAATGTATGTTTCTGTTTTGGCCTGTTTTCACCCATAAACATTGTACTTTTTACATCTACTTCCTTCAAATTTATTTTAATGGTTTTCGTCAAAATCTGGGAGCATCTGGGTGCTTGCTGCTCACTCCTTTGGGTTGCTTTCCCTCGAGACAGCTGAAGTCCCTGGTAAGTGCTGCAAGGACTGGGACCCCCTGCCTGGCCCTTGCTCCAGAGAGAGGCTGCAGTCAATCTTGCAGCCTCTTGCATCAGCTGCTGGCTGGGTCAGGAGGCATAAAAGCCCTGCTGCCCTTGGGAAGCCCCTTAGGGAGTCCTGAGGGTGAGGGCACTACCCCCCCCCCTACTATTACCTTTTTTAAAAAATTGTTTTCTGTTAAACCAATCTAGAGGAGATTGGTGGTGGGGAGGGCATGTGGTGCATGTGTAGTTCCTGCACAGGGTGGGAGCCTGTGCAATGAACTAAATGATAGGAGAAAGTCACCAGATGCCTTCAGAGTGAGAGTCTGTAACTGGCAGAAGGCTGGCCCTCCCTGGGTGTGAGACAGGAGAGGGAATAGATGGGCCCTGTGTGAAAAAGTTTGAATGGGTATGACTGTTCCCAATTCTCACAGAGGCTTACTAATTGGTTCCGGCAGGTTTTGTTGGTGGGCTCGTGTTGGGTTCGTATCAGGTGTTTAGGAGGAGTCTTAGTAAGGAGGGCCATGGGTGATGCCACCCCAATTTCAGTGATCACGGGTATGGGAAATATAGCCATGGGGATGTGGTGAATTACCATAGAAGACGAGGACAAGGCTATCTGCGCCTTGTTCCTTGCTGCCACTCCTCTCATGGATGGGTTCCTCGTTGCTCATCTGCTGTACCCACTGGCCTGTGTGTGTTGTTTAATGCCAGATTGTTACACAATAAGACCAATCTCATCCATGATTTGATTGCGGATGAAGGTGCTGATTTGGTGTGCATTACCGAGACCTGGGTGGGTAAGCTTGGAGGAGTTGATCTGACCCAGCTTTGTCCACCTGGATACTTGGTGCAACACCAGCACAGGCTGCAGGGATGGGGGGGGGAGTTGCTGTGATCTACAGAACTCTTGTCACCAGGAAACCACTCTGTCTTGGAGCTGGCTGTGAGGGCCTGCATCTGGTGTTGGGCCAAGGAGACAGTAAACTAGGGTTGTTGCTGGTGTACCATCCACCAAGCCCAGCAGCTTCTCTGACTGTGCTGGTGTTGGAGGAGCCCACAACGATAGTGCTGGGTGATTTCAATGTCCATACGGAGGCTGCCTCTTGTGTTCTGGCTTGGGACTTCATGGCCTCCATAACAACCATGGGGCTGTCTCAAGTTATCACTGGCCCGACACATAGGGCAGGGCACACCCTCGACTTGGTTTTTGCTCCAGATGGAGGAAAGGGTGGTCTGGAGATGGGGGGGTGGATGTCACCCCATTGTCATGGTCAGATCACTTCATGGTGAAGTTTAGACTTATGGCTCTGATCCTTCCTTGCAGGGGTGGTGGACAGATTAAGATGATCCGCCCCTGGAGACTAATGGAATCTACAGGATTCATGAATGCCCTGGGGGAATTCCCAGTAGATAGAGCCGGTGACCTTGTTGAAGCCCTTGTCATGCTGTGGAACAGCGAGGTGCATTGGGCTCTTGACATGGTTGCCCCTGAGCGCCCTCTCTGGCATTGTGGAGCCCGCTTTGCACCTTGCTACACCAGTGAGCTAAGGGCAATGAAACAGGCTGGACAACGGCTAGAGCGCAAGTGGTGAAAAACGTGCTGTGAGGCTGATCGGGCACAAGTAAAACATCATAACCGTGCCTACTGTGTGGCAGTGAGGGCAGCGAAGAAGGCCCGCTTCTCTGCCTCCATCGCATTCTCAAGTAGCCATCCAGTGGAGGTTTTCCGTATTGTCAGGGGTCTGTTGACATCAATTTTTTTTTAATTGTTTTAAAAAATTTAAACTTTTTTTAAATTGTTTTTTAAAAGATGTGTTTTAAATTTGTATGTTTGTTTTTGATGTTTTTAGTTGTTGTAAACCGCCCAGATAGCTTCGGCTATGGGGCGGTATACAAATACAATAAATAAATAAATAAACTCCAGGAAATGAAGTTTTAGACTCTTCAGGGGCCCACTGTGAATTGTTTGCAAGGCACTTTGAGGGTAAAGTTGCTCGCCTCCATAGCATTCTTGATGTCCCATCCACATCAACTATAGTCCCCAGTGAGGTGTCCAGTGCAACGTCTGCTGCAACGTCTTGGAAACGTTTTCAGTTGATGTGGCCTGATGAAGTAGACAAGGTGCATCCAGCAACGTGTCCTCTCGACCCTTGCCCTTCTTGGCTTATTAAAGCTTGTCGAGGGGGTTTGACTGAGTGGATCCAAGGTGTGGTCAACGCATCATTGCGGGAGGGAATGGTTTCAGCCACCTTGAAAGAGACGGTGATCCAACCGCACCTGAAAAAGCCCACCCTGGACCCATTGGTTTGTGACAAGTACCAACCGGTTGCAAATACCCCCTTTTTAGGGAAGGAGATTAAGAGGGTTGTGGTGCAGCAATTGTAAGTACTCTTGGATGAAACAAATTATCTTGACCCATCCCAGTCTAGGTTCAGGCCTGGTTATGGGACTGAATTGGCCTTGGTCACCCTGATGGATGACCTTTGTCAGGAGAAGGACAGGGGGAGTGCAATCCTGTTATTCTTACTTGATCTCTCAGCGGTTTTTGATACCATTGACTATGGTATCCTTCTGGGCCGACTTGGTGAGATGGGTATTGGAGGCACTGTTTTATATTGGTTCCAATCCTATCTCCAAGGTCGCTGTCAGAGAATAGCACTGGGTGACTGTCTTTTGGCCCCCTGGCAGTTGTGCTGTGGGGTGCCGCAGGGTACCATCTTGTCCCCCATTCTGTTTAACATCTATATGAAGCCCTTGGGAGCGGTCATCAGGAGATATGGGGTGAGGTGTCAGCAGTACACTGATAATACCCAGCTCTATTACTCCATAACATCTGAATCGGGAGAGGCTGTGCAAGCCCTGGACCGCTGCCTGGACTTGGTGGTGGGCTGAGGGAGGGCCAATAAACTGAGTCTGAATCCTAGCAAGATGGAGGTGCTGTGGGTTGGTGGTTTCCGAGTTTGGATAATTGGTCAGTTGCCTGCTTTAGATGGGGTCGTACTTCCTCTGAAAGAGCAGGTTTGTAGTCTGTGGGTGCTCCTGGATCCAACTTTGTCGCTAGAGGCCCAGGTGACCTCCATGGCTAGGAGTGCCTTTTACCAGCTTTGGCTGGTAAGACAGCTGCGGCCATTTCTGGACCAGGATAGCCTGACCACTGTTGTCCACGCAGCAGTAACCTCCAGGATGGATTGTTGTAATGCGCTCTATGTGGGGACTGCCCTTGAGGTTGGTCCAGTAGTTGCAGCTGGTGCAAAATGCGGCTGCGAGACTACTCACTGGGGCAGAGTATTGCCAACATGTCACTCCACTGCTGAAAGAATTGCACTGGCTGCCCATTTGCTATTGGGCCAAGTTCAAGGTTCTAGTTTTGGTGTACAAAGCCCTTTACAGCTTGGGACCAGGATACCTGAAAGACTGTGTTATCCCTTATATACCCAGTCAATCACTGGGCTCTGCAGGTGAGGGCCTCCTGCAGATACCATCTTATCAGGAGGTCCGTTCTGCACAACATAGGAAACTGACCTTTAGTGTGGTGGCACCTACCCTGTGGGATTCCCTCCCCTTAAATATTAGGCAGGCACCATCTCTGTTATCTTTTCAGTGCCTTTTGAAGACTTTCCTCTTTCAACAAGCTTTTTAAGTTGAGACCTATCCACAACTGTAGAATTCCCTCCCCTGGAAGTCTGCCAGCCGGTAAACAGTAGTAGATGTTTTGTAGGCATTTGGTTGAATTGAAGGCAAGCCCGGGATTGGTTTAACAACAGTATTTTCTGTTTATTTTTCTGTCTCATATTGAAATTTTGTATAGGTATTTTAGATAGGTTAGGAAAAAATAAATATAAGGATTTTATAACAGAATTGTCCTGTTCCTCGCACTAAGAAACAGGTTCAATCTTTTTTGGGGTTAGCAGGTTATTACAGAAAATTTGCACCTCATTTTAGCAGTATTGCTACACCTTTGACTGACCTGTGTAAAAAGTTCCAGCCTATGCGTGTGAATTGGACTGACAAGTGTCAGCATGTTTTTGATGCCTTAAAAACTTCGTTAGTATAACACCCAATTTTGAAAGCTCCTGATTTTTCCATTCCTTTTGTTGTACAGACTGATTCTTCAAATTTTGGTCTTGGAGCTGCTTTGGTTCAGAGAGATGCTAATGGAGATTTGCACCCTATTGCATGTCTCAGTAAAAAAAATTGATTCAGAGAGAATGTAATCTGGCTACGATTGAAAAAGAATGTCTTGCTTTGATTTGGGCCCTTGAGAAATTACGCCCTTACTTGTGGGGACGTCATTTCCACTTGCAGACCGACCACTCACCTTTGTGTTGGTTGGCAAAGATGAAAAATTTAAACTCTTGAGATGGAGTCTAGCCCTCCAAGATTTTGATTTCACAATTTCACACATTTGTGGGCAAGATAACGTGGTAGCCGATTCCCTATCATGCCCCAGAAGATTGATTTTTTGGTTCTGATGACCTTTTGCTTGTTTGGACTCTGATTTTATGGTTTTAAGATGTTTAACGTGGTTTTTTGGATTTTGAATTTGATTTTATGGCTTATGACCTTTGTTTTGCTATTGGACCTGATTTTGGATTGCCCATTCTTATTCTTCTCCTTTTATTCTTTGAAATAAAGTTATTTGGTAGTGTTATTTTTTGGGGGGGTACTTTAGGGGTCCTTTTTTCTTTTTAAGACTTTTTTCTTTTAAGTAGATCTTGTTAAGATTTTCTAGCTTTTTGGAAGTTCAATTTTTTAGTAAGGCATAAGTCAAGAGGTAGCTGTTACACTTGGTGCATATATTCAAATGTTTCTTTTTATTAAAGTTTTCAGATGTTGTATAGTTATATTGTTAACTTGTTCTTTTCCTTTTTTGGAGCCTGCGATGAAGCAGAACTTTGAAGTTCTGATGTCATCTTTTTGAAAGGGGAGCGTGTCATGAAATCGCAACATTGGTTCACCTGGTTTAAAATGGATTGTGTAAAATGGCTCTGATGCAGAGAATTGTGGGGATTTCATCTTGGGAGGAGATGGGCCTCTGTGTGAGTGGAAAACTTTGAGTTTTGTTTCTCAGCTGCAACTAATTAGGAGGCCTGAAGAGCAGCGCCTGGTTATCTCTGTTATCTGGTGAGAGCCTGGTACTCAAGGCCATGCGGGCCTGAGAAGGTTTGAGATCAGGAAGGGAGGGGGGCCTGCCAAGGTGCGAAAAGTGAAGAAGCTTCGGGAATATTACTTCATCAGAAAGCCCCCTGATTGGCTGAATCATTATGAACTGTTGCTGGGGTTTTTTCCTTAAGTATAGGGGATGAGACCCATAGCCTTTGTTCCCCTGGATGTTTCCCTGGATTCCATCTGGAAGGGTGGTTATCCATGTGGGGTTCCACTGCCTTTTACTATCCTGATGATGTCTCTCTGAGGAGAGATGAGATTTACAACTACCTCTTCAGTAAGTAGAATAGGCCAGTTAGTTTGTTATTTTTCTATTGTGTCTGAACTCTCTTATGTTTTACCTAAACCCTTGGTTGGGTGTGGTTTTGAGGAATTGTTTTGCTGCTGTTAGTTGTGCACTTATATTTTATTAATAAAGCTACTTCTTATTACCTGGTGTGTTCATTGAGTGAGAACAATTTGGTTCTGAATCCAGCACCTTGACCACTGACCACAAACTACCAAGAGTGTGTTTTGGCTTTACCAGAGGCTTCTGGACAAGGAGTGCCTGTTTGGCTCTTGTCTTTAGGAATCCTTAGTTTACCTATATCTGGGCTCTGGGTTTCCCCTAACTCAGAGTGGAACCAGTTGAAGGGGTGGTAGCAGCCTATCTTCTACCTTGCAGGGTTGGTGTTGGTTTGCACAGCCTTGGCAAGGGGGACATTGGGTTCCAGATCAATTGCTCAGGGTGGGGAATTGGGTCCAAAGCATGTACCTGGCACCTGTAGGGTAGCACAAGGGCATGACACTGAATATATCCCAATAAAGAGGGAACTATTTTTGTGAAATCAGACGTATCTTAACCACACCATTTACAGCTTTTCAGACTCCCTTTTGCTGTTGGTGTACACTGGTGCAAGATAGAAATGCTGTTTTAAATATGTTTGCATTATCATTGACAGTGCATTAAGGTGGATTTATAATTGCATTTCAATCTTCTTGTGGTTGTTTTGACACCTATGAATCAATGCAATCTGAAACATTTTTAATATTTCTCTTACCATTTTTTGTGCACATTTGGAAAGGCCCTTTCCCCCACTTCCTGTATGGAAATAAGGGGAGTACCTTTCAACTTCAATAGATGCAGATTTTCTTCCCTTTTCTGCACTCTAGTGAAACCCACAACATCATGGTAAATACTTGACAGTTTCACCACTGGAGTTTTCCTTCATTGTGTCAACTCAGCTTTGTAGTGAATTCTTGTCAGTTTCTTCAGCACTAGGGAAAACTTTACCCCTCCACCTGTTTTTCCCTACCTCCATTGCAGATTTCTCCTGAAAGTGTCATGTTCACTAGAGAGCAGAGGAGGCAAGCAGGCAGTGAAGGAAATGGTAGTAGGGTGCAATAAAAGGATACCTGTGGAATTATATAAAAAATCTCATCATAAGGTCGTATAGACCAGAATCCAGGGGAGGGAGGTGGGGGAACCTCTTCTCCCACACTAAGTGGAGAAGTAGTGAGGTCTAAAGTGGGGAAAGCATAACTTGAATTATGGTGAGATGTATTGTGAAGTGGAGAAATAGTCACATGCAATAATTACATGTTTTAAAATGCAGAGGTATTGTAGCCTGAAAGAAACTGCAGATAGTTTAAACCAGAATAGGTAATACTATGTACTGTAATAATAATAATAAAAGATAAGAATGTAAGACACTACAATATTTAGTCATCTATTTCTTTGGAAAAGTGTATGTCATTACTGGAAATCAAATAGCCAAGAGTAATCATATTCAAATGTCTGTTTTGCTTTTCTGAGAATTTACATATAAATTTGGCTAATATTTTAAGATTTGCTAATATCTTTTGTTTCTTTTACAAATAGTTATGCAACTCTGACAAACTATGGGAAATGATTGTGCAAAATTTATCAGGTAAAATTACCCCAGAAATGAGATCACTGGCACAAGATGTGGGCTGGAAACAATTCTTCTTCACTAACAAGCTTCAACTGCAGCTCCAGCTCAGAAGAAGAAGACAGATGAAATCTGAATCATCAGAAAGCTTGTCAGATTAAAGGAGTGTTTTTCCTAGTTGGCGGTAACAATGGTGATGTATTAGTTCCATAGATGTCTTGCTTTGCTTTCTGGAAAAAAGAAATCTAGTTGCAAGATTAAAATAAGTGTGGAGCCTGCCTTGATGAACACACATTATTATGGTCTGCAAGAACAATTTTTTGTTTCATTATTCCATTTATTTTCATTGAGTAAAAACTTCATATGATTCAATTAAATTACTTTTTTATTATTCATTTACAGTAATTTGTTTTAATTACTCCCCTATGTTTTCATTGTCTTTATTTTGCTTTTTCTTAAGAACTGATTATTCTTTGTAGCCTAGATTTTATTTTTCCAGAATAGCCTAGACGTGTGTCAACCTAGGGAATTGAGGGGAGGGTGTAATATTGGTGATTCACTAGAAAAGACAATAATGCTGGGAAAAACAGGAGTAGAAAAAGAAGAAGGCCAAACAAGAGATGGGTCGATTCCATAAAGGAAGCCACAGACCTGAACTTACAAGATCTGAACAGGGTGGTTCACGACAGATGCTGTTGGAGATCGCTGATTCATAGGGTCGCCATAAGTTGTAGTCTACTTGAAGGAACATAACAACAATGATGACCCCAGTAGTGCCTGCTGTTTTCCCCCAGGAATGCCAGGAATTACACAATATCCAGGGTATTCTGGGAAAATAATAAGATCGCTGCCAGAATGCAGCCACTGAAATCAGCTGATGACTCCAGGGAAAGGTTCCTGCCCACCACCAAAAAGGAGTGATGAATGGGATAACTAAAAATAATCCTTCAGTTCAGTTTTTCATTTATTATGAAACAATTTGCACACCTCTGTTCTTTATAGCGTACTAATCAAATTCCTGTAGCCGCAACTTAATTCACAGACAAACAACTTTCTTTTGTCCATTATTTCAAATATGAAACATCTACAGATATGCAAGAACAAAACGTGTGTATATTAAACTAAAAATGAACAAGAAAATACCACACTTGGCCACCATGGGGAATTGTAATTATCAAAGTGTCAACAAATTAACCTCTTTCCCATAAGAAGCCTCCCTCAGACCTCAAGTTGAAGAATATTGGCAAGCACATCCTGTGTAGTTTGAGAGGCCTGACTAACTGCACTATAATGATTTTTTTTTAAAAAGTTGAATTCTGTGAAAATATTTCTAAAAATAAGGCCACTATATTTTTAATAATAAAATGTCTGTTTTTTAAACAAAAGTGTAGCTGGATGATCTGGAACAATGCCACTGTTCTTATTTTTACCCTAAAACAGGAAAAAACATACAATGACAAGACCAAAAACAATTTGCCTTAACTATGGCTGTAGCTTTCAAGTTATCCCTAATGTTTCAATTACCAAGGGGGCATATAGATAAATTTTCCTATTGTTACACAGGACACATAATGTTGTAACTTGGTGTTGTAAAACTTTCAAGATTAGGATGATTTTCAACTGAAAACAAATTGGTTCAGTGACTATTTTTCATCTGATACCTGCCACCCGCTCCACAGTTAATGATACAGGTCAAAATGATATATAGTAGGTGTGCTGTTGAAATGTCAACTTTTAAAAAATGTGCCACTTGAAATTTAGGCTCTACAAGTATTTCACCTCATATTTGGCAGATGAATAATTAACTCTTTTTGTAATAATGTTCAGGTTTACTTATGTCCTTCTACAATATTTACTATGGGTACACTATATGACTTGGTTTCCTTATTTTTTAGCAACAGTTGAATATTCAGTATTATTAAAAATACTTACAAAGTCTAAATCATGTCTTAAATGAGCAATAAAGGTTTTTATAAATTATTTTTAAACATGAAAATATTTTGTTGTGTTTAGTGCTGTTCTGAAACTATTAATCCTTTTTATAAACTGTGTTTTAATCTAGATTCTGCTAATATTAGAACTCTGGTTAATTAATTTATTTATTTTTACGTAAACTGAACGGTTCTTATGTAATTAAAGTACTTATATGTATGCTTAAACTTTTGGGATTGGAACCTAAAGGGTATAACTCTCCTCTAGTGCCAGCACAAGCAGCCAAACCCTGGCAAACGCCCCACGTACCTAGGAGCCAGGCTACCACATTGTCTAGTAGTTGTGCAATGACCACCACTACTACTGCAACTGGTTTGACCAGTCACAACACTTCTGAGGCAGAAGCTACAGCACCCTTTTCCTCCAAAGACGAGGGGCAAGCCTTGCTATCAACTGCTGTGACTGCTACGATTAGTTGCTGTTGCTTCTTGCATGACTAATAGATGAAGTGATTTCCATTTCTAGGTATGCCTGAGATTTACTAATGCTCAACTGTTGGTGTCATAGAGATAGAAAAAGACTAGAGTTGTACACCATTGAAATCCTCATTCAGTCATTCACACTTCTGATCTAAAGTTGAACTAGTTGTCTATTCTTGCTTCTAATGCAGATTGGGTTATCCCTATAGTAGTCCCTAGAAGGGTGATCGTGTCAGTACAGTGCTGTAGGGTTAAGGATTGTGCTTAGCCTGCAAATCATTAAAGTTCCATTAATAAAAGAGATATATGACACAGAACAGAAAACAGTTTAGTCACTATGATTAATGCTATGAACAATAATATGAACAAACAGAAAAATGAATAAATATATACATTACAATTTTGAAGAAGTAAACATCAGTATTTCATATAATCAAGATTTGTGAGAAATATCAGTAAAACCAAACATTATCAGTAAGTAGCATTGTAACAACAAAATCTCACTCATAATACGTCATTGAAGTGTTGACATTATATTCCCTTTACTGCATTTTCTTAATATCCCAGTACTGCACTTCTTTAATAAAACAAGAATTTGGTTTATAACAAAAAGTTAGTACCCTCATGAAACAAATTGCAAAAAGATAGGAGCACTCAAAATATATTAGGTGATTAGAAAGTACTAAACCAGCCTTTCCCAACCAGTGTGCCTCCAGATGTTGTTCGACCACAACTCCTATCAGCCTCAGCCAGCATTGCCAATGGCTGAGGCTGATGGGAGTTGTGGTCCAACAACATCTGGAGACACACTGGTTGGGAAAGGCTGTACTAAACACTGGGCTGCTTCGCATACTTACATGGTTGGCCGTCATCTTTGTGTGGCCCCTCTCCACCACACACCTAAAGTAACATGTAATGCTAGTTTCATGTAGAGACTCTTGCACATGTCAGCTGGCGCTGCAATTCTAACCCCTCAGTGTTGATGGCTTGGGGAGGAGGGCTTAGGATACAGAACTGTCACCTCTCTACCAGTGGAATGTGATGATAATAGGGGTGCTCTGTGCCAGTGAGGCCCAATCTACTGCTGGCAGTAGCCAGTGGAAAGCCCAAAGTAGGGCATTGTGGGACAGGGTGTCAGATCTCCCAAAGGGCCTAATCCAGGAGCTGACAGAGCTTTGGATGTTGTGGTGAATCAGGTGCTCCATTTCTCACCACCCCTCATTAGAATTGCTCTGTGGTTCATAGTCCCTTTCCTCTCTTTTTGACAGGTAAGAATTGTACAAATTAATCTCCATGTGGAGTGCCCATGCTTATACCTTACTTTAGTTTAGTGGTTCTCAAAGTGTAGTACAGACTTTCTTTGGCAGTGTGGTAGGCCTACTGAAGGGGGAGCACAATGCTCCAAGGAGGGATAGAATTCTGAAGCTAGTGGTGGCTTCTGCTCTCACCAACCAGGACCTGGGTAGATTAAATGCCCCCTTGGCAGAAGGCACTCACTGCTGCATCATCCCAATGTGATCTGGAAAGAAGGGGGTTCAATAAGCTACTATAGGAAGACATGTGTTCTGTCCCTCTTCTAATACCATTTGTGCAAGGATCTATGTATGCTTACGTATGGAACAGACTGAGTTATTGACGCTGGGGTGTGAACTCCAGAACTCCAGTAAATTTTGGAGGGGTGACTTGGTTCAAAAAGTTTGAGAAGCAGTACTTTTGATGTAGGGGGTTGCACTGCTCTGCTACCAGATTAAGAGGATCACTAACTGGGTAAATGTGTGAACCAGCCACCATCATGTTCTCAGAATTTTTTAAAATATTAAGGTCATGCACTTAAACAGTTTGTTGTATTCTCTGCACACAAAAAACAACCACATAACACAGTATGGAAAAGTCATATTCAGTTGAAGTGAATATATTCTGTCCTCTGTATATATTCAATCCAGCAGTCTATATTTTGTTCTAAGAAATTGCTTTTGACAAAATTTCTTCCAATATTGTCAAGTCCTGTCCCTGAGAAACTGGTTCCTTGAGGTTACACCATAAAATTAAAAACAGTGCAATTTTAAATGACACAAACTATAAGGCAGATTTCAGAATGTCTCTGGAAGCATTTTTTCCAGACTGGAAAACCGATTGAGAGGTTGTTACACTGCCAGGTTGCAGGAGGCAGTAAAATGAATATTAAAAATTCTTTTTAGCTGATATAGAACTGCGAGATTGTCTTTCGGTCTTTGGCAAGAATCATGGGGAGATTAGTTTTATACATGGATAAAATGTTTCTCCACAACAGTAAAAAAACAGTACACGAAGGGCTAATTTTTTCTCGGTAAAGCATAAAGCTTCAGGAGGGGGCAATCTGCAGTGGAGAAACAGCAGGGATTAGGGATGCTTAACCCTTTCCTTTCCCCTTTTTTTGCTGCAACTGGTCCCCTCACCTAGTTCCCCCCATACACATGGATTTAAAGTCATGTACTGGAAGGTAAATACATACTTAGAATCCTACAGGCAGGAAAATTGTCTTGGGGAAGGAAGTTCCAGCTATAAAGCAGTGGCCTTGGCAAGGGCTAGTCATCCACTTCTCTGCTAGAAAGTGACATGTACTAAAGCTACTTTGCCTAGAATATTTTTTTACATGTTTGTGTTTTAACATGCAGTCTGGTCCTTATTGCACTGTATTTTACAATTGGACACAAAAATTTCTACATCTAAATTATTCAACCATTAGAATCCAGTCCTGCTTTTGCTGCATAATGCAGCAGGTAACAGAATCACACAATGGAATCCCAAGAACTAGGGAAAGTGTAGACCTTAATTCCTTTGCACTGAGGTTGGGAATGGGCTTTGTCCCTTGGTTACAGAGTCTCAGGAGCTGTCTCCCATGCAGAAGTAGTGTCAGCTTGGTATATGGTGCAGGAACACTAGAGAAGAAGCTATTTCATTCTAGAGAGGAAGATGGAGATGGTGGAAGATTGTCACAATCTTTAGTGATGTATTTGTAAGAGCCATGATTGATACTCCTTAACATCTGCTTGCTGGACAATTCAGCCTTGCTTGTTTTGCATAGGATGCTGTACATAAGGGGAGGAGATTTGACATATCTTGAGAGAGGGTGTTGAGCTCTGGTCCCTATATCATGCTGGTCAACATTTGTGCTATTTTTACTGAAGCCAAGGAAGCTGATTCTGAACTGAGTTTTTAGTAACTCCTGTGAACTGAAATGAACACAGTTCGCTACTTTCTAACTATTCTATTAGCTTAACTTCTAATACAGTAGGGCCCCACTCATATGGCGGGTTATGTTCTGGACCCGCGCTGTAAAGTGAAAACCACTGAAAAGCAGAACTCATTCAATAGAATGGTGTGCAATGCCAGAAAACCGCCGTAAAAGTGGAACAAGCGCTGTATGAGTGGGGCTTTAGTCTAATTGCGTCTAATTGAGACCACTGCATTAGCGAATCGCTGTGAAGCGAAGCGCTGTAAAGTGGGGACCTACCGTACCACAGCCAGCAAAACTGGAATTGAACTCTACAGAGGAAGCCCCATTGTACCTGTGCAACGAGGGCTAAAGTTGCAGTTGAACTAGGATCTGCTGACACTGTTGTCAACTCCAGCTGACAGCTACCTTCTAGCTAAATACGTAAACTGAAGAAATTAGCAGCAGTAGATTTTAACCTTTGCTACTAATCCTTTAATCCTAAGAACCATGATGTATCTCCCCCACAAGTAACCACTTAAAGCTTTTAACTTTTTGTTGTACTTCTTTTCCATGTTGGCATTTCAAAATTATTTTAGCTAGCTTCAATAGAATAAATTGATTTGTGGTCTGCAGACAAAATCGTGTATCCCATAACAAAAAAACCCTAACTTTTTCATTATCAGGAGTCCTTAAAGGAAGAAACTGTCATATTAATTGTCACAAGTGGATGTTTGGCTGATGTTCAACAACTAATTTATTAACAGTTGGAATAATCAATAGGAATTATTCACATATGTGATTCCTAACGGGGCTCATTCTTTTCCCCCTCTTTTTCCTGTTAGTGTAAATAATAGAGTAATTACATTCCAGTCTGTTGAATTATGCTTGTGTCAAACCTCCCTGAATAACAAAAAAAGAACTAATTTTCAACTACTGATCAACTTGCACCATTATGTGGGTATTAAAGAGGTTACCTTACGTGTAGCAATAAAACTACCAGCTGAAGGTTTTTTCCATCAGTCCATTAACAGTGGCAGTGTGAACTTTCTTTCGCGTCCAAAGTTTGTGACTTTCAGTCCAGTTGGTCCCATTAGATGTACTGTTTGGTACTATTTTCAGAAAACATTCTGTTTATAAACACTAAGTACGTTCTCCTATACTTTCCCATCTTCTGTGTTTTTTGCTGGTGATGGCTTTATTTTTCCCATACAAGGCTGTATGAGTAAAGTGAGTATTCCCACCATGTAAAGCAAGCCGCATATGTAGAAAGAAAAGTCATATTTTTGTGTCAGGTCATAAATCCAGCCTGGAAAACAAGATAGGGCATGATCAATAAATCAGTGAGGAACACAGAACATTATTTGTTCTAAACATAGAATATTGTTCATTCTCTTTCTGTATGAAACCTAAAATACATGGAATATTATCTTCAGAGTACAGTAACTTTAAAAAAAATCTAAATAAGGAACCTGTAACAAGACCAACTGCTCACATTATATTAGTCTCCTGTTCCTTCAAGCAACTCTGCCATTTCTTTGTAGTTGCCTTTTTGTAGTTGCCTGGAACTGCCTCCCAGAAGACTTCTGTGATACCACTTCTCTTCCTGCTTCAAATCTCTCTTAAATCTCACCAGTTTTGTTAAGCCTTTGGACCATCTTCCTACATAAAATACCCTATTGTAACTAAGCCTAAGTACAAGTAACAGAAATATATGCATATTCCCATTTATTTGTGTCTGTTTCTTTCCCCTCTCTCTGTTGTCTGTCTGTCATCAAATTGAAGACTGTAAGCTCCTCAGGGCAGGGACCCATCTGCTTATACTTCGTAAAAAATAAGAAGATAATAATATAGACTGTCAAATAGGAAAAATATGAAAACAGTATGTCCCCTGTATGTATTTTCCAAGTTTTGTGTCCAAAAAGCATAAGTGGTGACTCTAGCCTTTCAGTATTACGAAAGTTATCTGTAACCATTTTTGTTTAAGGTGTATGTTGATTTGCTTTTGAGTGCTTAATGAGTGACTGAAGAATTGCTCTAAGAAGGTAGTTGTGCTACTTGAGATTGTTCCAACAACTACAAAAAAACAACCACATCATCATTAAGGTTCTGTTTTTCTTGATTAGCTCAGTTGAGACCAACGGAGCAGGGTTTGGTCTATAGCAACTCTAGGCTATTGTTGTGTCTAGTTTTGATTACTTTTGTGTCTCAGATAAGTTGTGAAATCTTCTTTTGTCTTTCATCCATCTTATTTTCATAGAAAAAAAATATGTAACCCATCATATAGATTTCAATTGATAGCTTGCAGTAATTGGAATCCTATTTACTCTATATTGATGCAGTCTCTAAGGATGTACCTTCGGCCTTTGCTTGTCATATTATGATGGATTCCTTTCAACCTGTTCAACCTGGAGATATAGATAAACTTCTTGGAGGGATGAGACCTACCACCTGCCCTCTTGATCCTTGTCCCTCTTGGCTTATAAAACAGGCCAGGGGGGGCCTGGTCATGTGGGTTTGTGGGTTGGTTAATGCTTCTCTCCAACAAGGGCTTCTTCCGGCATGCCTGAAAGAGGTGATTGTAAGACCATTGCTGAAAAAACCTACCTTAGACCATTGTGTTTAGGTAATTATCGACCAGTCTCCAACCTGCCTTTTCTAAGTAAAATCATGGAGCGCGTGGTGACTACTCAACTTCAACGTTTCCTAGATGAAACGGATTATCTTGATCCTCTCCAATCCGGCTTCAGACCTGGCCATGGGACCGAAACGGCTTTGGTTGCCTTGGTAGATGACCTCCGCAGGGAACTTGACAGGGGGAGTGTGTCCCTGTTGGTTCTTCCGGATCTCTCAGCAGCTTTTGACACTATTGATCATGGTATCCTTCTGGACCGGCTTTCCAGGATGGGGCTAGGGGGGACTGTGTTGAGCTGGCTTCGTTCCTTCTTGGAGGGCCAGATGCAGAAGGTAATACTCGGAGACTCCCGCTCAGCCCCTTGGCCTTTAACCTGTGGGGTTCCTCAGGGTTCGGTCCTGTCTCCTTTGTTATTTAATATCTATATGCAGCCTCTGGGTGAGATCATTCGGAGGTTTGGAGTCCGATATCATCAATATGCAGATGACACCCAGCTTTATTTCTCCTTCCCTCCTGACGCCAAAGATGCCGTCCGACCCCTGAACCAGTGCCTGTCCTCAGTGATGGATTGGATGAAGGTCAATAGGTTGAAATTAAATCCAGACAAGACAGAAGTGCTTTTCGTCAGTCGTGGGACAAACCTGGAAATAGGGAATCTACCTGTGTTGGACGGGGTTACACTCCCCCTGAAGACTCAGGTTCGCAGTTTGGGTGTGCTTCTGGACTCGGCTTTGAATCTGGATGCTCAGGTTTCGGCCGTGTCCAGGAGCGCCTTTGCCCAATTAAGACTGGTTCGCCAACTGCGCCCGTTTCTAGAGACGTCTGATCTGACGAAGGTAACACATGCCTTAGTTACATCCCGGTTGGACTACTGCAACGCACTACGTGGGGCTGCCCTTGAAGACAGTTCGGAAGCTTAAATTGGTTCAACGTGCAGCAGCGAGAATGCTGACGGGGGCTGGCCCTCGAACCCATACAACCCCCTTGTTACAACAGCTCCACTGGCTGCCAGTTAGCTTCCAATCTCAATTCAAGGTGCTGGTCTTAACCTTTAAAGCCCTATATGGTTTGGGCCCTGTTTATTTGTCCGATCAGATGTCATTTTATGAACCCTCCCACCCCCTGAGATCTTCTGATGAGTCCCTTCTTGTGATTCCCTCAGTTTCACAAGTCCATCTTTCGGGAACTAGAGATAGAGCGTTCTCTGTCATCGCCCCTACACTTTGGAACTCATTACCAGTTGAGGTGCGATTGACTTCTTCGCTTTTGGCATTCCGTCGCCAGGTTAAGACATTCCTATTCCGGGTGGTGTTCAACTTAAATAAGGAATAGGAATAAGAATAGGAAAATTTTTAAGGAGAAATGGTGTTTAACTTAAATGAGGAATGGTAATGTTCTAATTTTAATAGATTATGATAACATGTATATGTTACTATGTAGTTTTAGTATATTTATTTTTTTGTAAGTGATTATAGTTTATTATGTATATTGTATTTATGTTTTTATATTGAAATTGTTCGCCACTTTGAGTTTCTGGAAAGATAAAGCGGGTTAGAAATGTTTTAAATAAATAAATAAATAAATATAGGTCATATCAGCAGAGATTGCCCCCAAGAGAAAATTCCTGCAATAAAGCAAAAGGACTGTCAGAATCAGCTAATATAGGCTCAGTAGTAGTAACTGGTAGCCAATGAGATTAGACAGGCTTAATTAGCTCTGTGAGGAAGCTGATACTGCTGAAGTTCTCTCTGCAATTTTCTCCTGTGAGTGCTGTGGTATCTTTTCAAACAACTTCTACCACACTAGGAGCTCCTTTCCTTTAAATTCAAGATTGTGCTAAGGAAAGAAGAGAATAAGCATAGGCATATCTGTTGACTAGGAATGTGACCCATATAATGAAATTGGTGGAGAGGATGAGGATGAGAAATGTATATGCAATTATTCACTATGAACTCTAGAGGCTACATGGCATGTGTTGGCTATAAAGTCAGATCAACAAAACACTACATTTACCTGCAAATGGTGGTCCCAGGAGCGCTGAAATCCCATTCGCACAAATGATGATTCCATAGGCATTTGCAAGGTGCTTAATCCCAACTAAATCTTCAGTTACTACAGGCATAAGTGAAAAATATCCACTGGAAAATCCTATTAGGGCACAGGCCACTGCTAGCCCAGCATATGTGTGCATTAGTGGCAAAATAAGAATGCAGGAGACAAGAGTAAAGTTGGCTGCCATGAAGACATTCCAAGCACTGATGCAGGGTGAATCAGAAATAATGCCAAGGATAACCTTACCAAAAATGTGGACAATGGCAATAATAGAGGTCAAAGGGAAGATATCATTCTGTATAGATAGGTTATATTGTTTCACTATTTCTGGAAGATGAATAAAAGGGATGACAAAGGTGCTGTATGCAAACAAGGCCCAAAACACAAAGGCTGCAAACTTTCTGTTGGTGAAGAGGGATG
This sequence comes from Rhineura floridana, assembly GCF_030035675.1. Lineage (NCBI taxonomy): Eukaryota > Metazoa > Chordata > Lepidosauria > Squamata > Rhineuridae > Rhineura > Rhineura floridana. The sequence continues at coordinate 111,965,122 of NC_084486.1, forward strand.
CAGTGCCGAAGTAACTAGAATACCAGGCTCCAAAGCCTTTCCGGATTGTAACAGTCAGTTGGCTCACTGTCTTTAGCATGCAAAGAGCATAGATATTTTTGTCATATCTGGCTACATCTTTGTTTTCCAAGGCTGGAAAAGTGTTACACTTTTCATCCTTATCTTGCTCTTCTTTTGCTTCTTTTTCTTCTTCCCATAGGATGCCATTAGATGTCAGTGTTTCTGCAGAGCAGGAGAGAGTTTCTGCCTGACTCTTGCTTTGGCTGTTGTTTCTCTCTCCACTTTTTTCAGCAGCCTCCTTCTTGTAATAAATTGGTCTCATGAGTGCTCCGCAAATGCACAGGTTCAGACAGACTGCACCCTGGATGAACATTGCATTCCTCCAGCCAAACTCCAAACAAAGATATTTCAGTAAAACCGTCATCAGGAAAGCACCAAACCCGGTCCCAGTTGTGCTGAGTCCCTGGGCAAGTGCTCTTCTCTTCTGAAAGTATTCTCCTACCATGACCACAGCAGGCAGGTACACCATGCCACTCCCAATACCTGAAAAAGAAAGATCCTTAAATTAGCTGGGAAATCTTCACTGTAGTCTTACATTCACATGCAGGCGAACTGACATCAGGCCCAAATGTTATAATTGAGCATGGTGTCACCTAAGGGTTAAAGAGAGGCTTCCACTAGCATGCTGGGAAATTGTACCAATTTGTGATTGCATGCTTCTTTAGGAATCAGAAATGGATATACGTTGTGGCAGCATTTTGTAAAACTTTTTAAGTGTTGTAGAAATGGGTAAAGACCAGGAACAGCATGTCACCCTGAACTCATTTTGCACACCACAAAGTCAAGCATTCTGGAGTAAATCTATATGTCACCAACTTCTAGGCAGCAATATATTAAGTTATTAACTGTGGGACTGCGGCTAACATGCATTCTTGCAGGCAGACCTGCCTCACTTACCCTACACAAGATGTTCTTGTAGTAGGGTATAGCTACATCAGTATGCCCCATTCTGGACACCATGGCACCTATGCCTCTTTTTACAATCGGCAGTGGAGAAGAGCTTTCAGAAATCACAAACAGATGTGAATATACTGCACAAGACACTCTGGGCTCACTTTGCCATATCTGGATATCCTGCTTTTCGTTGAACTATTTATTCAGTGGTTATCAGTTTGTCAGGGCTGGTTGGGGACCCTTTCAGATGCCCCAAATTCAACTCACAACAGACCCATCTTTAGGGGAAGGGGTAGACAACAGCTGCATTTCATTAGGGGTATCTGTTGGAGGCTGCATACTAGGTGGAGCCAAAACTAATGCTGGGCAAAACCAGAGACAAAACTGTTCTGGATTAACTAACCCAAAATAAAGACCGCCCTGCTTTAATTTTCATCATAGGTATCTCAGATTAGACTATTAGAAGTTTACCCCACTGGGATTGATGAGTAATGGTTGTGCACCAACTTGATATTTTATACAAATCAGTGGTATATATTTTTATCAACAAATAAATACACAGAGGATTTATACTTTATTGTAGTACAACTTACAAACACAACTATTATCCTGGAATGCAAGTAAAAAAAATCCTTTCTGACTTTAGCATGCTATACACACATGCATATATTATGCACACTAGGGATGTGCTAGAATTCTGCCCAATTTGGATTTGGTACCAAATTTTCCATTAATTTGCTTATTCTCTATCATCGCACATCAGATTTTTATGTAGTGCTTTCCCTTTAAAATTGATATTTCCTTTAAAATATCTATATGAATATCAATATTTTTTTGTGAGAGGAAAATGGATCAGTAAGACCAGCAGCTAATGGACAAAGAATGAACATGAATTGATATTGGCCTGTTGGTCACAAAGGAAGATACATCAAAGTTTAAATCAGCCCACTGAGGATCAGCTTTGTGACAAGCTGTCATAATGCATATTCCAGAGTGGATACAGTAGTAGTGTAAGCACTAAGACTTGTAGGATCAAGCCCTATATATAGCCAGCATATGGTCTATGGGCCATTCTCTGTGACTTCCCATGCCATCTGGGTTTCATAAATGAATTGGCGGCTGACTCATCTCCATCACCAGAAAGATTATGCATAGTATTATTCTCAAGTTCAAATCATATCAATCTCCAAAGCCAGAATGACTGAACCCAAGACCAAAGACTAATTACAGAAATGGCAGTACGTATGTATGTTGGAGCATATCTAGCATCGATGCTGTAGGTAAAAGCCACAGATTCATTAGACGTGTAGTCTGCCCTAAAGATGGAAGCTACTTCACATGTAGGATCAGTAAATAGGAATGGAGTTTGGGGCTTTTGCCCCATCCATATTCATTAAGGAATTATTTACAGTAAGTATTTAAAATTGTTCTTTTTCTGAGATAAGAGCTGGAACTTATCTCAGTTCTGTTTTCATTTATGCTCAAACAGTTCTTTGTAAGTTAGTTGATTTAAGTGGGTGTCACAGAAAATACAATCTGGTCTTATGTCAACACTGTAGCATCGTCTGTGAGAAGAAGAAAATATTTGCAGACTAATGGACTGCATATTTTCTGCCTGATAATGCTTTTACTATCTTTAAGCACCTAATGTGCTTATTTTAGCTGTTTTCAGAAAGCTTTCCCCTAAGGTTCCCACCCCTCCGCCAGCTTCTCATGTCAAAATGAAAATTATTGTAGAAAACAAAGATTTCTCATCTTATTCTAATGGGGGCTATGGCTGCTATAGCCTTAGAAAAGAGAGGAGACTAGAATTTATTCTGCTATACAGGGTAACCCTACCAGGAGATGGAAGACTACCTCAGCATTTGTTGTCATTAAGCAGAGTCATAACATTTGATTTCACTAATATATATATATTTTTACTGCAGAGAGTGGCAGTTGGATTTTCCACTTCAGATACTAAAATATCTTGTGATAATTAACCCTCTTTATGCCACAAATCAGTTTTCTCTTCTAGAAACAGCAAACTTTACTGTTCCCTTTTTGCCCTTCTGTTTATACTCACACTCCTGGAAGGGCAGCTAAGAGCAAAAGTCTGCCTGCACACGTCTGTAAAAGGATAGCAGGTGATAGCTGCTGCTGATGACAACAACTTCTAGGTAGCAATGTCCCATAATCTACATGCTGTGGCATGTTGCAGACATCTAAAATTTTATCTCTTTTAATGTAGGCTAGTTCCAAGCCCTATCCAAAACTTGAATTATTTAATTTAATACAAAACTTTGTCAAATGCTTCACTTAATTTTGCATTAAAGCTTCAATCCTGAGGACACTTGCCTAAAAAGAGCCCTGTTGGATCAGGCAAAGGCCTATCTAGATCAGACCAAACTCTTGTCTACTCCAGCACCCTGTTTCCCACAGTGGCCAACCAGATGGCTCTGGGAAGCTCACAAGCAGGACATGAGGGCTATAGCCCTCTCCCACAGTTTCCCTCCAGAAACTGGCATTCTGATCATAGTAGTATAAAGTCTTCATGACTAGTAGCCATTCATAGCCTTATCCTCCATCATACCATTATCCTCCATTATCTTATCTAAGCCATCTAATTTGGAGGTCTTTACCACATGTTGTGGAAGCAAATTGCATTGTTTAACCATGTAAAAAAATGTTTAGTTTGACATGAACCTTCCTCCATCCAACTTCATTGGATGAATACCAGCCTCTAGTATTATCAAAGAGGAAGAAAAACCTCTTTGTCTACTTTCTGCATACCATACATAACTGTATAAACTTCTACCATGTCACCTATTACTCAGTTTTCTTCAAAACTCAAAAGCCCCCAAAGTTGGAACCTTTCTTTGTACGCGGGTTGCGGCCTATTGCTGAAATAAAACACAAACACCATCCATTGGGTTAAATCATGGGCCACTTTATTAAACTGAATCAATTAGAATAATGAACCTGCAGAGGGGAAATCAAGTGCGGGAGCATTCTGATGATCCAGGCAAAGCCTGCTTGCAGCCATAGGGCGACCAAACCTTGCCTGAGCCCGGGGCTGCCCTGTGCCAGACCCCGGTTCAGGCCACACCCTGAAGATGTGTAGGGGGTCCAACCCGCATCACCGCCCCCCGGAGCCCTGAAACTCCGAGCGGATGAGGCACGTTTGCCCCAAAGGCGGTCCGTATTCTGCCCCCGGGCCGTATAGCCCTGAGCTGCAGGCCTCCGGACCGCCTATCACCCCCAAAGGTGCCTAAAGGTGTCACCTAGCTGCCCTTTCCCTATTAACCTTTTCCCGCACTTCTTTGCCACAAAAGGGGGACAAGCCTCTGCTTAGTCTCCCTTTACCCCACACCCAATAAGAATTTCGTGCAGACCCCTCTGCAGGTCCATCAGGAAGATGCCAACATTGCCTCACCAACTGCATGTCCGCACATGCCTGCCACTGAGGGCCTTGCCCTCCATGTCTGACCACAGCAGATGACCTGAGGCTACCGTGGCCTCAACTGCATGTCCTCACATGCCTGCCACTGAGGGCCTTGCCCTCCCTGTCTGACCACAGCAGACAACCAGAGGCTATCGTGGCCGCAACTGCATGTCCTCACATGCCTGCCACTGAGGGCCTTGCCCTCCATGTCCAACCACAGCAGACGACCAGAAGCTATCGTGGCCTCAACTGCATGTCCTCACATGCCTACCACTGAGGGCCTTGCCCTTCAGTAACCAAGGTCATTCCCACCCAGGGGAATGACCACCACCTGCAGAACCTTCCACCCTGAACCCTGCTGGAACAACATGGGTAGGAGACCATCCCAGCGCATACTCTGTCGACCCAGCCACCAAACCGTGGCCCACCATCAGAGGCCCAGCTGTGAACCAATGTGCGTTTGCGGCCCCAAGGCCAGCCTATAAGATCATGCCATGGCTGCAGAGTAGGTTGCGCATCTGCTCCATCCCCATCCAGCAACCTGCCAAAAACGGAAACAATCGTGAACAGTTGGGTCCCGGACCTTCAGACTTGCCCCAGGGGTGAATGTATTCATGCGCCCCCTACTTCCACCTCCCGACGGCCTGCACCTGCATATACAAAACCAAATAGACCGTCCCAGGTAGGCAATCCCACTGCCGGGTAGGGAACCCCAATTCCGGAGAAGCATGTCCCCCAAAACCCACATGGGTCTGCTCCCAGGCACTGCGACACTAGACCGAAACTTTATGAGGGAAGATCCCTCCCCCTGAATATCAGGCACTAGGCCTGTAGCTTCAGGCCAAAAACACTATGACGCCCTCATGGGGAAGTGTCCAGTCCTGGGGCAGGATAAAATAATGGAGTGACTCTTGTACCCCTGGTCTGCCTGGAAACAAACTTCGGACCACAAGATGGCTCGCAGGGATGTCTGACCTGGACCCAAACACCCCCGCCCCCCATCCGGAAGGCTCCAAAATTAAGTGCGAGGGCCGCTGCATGCAACTGCTGAGCTTTGAAGCATGATGGTCACAGGGCACCTCCCTGATCTACAATCCCTGGCGGGTCAGGTGAACACGGATGATGAGGATAAGGGCTATGGGGGTGTGCATGGGCCAGCCGGCCAGCACATGACATATCCCAAGCCGTCTGAATGGTCCCAAAGGCCCCCTGCCAGCCTCCCTAGTGACACACTGACAGACAAGCTTTACTCCTACCATCCGTGATGAATTCCAGGACGTGATTCATAGGAATAGGCCACACTTTGCATAGCCCCTGCCAGCCCCTAACTCCCAGGAATCCCCTCCTGCCCTCTGATAGCTGGTGAGCATGCTGGGGCAGCAGATAGGCATATGGCCATCTCTGACTCCCCTCCCCCATCTCCCAGTATGTGGTATGGGACTAGCAGAGTCGGTCCTTCCTCTAACTGAAACACCATTGACGCACTGCAGGAAAGGAGGGGGCCACACCGCAGGTTGGCGCATAAGGCAGCCAAAACCCTGAACCTGTGGTAAGGCTGTGAAATCCCTGTTATGGTACCATAAACCCCACCGCAGAAGGCCCCCAATACCTGAAGGGCAGAAAGCAAACACTTTCCCAGCCCCTGAAAACTCCAGGATCTTGATCTGCAACTGTTCAAGCTTTTCCCAGGCAGCCTGCAGCCCTGGGTCCAAAACTCAATTTTAATACCCTGGAAGGTGAACACTGGGGGAGGATCCTCCATTTTCCCAGCTGCCAAAAGAACCCCCCAGTTCATAGCTACGCTATAAACTGTGCCATCAAGCGCTAACATGCACCCAAAGTCTGCCCTACCCGACAACTGTAAATCATGAAAATAGTGCCCCACCACTTCTGAGGCCTCTCATCTCCTGGCTGTCCCTTCCAAGAAGGGGCTGAAGTGCTCCATGCCAGAATACAGCAGCCCATAGGTAATGCTCTGCTGCATAGTTGACTTAAAAGGCAAAACTCAGCAGCTCAAAATCCACCGTGTGTAACAGCTGGCAATGCCGGCAGATTAGCTGCCACACTTGCCCATAAGGCCTCTCTGCCACAGGTGCGCACTATATTGAATGAAGTGTAGTGCACTGTGCATAGCCTATCTGGTATGAAGCCATCACTGACTGACCCCACTTGTATGACGGATGGTGAATCAGGTAGACTTCGCCCACTGCCACTTTGGGCACTATATGGGGGGGCATTGTGAGAGCAGAGGTAGGGGATGATGGGAAGGGGCCAATAACCCTGCCCAACTGTATGTCTTTATCAATTCTCCTCTGGACCAGTGCGTCCATACCTAAGACTGATTTAAGTTTGCTGGCCATAAGGGCAAGCCGGGGGCCACCGTATAGGATCCGGAAAAACCACATAATAAAGAAAAACCTGCCTAATAAAACGAGTCTCCCCATAACTGGGCAGTCTGCAAGCAAGGTCCATAGCACCTCGAGCTTAGCTGGGAAGGGACACTTTTCTTGAGCAGCCTCTGCTGGGGGCTGCTTCCCACTCCTTTGAGGGGCCCTGGCCCCACATATCCTTCTAGCCTGTTGTTGTGCCTTTAATTGCAGGTTCGTATTCAGCAGTTATTAGATGGCATGGAGTTGAGCAATGTCATCTTCTAATGTCTGCAGATCAAATTACTCTTAAAAGCACAGGACTAGTGGCCTGTAAAAAAGGTGGCCACCTTATCCACAGACCAGTTTGTAAACTAGCTAAAGAGAAGATGCAAGCAAATGTGCAGCCTGCACATGATTGCTGAAAAGAATTCCATTATGTTTAAATAATTTACTCAGAAAAATATGAATTGGACCAATTCTATGCATACTTACTTATGAGAAAATCCCCCTGAGTATATCGTTACCTCTTCCATGTGCACACATACAGCAGAATCCTATGTATGGTTACTCAGAATATTGCAGATTAAATGGGTTTTAGGACTGAGGTGTATGGGACTTAACTGATGGAAAGGTTTGTATATTTTTACTTGGGTTTTGAAGAACGTATTTGGGGAGGAGAAGCTTAACAGTGAAAAAGAGGGGATGAGTTCCCTTTGCATTTTTGGAGTTGAGGTAGTTTTGGAGGTGAGGTTGCAGCACTAACTGGGATCCTTACTGGCTCCTGCAGCCTCCTTTCTATCTCCGGCTGCCACCCGCCCTCCTCAAAAAGCCTCTGCTCTTTGTAATTACATAGCATTGCTCCCATCCAAATGGCCGCTACGTTATGACAGAGCATCTTTAGGGTATTCTGTACAAACAAGTAGCGGCCACGGGCAGCAGGAGGGTGCAGGAGTGCAGGCAAATTTTGCCCCTCTCTGAACTTTCCTGGTTTGCAAAAACAGTGTGGAAGAGGAATGGCCTTCTCAATACATCCCTTAATAAAAGCATCCCCACAGATGGCTGTCCGATAGCCCATTACCTCTCTGGGTGATTGGTAAATGAAAAGTAACATATAATTTAAACTAAAAATACACTTCAGTATCAAGAAAAGGAGTCTATTCCTATTTCACTTTCTGTAATGGGAAAGGGGACCCCAATAGAAGTATCTCCTGGCCCTAACTGGAGGCACTGAGGGCTGAACCTGGGAACCCTCTGCATGCAAAGCAAGTGATCTGTTACTGAGCTTCAATCCTCCATCTCCAGGGTCCGAGATCCCTGTAAATGGTAAAATAATCCTAGCAATAACAGCACATGAAGTGCATTGGCTCTGTTCCACTGTTGAGGCATCTGCAAGCAGGTACAAGGTACATCCTTGTACAGGTACATCCTTGAGACATACACATGGGACATTTAGGTAGGATAAAATTCCCCTTCGTGTAGCTGCCCCACTCAGTGCACCAAACACACACACACCACCCGGCTGTACCTGCGCTCCTACGGCCCAGGCTTTACCTGCGTTGCTACCATGCAGGCTTTACCCATGCAGCTACTGCCCAGGCTTTACCTGTGCTGCTACCGCCCAGGCTTTACCTGCGCTGCTACCGCCCAGGCTTTACCTGTGCAGCTACCGCCCAGGCTTTACCTGCGCTACTACCGCCCAGGCTTTACCTGCGCTGCTACCGCCCAGGCTTTACCTGCGCTGCTACCGCCCAGGCTTTACCTATGTTACCACCACCCCAGCTTTACCTATGCTACTATTCTGCTAAAGTCGGCGGTGGGGGCCTGAGGCCAGCTTGACCGTCCCTTAGCACTAGCCTCCCCCCCCAGCAAGAGCTCACAAAAACAAATTTAAATGTCCTGGCCTGAATGCCTGCTGTGCCACTCCCAGGGTCGCTGCCGTGCCTCGCCGGCGCGCCTCGCTGCTGCACGCAAAGGCCTGGCCTAAGGAAAGGCCAGGGAAAGCTCCATGTGTACTGAAGGCGCCACGCATGCTCTCCGAAGGCATCGCCGCTGCCGCTGCTGCTGCCGCCGCCGCCATTAGACCTCCCGCGGTCAGAAGGCCTCACCACCGCCGTTGTGAGGCCTCAAGGCTGCCAAGCCGAGAGCCTCGCAGCAGTTGCCGGTGCTGGAAGGCCTCACAGTGCTGCAGCCTTGCCGCACCAAAAAGCCTCGCCGCCGCCAAAATTCAAAGGAGGGCGGGAGGCTGGTGGAGTGGCCTTAAATGGCCTTCAGCCACCCCGCCTCCTTTCTGCGTGTCACGCCGGTGCTGTGTGCACACACACACCCCCTTGATGGTGGCCTGAGCTTCGGCTGTGGCCGCAAACTCGCCCCTTTGCCCGACAAGTACCGGGCACGGAACGGGATTGTTCTAGGGCACTGATTAATTGGATTGCCTTTTTCTGCACCTTCTTCAGTTCTAAAAGATCTTTTTTGAGATGCAGTGACCAGAATTGTACACAGTATTCCATCTCTGGTAGCTGACTAGGGCTTAAGCCCCATAGATTTAAATGGACTTACTTGTGAGTAAAGTTGCTTAGGACTGCACAACACTTAAGTTTATTTAGCTATGGCACACACTCAAATACATTGTTGCATGCAACGTTGCCTGAATAACTGCCAAGTTTTATACAACTGGGTTTATCACTACTTGAAACTCTTGAATTGGGCCTAGACACTCTGTTTAATCAGCTGTCATGCCTCCTTCAGGGCAAAGGTTGCTTGTTATTTAAAAAAAGATTATCAATACTGAACATAAATTAATTTTAAGAAAGAGCAAATCAAATATGATTAACATATAGTGTCCTGAATCAACCCCAGTGAATACCGCTCACAAGGATCAGCAGTGTGAAACTGGAAGAAGTTATCCTGAAATGGCAGACTACCCTAGGTGACCCAAATGTCTATTTAGATTCTTTACACCTATGCACTAAACTTTGTACATTCATTAAAATGCCTCCTTAAAGGAATACCAAACATTTTGTTTCACAGCCCTGTTTTCTTGAAACCATATAAGTGACTGATACACACTAAATAACTGGTATATATTTCTACTGCAGTAAAGGGATTTTGTTAAACATTGGCCACATTCACACACCATGGTACTTACTGTGTACGAGTAAATCATACTCACTTTGCTCCTAGTGTGCAGAGGAAACAAACCATGATCCTTGTCTTAGCATTCTGTCCAAACCAGGGATTGTGGCTTGTTTCACTCAATCGAACCACAATTGATGAGCGAAGAACAAACCTCAGTTTATCATTTGGAGTTAAACAAACCAGGTTCCCTGGTTCAGACACAAGGTAAAGCCAGGGATCGTAGTCTGCTTCCCCTGTGCACTAGCAGAATGGAGTGAGGAGGAACAAAGTGGGTGGGACTCACACGTTAATGATAACAGATGGTCTATAGCTTACTGTGATATACAAATACTGTAATTCAGTCTTGCTGGTACTATTTAACTATTAATTTTAATGCTCTTTTGGTTGCATTTTTGAAAAAGGATCTTGGGGGAGGAAAGCATGCTTGCATCACAACCTTCAGATTACCAGTGGACAATCAGTTTGGAAGGACAAAGGGTAATTCTGGAATACTAAAGCAAGTCAAAGAGCTATGGGTAAACTGTGTGTTTTATTGTTGTGTGTCACTGCATCTTTTGCTTTCAACTATTCTGTAAACTACCCTGGGAGGAGGTACAAAAATAAGTAAATGAATTTGTAAATTCACAAGAAGATTAAGTTTACTATTCTGCAAGTATAACTTAGGCATTTGCTTCATTGCTAAAAGATATACACATTAAAATGTTTAGATAGCTGTGGCTTTCCACCTAATCTGAGAACACCACACATCACCTGAATCAGACAATTGTGCAGGTGATCTGAAATGCTTACATACATCCTGCATGCATGACCATCACTGCTGACTTCAGTAGGGGATGCATCTCCTCATGTATACTGTTTTGTATACACAAAATTGTCCCCTCCATTGAAATGAATGAAGAAACCATTATAGGCTGGGTAATTTTGGATTTGTGGTGGAGTCTCTGTGATCACAAGGAATTGTACAGCACAATGATTCTCTCTTCCTAGTCTCAGGCTTGCCCATTTTAGCATTTTGTGTTCTTAAGAATAAGTTACAATAATATCCAAATGTATATTCAAAAACTAAAACATGCTTACCCGCTGTAACCCCAAATGTAATAAATAGGTAATGCACATTTGAGGCATAGGAACTCAATATCCATCCTAGGCCATTCAAGATTCCTCCAGTTATTGCTGTCTTCCGGCAACCACAGGTGTTAATGAACAAACCAATAAAAGGACCTATGACAAAACATGAAGAATAAATTGTTTTCCTAAAGTTTTGTTTATTCTCTTCTTAAAAATATAATAATATCTGAAACCACTTGATTATCTTTTGCAAGAAGTTCAGCAAATATTAGGCCACCTGTTCAAAATCATTAAATCATTAAATGCTAGAGATCTGTGCCCAAAGATCCAGCCAATTATTTCTAGTCAATATATGAAATTCAGATAGCAGGCAGGAATTACAGAAAAAAGGAAACAGGCAAACAGTTTCAAATGGTAAAAGAGGCTGTTACTAAATGTTTTGATCCCCAATATAAAACTCTGCAGGATCTGATTTTGGAGATCTCCACTTGTTCTGGAATGGTTTGTGGTGATATGAACATTTTAACCTTGAATCATGTGGTACATTGTTTCCAACTGGACTGCTTGAGTTACAACAGCATTCTCCATTTTTTGCGACACACTGTTCAGATTCATATTAAATATTCTACCTATGCCATGTTACTTAAGTCCAGCTGCTAGTGCAGAATATGAGCCTTTTGTCATGTGTCCTGTGCAATGCTTGACAATACTGCCCATAAACGTGGTTCTTGGCTTTTACAGACTTCATTATGGACTCAACTCCAGCCTCTCAAGGGCATGGTCCCCTCTTAAACATTCTCACAATCTATATTTGCATTGGTATTTATAGGGGCTTGCATTCTGCACTGGCAACTGAACTTAAGTAACATGCAATAGGTAGAATCCTCTTTTGGTAAACAGGGTGAGGGGTAGGATTTTTCCAGGTGGCCCTCATTTTTTTGATCTACATAAGTTGGACATACACTAGGAGTCCCAACAGGACTCTTCAGAAGGGAAACTATCAACTACACATTGTAAGGAAACTTGGAATACCTGCCTTCTCTGGCTGGCCTACTGGAACTTCAGGCTTCCATGACTGATACAAGGCTGACCTAACTAAGATTTAGGGAAGAAGTGGCTGAGGCTGGATGTCTTTGATTTCTCTTTCATCCTAACAGAAGTCTGAGGCCAGTAATCTGTCCCAATTCTGGGTGCTGGTGGAGTCTTGTGTGTGCACATGGAGACACACTTAGAGGGAAGAAAAGGTGAGTTGTATTCAGTCCCCCAAGCAAGGAAATGGGCACAGATGTTCTGAAAACTGTACAAGTCTCCAAATTTACTACCTGTAACCAAAAGAGCAGCCCCAAGTTGCCCAACTGCAACCACATTGGCTACGGTTACTGTGTCTATTGCAATAGTTTAGACAGCAGTCATATGAATGCCATGGACACCAATTGGCTAGTACTTATAACATCATGGCTTGCAGTGGAATATTTGACAAAGTGGAGATGAACAGTGTAGCACAAAAATAGGGGGCACTCATGAAGCCCATAAGGTACGATAACACAACAAGGGTAGCAAAGTAGCAAATCCTAGAAAGTCCATTCCAGCAGTGATGTTCTGGGAACCTTTTGTTCTCCATTTTTCCAGCTCAGTTACTTTTCCCATGAAGGAATGCACACCTCTCCCTTTGGAAAAAATAAATATAAAATCTATCTCCTCATAGCAAGGCTATTTCCTGCTACGTGTTATATGCTGATGGGCTATCATATCATTAGTGTTGCTTGGGATTAACACTGGTATACTTCTAAAAATAATTTTTCCCCTCTGGTGTCTGGCGAGGCCCCCAAAGAGCTTTAGAGAAAGAGAAAGGCATATAGTTCTTGCCGTATTGACCTGAGAACTTTCTTTCCTCTTGGCTTACTTTCTTTGGCAATCATTAATGAAGCAAAAATGCTGAGAACACCATACAATCTGCAGAGTATTTGCACTATTTTTTTTCTCAGACTATGGAAAAAGTACAGTATTCAATGTGCTGGCCCTACCATTAGGCAGATGTTCTGGGGTGTCTTAAAGGGACAGCACATGTACAGGGCTTCTTGCTTCCGAGGCCTGCCACATTCATTTTGATGGAGGAACCATAACCACATACACATTCCTTTCCATGTGTGGATCTGTTTCCTTCATTGTAATGAATGTGTAGCCATTAATTTGTTTATTTTTCATTTAATGATATTTTATTTATTTTTAAAATACAGCATAATATAATAAAAGCCTTTAAGTGATTTACAATAAAAATGCAGTAATAAGAATAAAAATACAAACGACATTCACATAAAGTTGCTTTAAAAGCTAGATAAAAATCTGTGTATCAGAAACAAAATGGAGCAGTGTTCAAAACAAAAATGAAAAATTTAAGAGTCAGGAAAGCTTGGATAAACATGTAAGTTTTTAAAGAGGCATTTAAAGTTCATTATTGTCTGCATCTCACAAATTACCTGAGGGAGGGCGTTCCAGAGAAGGCCTGCTTCCGTGTTGTCACCAAGTGACCAGCAGGGTCTCCTCAGAAGATCTTATAAAAATTGGTTTGTTTTGTACTGGGAGAGGCAGTCTGGAAGGTGTCCTGGTCCAAAGTTATTAGGGCTTTAAATGTCAACAACAAAATCTTGAACATGACTCAGTAGCTAATTGGCAGCCAGTGCAGATCTTTCAATACTGGTGTAATATGTGTAAAGCTAGTTGTCCCACTGAGTAGCCTAGCAGATATGTTCTGTACGAGCTGAGGGAGGGGTTGAGCAGCGAGGAGAGCTCACAGCACACCCAGACCCCTGCCACTGTCAATTCAACTCCCCTGGATCCTGGCTCCCCTGCTAGAGCACAACCTGAACTGTCAGAGACTGCCTTGTCAGAGACTGCTCCATTAGACACACAACTCTTGCCCGCACCAGAGGTGCTGCCTTGTCAACCTGACATTCCCCAGCCAAGTGCCCCACAGCTTCCCATGCTCGAGCAGCCAGATAGCCCCCACCAGTCGAAGAGGGAAGCTGAGATCAAGCCCCCATCACCCCGCGCTCAGATGCTTCAGAGGTGCAAAGTTCAATGGATGCAGTTGAGTAGGAGTTGTGGTTTAGTTGCGAAAGCCAAGCCTACTTAAGTGGACTCAGGGGAGGAGTTAGTTGCTGAATCAACATCTGTGAGCTGCAAAGACATGCTTAGTCAGTGCTAGTTCAGGGTAAAAGTTCCTAGAAAGCATAGAGAGGTTAATGAGCTGTAAAGCTTTTGATGCATCTATCTACTTTAATAAAAAGAGAAAAAATCACAGACGCAACTGTGACTGAGTCTTTCAACTTCAGGCAGGACAATATGGCTGTGTTAAGAGTTCATGTGAAGCTTTGGATCAGGATGCTAACAGCTTTATAATAGCAATGATGTCAGAACCTACCAACAATCAGAGTAATACCCATACTGAGAGAGCTGACCCATGCCGTCAGGCCTCGACTTTGGCTGAATTCTTCAAGCCATTCCATGTTGAGAACACCAAGGGCCATTTGTGATCCCATGACGAGTATGTGCACCAGGAATGAAGAAAGGACAATCATCCAAGCCCATCCACCATCAATATCTGGATTTGGCATAATCTTCTTCTCTTTGTCTTTGGAATCATCTTCACAATCATAGCCAATATCTTCACGACTGGCGTACATTTTCCACCAAATATCCTGAAACAAACAGAAAATGTTCACACAGACTCAGAGTTGTCTTTTATCTTAGTTATTGGTGCTTTATTAATCAACTGAAACAAAATGGGTCTGACTCGCCCTCAACCAAGCTTGCAATTTCCAGGAGTTTGTTTGAACTGTCACAGAAAGGAACAATGTTAAAGGCCACCTGTCAATATATGTAGAGGTAAACCTTTTCTAGGAATTGCCACCTAGGGTTAAACAAAGAAGCCAAGAAAGTTAGGCTTAAGATGTTTCTAATGGCTGATTTGGATTTAATCAAGAGCTAGATTTTCTTAACTTTTTAAATATATATTGTATATTATATGTTTAATAAATTTAATATACAAAAACTCCAGCGTAAAGTTGCACACAACGTACACAACTCTGTAATTGAAGTTGACTAAAGCACAACAGGGGAAGAGACAGGCACGTGGATCTATAGACATAGGTACTATTCCAATTTCAAAAGTGAATCTAACCTTACAATGATGTATAAATGGATGGATAGATAGATATGGTAAGTTTGGGTGTGCCAAAATTATATTTTGTACTTTATTTTCTGCAGTTGACCAAAGGAAAAACAATAACGGCCACAATCCAACCCAGAAGTAACCTGCCTGCTGATTTTAATGGGTCAGCCATCTGCACTGCTTGTTTAGTGTAATTAACCCATCTGTTGCTTGTCTACACCTTAAAAGCCACTCTCTGTGCTCTGCACCTTGCCAAACAGAAACCTCTAAAAGATGCATGGAATTTGCATTCTTAAATATGCAAGCTCCCATATATTTATGCTACAGTTTTTGTATATGTGTACATGGAAGAGAACAGTACACTAGCAGATGCACCAAGCAACATGGCTCCAGAGACAAATACCATATCCATCAGTGCATGCCCCAGCCACCCATGGTTCTCTTCTTCCAGTTATATTTTACTGGATAAAAACTGAAATCACAGCTATCTGTCTGACAAACACCCATCTTCACTTTGGTGGCTGACAGAGGTGCCTTTTAGATGCGATTTTCTGGTGGCATGGGAGTCGCTTTCTATGGGTTCATTCCATTGCACTACCACCATGTAAACGGGGCCATCAATGCAGAACCTTACCAGCCATGGCAAAGGCAATAATCAGGTGGTAAGGACCCATGTGTTTGTCACATGATGGCAACATGGGAAGCCTTTAAATGTAAGAGCAGGGTCATGGGATAAACCCACAAAAAAGCAGTACCAGAAATTATATTTTATATTATTATAAATTTTACCCACAAAATATACAGTAATACATCCGTTAACAAAGTACATGCATTCCTGGACATTACTTCTTTCACATAAACATTGGTAGCAGAGATAGGAATAACATGGAAAGAACAGGGACAGGTTCCTACACCACAAAAAAGAAGAGCAGTTCAGCATATTTCAACAAACTTTTTATTCAAAACTAACAATATGCATGTCTGAAATAATATAACCAGATCAGATAAGCCTTGCATACAGACCACTTGAAGGCTTCTTCCAAAAAGCATCCAAGGATGCCTGCCTTGCCTTTCTTCTTTTATCATGTAGCATCTTGCTGTAGCAATCTAAAGCTTTGAGCACAGTTCTCCTCTCTGTACACTCAAGCAGGCAGACAAAGGGCACCACCACAGCCCTGTGCTTGGTCTCTCTCTCTCTCTGCCATCCTCGTCTACACTCGATCAGACATGTCTGCAGTAAACTGTGCTTCCAGGGTACCTGAAGCACTGTTCACTGTGGAGGCTCCTGTGTCACCTGGCAAGGAGCACCATTACAGCCACACATGAGAGCTGCCTGCATCAGCCGCAATCCAGTAGACAAGGAGCCACATTCTGAGAATATGCACATGCCCCCTGCACCCAAGAAAGACTTTGTTAAAAGGAGCTTCTTTCCTGGAGGATTTGTTAACTGACGTGTTACTGCACCAGTATTTCCCACTCTGTGATCAAATTATAGCCCTACACTAATAATGAACCATTGCGTGCCAAAATAGCTTATGATTTATGAGACCCCTTTTAAAAGGAATAATACTTTTCCTTGTGAATGGAAGAGCATTTCCTCTACCATCACCAAGAAAAAATATAAAAGAATGGCATGCAATTGTATAAATTGCATAAATAGATAGTTAGACGCTGCTTATCTTCTGACATTCAGTACAGCTGCTAGAAATGGTCTATCAAAATTCACCCTATTTGAAGGCAGAAAAATTGAGGGGGCTATTTCACTGAATTCTCTAGGGAGAGGAGAAATTCTCCAAGAGTTTCTTGGAGGTGGGGCTCACCACTAACGGTGAACAAAGCACAGGTTTGTTTGTTTTTCCCTTAGATTTTGCTTTTGCTGCTGCTGCTAATGCCACCATAGCAACAACAAAAATGGTAGAGAATATTGAAAATTCTTCAGAGTGGCAGTCTTTTTCTAGAGGGAGGATGTGAAAAAGAAAAATCTTAGAAAACTTCTCAGAAAAATGTCTTCCGAGAAATTCCAGTTCTTCTCCAAGTCAGCTGCAGACAAAGTGACACAAACTGGAGGCAGATTCTCAATGCCTAGCAACTAGGGTAGGAACTGAAATGTTTACTGAGCCCTTGTAGGAACTGAATCTTTGGCTACAAATGTGTTTCACACTGTAATCCTCCCTGTATTTGTATCTTTGGATATCTGCACTGTAAATACACCCAGAAACGGGAAAGGCACTCATAAAAGTGTACACACACCCATCAGCTAGATAGAACTATGATAGGACACAGGCACTCACCTCAGCGCTGACTCAGAGCAGCCTTGACCCAGTGTTGTATCTTGCATTCAGTCACTGATCAGACTGCTGCTCCACAACTGTCATGTAGCAAGCCGGTTACCAGAAAAGTAGCAGACAATCTTTGGAGCAGCAAAGCCAAATATCAGTGACTGCTATTTGCTCTTAATCAAACAAGACCAGCAAGTTCCAAATGTTACAGTGAAATGTAACAGCTGGGATCCTGGAATATTAGCACTTGCACTTCTAAAGCTCTTTTAGCATACAAATTGCTTTATGATCTGTACTTGTTATTATCTTCATAATAATCCCGTTAAGTCATTTTTGTTCTGGGACCCTTGCTCTTGTCGCGGAGTGTTGAAATGCTGCGCTGCGGAACGGAGAGTATTGAGTGAGCTGTGTGTGTGTGTCTGAATCTTTGCTAAGATTCTACCTTCCCTGCAAATTAGTCAGACAGAGACTTTAAGCTTTAAAATAAGAAATAACTACTTTATTCTGGAAGTACATGCTTGATAGGAAAGAGTCCTTACATCTAGCTAACTAGCTATGCTGGAGCAGCCTGCACTGGTCCCAGTGCTAGCCCTCATGCTGGTTGAGAGGAGAGACAAAGGAAAGATGTCTGCTCCCCTCTCGAGAAAGAAGAAAAAGCTGGGAAGGTAGGAAGGAACTGAGATCAACATTCCTTGCATATCAGTAAAGCAGGAAGGAAGAGACAGCAGGAGATCAAAGAACAGGTGTAGCCTGGCAACCAAGAGGTCTCCTCTCTAGCTACGCCTTTAGCCCCATGCAGCCTCAACCTACAAGTTGGAGTTGAACACATATATTCCAACACCCCTTCTCAACGAGAACTTGGTTCATTCTACAAGGTACATCTTGCCTCGTAGCTTCTGGTGTCGGACTTTGCCCAATGGTTTGGTCAAGGCATCAGCTGTCATCTCTTCTGTTGGACAGTAGGTCATCTCTAGAAGTCCTTTCTCCCTTATGTCCTTTAGGTAGTGGAACTTCACATCAATGTGCTTCATGCGAGAACTTTGCCCTTCTGATTCCGCGAGTCTTATGCAAGCTTGATTGTCCTCAAGTATTCTGATGGGCTCTGGTTCAGATATGCCCAAGTCTCGTAGAAGCTTGCGTAGCCACAGCATTTCATTGCATGCCTCATCAGCTGATACGTACTCAGCCTCAGTAGGTGAGTGTGCTACAGTCTCTTGCTTTCGACTTGTCCAGCAGATAAGTGAATGCCCATAGTAGAACAAGTTTCCACTGGTTGACTTACAATCTTTGGTGTCTCCAGCCCAGTCAGCATCAGCATATCCTAGAAGTTTAGGATCTCGAGTAGCTGATAGCTTTAGTTTTAGGTTTGCAGTGCCTTTCAGATATCTTGCCACTCTCTTGACAGTCTCTCTCCCAGTCTTTCTTGTTTGGCAAGCTGATTTTTCTGCAAAGGTATCCCACTTCTAAAGCCACATCTGGTCTGGTTATTGTGCTGATGTACAGGAGTTTCCCTATAGCTTGTCTGTACCTTTGCTGTCTTCCCAGGGTTGATTGTTCTGGTCTGTTTTCAAGTATCCTACTTCCATTGGTGTAGGTGCTGGATGTGCATCCTTCAGTCCTAGACTCTCAAGTAGGTCTTGAATCTTTTGTTTTTGATTCAGAAGAAAGGATCCATTGTCCTCTCTTTCAATTTGTATTCCAAGGTAGTATGTGATGTCACCTAGACATTTCACTTCAACTTCCTTGCTTAGATTATTTACTAACTCTTGCTTGTCTTGTGGATTCTCATAAGCCAGTAGTAAGTCATCTACGTAAATCAAAATATAAATCCATTTGTTGTTCTTTAATCTGCTATATAAGAACCTGGTTCATTCTACAAGGTGCATCTTGCCTCATAGCTTCTGGTGTCGGACTTTGCCCAATGGTTTGGTCAAAGCATCAGCCGTCATCTCTTCTGTTGGACAGTAGGTCATCTCTAGAAGTCCTTTCTCCCTTATGTCCTTAAGGTAGTGGAACTTCACATCAATGTGCTTCATGCAAGAACTTTGCCCTTCTGATTCTGCGAGTCTTATGCAGGCTTGATTGTCCTCAAGTTGCTCCTTCCTCCCACAAATTATGTCCATACTATTTTTTTCCTAGCGGGGGGGAAAGTGTTTAAAGCCCTAAATGACTTAGGCCCCAAATATTTCATAGTCTGTCTCCTTCCTTCTTGGGTGCTAAGATCAGCAGTGGGGCTCTTCTTAGTAGTTCCACCACCCTCAGAAGTTTGGGGGATGGTGGCCTGGGAGAGACCTTTCTCTGTACCAGTCCCTAAGTCATGGAATTTCCTCCCTGCAGAGGTTCATCTAGCACCTTTTGCTATACAGTTTTCTGTGAGTGCTGAAGACACACCTCTTTACCCTGGCCTTCAGCTCCTGAGATGTATGTTTTCAGAATGCACCCTATTGTTGTGACTGAATTGTGTTTTAATTCTTTTTAATATTGTATTTTAGATTTTGTAACCTACCCTGTGTCCTATTGGTGAAGAGTGGGCAATAAATATAAATATAACAACAATAACAATAATAATAGCAGCAGTTTGGAGGCTTGCCATTTTAAAAAAAAGTATGAGGAGAAAGAGTTGAGATGGTCCTGTCCTCTCCCCATCACCTTTCTTTCTTTCTTTCTTTCTTTCTTTCTTTCTTTCTTTCTTTCTTTCTTTCTTTCTTTCTTTCTTTCTTTCTTTCTTTCTCCCCAGAGGGGAGCGCAGTGAGAGGGGTGGGGAGCCATGACATTATAAGGCTAGGCGGCAGATCCTGGAGAGGTGTAGGTGGCAGGCCACGCCAGTTTAGGGGAACAAGGGATAGATGCATTATACCCATCCCCTGTTCCGGGCCTGTCCACAACCAGAAGATAACTGGGGCATGTCAGACTCCATCCAACCTTTGACTGCTGTTGTGTAACACCAGGTCTGTAGTTCAGAAAACATCGCTCATCCATGATCTTATCCTGGATGAGAATGAAGACCTGGTGTGTATTACGGAGACCTGGCTGGATGAGGCCTCAGCTCCCATACTTGAGGCCATGTGCCCAGCAGGTTTCCAATACGCACAGCAGCCGAGGATTGGTAGGCGGGGAGGGGGAGTGGCAGTTATCTATCGGGAGTCCTTGGTTTTCGCCAGACCTCCTCTTCACGAGACCAAGTTTGTTGATTGTATGTACTGGAGGTTGGGACCAAAGGGCAGTTTAGGGATTCTGCTTGTGTACCGCCCACCCCGCTGCACGGCAGACTCCCTGACCGAGGTGCTCGAGGTGGTCTCGGGTGTACGGCTGCTCTCCCCCAACTTATTGGTTTTGGGGGACTTCAACGTGCACGCTGAGACCACTCTAACTGGAGCCCCTCGGGATTTCATTGAAACCATGACTTCTTGGGAACTGCACCTAAGTAATATAGGCCCCACCCATGTAGCCAGTCATACTATTGACCTTGTGTTTGTCTCGGGAGATCTAGATCTGTATATGCATGGGTAGACACAGAGGAAGCCCCACATTGTATCCTCATCCCCATGGGTTTTATACTAATTCCTATGAAATGCCTTCCCTAAAGTAATAAACAGTTTTAAACAGTTAATAGAAGAATCTGCTGTAGTTTCAGGAGAATGCTGAAACCCTTCTAGGGTTGCCAGATGTCCAGTCTTTCCCAGGAGACTCTGGATTTTTGGGGTCCTCCCCAGGTCTCTGGGTGAGTCAACTTAATCTCTGGACTCTCAGCTTTCATTTAAAAAAAAAAGTTTCTATGTGGTCTGGTTCTCAAGATATACACCAAAACGTCAGCCATCCCCCCACAACTTGCTCTAACCCCTCCCTTTCAGGTTTGTAGCCAATAAGTGAAGTCAGGGTTGTGATTGACAAGGGATTTCTGGGCCTCCAGGCAGTACCATTGTAAAGCTGGAAAATGTTTGTTTCTTCCTGTTTATCTGAAAATCTCATAAATTGAGTAAGTATATAGCTTTCAGCAGTACCAAAAGTCTTTTCTTCCTCTTGAGTCAAACAAGCTTAATTTTTCCTGGACTGTTGAAGATGGCAGTGTTTTGAAAACCTTCCCAATATGAAGTTTTAATCAAATATTTGCTTTTCTGGGAGTAAAGCTGCAATGCTAATCCCACATACCCAGAGTAATTCCCATTGAATTCAGTAGGATTTACTTTTAAGTAGACATGGTTAGGATTGTGCTGTAAATTAATGGGACTTTTGAGTGAACATAGCAAAGAATTGTGTTTGTGTTGTAAATCTTTCTCTTCCCCTCCAATCCTATTTTTAAAGCAATTAGGCAGGGTTTACATAGATATCACTGTTTTTATCATGTAGGAAACTAATACTGATTTTATTCTTTAAAAAAATGTTCTGCAATGACCAACTCATTTTGACAATAAACTATCATATGGGGTCTATGTATTTTTACATCTCCAGTGTGTGTATGGAGTCTTCCCAACAACCCTGTGAGGTAGGATTGCCGATTGGACACCAAGGCAGATCACAACAAGAAATAAATCCCTTTAAAATCAATAACCAAAAAAAGTATAAACAGTTGCAAAACTGCTTAAAGTGGCATGATTCTGAATTTTGGGTTGGGTGAGTGTTCCTTATCACTTGAGGCTGCAGTTCTGTGCACACTTCCCTGTTTGAGTAAGCCCCATTGAATACATTGGGACTTCTCAGTAAACAAACATAGGATTGCACTACAAATATATTTACAGGTTGTGTAAATAATAAACATCTTTGACAGTCATGCTTATATAAATATTTCTTTATACCAGGTCCTGATAAGTATTTGATTTCACACTATGCTTGTACATTATTACTTCCTCTACATTTTAAGTGTGCCTTTCTTCTTTGCTGAGAGTCCAAAGATTAAGCTGACTCACCCAGAGAGAACCCCAAAAATCCAGAGTCTCTGGGCAAAAACTAGACAGACATCTGGCCACCCTAGTGTGTATACACTAATCACATTTACTAGGGAATAAGCTCCATTGAATCGAATGGGACGTTTGAATAAACGTGCAGAGAATAACACAGTACATATACTGCCACCTATGTTAGTTGCCTTGAATCCCAAGGACTGCATGTCCTCCAATATTCAGAGACAGAAATAGG
The DNA here is from genome assembly GCF_030035675.1 of Rhineura floridana. Taxonomy (NCBI): domain Eukaryota; kingdom Metazoa; phylum Chordata; class Lepidosauria; order Squamata; family Rhineuridae; genus Rhineura; species Rhineura floridana. The sequence continues at coordinate 111,987,655 of NC_084486.1, forward strand.
GACACTTATTCTGAGTTCTTTTAATGTTGCACTTTTGTTGATGTTGTGACTTCTATGTAAGCCTCCTTCAGAGTTTAATCCTGAAAAGATTATATAACATTTCAATATATACTTGGCAAGTGCCTCCTTTCATTCCAAAGATACTCATTACTGAAGACTTGTCTCCCTGAGGTACTCTGCATTAATTTATTTGGCAACAGCCACTCTTGTAACAGATTATCATGTTTAATATCTCAAAATAAACCACAAACTGCAGCATGTGAAATGGCAGGCCTGTGCCCAGCATGATGCCTTACGCTATAATCCCATATGCACTTATATGGCAGAAAGTTCCATGGAACTCAATCGGACTTATGCCTGAGGAGACATGTCTTGCAATGTTAATAATGATCATGTGCATGCACTTACAGACATGCACACTAAATACCTCCAATCCCCATTCAAAGATTTAAAGCACATTTAAAGCATATGACTTCCCCCAAAGAGTCCTCGGAACTTGTTTGTTAAGGGTGTTGAGAATTGTGGTTCTGTGAGGGATAAACTCCAGTCCTTAGCATTCTTTGGGAGAAAACATGTGCTTTAAATGTATGGTATGTACACAGCCTAAGGAGAGTCAGAAGAAAGTGACTGCTGCACAACAGGGGTGGGCAACCTGCAGCCCTACGGCTGCATGCAGCCCCTTGGCCTAATTTCATGTGGCCCTGAGCCCTAATATCAAAAGCTCTCTGAAAGTGATCAGTTCAAATAAGAATTGATCAGTCAGTTTTGGTAAGAACTAGCAAGCAGAAGAGGGAGAGAGAAAAGGCTATCACAATTTAGAGAAGGAAAAATGGGGTGACAGGAAGAGGGCAAGAAAAGAGGTGGCCCCTCCCACTTTCTGGCTGACTCCACCCAGCACGAGTTTCGGAACTGCCCTCTACCAGCTGCGCCACACGCGCGTACACGGATTATATTGGCCATTGTGACCCTCCGCGACAGAAAAAAAAAGTTCTCCAGTTCCTCACTGTAGAAGGGCAACTCTTAACGAAAGAAAAAAACCATCAAAAGGATATGAAAACTCCCCCTCCAGCCGCCCTGGGCAAAATGGGGAAAACGTTTTGGGACAGTGTTTTACCAAGGAATTTTAAAAGGAGAGGGAGGGTGCCCAGTAAATAGGGTCCTTTAGAGCGCATTGGCTCATTCAGACTGTGGCTCTTCGTCATGGTGTCTTCTTAAGTGATTTGCCCCACGCCACCCCGACAGAAAGCAGAAAAGAGCGCTGGGGAGGGGTCCGGGGAAGTACAGACGGGAGTTCCTTAAAAGGCGCTGCTTCTTTTGCAGAGACCAGCGCGCAGACGGAGACTGAAGGGGGGCCCCAACCTCCCAGGCAGCGGCAGGTGAGAAGAGCGGCCGCGACTCGGCAGGCAAAACCCCTGTATGGCGAGGCCAAAAGGCGAGTGACCGCGAGTTACCTCACTGTTGCAGTTGCAGCACGCGGCGGCAGCAAATCTTCCCGCTGGGAACAGACAAAGCTGCGCCGCCGCTGCCTGCATCGACTTTCTACCTGGTGTGCGGTTGCATCCCCGCTTCCCGAGACCACCCAGCCCTCATGCCCAACCTTAGTGACCGTCCTCCGAGACGGACGTGGTTGGTACACCCACTCACCCCGGAGGGAACCGCTCTTACGCCCGGGCGCCTCTTAAATGAGATGGTTTCGCTGCTGCTTCCCGCGGAGTCCCTGGGACTGCAGCAATCTGGAGTGACATCTTCAGCCGAGCAGCCCGGCGCTCTTCTCGGTCATGCCGGGGGGGAGGGAGGGAAAGGGGCATTGGGATTGGATCGGGGCTTAATTTCTTATCTGATCACCACCCGCGATCATTGCCTTTTTGTTCCCCGGCAACTGGCCTCTGGCGTGATCCTTCTCCTCCTCTTCCACCTCCTCCTCCTCCCACCACGGCCAGCCTATCTCTTGCCATTTGGAAGCCTGCGCGCCCTTCCATGTGCGTGAGATACCAGCTGATTCTGGTATTGCGGAAGAGAGATTCGGAAGACCTTCGCGGGTTCTCATGGCTCTCCGTGCTTGCTGGATGAAGGAGGAGGGTGGAACCAACCGGCAACTGCTACACCCCGGTTAAAGCTAGCAAGGCACCTCTCCAGCCAAGGCAGAAGAACGCAGAAGAAGGAGCTAGCAACGCAGAGGAGGGGAAGTTTGGGTGAGTGCCAGCCGCGAAAAACAGCCCAAGGGAAGTTTGCCAGATTTACACTCCTGTTTTCCAGAGCCAGAAATGTTTTCACCATTTACCCCTGGCCTCTTTTCCAAGTAGGACACCAGGGACTCCCAGCAGTGGCTTGATTTTCAATATGGCATAGAGAACTGCCTTGAAATTGTGGGATGTTGTCAAGTTTTGCCACACTGGGGAAAAGGTATTCTGGCATCATAAAGACTTAAGGCTGTAATAGTATACATACTCACCTGGGAGTAAGTCCCTTTGAACTCAATAGAGCTTACTGCTGAGTATGCATGCATAGGACCGCACTGTAACAGATCTCTTGTGGATTACATTTTTATGGACTAGAGCAGGCAAGGGAAACCTCAGGCCCTGGGCCGGATGTGGCCCACTGGGCTTGATGATCCAGTTCCTGACACTGTCCCCAAATCACACACACACCTCCAGCTATGCTACTTCCCCACTCCTCAGCTCTTCTGCACAGACGGGTTGAAAAGCATCATAATGTGCTGGTTGGTAGTCCTTCACCTCAGCTGATCCACATGGATCCAACATGGCATACATGGAGGGTTCAAATAAATTTGTAGGAAGGGGACGTATATCAACAGAGAGAGGATATAGCTCAGTGGTAGAGCTGCCTTCCATGCAGAAGGTCCCAGATTCAACCCCTGACATCTCCAGGTAGGGCTGGGAGAGACCCCCATCAGAAACCCTGGAGAGCCACTGCCAGTCAGAGTAGACAGTACTGAACTTGATGGATCAATGGTCTGATTCAATATACTGCCCTGAAAGAAAAGCCTACAAGAAAATTGAGAAAGTAAGAGGTTTTTTTTAGCTGCCATTCATTCATATTCTCTCATAGTTGAAGACATAATGAAACAGCTGGACAACAGCAACTCAAAAAAATAGATAAGACTCGCAGGCAATAAATATGGACTCAGTGTTCCTGCACACTCTGTGAATAGAACAACCCTATGTTTGATTTTCTCAAAAAGATTTTTTCTTTATTCTTTTTTGTGTCTGACCCCACTTGTCCTGCCCAGAGCTGAAGGATTCAGACTGATGTGAGGGGATGTCTTTTTCTCTTTTTATTAAAGTTATGGTAACATCCAAAGCTGTGTGCTTCATATACCTGTCTACTCTGACTCACTACTTCCCTTAACTAAGCAGTCTCTGCAGCGTTTAGGGAGAGCTGACTCAGCACTTGTGCCTTGGAAGACACCTGCTTAAGTAGTGAAGGTCTTTGTACATAAGCAGCGGCTCCGCCTGAGTTTCACCCTTTGAAAGTCTCTCTTCTCGTGCCTCCTCATGCTGGGCGAGGGGGGGAGTCTCAGATGGCCTATCCGACAGCAGGGCTTCGCTAGGTGACAGTGCGGCCTCTGGAAGTGGGATGCTGATTGGCTGGGAAGCGTTTGAAGTGTCTGGTGGGGATTCCTGCACGGGAGTAGATGGTGCAATTGGAGAGTCGCTTCCCAACTGCTCAGGTGTTTGACTCGCAGGCGGGGCAGGAGCAGCCTCGGTGGAAGTGCTGGGCATGGGAGTTTGAGGGCTGCCAGAACCCTCCCTGCTCATCTCCCTTCCTCTAGCTCCCCAAGGAGCCTCGTCCTCATCTGACTCCCCTCCCTGATCTAACTCTCCAACTGGGGCACAACATCATCCCCCCTCCATGCTTCATTTCCCCCCACCCCATGGGTTTGGGCTTATCGAGGCAGGCTTCTTGGAACTCTCTCACAAGATCTGATGTGTGGACATCAGTAGCTGACTCCCAAGAATGCTCAGCCTGATCATACCCCTTCCAATGGATCAAGTATTACAGTCGCCCTCTCTGCTTTCACGAGTCCAAAATCTTTCCCACCTTATACTCCTCTTGCCCATTTGGGGCGGGGCTGCTGTAGAGTAAGCAAAATTGTGATGAAACACTGGGTGAATCTTGAGGGAGGGAGGCAACCTCAGACAAAAGGCCACTGGGTTGATCTGGGCTTCAACTTCGAAGGGTTGCAATCTTCTGGCTTCCAATTTATGAGATCACGCCCGAGTCGGCAGATAACGCGTGGATAGCCACACCTTATCTCTCACACAAAATTCGGGTCCCTCCTGTCAGTGTTGATCAGCTACTCTCTTGTAGTCAGTCTTTTCTCTCTCCAGTTGTTCCTTCAACAACTGCTGCATAGCCGGAAGCTCCTGTACAAAGTCTTCAGCCGCCGGGATGGCTGGACTGATGTTAGGGGTGGCAAAGGCTTGAGGGTGATATCCCAGGTTAGCAAAGAAAGTGGTATGCATGCATCACATTGTTGTAAACAAATTCTGCTAAAGGCAGGAAGGACATCCAGTTGTCTTGCTGGTAATTGACATAACAGTGGAGATACTGTTCCAAGGTGGCATTAACTCTCTTAGTCTGTCCGTCCGTTTGCGGGTGATGAGACGACAACAGCCTCAGTTCACTCTGCTGGAGTTGCCACATAGCACGCCAAAACCAAGCTGTAAATTGCAGGCACTGATCCAAAACCAAACTGTCCGGAAGCCTGTGCAGACAGTAAATGTTCTGAACATATAGTTGAGCCGTCTCCCGTGCATTTGGGAGTCCTGAGCACGGAATGAAATGAGCCATTTTAGTAAAAGCATCCACGACAACCAAAGCCGTAGTTTTCCCCTGGGAGGAGGGGAGGTCAGTGATGAAATCCATGGTCACCATTTTCCAGGGTCTCTCGGGCATAGGGAGCAGCTCCAAAAGTCCTGCTGGCCACCCCATCGCGTTTGGCTCTGGCACAGGTGGGGAAACTCCCTTTTAATTGCTTGCAAGGTTTTAAAAACTCCAAAATGTCCAGCGGTCAGAGAATCATGACACTGACATAGGACCTTGGCTCTCAAGTCTCCCGGGGCTACATACATAACTGCATAATTATACAAACCCCCCTCAGAGTGCAAAGTCAGCTGTGCTTCTAGAAGGCTGTCCCTCTAGTTCCAACCGCTTGTCCCTAGCAAAAGGATCTAGTTCCTGCACCAAACACAATTCCTCAAAGCAGGTGTCCTGGCATGCAGCTGCCACCATCTTCTCAAGGGGTATAATGAGTTGTGGCAGTCTCAGGGTCGGATTCTTCAGATACTCTGGCTTGAGGAACAGTGCATCTGCCTGCTTATTCTGCACCTGGAGAATGTAATGAATTTTGAAGTGGAAGCGAGTGAAGAATTGAGCCCAATGCACTTATCTCTGGTTCAGTTTATTTATGGTATGGAGACTCTCCAAATTCCAAATGACCTTCCAAGTGATGGCGCCAAGTTTCATCCCACATGGTATAGTTTTGCTCGGAACTTGTCAACTTCTGTGAAAAGTATGCACACAGCCTCAGGTCCCCCCCTCTCTGGGCTGGTTGCAAAAGCACCACTCTGATGGCCACGACCGATGCATCCATCTCCACCATGAAAGGGTGTGTAGGATGCATGTGCTGCAGTATGGGCTCAGAGGCGAACAGGACTTCCAACTCCTCAAAGGCTCTTTACATGGCTTCTGTCCAGTGAAAGGGAGCTGACCCTTTCAGACAGTCCATGAGCAGCATGGTTTTGTCGGAGTAATTCTCAATGAACCAATAGTAGTAGTTAGCGAACTCCAGGAACTGCTGGAGTTCCTTCTTCATTTTGGGAGGCTGCCACATGAGAACACTGTGGACCTTGCCCAGGTCCATCTCGACTCCTGTGGGAGAGATGCGGTATCCCAAAAAGTCCAATGTGGTTAGAGCAAAGTTGCACTTCTCTAGCTTGGCATAGAGGTGATGTTCCCTGAGGCATTGCAGCACCGCCTGCACATGCTCCTCATGATGATCTGGGGAGTCCGAGTAAATGAGGATATCGTCCAAATACATGATCATGAAGCCATCTAAGTAGTCCCTAAAAATGTCATTCATAAAACCCTGAAAGACCCCAGAACTATTAGATAGTCCAAACGGCATGACCAAGTACTCAAACTGTCCATATCTAGTCTTGAACGCAGTCTTCCACTCATCTTCCTCCTTGATTTGCACAAAATTGTAATCTCCCCTCAGATCCAACTTGGTAAAGATCTTGGCCGACCGCAGTCGTTCCAGCATCTCGCTGATGAGCAGCAAGGGGTAGCTGTTGGTGATTGTGATCTTGTTCAACTCTCAGTAGTCATTACACAGATGAAGCTCCCCACTCTTTTTCTTAACAAACAGCAAAGGTGCCCCAGCAGGTGAATGAGACAGCCAAATGAAACCCCTTTTGGATTGGTCTTCAGAAATTTCCTTAACTCTGCCAACTCTGGTTGAGACAAGGAATAGATCCACCCTGAAGGGATATGCACCCCCAGCATCAGGTTTATGACACAGTCATGGGGACGGTGTGTGGAGGGCAACTGGTCGGCTTCCTTTTTGTCAAAGACGCCCCAGTACTCCACATACTTTTCAGGCAAAATGGTCTGTCCTGCAGTGCAGTTCCGGCCAAGACTGTGGGGGAAGATTCCTTCCGTGGTTGGCAGCACTGATGACAATAACCCAAGGTAAACACTACCACCACTTCATCCCAGAAAATGGTGGGGTTGTGCTGAACCAGCCAGGCCATTCCCAACACCACTGGAAAGCGGTGGCAGGGCGGCCACGTAGAATGACAGGCTTTCCACATGTCCCGGAATTTCCATTCTCAGCGTCTCTGTAGCTTTAGTAACAGTTCCTGACTTTAAGGACCCCCCATCAATGGTCTCTGTAGTGTCTGAGTGGGCACTTCATGCTCCTTGGCAAAATCCCAGTCCATAAAACTCAAAGTCCCAGAATCAATCATGGTGTAGACCTGGAGGCTTTGTCCCAAAGGCAGAACCAACTGGACTGGCAAGTGAAGTGCTGGCTGCAATGGAAGGGGCTGGTGGCGAGGCCGCTGTGCTTGCTCTGCTCCCAGTTCTTTGGCCTCTATGAGAGCTGGGATTTAGAGTTTTCCTGCACTGGAGCCCTTTCTCCTTTGGGGGGCACCCCCAAGCTAGATGCCCCACCTTCCCGCAGTACAAACACAGCCCCTCCCTCCTGCACTTCTCCAACAGGCATGGCCTCACCCCTCCAATTTGCATGGGTGCCACCCCCAATGGAGTTGAAGTTCCCACACTAGGGGTGCAACAGGCACAGGGGAGTGGTATGGCAGCCTGGGAATGTGGGGCTTCTGCCTTGCACTCCAAGTGATTATCTTCAAGCCGGCTGTCTATCTGCAGACATAACTGGATCAACTGTGTGAGGCTGCCTGGAGGGGAAGCACATGCCAGTTTGTCCAGCACCTCTGCACTAAGTCCATTCTGGTAGAAATACATCAAGGCAGAGTCATTGTAATCCACCTCTTGAGCTAGGACATGAAAGGTGTTGGTGTACACCCCCACAGAGCTTTTCCCCTGCTTCAGGGTCCCCGACTGCCATGACACAGTCTCTTTCTGCTGAGGATCACAAAACGTCTCAGTCATGGCATTGACAAATGCAGTATACTGGGTAAGACAGGACCATTCCACACCAAAAATGGATTAACCCATTTGGCAGTTTCCCTTTCCAACAGACTGATAACAAAAGCCACCTACACCATCATTCGGGAACTTGGCTTGACACACTCACATGTACAGTTCACACTGGGCAAGGAACGTGGCAAACTTCACTCTGGCCACCATAACAAGGAGGCAATCCCACTGTTGATTTGACACAGGTGGGCGGCGCGGCCGCTTTAGCCGCGCCCCCTTGAGCAGTTTGGTTAAACATGGCTCGGAGCTTTTGATTCTTGAGTCAGAGACTCTGGGTTTCTGCACAGAGGTTCTGGACTTCTGCATACAAGGCTTTGACTATTCTCTAAAGACCCCCTTCTGCACTGCTGCTGGCCTCCATGGGTTCTGTCTGGGAGCGTCAGTGAAGGAGGTAGTGGCTGAATCAAGCTGTCCTGTCCAGAGGCGAAGGATTCAGACTGAGGTGAGGGGATGTCTTTTTCTCTTTTTATTAAAGTTACGTTAACATCCAAAGCTGTGTGCTTCATATACCTGTCTGCTCTGACTCACTACTTTCCCTAACTATCCTAACTAAGCAGTCTCTGCAGCGTTTAGGAAGAGTTGACTTAGCACTTGTGCCTTGGAAGACACTGAGGGTTTGCATGCATAAATGGTGTCTCCGCCTGCATGTAAGAATAAATCTGTCCATCCTTAGTGTGCCACATGATTCTTTCCTGTATTTCTGCAACACATTCATAGTTACCCCTCTGAAATACATATAAAGTTAAACACATAAAGTTGCCTTAGCCTGAGTCAGACCACTGGACCATCTAATGTAGTACTGATTACTCTTGGTGGCAGTAGCTCCCCAGAGTTTGGGGCTAAATGACACTTTGCATTAAATGTGTAGCTTGGTTTGTGCACTTAATTGTTTCTACTTCTGTAGCAGCCATTTGAGGGAGGGGAGTGTTTTTTGGGATACTTCAGTAAGTGGTGACAGGAAAACACATCTCTCCTCACCACTGTTCAGATCCTGATTAGCCCCTCCCCACTTCTGTGGCTGCTTCTCAAAGTAAAAAAATTAATCATGTAAGACCAAATTATGCATTTAATATAACTTGTGATTTGGTCCTCCAGAAAGAGGTCTTCCCAAGCACCTGCTGGAGATACTGGGAACTGAACAAGCAACTATTTGCATGCAAAGCATGTGTTCTGCAGTCCCTCCTATAAAAGCAAACTGGTTTGCCCTTGCAGTACACCTTCTCATTGGCTCTTGACACTGCACATACACTCTCAAGTGCGCCTGTGCACGGGGACTCCTCCCATTGAAATTAATAAGTAATAAGTTTTACTTTATTTCTTTAATTTGTTACGCACCTTTTGCCATAAGGTCCGAGGGCAAACTAACAATAAAGTATACAATTGTAACACAAATAAAACAGAACCATGAAATAAAAAAGTGTAAAAACAATCACAAGCAATTCCATATATAAAAAATAAAGCATTTTAAAACTATATCATTAGGGAGAATCAAATCCCTGCCCCAAAAAAAGGGTTCAGCGGCAACAGAATTCTTTAAATCCCTGGTAACTGTAGAGTGAAGGCATAAAGTTAGGATTATTAGAACACCAAAAGCAAAGGTAATACAAAATTACTTTCCGTGGTCTGTTTGGTATCCTTAGCTTTGCACTGTAACATGAGATAGTGAAAGAACAGAAATCTCTGTAGCCATCACTTCCTAAGAAGCATCTCAAAGTGATTTCACAAGCCAATTGTATATATAAAAACAGTTACATTTATACAAATTTAAAACCTGGATAAAAAAATCAGCTACATGCTCATTGGACACGTTTACGATTCACACATTATAAAATAAAGACATGGTATAAATATCACACCCACGTGCACACAAAGATAGATTGCTTGGGTTTTAGTCATGTTTCTCACACCTTCAGCAGATGCCCTCCTTTCCTTTTGTTGAGGTCCATCTGCTACGCTGTATTGCAGCGGAGAGTTAATGCTATCTTGCTGGCCATTGGGGTAATTTCCTTGCTTTTTGGCACTAGAATTAGCCTAATTGTATGCCTTAATTTAGGGATGAGGAAACTGTGGTCCTCCAGATGTTGCTGCCTCCAACTCCTGTCAGCACCAGACAGCTTGACCAATGATCATGGATGATAGGAGCTGTAGTTTAGCAACATCTGGAGGACAGCAGGTTCCTCACCCTGCCTTAATTAATGGTCAGGCTGCCACTAAGGGTGCACTCTGATGTTAGGTTTGTACACAGGAGCCTCTCCAATATAGCTGCTTTTTGTGCTGCAATGGTAATACCAGATCATGCAAAAAAAGCCATGATGTGCCTTCATCTGACACCAGTCTTGCCAGTGCCACGGCTAGGCAACACTCATGTGGGAAGGGGCCACATCCTGGACTCCTTTCACACAGCCCTTCCAGAATGCATGAGGGAACCAGAAAGCTAATGTAAGAGCAGAATTTGTTTCTGTTGTATCAGGTAATAGTTACACATCTCCACATGGTACCTACTACTTGGAATTAGTTCATGTGTCATTGATAAGCATGGAAAACACATACATGAGTGGCATGCAAATACAACATAACAGAGAAGGCTCTGTTCCATGTTCTCATCAAGAAGCAAGGAAAATGGCAAAATCTCAAAATTGGTGGTGCCCCCCTTTTTCCCAGTGTTCTTACCAGCCTAACACGGGACATCGGTAGGATATTTAAGGGCAACATATATTTTAATAATGGATATACCTTCAAAGTAAATAATGGACATTGACATAAATTGGATCATCTCTGCCCATCATCTCATGTCAGCTTAGGCCACTTAGTCTTGCTGCAAAATAACCATACAACCAGTCATATTTGCTGCCTTATGTGATTCTATGCAAATAGGAGAGAACAACCTGTAGCAGAGAAGATGAAGAAAATCCAAAGGCAAGTATTTAGAATTTTCACCAATGCCATTTACTGCCTTAATTCATCACTGGTTTCAGAGGATTAATGGAGTGTTCTGCTCCTCCACAATCTTAGTTCAGTATTGGAGATAACAAGTAGTATTGGAGATAACAAGTGGAACCTTGGAGATAACAAGTTGCCATGTGAAGTGCTTGTGTTCAATGTTTCAGCCAGCTAGCTGTGACCTTTTTCAGGGTACTCCATACCACCCAGTTCTGTTTTTTCCCAACAGACACTGCACATTTGGTGGACACTGAGCATGCTTAGTCCTTACTAGGGTGTTTTAACATTTTTTAAATTGTACATAAGCCAGGCATCACTGAAATAAAACATAACAATTCTGAACATAATATTTACTGTTTTCTCCATAGAATTAACACATAGTCTCACGCATGTAATGGTTAACTATACCAAGGAGGAGGTATGATTTAGCTGTAGAGTAATTCAATAATCCTATTATTTTTACTTAGAAGTAAGCCCCACTGTGGTTTTTTAAGTGGGTGCAGAATGGAACCCTGGTCTTACAGGTCCTAGTCCAGCACTCTAACCATTACATTTATACACTTAAAGATGCTCATTTTAAATGTGTTTTAATTTAAAAATATATTATCAAGTTGCCCAAATGTGTGTTTTCTTTTACTCTTCACTTGAGTTTTTTTGTATGGCTTAGGGTTGGCACTGAGGGAGAGCAGGACTCTTGTGCCTTGTGTGTGGCAGGCAGAAATTATTATGAACTAAAAGTGCATTTGGATGAACTTGAACTGAACTGTTCCTTTTTAATATGAATTTTCCAAGCACTCTGGTTACTAACACAGTCCTCTATCTTATTGAGAAGTAAGTAAACCCCAATGTATTCTGTGGGGCTTACTCATAAGAGCAAGCACAGGACTAAAACCTTTTGTAGTGACCTTTTGTAATTTATCAATAGTTTAATTATATTTTAATGCAGATTTTTGTATGTTCTTAATTATGTCTACTTTTTATCTGGAAGCTGCCTTGAGTTCCAGTTTGGAAAAAGGGCGGGGTATAAATAATAATAATAATAATAATAATAATACTCAGACAGGTTCAGTCTGTGCACAAAATGCTTCTGAATAAATTATAGAGGACTACTAGTTTGAAAGCGTTGCCCATCACTTTAATCTTCTAGGTCTATCCTTTTGAATACATAATCCATGAGACTGCATTTAAATTAAGAAAAATGATGATTATTTTCGCACATGGAGTCCATCTAGACCTTTTGATCAAGCTTTAGACCCAGCTAAAGATCCATGCTTAAAGATGAAATGTAGTCATCATAAGGTATGCGTTGCTCAAGATCAACAAACTGCTGTTTGCATTAGCCACCGGAGACTTACGCACAGTATGAAGGAGGCTGGTTTAGGTCATAAACAATGGAGAGTTGGTCCTTTGTCATCAAAATGCAAGCAGTGCCCAGTAGTTTATATCAATCCTGTTTGTGGATCAGATGGCCACACTTATTCCTCTCAGGTACATCCATATAAAAGACAAAGAAAGGGTGGCTGTGTGTGCATCGCTGCCCTTACATCTTTTGCGGCTGTTGCTCGCGCGCTCGCACGCTTGCCTGCTACGCTTGCCTGTTCCACTCAAAACGCGCTGCGGGGAGACCCTAGGACGACGGAGACACTGCCGCTGCTACTGCTGTTGCTGGGGGATAAAGCTGTGCGATCTATCTGTGATTGTTGTTGCTGCTTTCTCGGAATCGTTTATCATCAATATTTCCCTGGTCGGGCTGTTGTAGTCTGGCTGGTGTGGTGCTTTACAGGACTGAGCCCTGGCCGCCCGCCAGCCGTGACTAATTCTCTACACCTGCTTGTCGGGAAGGGATATTATTCTCATCTGAGGAGGAAGAGCCATGATTGTTGCTGGTTGTCGCTGCTGTTTGTTCTCTGGCTGTTAACATCGCCCAACTCATCTCTTTAGGAGAAGAGTACTTAATAGGGTTTTGTCAGCACGTGTTTACAGCTTTGTTTCTGTGCGAGTGTGATGGTATGAGTGTGTGATGAGAGTGTATGTGTATGAGAACTGCTTGTACGTTTAAGGTTTTACATTATGTGCCTGGGTGAGAGGTTTCAGGGCTGTGTGGGGAGATCTGAGGGGGCCCCAATTGCTGTGGTAACAGGCAGAGGGAGATATGGCGTTGTGAGGAAGTCTGGCCAGGTAAGGGGAACTCGGCCCAGGCAGCTAACGACTGTGCCTTGTTCTGGTCTTCCTTGCACCCACGGGTTTTGTGGTTGTCCTATCGGCCAGTCCTCAGGTCTTCAGATGCTGCTCTTAAATACCAGATTGGTTCAAAATAAGACCGCCCTCATCCACGATTTAATTGTGGATGAGGGAGCCGACCTGATGTGCATTACAGAGACCTGGGTGGGTGAGCAGGGAGGAGTTAGTCTCTCCCAGCTATGCCCACCGGGGTATCTGGTTCAGCATCAAGGTAGATCTGAGGGTCGGGGAGGGGGGTAGCTGTGGTCTATCGGAGTTCCATCTCCCTCTCCAGGCACCCTGTCCAAGTGGCTACTGGTTTGGAGTGCTTGCATCTTGTGTTGGGTCAACGTGACAGATTGGGGATTCTGCTGGTGTACCGCCCACCCAGCTGCCCAACGGTCTCCCTAACAGAGCTGACGGAGGTGGTCTCGGATGTACTGTTGAGATCCCCTAGACTTTTGGTGCTGGGGGATGTCAACATTCATGCCGAGACCACCTTGTCTGGGGCGGCTCAGGACTTCATGGCTTCCATGACAACCATGGGGCTGTCTCAATACGCTGCTGGCCCAACACATATAGCGGGACACACTCTAGATCTAATTTTTGCCAGTGGACTGCGGGATGGTGATCTGTATGTAGGGGATTTTACATCGGTCCCTTTGTCATGGACAGATCACCGCTTGTTGAGGTTTAGACTCACAGTGACCTCTTCCCTCTACAAGGGTGGGGGACCCATTAAGATGGTCCGCCCCCAGAGACTAATGATTCCTGAGGATTTTCAAAAGGCTCTGGGGAGTTTTTCGGCTGATAAGGCTGGTGCTCCTGTCGAAGCCCTGGTGGAACTGTGGAATGCAGAAATGACCCGGGCGGTTGACACGATCGCCCCTGTGCGCCCTCTTTGGTGTAGAGCTCATGCAGCTCCATGGTATACTTTGGAGCTGAGAGCAATGAAACAGTATAGGAGACGGCTTGAGTGCAGATGGAGGCGGACTCCTGATGGATGCAATTATGCACTGGTAAGTGCCTACACTAAGCTGTATTTAGAGGCAGTGAGGGCAGCAAAGAAGCAACATTTTGCTGCCACCATTAAATCATCGATCTGCCGTCCAGCAGAGCTTTTTAAAATAGTCCGAGGGCTATTACATTCTGGCCCTAGGGACATGGTGGAGTCATCGCAGGCGCGCTGTAATGAATTTGCTAGGCACTTCCAGGATAAAATCTCTTGCATCCGCCAGGACTTAGACTCCAAGGTTGTAGCAGTAGAATCGAATGAGGTGTCCAGCGCACAGTCTCGTCCTAATTTTTTGGATGAGTTTCAGTTGGTACAGCTTGAGGACGTTGACAAGGTGCTTGGACTGGTGCGTGCGACCACTTCTAAGTTGGATCCTTGCCCTTCTTGGCTAATAAAAGCTAGCAGGAATGGAACAGCCGGCTGGGCCAGGGCAGTGATTAATGCTTCACTGTGGGAAGGAGTGGTCCCTGGCCTCCTGAAAGAGGCAATTGTAAGACCACTCCTGAAGAAAACGTCCCTGGACCCGGAAAACCTTAACAACTATAGGCCGGTAGCTAACGTTCCATTCCTTGGCAAGGTCCTGGAATGAGTGGTTGCCAACCAGCTCCAGACACTCTTGGATGACACCGATTATCTGGACCCATTTCAGTCAGGTTTTAGACCCGGTTTTGGCACGGAGACAGCCTTGGTCGCCCTGTATGATGACCTCTGTCGGGAGACAGACAGGGGGAGTGTGACCCTGTTGATTCTCCTTGATCTCTCAGCGGCTTTCGATACCATCGACCATGGTATCCTTCTGGGATGACTCACTGATTTGGGAGTGGGTGGTACTGTATGGCAATGGTTCCACTTCTACCTGGTGGGTTGTCTCCAGAGGGTAGTGCTTGGGGAGCATTGCTCGGCACCCTGGGATCTCCAGTATGGGGTCCCGCAGGGGTCAGTTCTGTCCTCCATGCTTTTTAATATCTATATGAAGCCGCTGGGTGTGGTCATTAGGAGATTTGGAGTGCGTTGCCATCAGTACGCTGATGACACGCAGCTCTTTTTCTCCTTTTCATCTTCTCCAAGTGAGTCTGTCGGCGTGCTGAACCGATGTCTAGCTGCGACAATGGACTGGATGAGAGGTAACAAACTGAGGCTTAACCCAGACAAGACTGAGATGCTGCTGGTGGGTGGTTCTCCTGACAGGATGGGGGATGTTCGACCTGTTCTGGAGGGGGTTGCACTCCCCCTGAAGGAACAGGTTCGTAGCTTGGGAGTTCTTTTAGATCCATCCCTGTCACTTGAGGCTCAGATAGCTCGGTGGCACGGGGTGCTTTTTACCAACTTCGGCTGGTGGCCCAGCTACGCCCCTATCTGGACAGAGAGAACCTCGCTTCAGTAGTTCATGCGCTGGTAACCTCAAAATTAGATTACTGCAATGTGCTCTACGTGGGGCTGCCTATGAAGACGGTTCGGAAACTGCAGCTTGTGCAGAATGCAGCAGCCAGACTGCTCACGGGGACCAGACGGTTCGACCACATAACACCGATTCTGGCCCACTTGCACTGGCTGCCTATTTGTTTCCGGGCCCGGTTCAAAGTGCTGGTTCTGACCTACAAAGCCTTACATGGCACAGAACCACAATACCTGTTGGAACGCCTCCCCCGTTACGAACCTGCCCGTACACTACGCTCATCATCAAAGACCCTCCTCCGAGTTCCTACTTATAGGGAAGCTCGGAGGGTGGCAACACGGAAAAAGGCTTTTTCTGTGGTGGCCCCCGAACTGTGGAACGATATCCCAGAGGAGATACGCCTGGCGCCAACGTTACTATCTTTCCGGCGCCAGGTTAAAACTTTTCTCTTCACCCAGGCTTTTTTACATGTTTGTATGTGCTGATATTGTTTTAATTTTTTTTAACATTTTAAACTTTTAATGTGTTTATATTGTTACATGTTTATTGTATTTTTGATATTTCTTGTCTTGTGCACCGCCCAGAGAGCTTCGGCTATGGGGCGGTCTATAAGTTTAATGAAATAAAATAATAAATAAATAATAATAATAATAATAATAATAATAAATGTGAGTTTCCAGCAACAACTGTATGTACGTTCATGAGAGCATGCATAGGGCTATAGCTCTGTTAGGTGCTAAGTGTTACTGAAACTGCAATGTTTAAGTGCCCACTATTTCTTTGCAAAGGAGGAGGATAAGAACCAGAACAGGTGGAGGCCACACAACCTTTCTCCCATCAGAAAAGCAACTGTGACAGCAGGAATCCCTTCTGAACCAAACATAAGACCATAAGAAGAGCCTGCTTGATCAGGCCATCTAGTCCATCATCCTCTTCTCACAGTAACCATCCAGGTCCGCATGGGAAGCCCATAAGCAGGACCTGAGTGTAAGAGCACTTTCCCCTCCTGCAGCTTCTGGCAACTGGTTTTCAGAAGTATACTGCCTCTGACAGGCAGAGCACAACCTTCATGGCTAGCCATTGACAACCTATCCTCCATAAATTTGCCTAATCTTTTAAATCCATCCAAGTTGGTGGCCCTCACTGCCACTTGTGGCAGTGAAATCCATAGTTTAACATCTTCATCAAGCTATCCACTATGACTCCAAGGTCTCGTTCCTGGTCAGTCACCATTAGTTCAGACCCCATGTGAAATTAAGATTTTTTGCTCCAATATGCATAACTTTACACTTGCTTACCTTGAATTGCATTTCCCATTTTGCCACCCATTCACTCAGTTTGGAGAGGTCCTTTTGGACCTCTTCACAATCCCTTTTTGTTTTAACAACCCTGAACAATTTAATATCATCAGCAAACATGGCCACTTCACTGCTCACTCCTAACTCTAGGTCATTTATAAACAAGCTAAAAAGCACTGGTCACACCACTGATCTTGATTTATTTTATTATTTATTTATCACTATTTGATTTATATCCTGCCCTTCCTCCCAGCAGGAGCCCAGGGCAGCAAACAAAAGCACTAAAAACACTTTAAAACATGATAAAAATAGACTTTAAAATACATTAAAACAAAACAACTTTAAAAACATTTTTTTAAAAAGCTTACAAGACATCTTTAAAAAAGGGTTAAAAACATTGTTTTTAAAAAAGGTTTTCTTTAAAAAGAAGTAAAAAAAACCACTGTTTTTTTTTAGAAAAAGTTTTAAAAACATATTAAAAAGCAATTCCAACACAGAAGCAGACTGGGATAAGGTCACAACTTAAAAGGCTTGTTGAAAGAGGAAGGTCTTCAATAGGTGCCGAAAAGATAACAGAGATGGTGCCTATCTAATATTTAAGGGGAGGGGGTTCCACAGAGTAGGTATCGCCACTCTAAAGGTCTGTTTCCTATGTTGTGCAGAACAGACTTCCTGATAAGATGGTATCTGCAGGAGGCCCTCACCTGCAGAGCACAGTGATCAATGGGGTATATAAGGGGTAAGACAGTCTTTTGGGTATCCTGGTCCCAAGCTGTATAGGGCTTGGTACACCAAAACTAGAACCTTGAACTTGGCCTGGTAGCAAATGAGCAGCAAGTGCAATTCTTTCAGCAGCAGGGTGAGACATTTATTTATTTATTGCATTTGTATACCACCCCATAGCCGAAGCTCTCTGGGCGGTTTACAACAATTAAAACAATTTTTTAAAAATATACAAATTTAAAAACACATTTTTAAAAAGCAATTTAAAAACACATGCTAAAATGCCTGGGGGAAGAGGAAAGTCTTGACCTGGCGCCAAAAAGAGAACAGCATTGGCGCCAGGTGCACTGCATCAAGGAGATCATTCTATAATTTGGGGGCCACCACTGAGAAGGCCCTCTCCCTTGTTGCCATCCTCCCACCTTCCCTCGGAGTAGGCACCTGGAGGAGGGCCTTTGATGTTGATTGTAGTATACAGGTGGGTTCGTGTCATTAGATCTGCTCTTTCAGAGAGAGTACGACCCCATCCAAAGCAGGCAACTGACCAATTATCAGCAAAGCTTTTTGACAAAGAGCCCCATGATATTCTGATTAGCAAGCTAGCTAAACGTGGGCTGGATGGAACAACTATCAGGTGGATCCACAGTTGGCTCCAGAATCGTACTCAAAGAGTGGTCAATGGTTCCTTCTCAAACTGGGCAGAAGTAACGAGAGGTGTACCACAGGGCTCGGTCCTAGGCCCAGTGCTCTTCAACATTTTTATTAACAGCTATTATTATTGGATGAGGAGGTACAGAGCATGCTTATCAAGCTTGCAGATGATACAAAAATGCGGGGGCACAGCTAATACCATGGAAGACAGAAACAAAATTCAAAGGGACCTTGATAGGCTGGAGCATTGGGCTGAAAACAACAGAATGAAATTCAACAGAGATAAATGCAAAGTTCTACACCTAGGAAAAAGAAGCCAAATGCACAGTTATAAGATGGGGGGGTACTTGGCTCAGCAATACGACATATGAGAAGGATCTTGGAATTATCGTTGATCGCAAGCTGAATATGAGCCAACAGTGCAATGTAGCTGCAAAAAAGGCAAATGCTATTTTAGGCTGCATTAACAGAAATATAGTTTCCAAATCACATTACGTATTAGTTCCCTTCTATTCAGCACTGGTTAGACCTCATATTGAGTACTGCGTCCAGTTCTGGTCTCCGCACTTCAAGAAGGATGCAGACAAACTGGAACATTCAGAGGAGGGCAACAAGGATGTTCAGGGGACTGGAAACAAAGCCCTATGAGGAGAAACTGAAAGAACTGGGCATGTTTCGTCTTGGGAAGAGAAGACTGAGGGGAGATATGATATCATTCTTCAAGTAATGGGCTCAAGTTGCAGGAAGCCAGATTTCAACTGAACATCAGGAAAAACTTCCGAACTGTTAGAGCCATATGACAATGGAACCAATTACCTAGAGAGGTAGTGGGCTCTCCGACACTGGAGGTATTCAAGAGGCAGCTGGACAGCCATCTTTTGGGAATGCTTTGATTTGGATTTCTGCATTGAGCAGAGGGTTGCACTTGATGGCCTTATAGACCCCTTCCAACTCTACTATTCTATGATCTGAACTCAGGAACCACCAACCCACAGTGCCTCCATCTTGCTAGGATTCAGACTCAGTTTATTGACCCTCATCCAGCCCACCACTGAGTCCAGGCAGCGGTCCAGGGCTTGCACGGCCTCTCCCGATCCAGATGTTACAGAGAAATAGAGCTGGGTATCATCAGTGTACTGCTGACACCTTGCCCCAAATCTTCTGATGACCGCTCCCAAGGGTTTCATATAGATATTAAACAGCATGGGGGACAAGATGGTACCCTGGGGCACCCCACAGCACAACTGCCAGGGGGTCAAAAGACAATCACCCAATGTTATTCTCTGAAAATGACCCTGGAGATAGGATCAGAACCACTCTAAGACAGTAGCTCCAATACCCATCTCACTAAGTCGACCCAGAAGGATACCATGGTCAATGGTATCAAAAGCATCTGTGATATCAAATAAGAGTAACAGGGTCGCACTTCCCCTGTCCTCCCAATAAAAGTCATCCATCAGGGCGACCAAGGCCAATTCAGTCCCATAACCAGGCCTGAACCTGAACTGGAATGGGTCAAGATAATCTGTTTCATCCAAGAGTACTTGCAATTGCTGTGCCAGAACTCTCTCAGTCACCTTCCCTAAAAAGGGGATATTTGCGACCAATCGGTAATTGTCGCTGACCAATGGATCCAGGGTGGGCTTTTTCAGGAGTGGTCGGATCACTGCCTCTTTCAAGGTGGCTGGAGCCACTCCCTCCCTCAATGGTGCGTTGACCACACCCTGGATCCATTCGGTCAACCCCCCTCAGCAAGCTTTAATAAGCCAAGAAGGGCGAGGGTTGAGAGGATATGTTGTTGGCCACATCATTGCAAGCACCTTGTCTATGTCATCAGGACGCATCAACGAAACCATTCCCAAGAAGATGCAGCAGACATTGCACTGGACACCTCCTTGGGGACTACAGTAGACGTAGATGGGGCATCAAGACTGCTAGGGAGGTGAGTAACTTTACCCTCAAAGTGCCTTACAAACAATTCACAGTGAGCCTCTGAAGGGTCTAAGACTCCATTTCCTGGAGTTGATGTCAAGAGACCCTGACAATATGGAAAAGCTCCACTAGATGGCTACCTAAGGATGCAATTGAGGCACAGAAGTGGGCCTTCTTCGCCACCCTCACTGCCACACAGTAGGCATGGTTATGATGTTTTACTTGTCTCACAGCACGTCTTTCATCACTTGCGCTCTAGCAATCGTCCAGTCTGTTTCATTGCCCTTAGCTCACTGGTGTAGCAAGGTGCAAACCGGGCTCCACAATGCCGGAGAGGGTGCTCGGGGGCAACCGTGTCAAGAGACCAATGCACCTCGCTGTTCCACAGCATGACACAGGATTCAACAGGGTCACCGGCTCTATCTACTGGGAATTCCCCCAGGGCATTCAGGAATCCAGTGGATTCCATTAGGCTCCCGGGGCGGACCATCTTACTCTGTCCACCACCCCTGCAGGGAAGGATCGGAGCCATAAGTCTAAACTTCACCAGGAAGTGGTCTGACCATGACAATGGGGTGACATGCACCCCCCATCTCCAGACCACCCCTTCCTCCACCTGGAGCAAAAACCAAGTCGAGGGTGTGCCCTGCCCTATGTGTTGGGCCAGTAACCAGTTGAGACAGCCCCATGGTCGTCATGGAGGCCATGAAGTCCCGAGCCGGAACACTAGAGGCAGCCTCAGCATGGACATTGAAATCACCCAGCACTATCGTTCTGGGCTCCTCCAACACCACAGCTGAGACAGCCTCCTCCAGCTCAATCAGAGAAGCTGCCGGGCAGCAGGGTGGATGGTACAACAGCAGCAACCCTAGTTTACTGTCTCCTTGGTCCAACACCAGATGCAGGCCCTCACAGCCAGCTCCAAGGCAGAGTGGTTTCCTGGTGAGAGAGATGGAAGTTCTGCAGACCACAGCAACTCCCACCTGTCCCTGCAGCCTGTGCTGGTGTTGCACCGACTATCCAGGTAGGCAAAGTTGGGTCAGATCAACTCCTCCCAGGTCTTGGTAATGCACACCAAATCAGCACCTTCATCCATGACCAAATCATAGATGAGTGTGGTCTTATTGTGTACTGATCTGGAGTTAAACAACAACACAGACCAGTGGGCACAGCAGATGAGCAATGAGGAACCCATCCATGAGAGGTGTGGGAGGGAGGAACAAGGAGTAGATAAGCATTGCCCTCATCTTCTATGGTAATTCACCTCCCCATAGCTATAGTTCCCTCTACCCCTGATCACCTAAATTGGGGTGGCATCACCCATGTCCCTCCTTACTAAGACTCCTCCTAAACACCTGATAAGGACCCAACAAGAGCCCACCAACAAAGCCTACCTGAGCCAATTATCCCCATAGGCCTCTGCAAGAATTGGGAACAGTCAGACCCATTCAATATTTATCAAACAGGGCACATCTACTCTCCCCCCCCATCTCACACCCAGGGAGGACTAGCCTTCTGCCAGTTACAGACTCTCACTCTGAAGGCATCTGGTGACTTCCTCTTATCATTCAGTTCACTGCACAGGCTCTCATCCTGTGCAGGAACTACACATGAGCCATACGCCCTCCCTACCACCAATGTCCCCCAGATTGGTTAGAAAAAAGAAAGAAATAGAAGAGGGTAGTGCCCTCGCTCTCAGGACTCCCTAAGCGCCTCCCCAAGGGCAGCTGGGCTTTTATGCCTCCTGTCCCAGCCAGGAGCTGATGCAAGAGTCTGCGCGATTAACTGCAGCCTCTCTCTGGAGCAAGGGCCAGGCAGGGGGGTCCCAGTCCTTGCAGCACTTACCAGGGACTTCAGCTGTCTGAAAAGACAGCAACCTAGAGCAAGCAGCAGGCACCCAGATGCCCTGGGAGTGAGAGATGAGTGTCTCTCACTCCCAGGGCAGGTCTTCTTCAGTCCCCCTAGTGCTGCAGCTGATCCTTGGGGGACTCCACTTTCTATAGCCCATCACTGGGAGGGCTGTTCATTTGTTCCTACTCTCAAACAAAACCAAAGTAAGACACGTTACAGTTTAGTTAGATGCTATATGCAAAACTGGAATGCTTGAGTATCCACAGTAAGTTTGCATGGGAGGAGAATGGGGAGAAACTCAAAACTTGGCCACCCCTCATGACCTCATTGGCCACACCCTCATAGCAGCCCTAGCAGGTCTAGCAGGCGCCAGCCACCACTCCATGGGAGCATGGGAAAACTCAAAATGGTTGCTGTGAGGCATGGTATAACACAAATTTCCTGTCACATCTAAAAAAGCAGAAAAAGAGATAGGACTACAAAATGATGTGGGCATGCTCCTTCCACCAATAGGGTTAAGGCACCTACATCCAGTAGTGCAGTGGCAAATGCAGAAGTGCGGGGTCCCTTTAGAATAGTCACAGCCATGGACCCTCACAGCCACATCCCTTTCTAAAATTATACAACCTAATATACAATAATCTGGCCAGGTTGGAATACTGCTTCTCTGTCACTGTCACCATTTGACTGCCCTTTCTCACTGTCAGAGATATTGCTTGAATTACTGGATTCAATGTCTGCATGTTTTATCTCCTGCATCTACCAAACAGCCTGATGATGTAGCTGGGATGCTATCATCAGGATTCACTGTCTCTTCTGCAGTTACAGCATTCTCATTCTCCACAACTTATCTTGGCTTTTTGAAGTAGGAACTAACAAAGGTTTGATTGCAGTTGACACTCACTGGGGCCTGCATAACTGACTCAGAAAGCCCTACAGCAATAAAGAAAAACACAACCCTTTTAAAAACTGCTGTGTGCAAAGGCTCCCCACCCTCACTTTCTCTGGGGGCTTTTTTTGCTGCTGAGTTAAGACAAAACCAGTTTTTTCTAAATGAAGGAATTCACACTCCCTAAACAGGCCAGGCACTCATTTTGCATAGGAATTTGTAACCTTTTGAATGTTACCATCTTCTAGACAGTAGGAAGAGATTTCTCCACCCCCTTTCCTTATCTCCCTGTCCCTGTGTCACCCCTCCTCCTTCCACATATACCTAGAATGTCAGAAAAAGACTAACTCACCTCCCTTCACTTTGATTGGCTCCAATCAGCAAGAAAGAATAAGGAAGCAAGTTAGAAGACTCTTCTCAGTGGTTAATACACTCCCCTTTCATGCTGATTGGCTCATAAGGTGCTAGAGACATAGGAACCCTGCTAGGACCTAGGTCCCCAAAATTAAGGGGTCTAAGAACCCCCTGAGACCCTGGATGACCACACACCTGCCTACATTAGTCACTGCCACATTTGCTCACAGAGAGAAGCTCTTTGCACCTCTCCTCTGTTCAGCATGCATGGGAGAATGGGTGTCTAATCCAGGCATCCAATGAAACGTGTGCATGTTTAAGGGGGCATATTCTATGCAGGAGAGGCTGAGCCAGTACAAACAGGAACTAAGAGGGGAAAACACACAGTCTCTTGTGCTTTGTGGATTTTTTTAGAGGATATTTACTGAGACCTTTTGCAGGCACCAAAGGAGGTATGAGTATACACAATGACACCTGCAGGTGCCATATTGGCAACCCCTGGTTTAAATTGCATGAGCACACCTGAAAACCAAGCAGGCAATAGTCAAGGCAGAAGGGGATGGAGGAGAAAGAAGAATTTGGAGAAGCAGCTCAGGGAAGCATGGGTAGCAGCAACAGATGGTGTTCACACTTAATGGCATTGCTCTTCAGGGAGACATCAGATAAATGTGCAACATATTAAATGTACATATCCGTGCCGGTGTGATCTTTTGCAGCATTTTCTGTTTAGGAGATGGAAAGGAAGTCAACAGGAAAGGGTGCGCTTCCCTTTCTTCTTGATTAGTACTAATACGATACCCAGAGGGAGCAGCACGGCTGTTGCTTTGTCTTAATTTCCTGGTTGTCTGGAGCATCAGCACTTCTTGAGAGGGGCAGAGCAAACAAGCCATTCAGAATAGGGGCAGTAATGAGACTCTGTTTTTCCAAGAATGAATTTAAGATCTGCTAACGCAGGTGGAAAGCAGATAGGGCTGCCCTTTCCTTATGCGAGTGTCCATCTACCACGGCAGGTTGTCAGATGAAGTGCAGAGGGTAAGTGGGAAATCAACCTATTGCTCCAGCAGTTACGAACTTCTGCCTAAATATTTCTAGGTCTATTGAAGAAAGTAAAGAGTCAGTTAACAGGGTGTGCTGGAAACAGCCACGTCTGCATGTTCAGGCAAGGTGTAAACAGTTTCCTTAAAACTTTTAAACAACATTTTAAATCTTGTGGTGAACTATTTTTAAAAGGGGCTTTACCTAGGAAGTGTGAACATTATAACAGTCTATGTGAAATCAGTCCAGGAGTGATAAAAATGTAACCAGAAATTTTTTTGTTGCTTTTATTGATTTATTTATTGATTTATTGCACTTGTATACCACCCCATAGCCGAAGCTCTCTGGGCGGTTTACAGCAATCAAAAACATTAAAACAAATATACAATTTAAAATACATATTTTAAAAACAATTTAAAACACAATTTTAAAATTTAAAACAATATAAAAACAATTTAAATTTATTTTCTGGTGCCTGGAGTATTAAGGCACACACAGTGAAATGTTTTCATTTTCCAAAGGGCTAACAATCATATACTTACTTTCCTGGGATGCTGGGAATAAGTCTCAATGGGGCTCCAGCCTACGTCTGAGTAGACATGTGTAGGATTGTGCTGTTTGCAGCAAAAACAACAAATGTCATGCATCTGATAAAGTAGAGTCTATTCTTTGAAAGCTTATGCCATGATTCATTTGTTCATATTTAAGGTGCCACAAGATTCTCCAATGTTTATGTTTTCATGCTTTTCTCAGCATGATTATAGTATGCTATATTTTCCTTTCCGTTCAAATCTTACTTGTGTTAAACCTTTATTCATAGGCAATTACACCATTTAGCAGTGAATTTGTAAGACAAACAGATCTTAAGCCATAGCTATTCCTTCGAGCAATTGAAGCATACTCTGGTGCATTCTTTCTTTCATTTTGTTTTATAAGAAGAGCATGTCTGTTTTTATTGTTCATTTCTTTCTGTAGTTCTATCTATGTGACCAGTCAGAAAATTGCCACTCATCACTTATGCTGGTTTAGAGCTCACCCAGCCTACTAACCTGCAGGAATTGATCCACCACCCAATCTATTTGGGAGATAAAGTGCTCTTCCTGCTCTTCAGAATTTACAATGAGAGCAGGTGCTTCTGTTCCTTGCAATAATAACATTTGAGGCACCTTGGACATTTCCTTGAAAGTTCAGACTAAATCCCAGAGCGGATTCCTCTGCCCCATTAACATTGAGCCACCAGCCACTATGGACATTGGTATATATTTATTCTTGAACCCTACTGTTTGGGTATGCTTTCATCAGGCTGTTGCATCTGCCAACAGCTGGAATAAAAAAGGGTCTATTTCCTATCTGTTAATTATGATGCATGTGCTTTAGGTATGTCAATAACCTTTTAGATTCAAGGCTCATAAGAATTTATCACAAAATAATTTGGACTTTGATTTAAAAAAAATACATGAAGCTGACAGTGGATACCTCTGAAGCCAAATCCTTATCTCTCTGAAATAAACTCACAGATACTAATTGCAGCTTGTTTGGATTCCAAAACCAGAGGAAGCTGTGATGGTCCATAGGGGGAAAAAATCAAAACCTGTGATCAGGAATACTAACCAATGTTTCACAAAATAGTTAGCAAGCTTTTGAGTTCACAGAAATCTTTGTTGGGCTGGATGATAAGCAAATAGAGGAGGAGAAAAAAATCTGGCTTGAGGTTGAAGCCAAGTACAGTAGGGTCCCGCTTACCGACGCTCCACTTACCGGCGTTCCGCTAATGCGGCAGCTTTCGTTTTCAATTTTAAAGCCGCTTTTGCAGCATTTTCATGTCATTTTCGTGCGACGCACCCCATTAGAGTCGATGAGGTTCCGCTTTACGGCGTTTTCCGCTTTACAGCAGGGGTCCGGAATGAAACCTGCCATATAAGCGGGGCCCTACTGTATGTATTTAGTCAGAGTCTTAAGATGGAGTATCAACATTACAATACTTGGCATGAGTGTATTAAAATGGACTGGAATGGGACATTTTCGATCAGGCAAATACAAAATATTTTATGCAGGAAATGAGAAATTAAGAAGAAACGGGGTTGCTTTAATAGTGAGAAGTGATGTAGCAAAAGTAATTAGGAGCTACAACGCAAGGTCTGAGTGAGTGATATCAATGAGATTAAACGGGAAAGCTATTAACATAACCATCATCCAAGTCTACGCTCCAATGTCAAATGCAGAAAAAGAAGAATTTGAGAGATTTTATTCAGGAGTACAGGAGGAAATTGATCACACACCAAAACAAGATATGATGATAATCATGGGGGACTGGAATGCAAAAGTAGGGAACAGAGAAGAACTAGGAATTGTGGGGAAATGGGGCTTAGGAGACAAATGAAGCAGGAGAAAGACTTATTGAATTCTGTGAAGCCAATGATTTGTTTCTTGCCAACACATTTTTTGAACAACCAAAAAGACAACTGTACACGTGGACATCACCAGATGGTCAATATAGGAATCAAATTGATTATATAATTGGAAGCAGAAGATGGAGAAGTTCCATACTTTCTGCAAAAACAAGACCAGGAGCAGACTGCGGTACAGATCATGAACTGATCATATCGAAAATCAGAGTAAAGCTAAAGAAGAACAACAAAGCACTCATAATGCCAAAATACAATTTAAATAACATCCCAGGAGAATATAAAGATCAAATAAGGAACAGGTTTGAGGCTTTAAACTTAGCTGACAGAGGACCAGAAGAACTATGGACTGAAGTCAGAGACATTATCAGGGAAGAATGCAAAAAGACAATACCTCTTGTTAAAAAGAGAGAAAGACCTCAATGGATGACTGAAGAAACTCTTAAAATGGTTAAAGAGAGAAGGAAAGCAAAAGCAAAAGGAGATAGAAACACGTTCAGAACCCTAAATGCAACTATACAACAACTAGTACGTAGGGACAAAGAAAACTATTACAATAGTTATTGTATAGAAATAGAAAAGGACAACAAAATGGGAAGAACAAGAGCCCTATTCCAAAAGATTAGAGAAATGAAAGGGAAATTTAAACCATGAGTAGGGATGTTGAATAATCAACAGGGGAACACACTGACTGACCGAGATGAAATAAAAGGAAAATGGAAGCAATACACTGAAGAACTCTATAAAAGAGATGACAGGATGACAGATTCATTCACGGAAGAACCATATGATGAAGAACCAGAAATTTTAGAATGTGAGGTGAAAGCTGCTCTTAAAATTCTTGGAAGAAACAAATAATAGATGGCATACCAAAAGAGTTGCTACAAGCTACTGAGACTGAATCTGTCCAAATTTTGACAAAAATCTGTCAAGAAATATGGAAAACTAAACAATGGCCCACAGACTGGAAGCGTTCAATATATATCCCACTTCCAAAGAAAGGAGATCCCAGAGAATGCAGTAATTACCGGACTATTGCCTTAATTCACTAAACGCAAAAAACTTTGCGGTTTAAGAATGTACCTATAGCCCACAGATATTTCTACCAAACTTTAAAAAGCAGGGAAATTGGGCAGCTATAGTGAATGCACCAGGGGAGCAGGAGACCTGACCTCCTCTCTGAGATATTGTACCGCCCTACAAAGTTGTCAAAATGCAAACACAATTTGGGTTGGTCTTTCACAGTCCAATCCACTTGCTGTGTAGCTTGGAAGAATTTGGTAACATGTGCCTCTGACTAACTAAAATGGAGACAATAGTCAAGAAATCAGAAGAAGGCTAGGACTGGGGAGGGCAGCTGTGAGAGAACTAGAAAAGGTCCTCAAATGCAAAGATCTATCACTGAATACTAAAATCAGGATCATTCAGACCATGGTATTCCCGATCTCTATGTATGGATGTGAAAGTTGGACAGTGATAAAGGCGGATAAGAGAAAAATCAACTCATTTGAAATGTGGTACTGGAAGAGAGCTTTGAGCATACCATGGACTGTGAAAAAGACAAATAATTGGGTGTTAGAACAAATTAAACCACAACTGTCACTAGAAGCTAAAATGATGAAACTGAGGTTATCATACTTTGGACACATCATGAGAAGACATGATTCACTAGAAAAGACAATAATGCTGGGAAAAACAGCAGGGAGTAGAAAAAGAGGAAGGCCAAACAAGAGATGGATAGATTCCATAAAGGAAGCCACAGACCTGAACTTAGAAGATCTGAACAAGGTGGTTCATGACAGATGCTATTGGAGGTTGCTGATTCATAGGGTCGCCATAAGTCGTAATCGACTTGAAGGCACATAAAAACAACAATAGTAAGATGGAGTGTGGGCTCAACTGAGTTAGCTGGCAGATCCAAGATGATGCCTCGGGCTGCTGTGACAAAGAAACAAATAATAACTGATCCCTCAGTTTACATAAAATCCAGCAGTTACTACACCCTGTCTCCAGCCTTAAGCAAAGCACACACCTAGATTCCAGTTTGTAATAGTTTTCCAGATTTTAGTACATATCTTATAATTGTCTGAATTTGTGCTATTCAGATTTGTGTTCTGTCATGGAAATAAACTTGTTCCAGCTTTTGTTTTTCAAATCCCTGGCACAGATGGTGTTTTTTCCATGCATATTATTGTATTGCACACAAACCAGTTCCATTAATATTAAAAGGCACCAGAAACAGATAAATTGGGTTGTCCTCTTTACCTAATGCATGGTGTTCTTCAGAAAATGCTCAGATCCATATATTGTGTCATATTTTCATGTACTGAAGTTGATGTGAGTTGATATTTTCTTTAAAAAACCACAGAAAAAGAGCAACTCAACTTGAGTTTACCTCAATATCATCTAAAAAAAAGTTATATGGACTGATCTAAAATACTGATCCTGTGCATACTTACTTGGGAATAAATTGACCTCTAAACAAAGAGGTTTGTTTGTTCAAGTTGTGAACATCACAGCAATCATAACTGGAAATAGAAGGATGGGTTAGATCCCAAAACAAACACAGATCTCAGTTCTAAACATGCACAAGCAGATGATCCCACATATTATTTGGAAATATATCCCACTGAATTCAATGAGACTGCATTCAAATTAAGCATGCAGAGGATTGCAGCAATAGCCTGATTCTCACCAGACAGTAATGCTAGCAGGAAGAGCCAGCTTAGCCCATAGGACTTTAAGCTGATGCTTTATCCCTCTAGTAATGCAAAGAGCCAGGAGCTGGGATAGGCAGGCTCAAGGCATCAGAAATTCCTTATGTTCAGCACCATGTCATACAATGGACTTTGCACGTGCATCAATGGCTTGCAGCCCAAGGCAACATATTACCAGAAACCCTGCAGATCTTTACACAAATTAAGATTAACTGTGACAGTAGCAAAAACAACAAAAAGTCTTGAAGCCCCTTGAAGGCTAACAAGTTTTTTATGGTGTAAGTGTTCCTGAGCAGAGTCCACTTCATCAGTTGCATGGAATGTTATCCTGAGTTGCAAGGTAAATATACACAAGTGGGTATAGGTTAAAGAAATTGTAGCTGTGAGGTCAGAGGGAAACAAAATGCAAGAAATATAGATGGTGATAAACGGCAGGTGATACTTGAGACGGTCCATCCCCTCTTAGAAGCACAAAATTATTTCATTAAGGGTTTACATTTTTTGGGACTGGAGGCTTAGAAAGGCACTTTCACGTGAAGAGCTGACTATACTTACAAAAAGCAAAAACTCCCTGCAAACAGAAAAGTTCTAACCCAGGGAGAAAGGTTCTAACCCAACCCTTTGCCTGTTGTGCTGGTTTTCTACTTGCAG
The DNA here is from genome assembly GCF_030035675.1 of Rhineura floridana. NCBI lineage: Eukaryota > Metazoa > Chordata > Lepidosauria > Squamata > Rhineuridae > Rhineura > Rhineura floridana. The sequence goes on from NC_084486.1 coordinate 112,017,436, forward strand.
GGAGTTTTTAACACAGGCAAGCACCCTGCAGTGTGTGGCATGTGTAGATTAGATCTGATTGCCCCAGTTATCTTTTGTCTTGATTCCAAGCGGTTATCTGTGTTCATGGCAACCAGAATAATGTGTGAACAGTAACAAACAAAATGGTGTTTTTTTTAAAAAAAAAGTAATAAAAAGTTAACTATATTGGATATATATATATATATATAAGAACAGGAAATGGAAGGAAGAGCATCCCTTTAAATGCTACAGCCCAATTTGTGCTGTAATCTGCCTAGCAACAAATTACCCTCTGACGCCCCCTAGTGGATGACCTAAATCACACATACTGTTAAAACATGTTCTGTGTCTGTGGGTTTTTCTTGAAGCAGGAGAGTATAGCCAGGATGTTCATTCCATTTATGAACTAAAATACAATAAAATCAGAATTATTGGGAATGGGGAATCCTTAGCTTAAGATAGTATATATTTCTGCTGTAACAAGTTTGGAGAAAAATAATAACCATTCTTCATCATTACCAGTCATACTAGTGGTGGTTCTTACAACAATAGCTTGATTTTGTTTTGACCAGGCCAGAGCTTGACAGATGTTGGAGAAACTAATTGCACAGTGCTGAGACAATGCTCTTCTCTGCCCTTCAGCCTTTGACATTCATAGGTGGAAAGCTGCTAACTGCAAATGTTACTCCTTATCAATAGGAAGAGCAGGTCACTGCTGAATTCTAGAAAATTGCATTGAACCATGAAGGATTAATTTATTTAACTCCTTCAGACCAAGAATATATATTAAATGTAAAGAAGGTGGAAGTATATTGGCCAAAACTGGGATGCAAATGGGGGTTGCCTCATGTTTCTGTTCTTGAGTTAGGGCATCTGTGGCTTTAAAAGCGTTTGTGATTGGCAGACAGCCAATAGGATAAAGATTCTCTCTCCCCACTCCACAACATGGAGATGCAGGCATGTTGAATATCTGCCTTGCTTTTTTTATAATTCACCTGGTAAAATCACCAAAGCACCTTGAACAGCTCCTTGAAAGCTCCGGAGCAGATTCCACTGTCCCGTTGACATGAAGCCACCAGCCATCACTGCCTGTAACTGCAAAGAGTTATGTGATAGCAAAATAAAACCCACATGAGAAGTAAATTCAGATGATCAACCCACTCCCTGTTCATGTTCATTACTAGCAAATATTTTCCCCTCTGACAGCTGCTTTCTACACACATTGAAAATGCTACCATACAGGAAACTCACACATGATGGAAGAGTCAGAATCAGATACATGTAGCTGCCATCACCAGGGCTGGTGCTAGACATGACTGGGCCCTTGGGCACCAGCCTGACCAGGCCTGCGGTGCTGTAGTCCAATACACCCCCATTTAGTGAGGCAGTATGGGGCTAATAAGCCCACCCATGCGCCCCACCTACCTTTTTTGTTGTATGAATGATGTGCACATGTAGCGCACATGCCTGCCATCAACCAAGGTGGCAATGAGGATGTCAAACCCTTAGGGAAGCCCCTGCCACCATCTTGGGTGATGGAGGTGTGTGCATACAGCATTCACACTGATAGGAGCGGTAGGAGGGGCATGTGTGGGGGCTTATTTAAGCCCACACTATCTGTACTGAGGGGGTGCCTGGGAGCTCCCACTCTGAGACCCGTGGCAGGGTTGGGTTGCAGGAACCGACACTGCCATGGATCATAGAATGGGAGCTCCACCTTCCCACCCAAAGGAGGGGCCCTTCAGGGGCCCCTCTGGGGTGCAGGGGCCCTTCAGGGGCCCCTCTGGGGTGCAGGGGCCCTTCAGGGGCCCCTCTGGGGTGCAGGGGCCCTCAGCCAGGGCCCAACCTGACTGCCATCTGGTGCTGGCCCTGGCCATCACATATGAATTTGCTTTATTATCATGACACGTGAAATGCACATGCCCGTGGTAGTGTCTTCATTTCTGACACAGAGGATCAGTAACATAAAACCCACCTACATTCACAGGTGGAAAAGACCATGAGTCAGTGGCAGAGCATATGCAGAAAGTCCCAGGTTCAGTCCTTGCATCTAGGTAGGGCTAGGAAAGATCCCTCTCTTAAGCCCTGGAGAGCTGCTGACAAGTCAGCATGGACAATTCTGGGTTTCATAATCCAACTTCCTATTTATTATTTTATTTATTTATTTATTATTTGATTTATATCCCGCCCTTCCTCCCAGCAGGAGCCCAGGACGGCAAACAGAAACACTAAAAACACTTTAAAACATCATAAAAAGACCTTAAAATACATTAAAACGAAACAAAAACATTCCAAAAAAAGCTTTAAAAACATCTTTTTTTAAAAAAGGGTTAAAAACATATTATTATGTTCATATAGCTCAGAATCTAACTCATGTTCTAGGGCAGAAGTTCCCAAACTATGGTATGCGGGCCACCAGTGGTCCACAAGCTTCATTCAGGTGCTCCTCAGTTTCTCTGTAAAAATATAATTAAATATGATGCAACACCTAGCACAGCGCATTACAAATGCTATAAAAGGCAGAAAAATTATTAAGTGGTCTGCCTAAAGCCTCAGCAATTTTCAAGTGGTCCATGGGGGGGGGAATTGGGGAACCCCATGTGATGTTCCTGTATTTTAATATCTGTAAATATGGTAAGTGTGGGTTTATTAAGTGATATATGGTAAGTGACTGAGTAAGAGGGGGGAGTACATGGGCTAGAATGCTGGAGAATGTTGGATGATGATTGGCTGAGTGTTTGAATGGCTGAAGGTATAAATGGGAGGATGACAGCTGAGTCGAGGAGAGTTGTGGGGGAGTTGTTGGTGATTGGTTGTGGAGTATGGATTGGAGTTGGTTGTGGGTTGGATTATATTTGGCTGGTATTTAGGCAGAATATATAAGACTGGAAACATAAAGAGTGACACTAAATGAAACCATACGCTTGGTGAACATTCCTAAAGTAATCTTCTTATTTCCTGGTGTTATCAAATAAATACTTTTATTGGTTTACCTAAATCCTGATCCTTGGCTAGGGATACACAGACCAGAAGGGAGGGCAGGGTAATTACCAAGGCTGAAGGGAAACAGTATCAAATAAATGGGGGCAGCGGTGAAGGGAGATATTGTAACATTGTCAAGTATCCAGAGCAACCCAGGATTGTATGCTTTATAGACAAAGATACAAGGGGGTTGTGGACGGCAAGGGCACCCAGACACAAAGTAACAATAAGCCATAGGGGGAGACTAAGGCAAAGTCTCTAGCAGTATTGTTTACAGGGAGTGGCTGGTGGTGCTGCCTAGCAGTGGGATCTTGTGAGATCTGTGCTAGAGCGTGTGAGAGAACAAATAAAAACCAAGATCCTGACAGGTGGTGGCCCTGGTGGGAGTATCACAGGTAGAGCCAGCTGGGGGATCGTCACACCCCAGTTATAGGTTACATTTTATGAACACATCATTAAGTTGCATTCAATCAATACTCAGTGAAATTTTGGCATTTTGGGTTGAGATGAACGATGTAGGCATTGATCCAGGCAATAAACAGAAATTCTAAAAAAAAGTCTTGCTGGGAACATGCAAATTAGCTGGTAGAAGTTGTGGGAAGTTTTTTGTTTTGTTTTATTCTGCCCCTCCCCCCAGTTTCACATTGAATAGTTTTCCTCTTCTTTTTTCTGCTAGTTAGGGCATTTCCATACAATGCAGTAAAAGAAAAAGAAATATGTGAACTAGCATGGAGCAAAGTCTAAATTTTGAATGCACTGCCAGATCAGACTTATATTTTTTAATGAGCACTGTTTACAGTAGTGCAATTATCTTATTATTAGAGTATGAAAGACCTCCTAAAATCTAAACTAGGATTAACCCCCAAATTCTTTGAATATTCTACATTTTGAATGTAGATTCAACATGTCATCATGCTTAGTTGAATTTGGTACTATAGCTTGACAGGTCATAATCTTTAAACTGAGGACCATGAATCAACTCTTGAGACAGGGATAGCGTGAAAAGGTGTGTGATACGCATATAGACAAATTAATGTGTAAATGATGAATTCCAACTCTTGAGATTTATTAATTTGCTATGGTATAAAAGAGCACTGTATGACATCACTTTAACTCAACATGTTAAACACTAACGTGTTGTTTTTCATCAGGAGTATCAGAGTATTTCCAGACATCTCACTGGTTTTTGTAAACCAAGGATGGGCAAAAGGTAGGTCTGGATTTACTGGTAGATCTCTGGGTGATTTGCAGAATATAGGCAAGGATTTCTGACTCCCAGGCTGCTTCCAGACTGCCACTGTTTTGCAAGAAGGATTCAAGGGCATACTGGGAAATGTAAGTTTGTGAAATTAAAGTGGATTAATGCACTCTGTCATTCTAGTGCAACAAATCCTCTTATAACCTCCTTGCAAACAAATCAGAATGAATGCTAAATAAAAACTGGATATAATCTGACATCTGTGTAAGCTTTGTGCAAGCAAACAGGTCATCTAGAGGAGCCCCCATTTGTTTAACAATAGCAGCAACAAAATGACTCCCTTGTTCTAAATTATACTGCTGAAATGAATAAAGTTTCAGTAACTAGGAGTGTTGTTTGTGTGTTGAAGGACTGTGAGGTCTGTTCAGTTTTGATACATGTAACAAATTATTTGACTCAGTATTTATTTTATTTTTTTAAATTTACTTTTATCTCCCACCCTTCCTCCTAGAAGGAGCCCAGGGCAGCAAACAAAAACACTAAAAACACTCTAAAACATCTTAAAAACATATTTTTAAAAGCTTTAAAACATGTAAAAAGCCAATTCCCTCACAGAAACAGACTGGGATAAGGTCTCTACTTAAAAGGCTTGTTGAAAGAGGAAGGTCTTCAGTAGGTGCAGAAAAGATAACAGAGATGGTGCCTGTCGAATATATTTAAGGGAAGGGGATTCCAAAGGATAGGTGCCAGAACACCAAAGGTCTGCTTCCTATGTTGTGCGGAACAGACCTCCTGATAAGATGGTATCTGCAGCAGGCCCTCACCTGCAGAGTGCAGTGATTGACTAGCTATATAAGGGGTAAGACAATCTTTCAGGTATCCTGGTCCCAAGCTGCATAGGGATTTGTACACCAAAACCAGAACCTTGAAATTGGCCCAGTAGCTAATTCTAAGAGTGTGTCTTTTATACCTGGTTCCAGTTGATTGATCTCGAGGTTCTAGTAAAACAAAACTACAACTCCCACAAACCTGAAGTGTGCCCAACAATTAAATGGTCTTATTACTGAGTATACATCCCAAAGGTACAACTAGCTTGAAAAAGAAGAAAAATAGGAAGAGGAAGCACGACTGTCCTGTACTGATAACAATAGGGACAAAAACAATGTAAAATTGCATCCAGCAAACAAATTCAACAGCTTCCAACAATTTTTATTTTAAATACTCAAATGTCTTTAAAAAGAAGTACTTTACAATGTGGCAAAAGGCCATTAGAACTCCCTCTTGGGAGGGAGTTCTAAAGTTTAGGTGCAATTCCTGAAAAGGCCTCTCTAGGGACAGATATATTTCAGGGATCATTGGGATGCAGAACAGGGCCTCTGCTGAAGATATTAATAAGCATCCAGGCTTGTATGGGACACGGTGGTCCCAAATTGCAAAGGGCTTTACAGGCCATCACTATTTCTTTGAATTGGGCTTGGAAATAGATTGAAAGCCAATGCAGTTGTTTAAACAAGGGAGTTATCTAGTCACATCTCCAATATCAGAGGTGGTATGCCTCTGAATGCCAGTTGCTGGGGTATATGGGTGGGGAGTGTCCTGCTTGTGAGCTTCCCATAGGCATCAGGGTTGGCCACTGTGGGAACAGGATGCTGGACTAGATGAGTCTTCCGTCTGATCCAACAGGGCTCTTCTTATGCTCTTATGTGTTACATGCTCCTGACAGGCAATTCTGATTAACAAACTGCCCTACTTTGGGGGCACTTTTTAGAGGCGGTCTCATGTGGATCATACTGGAGTTCGCTGATTCATAGGGTCGCCATAGGTCATAGTCAACTTAAAGGCACATAACAACAACAAAACAAACAAGGTATATGTCACCATGGCTAGATCTGCTGTCTTCAGGATGGACTTAGCTGGTGCAACAGTCAAGACTAGGCACAGATGCCACCTGAGTTGCAATGGAAAAGAATAGCCAAGTTGAATGGTACCTGCATTGATGACATGAATGCTTAATCTCCAGGTGACATTTCCCAACAGTTTCATGTAGATAGTGTGGTTTGAGTGCTGTGAAGGATCCAAACATCTTCCGTTGCTCATAAGATCTTTGTGTGTTGCATAAAGGCAATTTTCTCACACTAGCTGTGCTTCCATGAGAAAAGACGTTTGATTCCCCTATAACAATTCATTAAAGAATGTGCACTTATTGTGCAATACAACAGTTTATACAGGCACTTAGCTTTTAAATTGTTCCATGTTCTTTGCACTTTTGTAATTATTTAATCTTCTAGGGTTATCCTGGCATTAAATATCTTTGTAGGATTAATTAGGATCGTGTTCCACTTGCCTTCAGGGAAGGATCTACAAGAGCAAGTCCATGGACAAGGTAAGAGTTAAACTTGGATTTCAGTTTCAACATAACAGCTTATCCATTAATTCATACTCTCAGTGCTCATCTCTCTTGCTGCAAGATTTACAGCTTCGAGAAAGGAAGCAATATCTCACTAGAGGTTTCTTCTACTTTATCTTCATGCCACAGAACTGAACATTTCCTTTGAAGGTGTTGATGAAGCTAGTGGTTTCACTTAATATCAGTCAGCTGCTGCATTCTTCCCCTTGCTTCTGATCTACAAAGATACTGAGGATTTGGGGTCTTTTTAAAAAGAGTATGTCATAATAGAGGCATGCACATTCTTACTGAAACTGATGAGGTACCCCTGGCCTTTCCAGCTATATATGATTGATTTTCATTTACCTCTGAAAACTTTCTGGGCTGGCTATACTGAAGGCCTGAAGTGTCTGTTATTGAAACTTTCCCCTCAGCAGTTAGAATGTCTGTGAATATCCTGTGACAACAGCACAGTAGCTCAATCATTAACCCAAGTTCTCTACAGAGAAAACCAAACTGAAGGCCTTGTTTTAATTTAGGTATCATTTATGTGGTTTCCCATTTGGAAAATAATACCCACCTTCCTTTTTGCAGTTGGATTGCTTTGTAACTCCCTATCCAGTACCACAGCAAATCCTAAAACCATAACATAGTAGCTGTTCCTTTATCAGAGGCACTGGTATATAGGTAAATTTTGAAGCAGAAGAACACATTATGACAGCCCCCACAGCCATGATTTGGGGGGGGTGTCCAAAAGTGCAGGTAGCTGGATTGATCCATTCATTTTATATGTGGAGATAGTGGACTTGTAAAGCTTCATATAGCACTTCAGACAAGTTTGCTCTGGATCCTGGCAGGGATGCAATTAATCACTAAAACCATGTATTTATTACAGTAACTAGCAAAAGAGAGATTATTTTTTTCCCAGCAAAATATTTAAGTCTCTGCCTTCTTCAGCTGCTCTGTTTTGAATTTACACCCACATCAAAGAGCAGCAGGACATAACATAATAGACATGCATCTTTATGATACATCTTAATTGTACAGCTTTTGCCGGATACTGAAAACGCACCTCTTTACCCTGGCCTTTGACAATTAAGGTATTGTGCTTTGTGGAACACGCCTCTTTTCCTGAATTTGTACTGTTCTGTTCTATTTGGAATGGTTTTACTTGTTTTTAAAATTGTAACAGATTTATCTGTTTTTATAACTGTATACTATATTGTTATAATCCACCTGGGACCATATGGTGAGGGGCAGCTTCATGGCCAATCGAGGATTTAAACTCTGGTCTCCCAGGTCCCAATCTGACATTCTAGCCATTATACCACACTGGCTCAAAGCAGCAGTGCATGTAGATTATAATACGGCTCATGTAGATTATATGTCAATTTACATATATATTTGATACTATTATAAATGTATTGCTTGTTTCTTTCCAGGGCAAGACCTAGATTTGTCCATTATGAATGACAGCACTAGAAGAAACAAATCTGATTTAATACAAACACTAGTAATTGTAAAAGGAGGCCTCTATTTGGCTAATTTCATCTTTGTAACGGCAGTGACTGTATCAATAATTTGGACACTGAGACAGAACTCTAAAATCATGAAAGAAATGAGATACATCCTCTTATGCCATCATCTCCTCTGTTCCTCTTTATTCTTTTGCTTTGGCATAGTGTCCAATGCAATGCAAACATTTAAAGTACAAAAAGTCTGGATATGGATAATCTTTGGCATACAAACATCAATTGGAGAAACAGTGCTAGTAACCTTGGCCTTGATGGCGCTTAACATTTGCTTAGCCATTTGCTGGCCTTTGAGATACTTGGCATTTGTTCACTTGGTGAAACACAAAGTTATCATTTGTATTTGGCTTGGAACAATGCTCAAATCTGTGTGCTTGATAATTGTAGAAGGCACGGATGAGGATCCATGGACAATATATGAAGCAGAGCCCTCTTGTCCAACTATACTGGGAGGTAATTTTGCCAAAATATCTGGAACTGTTTTCATTTCACTTCTTGCAGCCGTCATAGTAACTGCTTATTTTTTCCTATGCAGAGAAGGAAAGCTCAGTGGTCATTTTAATTGTTCAAATAAGAAAGCCAGAAAAACAATAATTATTCATGGTTTACAAATGAGCTTCCATATCCTTCCACCCTTGATCATCATAGCTATCGGAAAAGGATTAGAACACACTGAGATAAAATTTGGAGCTTTTGTTGTTTTCTTATTTGCACAAAGTTTTAGTCCTGTGGTTTATGGACTGCGGAACAAAGAACTTCGGGAAAAGATACGTTTCAGACAAGAAGGAAATGAATACTGTAACTACTTGGTAAACTACATTAACATCCCACAGCAACTTCAGATGGCAGAAGATTCTGCAAAAGGATGGATCTCTTCTCAGTGTAGTATATAAGCACTTTCAAGTAAATATTTCTTAGGTTTTTAAATGGATCTGACTGAATTAGAAGACGTGGATACCCACAAACTATATCAGACATTAAGCAATAATTCAACTCACACAACTGAATATACCAACTTTAAAATAAAATAAAAAACAGATTTCCAACTCCAGCGCTGGAAGCCTTGAGCACTGCTCTATCTTTGCTTTAAAGTTTAAAGGGATAACGAATGAAAAAGAAGCAACACAGAAAGCAAAGGAAATCATGGGGAAAAGGGAGGTTTAGGCACTGCCAGACAGGGTACTAGAAATTATATATTATAGAATAGATGAGATGTGGGAAACCTTTTGCTCTCCAGCTGTTACTGACTACAACTCCAGCAAGCATGGCTAAGGAGTTGTAGTTCAGCAACACCTGGAGGGCCAAAGGTTCTCCACACCTAGTATAGATCAAGGTTTTCTACTGTGTGGAAGTCAACAATTTAAAAGAGAACCCGTGAAGTTGGTGGAAGGAGGAAAAGAAGCACAAAGGGACACCTCTTCATCACAATTCTAACTGATGGATACCAGGGCAGTATTCATGCTTCTTTGTATTGCTTTGCTCCTGGCAGCATGCAATCCATCCTTCTTAGGCCATGAGCAGTGCACCGACAGAGTTGACAGTCAGCATGTTTATGAACATTTTAGCAGGTCAGCCAATGGCACAGGGGCTAATTTCAAAAAGTAAAGCCAGGTTTCTTGTAGGCCATAGCTAGGGTCCTAAGGAGTTTTGAGAGATTACAGCCTGCTTATGCTACAGACCCCACTCCCGCTTTGGTGTTTGACAAGTCAGCAAAGTTACATATTTTCCACAACAATTTATGTATGTATGTGCATTAATATGATGTGTCATACATATTCAACAACCATGATAAATTGTCTTAAGAGTTATTCAGGGGCTTGTTTGATGGTGCTATTACAATTCAGATGTGTGTGGCATTCTTATAAATGTTTTAGGTCCTAGCTACAAATGAAATTTGGTTAGTCTTGCCATGGCCTGAGGATTATCCACTTGTGTTAACGCTGAGGTGGGCTTTTTCACTGGCACCACCAGTGTTATGAAATGCACTCCCTGCTGAAATATAAGAGACCACATTTGTATTGACATTCTGCTTTTAAAGACACACCTGCTTACACAAGCATTCCCTTAGTTTCTTGACCTCAGTCTTATGTTTTAATTGTTGGATTGTTTTAAAGGGATTGTTTTATTGTGCATTTTAATTCTGGATGTTGATATTTTAATGTTTTAATGTGGCTGTTTTATTGTGTATTTTTAATTCTGGGTTGATATTTTAATGTTTGTGTAACTGGTTTTTATATTTTGTAAATTTCTTAGAAGCCTATGAATGAATGAATGAATGAATGATAGTTATAAATAATATATAATATAATAAATGATATTTATATAAGATGCTAAACCAGGTTACTTAAGATACGACCTTATCCCTTACTCACTGCATTCTGTAGGAGAGTTACTCCTTCAAGTCCCTAAAATATCAGAAGCCCACTACAGTAACTCAGAGCAGGGCTTTCAGTGTGGCTTCCCCTGTTTTGTGGAACACCATTCTTGTTAAGATATGAATGGTGCCCACTATCTGTACAATTGAAAACAGTTTTGTTTCAAAAAGCTGGATGAATAGGTCTCTGCCTTAGGTGTTCATTTTGTACCAGTTGCTGGAAAATGCAGGAGTGAAGTGTTAATGTGCTTAGATCCTGCTTGCAGGCTTCCCATAGGCATCTTGTTGGCCACTGTGAGAACAGAATGCTGGACTAGATGGGCCACTGGTCTGAACCAGTAGGCTTGTCTTATGTATTCTTTTTAAATTTATTTTTAGTTGCTATTTGTACTATTTTTAAACTACTTTTAGCTGTTTTATAGTATATTTGTAAATTGCCTTGAGACATATATGAAAGGCTGTTCACAAATTAATAAAAGTATTATTATTATTATTATTATTATTATTATTATTATTATTATTATTATAATATCTCCTGTGTCTTATCTAGTTCATTCTCCAACCTATCAAACACATGGTGTTCTTGTGAAGTTAAACTGTCCCTCTGAGCTCCTTGGAAAAGGAATGACTATAAATGTTGTTGATAATTTTAAAAAATCTAGCCTAGCAATTAGTTTTCCAGTTTGGGACAACTGATTCCATCACAGATAGCCAGATATTATTGCCTCTGATTATCCCATTTTCCACATACAAAAACAACTCTGTTATTGGGCTAACAGACCTCAGTTCTTGTTCTGCTTCTTGATCTAATATCAAAGGAACCCCGCTTCGCACCCGGGACTTACCGGGTTGCAGGGCATGTTTGCGGCCTGGGTGAATCCGGAGCCTCCATGTTTAAAGAGGGCAAGCGCGCCAGACTGGCATGACGCAGTCACGGCGTGCTCCTAGAGGGGGCGGGGCATACGAGCTTATTTAAGCTCACGCTGTCCGCCCCCTCTCCCTCTTCATAATTTTGGCACCCGCCCTACCCTCCCTCTGCTGCAGTGTGATTCATTTGGTCGCCTCTGGGGCCGAGTGGGAATTTTTGGCTTGCCTGCGTTTTAGCCGGCGGGTTTCTTTTGCCTACTCCATACTGTGGTTAGCAGGAAGGGCATTCAGGGTTAGTACAGGTGTTTTTTTGTGGTTATTAGGTTGATTTGGCTGTTTGAATTTAATATTTAATGGTCGCTTTATTGAGGAAGTGCGGGAAAGGTTGAAGGGCAGCTAGGTGACACCTTTAGGCACCTTTGGAGGTGATAGGCGGTTCCGGAGGCCTGCAGCTCCGGGTTTTACGGCCCGAGGGCAGGATACGGGTCGCCTTTGGGGCCAACAGGTCTCATCCACCCGGAGTTTCAGGGCACCGGGGGGCAGTGACGCAGGTTGGCCTCCCTACGCACAATTGGAGTGTGGTCAGGGCAAGGGGTTGACAGATTGCACCCCTTTGTCCGACAGTGGTTTGGGTCGCCCGAATAGCTGCAAGCAGGCTTTGCCTGACTCACCAGTTGAATCCCGCACTTATGTTCCCCTTTGCAGGTTCATTATCATAATATGAATTTGGTTTAATAAAGTGGCCCGTTGTTTAACCCATCATATTGTGTCTGCGTCTTATTTCACCCCTGGGTCGCAACCCATATATATCTTATATCTATCTATCTTATATATACATATATATGTATGTATGTGTATATATATATATATATATATATATATATATATATATATATGTATGTATGTATGTATGTATGTGTATATATATATATATGTATGTATATATATATATATGTATGTATGTATGTGTATATGTATATATATATGTGTGTGTGTGTGTGTGTGTGTGTGTATATGTATATGTGTATATATACACATCTTACCAGAGCCATCAGCAGGCCTCCTGTTATAGCATTTCACCAACCTCCTAATTTGTGCAGACTGTTGGTGAGAGCTGTGCTTAAGCCACCTATCACCAATCCAGGGTCTCATCCTTGTCACTCCAAATGCTGTATCACCTGTGTGTACCTCAGGGAGACAGCCACTTTTACAAGCACTAGGACAGGCAGGACATATTACATCAAACAGAACATCACCTGCAGGTCCTGCAATATAGTTTACATCATCGAGTGCAAAAGACCAGGATGTCATATCCAATACGTAGGAAAGACCACAACTGACCTATGCACGCGCTTCAGGAACCACAAGTCGGCAATTTTGACAAATTTTGACAAAAAAAGTAGAGCAACCAGTTGCAAATCATTTTAACATCGAGGGTCAAAGCCTGTTGGACTTTTCCATTACAGCGATAGAGATGCCAGCAGATCCAGCAGCATTGACCAAAAGGGAGAACTTTTGGATTTACTCTCTGGACACATTGGCACCACATGGCCTGAACCTGGAGGACAGTACCACCACTACTTAGCTTCTGCAAATGAAGCCCCTCTGAGCATTCCATCCTCAAAGCTCTATAACTGCCACCTTGGTAACAGCATTTATATGTTGGCAGCTGATGAAGGCAGAAGCTGAAATGTTTTGTTAATATAATAAAAACCTCTGTTTGGTTAATCACAATTACGTTTATATATATATATTACATTTATATATATATATTAAGTGATTAACGGAATCCTTATAGGGATCCAGAGCAAGCTTGAGTGAAGTTCTGTTTGTTGCTTTCAAAACAGAACTTCACTCAAGCTTGCTCTGGATCCCTATAAGGATTCCGTTAATCACCTAATATATATATATATATAGCGGCATTCTTAGTTGGTTGAAACAATCCAAATCAATAAGTTGAGAGCAATCCAAAAACCTGCGCATTCCTCTCTGCAATGATAACGGCTCACTTGGAGTGGCAGGCTATTTTCATGTGCATTCAATAGTGTATCTAAAGGCAGAGTTTGACTATGAACATGCCATGGTTCTTACGTAAATATGAGCACATAAAGCTGCCTCATTCTGGGTCAGACTGTCTATCCATCTGATTCAGTATTGTCTACTTGGACTGGCAGCAGTTCTCCATGGTTTCAGCAGGAGTGGATGGTAGGGCAGTGGGGAGGTGATATGGAGCTGCCTTCCCAACACCAGCATTGCTGCAGCTTAACTGGATGGGGTAGGGCAGGGTAGTGGTGGTGAGGGCAGGACTGCACAAGGACACCGGTGGAGCCAATCTACCACTCCTGCTTGTGCACCCCCACAGCCCTGCCTTTGTCATGACCAGAGCTTGGAAAAGTTACTTTTTTGAACTACAACTCCCATCAGCCCAATCCAGTGGCCATGGTGGCTGGGGCTGATGGGAGTTGTAGTTCAAAAAAGTAACTTTTCCAAGCTCTGGTCATGACCCCACCCCCACACCATCCATGTAAGCTGCAGGAGCACCAAGGGCAGGACAGCAGCTCCATGGCACTGCCCTACCCCGCTGGCCACTCCTTGGTTTCAGATAGGGGACTTTTTCCCTACTTGGAATTGAACCTTTGGACCTTCTGTATGTAAAGCATGTGCTCTACCACTGAAAGTGGTACTAAAAGTACTCTGCATTGAGCCACCTTTCTTTCTGTAAATATGGCCAACAAATGGAAAAAAGCAACATTCTGCCCTGAGCGACAGCAGGCATTTTGTTTAATATGTCACTAAGGGGGAAAATGCTTATGTGTTCATTTCCTGAGTCTCTGACATTAGCATGACTCAACAGAGAAAAGGTCAAAAGTGCTGTTCAGAGCCTTGGTGTCTATGAGACCCTGTCTCAGAGAATGATGTTAGTTGTGATTATAATCAGAATGGAGAAGAAATACGGAGATATCAAGGCAGAACTATCGGCTAGTATGGAAAAAGGAGGAAATTAGAATGACAAGGGAAAGTAATGAACACTGGAGCAGATAAAAGTGAAATTATGCTTTACATTAGACATGCTTATCAGGGAGCAACAGTAGCTAGAATCAATGTACAATGTTTAGCCAATGATCTGACAGCAGTTTAGAAATAAAAGCAGGATGTATGTATCAACAGAAGAGATGGAACCAGTGTCAGGGAGAATTTATTGCTGCCCTCTTCAAAAAGATAGCAAAGGAAAACAACACCTTGATTATAGTAAGGATAAGAATATTGAAACTTGATACTTGATCCTAGAATTAATTGAACAGATCCAAGAAGTAATAACTTCTTGCCATTCAGGGAACCGTTTCTACATCAATTCGTGTGCAGAAACACAACCCCTTGCATCTGTCATACAGTCTTTTGGCCAGTGGCAGCTGGTGGCTCCATGTCAGTGGGGCAGTGGGATTCGCTCTGGGTTTTTTAGTTCGGCCTAAAATCTGGAGTGGATTCCAACGAGCCACTGACATGGACCCACCAGTTGCCACTGCTCTTGGCACTGGAGAAGTATTCTGGGGGTATCTTGAGGTGAACACTCAGTGCTGGACTTCACTATAACCCTGTGTGAACTGTGAGAGTACACCCAAAGGCTCCCAAGCAGAGCCAGCCCTTTTTTAAGGCAGAGCGAAGCAGTCTCCTCAGGTTGCAGATGCTGGGGAGCAGGAAACTACAGTGGTTTTGAGAACAGACCTATGTGTGCAACCTCCTAAGATAGTCAGAGCACGCAGTGGTGGTGGACACTGTCCAACTAACTGCCAACATCAAATTAAAATTCAACTGCTAAGCGGTTTCTGTAGGTAGAATAAGACGGGGGTGCTACCTTTTCCTTTGCCTCAAGCAACAAAATGTCTTGGGTTGGCCTTGTCTCCAACACTTCTGGTGCTGCACTTCCAGGGGAAAGGCTATATTTCTTTCAGGATCTGCTGGGGCTAAAATCTTCTGGTCTTTGTGTGGCAGCCCTACGTGGCCCCATCTGCAAGCTGGAACATTTGCTTTGGCATAATAGTACTCTCAAATTGTAGCCTGGCCCTGATGACCCAAGCTGGTCATTTGGCCCTCCTGGACAGGATAGAATATAAAAGGTTTCCTGTTTGGACTGGCATCTTTCCTGAGCAACAAGGAGACCTGGTTCTGGTGTGATTCTACATGTTCCTTCGGTTCTGTTAAGTAGGAACATAGGAAACTGCCTTATATGGAGTCAGACCATTGATCCATCTAGTTTTGTATTGTCTACATGCTGACTGGCAGTGGTTTCAGGCAGTGGTCTCTCCCAGCCCTACTTGGCGATGCCAGGAATTGAACCTGAGACCTTCCTACCAATGAGCTCCAGCTCTTACCCTTGTTCCTTGGCCCTGACCCCAGCTCCTCTTTCTTAGCTCTAATCCTGCCCTTAATCCTTGGTTCAACTCCTGACTTCTGGCTGGCATATGTCAGATATCTGCCTATGGTTCAGTCCTGATGGTTTCAAAGAAATTGGTCCACAATTAGTTACAGACATTCTCATTAAAAATGCCTGAATATTTTTCAAGGAACAGTTCCCAGGTTTTCTTGGGGCTCAGTTTGAAAATCACATATATTGTGCACAAGAAGTTCACATCTCAGTAATTTCTCTTGCAGTTTTTTTAATGACTACTAAGAACGGTGACCTTTGCAGATAGTGCTAATAGCAGCAATCTGTACATTAATGCAGTAATTTTCAGAAATGCATTGAATTTCTGATTATACAAAGAACAGCAAACAGCATTACTATGGCATCACATGAGTATTCTATAAACCAAAATTAAAATGAGGCCTTCCTTGCTTGTTAGGACTCTTATGCACCCCTACTAGGGTTGCTAGGTGTCCGATTTTGCTCGGAGACTCTGAATTTGGGGGTCCTCTCCAGGTCTCTAGGTGAGTCACCTTAATCTCCAGACTCTCAGCTTCAATTTTTTAAAAAATTAAGTTTCTAGGTGGTCTGGTTCACCAGATATACACCAAAAAGTCAGCAGCTGCCCCCTGCAACTTCTGTTAAATCAGCTCATAGCAGGCTGCTATAACCCCACCCTTTCAGGTTTGTAGCCAAAGGTGAAGTCAAGGTTGTGATTTGTTGACCTCCAGGCAGTACCTAGACCCCATTGCAATGCAAGAAAATGGTTTTCCCCCTATGTTTATCTTAAAATCTCATACATTAAGTAAGTATATAGCTTTCCATTTTTCTCTTTCTTGTGTGCAGGAGTCAAACAAGTTTAAATTTTCCAGGGCTGGAAGAAGGCAGTGTTTTGAAAACCTTCCCAATATGAAGTTTTAATCCAGTACTTGCTTTTCTGGGAGTAAAGCTGCAATGCTAATCCCACATACCCAGCCACAGTAAACCCCATTGAATTCAATAGGACTTACTCTTGAGTAGGCATGGTTAGAATTGTGCTGTAAATTAATGGGACTTTTTAGTGAACATAACAAAGAATTGTGTTTGTGTTGCAAATCTTTCTCTCTCCTCAATCCTATTTTTAAATCAGTTAGGCAGGGCTTACTTCGGTGTCACAGTTTTTACTATGTAGGAAACTAATACTGATTTTTTTAAAAAAATGTTCTGCAATGACCAACTCGTTTGACAATAAACTATTATGTGGGGTGTATGTATTTTTACATCTGCAGTGTGTGTGTGTGTGTCTTTCCAACAACCCTGTGAGGTAGGGCTGGTGATTGGAAACCAGGGCAGCTCACAACAAGAAATAAATCCATTTAAAATCCAATAACCATAAAACAAGTATAAACAGTTGCAAAACAGGTTGAAGTGGCATGATTCTGAATTTTGGGTTGGGCGAGTGAAGTTCCTTATCACTTGAGGTTGCAGGTCTGTGCATGCTTCCCTGTTTGAGTAAGCCCCACTGAATACATTGGGACTTGCTTCTGAGTAAACAAACATAGGATTGCACTATAAATATCTTTACAGGTTGAGTAAATAATAAACATCTCTGATAGTCATGCTTATATAAATATTTCTTCATACTATGTCCCAATAAGTATTTGATTTCACACTATGGTTGTAGATTATTATTTCCTCTACATTTTAAGTGTGCCCTTCTTCCTTGGGGTAGTCATGGTTCCCCTCTGTTGTTTTCATCCTGAGGGGCAGATTGGCTGCAAGATGGTGAGTACTCCATGGTCACCCAGTACATTTTATAGCTCATTTCCATTTTGAAAAATTAATTAAAATGATTTACATGCAGGCAAAGTTTATTAAGTAGATCCACACAATACATTTAAAACACATCCAACTCACGTTTAAAGCACATGACTTCCCCTAAAGAATCCTGGGAAGTGTAGTTTCCCCCTCACAGTTATAGTTTTCACCACCCTTAACAAACTACAGTTCCCAAGATTCTGTCGTGGGATTCATGTGCTTCAAATGTGTGTTGAATGTGCTTTAAATGAATGCTGTGGAACTGTCCTAGGTACAATGTGCATTCATTAGTGAAATGAAAAGAACAATTTTTAAAGATAAACGTTTAAACAGGGGAAGGGTTATCACTCAGTGATAGGGCATATGCTTTGCATGCAAAGGTCCAAAATTCAATTTCTGGAAAATATTATTGCCTGGAATCCTGGAGAGCCCATGCTAGTTCATGTCATCAGCACTGAGCTAGATGATACCAAATGGCCTGAGTCAGTGTAAGGCAGATAACATTGTTCCTAAAAGTGGGAAAAGACTCAAGGGCCACAGTGACTCCAAAATTTATTTATGTATTTTATTTACAGCATTTATATACTGCTTTATTGTAAAAAATGTCAAACCAATTTGCAGAAGAATTAAAACAATAACATTAGTGGCAAAAACAGTTAAAGACAGGTAATTAAAAACATTCAAAATAATAAAACCAACAATGAGTTAAAAACAGATCAAAAATACAATAGCTTCTACATGCCTGGGAGGCTTGCCTAAACAAAAATGATTTTAGCAGGTGCTGAAAAGAGTACAATGAAGGCATATGCCTAATGTCAACAGGCAGGGAGGTCTAAAGTGTAAGTGTTGCCACACTGAAGGACTGACTTCTTACAAGAGCAGAACAAGTACGTATAGTGTGGCACCTGTAACATGGAAAGCACAACTTGAACTTGGCCTGGTAGCAAATCAGCAACCAGTGCAGATTTCAGAGCAGAGGTATTATGTGCTAATAGGGTCTCACTCAGGTCAGCAATCGTGCTGCAGCATTCTGCACTAACTGCAGCCCCTGGTTGTGCTGCATGGGGATTTCTGTGATCTTGGCTGACTGGCTGCCAGAATATTTTAGCTTTGGTTAGGAACCCTGAGTGGTTGTGGGATGCTGAGTTTTCTGCCTTACTCATAGGAGTCTTGTTGTGGTTGGTATGGTATTGCATTTAGGAAATCACCACTCCCTTTTGTTTTTCTTTTCTATTTGCATTTCATTTACCTTTAACCTCACTCCCTTACATCCATAAAAGCAACAACAGTGGTTCCATCCGCTCAGCTCAACCATCTTAAACCCACTGATGATGCACCTTGTTGGTTGCATGATGGTTTGTTTCTTGCCCAATAGTGGTAAAAAAGAATTCACATATTTGGAAGTCTGGCTTCAACTGTTGTTGTTCCCAACCTGCTGCCTGTGAAGGTAGACCAAACCATGTGTGTGTTCTCTCTGACAATTATTACTCATTGGAATTGGATTGGCTGTCAAAGTAAGTTTATAGCAGCCCACAGGGTAGATGGAAAAGGGTAGAGAATCTTCATACTCTTACCCATTTCACAGACCTCTTTCTGAAGTGAAGGGTCAAATCTGTAAAGAAGTTTGGAGCAGTGATGTTAAAAGATAGGGCCAGGGCATTCCAGGCAGGGAGTTGCCAACCCTGCTTGGATATGGATATCTTTGCAGAGGATCCAGTGTCAAGCTTTACCAGCAGCACAATCCAAACTATATCTACTCAGAAGTAAGTCCTGTTGAGTTTTATGGGGCTTAGTCCGTTAGTGTGTTTAGCATTGCAGCCTTCAGGAGTATCCATCTTTACTCCTGAGTGCTCCCATCTAACCATCTCCACAACACTAGGCTCCTTTCTTCCTACAATGGCCTTCTGGTGACTGGCACTTAAATCCTTCTTGCCAGAATCAAGTAGGGTAGATTAAATGTTCCCTACCCAGGCTCTATCTTTCAGGTAAGATTTCTGTGTTAATTTCCAATCAGAGAGAAAAAAAATTTTTAATTGTATGCTCCAAGCAACTGTGGTTGATGCTTAATGTATCATGCTTAATGACATCATTCAGGCCTGCCCCTGTGACATCACTAGGACCCGCCCCTGCAATCTCAGAGTTTGAGATGCTTCTGACCTGGCAACCCTAGTCCCTATATTTCTTATCCTGTATACTAACAGCAAACTCATTCTCTGAGAGTGGATCCTTGTGAAGCCAAAACAGTAACACCCATGCACAAGGAGTATCAGCAGCCTTGATGGAACCCCAAAATTTGCTGAAGTACAAAAGAAAAGGAGGATTGGGGGGTAGGCATCCCCATAACAGACTGAGTATGCCCAGTGACCATGGAATGCTGGCTAACTATTAAGAGTAAGAAAAAGTAAACCAAGGGAGAGGAGAAGAGAAATGGAATGGAGTATCCTGGAAAAGCGCAAGGTGCTGAATAAGAGCACTCCATATGACAATATTTTGTTGCAGGTCTGACCTGTTCCATTATTTAATCCCCAAATGAAAAGTGGAAATGGACTGCCTTCAAGTTGATCCCAACTTATGGCTACCCTATGAATAGGGATTTCATGGTAAGTGGTATTCAGAGGGGGTTTACCATTGCCTCCCTCTGAGGCTAATCCTCCCCAGCTGGCTAGGGCCTGCTCAGCTTGCCACAGCTGCACAAGCCAGCCCCTTCCTTGTCCGCAACTGGCAGCTGGGGGGCAAATGGGCTCCTTGGGACTGTAACCCTGAGCTACTCACTGTGGGGGTGATCTTTAGCTGGCCGGGCTAGGGTTACCATCCCTGGATCATTTCTAAAAGAGTTCATTTGGCTTCGATAAGTGAAAAGTAAGAGTACACTGTTTTACCATCTCAAAAAGAGTACACATACACTTAAAAGAGTACAGTTGGTAACCCTAGTTGGCCCTTTACACCCAGAAGACACGAGCATGGATTTGAACTCCCAGCCAGGCTCTCCTCCCCACTGTGCTATACCAATAGTGCTGTTTAATTGGGATTTTTAAAAAAACAACTACAGTAAGCAGGAAGAATGCTCTACTTAACTGACTAGGCGATTGAGGTTTGCCCCCTGCTAAGCAACCCCAGCAAAATATTGAATTTCTGCCAATTTCCTACTTCTGAATTGTTAACTTCATGGAACCTAATGAGTATCTGTGGTCAAAGCACTGAACCAGTTGCAGGGCCAGCACCAGTTTTGAAGGGAGTGGGGATGCTGGGAAAGCTGCCCTCCAGGGCCCCCAGCATCTCTGTGGTAGGGTGGGCTCCCCCAAGGATATGAAGTGTCACTGGGCACCTCTCTGTTAACAATTTTAAAAAATGTAAAACAGAAAGGGATGACAGGCCCAGCCCTGGGGCACTCTTTGGGACCCATGGACTCAGGCATTTGCTCCGCCATGTTGGGTGCTGACACTGATGGTGTTGGGTGTGACTTCTTATGTGGAAAACTGGCCATGCCCTTGAGACTAAAGAGTATTTGCTGTGCAGGTTACTTTCTGCAATAGGCTGCTGACGCACAACCAGCATATTTCATTAGTGAAACCCAGCTGGGAACCCAGCTGGGAAGTTTTGAAAATGCAAATTCAAACCCAGATTAGACCACCAAATTAACACTACCAATGGTATTAACTGTCCATGGCCCTTATTGCTAAGCATAATATAACAGTATCTCTTTAAGAACCTGAGGTAGTGGAGGAGGAATAAGATAGTTGGCTGCTTGCACATGTCCAGAGAGCTGCACCCATAGAAACTTCAAGAGAGACTGTAGGTATTAGATCTGAGAAAACAAAGTAGGTTTTCCTGAAGGAATTTCTTAACCATCCCACTTACTAGGCTGTGAGCAATTCAGAACAGGTTAGTATTAATGTCATTATGAAAATCCTCTCAGTATGGAATTTAAATAAAGGAGGGGAAGTACAGGGGTATTTTAATTAATGAGTACTAAAATTGACTTATTGAATAGGTGTGGCACAGTGAAACACTCACAAGCTGATTTGGCATCAATGTAGAAACTCAAATGCCACAAGTGGCCTCACCAACCAACCAACCAGCCTTCCTCTCTCCTATTTATTCTCTCTTGCTCTTAATAATTTTCTTCTTTTCTCTCTTTTTATCTCTCCCTCCCTCCCGTTTTTGCCTTAAAAGTGCTAAACCAGATTGGTTTAATAACCCCTTTTCCCTGGGAACTCTGTCAATTGTAGCTCTGTGAGAAGAATGGGGGTCTTCTAACAACTCTCTGCACCCTTCAGAAACTACATTTTCCAGGATTCTTTGGGGGAAACTATGACTATTTCAAGTGGTATGATACTGCTTTAAATGGACAGTGCAGATTGGGCCAGAGAGGCCTGGAGGACTGCATTTGACCCCTAGGCTTGAGATTCCCTACCCTCGCATTAAAAGTGAGATCATCGGGAGGAGTGCTGTTAGTTGTCCACTATCTTACATAGGCCAGACTAGCCTCCACTACAAGTTGGACATTTAGGGCCACCAGTTCATGTTGTGGAATGCTCTTCCAGCAGAGATTCACTGGACATCCTTGCTTTTGATACTCAGGTGTCTCTTGGAGGCTTTTTATGCAAACAGGCCTATGCAGTTGTTTAATTTTTTTGATTAGCCAGTTATTTTAATCGTTTTGTACTGTTTTATGGTGTTTTATATATTACTGTATACACTGCTGTACACTGCCATGTTATAGGAACTGGCAGTGTATAAATGCTTTTATAAATAAATAAATATAAGAACATAAGAAGAGCCTGCTGGATCAGGCCAGTAGCCCATCTAGTCCAGCATCCTGTTCTCACAGTGGCCAACCAGGTGCCTGGGGGAAGCCCGCAAGCAGGACCCGAGTACAAGAACAGTCTCCCCTCCTGAGGCTTCCGGCAACTGGTTTTAATATGAGCAAATATGCTCATGAGGAGGCTGCAGGGCCACATGGGTTCACTTTGCCATGGCTCCTGCCAATTGCACATTCAGCAACCACAAGGCCATACATGTATACCATGCATACATGTGTGATTCAAGCATCTCCATGCAAGGGGGAATCCTGATTGGTTGCACATGGCTGTGTGCAGAGCTGGCAGGCAGGTATACTAGAAAGCAGGCTGGTGTGGCCCCACAACCCACTCACGCATGCTTTCAACATGTGAGGGGAATCACCTGAACCCGCTAATGTCATTGCTAGTTAAGCTGCAAGCTGAGCTTTCTAGATCAGGAGTGAGGAACTATGGCCCTCCAGATGCTGTTGGATTATGACTCCTATCACCCCTGACTGTTGGCCATACTGGCTGGGGCTGATGGGAGTTAGAATCTGACAACATCTGGAGGGCTACACAGATTCCCCATTATTTTTCTAGATCGAAGCCTTAGTGTTTTGCAAACAGGTCAGATCCTTACTGGAATAATTTACATGCTTGTATTTGTATGTCCTTGAACTCCGGCTTGAGAAGTAGCATCCATGCCACGGTGGCCTGGTATACTCTGGGTAATGTAGTGATCAGGATGTGTGGGTGGGTGTCATATTAGCTGGTACCATCTGGCGGTTTCATCCTGTAGATCCAAGGTCTCAGGCATAAGACCCTGAGGCCTCTGCAGGCCCCAGTATAGCCCCCCAGCCCTCCACACAGTTGTGTCATTTTGAAAAGGAATAAGTGGTAAGCTGGCATACCTAATCATATGTAGATTTACAGCTAAAATGGCCCCAGCTTGTCATTTACATTGCTTCATGTGATTAAAGCAAACTTGCACCAACTCCTCATGTTTCCCCTCTGCTCCCAGAGTCTGTTTTCCTATGTGAGATATACTTGAGGAAGTGAAACACTTGCAGTGGGTGGCAGGCATTAGGAAATGCAGAGTTTATAAATTATATTCATGAAATTAATGTGGAATTAGGAAAATTATGGATAAGGTTCCAGAGCATTCCCAGAGAATCTGTCCCCGTAGCTCGTATGGACTTTGACATCCTTGCTGTATAAACTGTAAGCCCCATATTGGTCAGCAGGAAGCTCAAAAACATTGCACAGCAGCTATTGGAGGAGACCAAGGCTGCTAAAGGAGTTTATGCATCCAATGCAGAACAACTGCGCTTCAAAGCAATAGCATCCAATTTGCTTGCTTTTGCAGGACAAGCTAGCATATGAAGAAATGTGGAGAAGTGGTTTGCTGAAACTCATATTAAGTAGAAGATTTTTTTTTAAAGGTTGATGGTATGGGGGTGCCCTATTGTACAAATACACATGCAAAATATGTGTACATGTATGCAATGTAAAATAAATTATGTAAGTTATGTGGAGACCATCTAACTGTGAGCCCTGCAACGCCTGCTCCACACCATACATTTAAAGCACATGGACTCCCCAAAGAATCCTGGGAGTTGTAGTTTGTTAAGAATGCTGGGAATTTTAGCTCTGTGAGGGGTAAACTACAGTTCATAGGATTCTTTGGGGGAAAGCTCATTTTCACCTGGCCTGTGAGGGTGGGGCCTTAACTGATATTGGGATTTGTTGCTGGGGTTAAACTTTCATTTTTGATAAGGTGTACTGTGTTTTACCACTATCTGGACTAGTGCTGTGCTGAAATCTGCCCTCCAGCTTTGTTTGGTCTCTCATGATTAGGGATAGAAGGATATGTCAGTTTCAGTTCTCTCAGTTTCTCGGTTTTCCAATCTTAAATCCAGTTCTCTACATTTCTGCAGCAATCTGCAATTCTTAAAAAAAACGCTCATAAAATTCTTCAGCATTCTAGTGTGAATTTCTCCTAACATACATTTCTAAATGTAGTTTTGACTAATGTACACATTGTTGCAAGCAATTTCTCCTAATATAATGCAATTTGTATGTTATTTTCACTAATATATTCATTTTTATGCACATTTTCCCCAATATATGTATTTTTTGTAAACATTCCTTGGTTGGGGAACTGCACTGCAAAATTCATATAAGTGTGATTTTCAAAGGCTGGCTGTGTCTTGGTTCCCATATTGTTTTGGAAAGTGTGAATTTGAAAGATTTGCCTTTAAATGTGAATCAAATTAAATTTCTCCCCCATCCCTACTCATGGTACAATGGTTTCCTGACCATTCAGCACTTGTAGACATTTTTTATGCATTCAGTGAACATGGGGGGGGGGTGCAGCATCAGACTCTGCCCCCACCCACAGATGATTATTGGAACACCTGTAGAAGCCTCCACAACATGGAGCTTTTATCTGCACAGTGTACCTAGGCTTGAGGAAGGTCTGATGTCACACCCGCACACCACACTACACATTAATTGAGCATACAAAGAACATCTGAAGGGGATGGTCATTATATTTATCAATAGATAAATACAGATTTCAAAGTGTAAACTATTCCTGGTAGTCCAAGAAATAAGATTTGTTCTTGGTAGTATTAGGTATTTAATGTCACAGGGAGGCAAACACTGAAAGAACTGTAGTATATATTTGTCAAAAACTGGAAATCTTTCAGTGTGAATTTCAGTTCTAACTTTTTAAAGGTAATTTAAGCTACAAAGTATCATTTTGAACAAGATCCCCATGACTTGTGTTCTGAAAACCCACACATCTTGACAGGTGCACTGAATGCATTTTTTGTAGCTGTCAACCTCCAGGCCTGCCACATGATGAGCTTCAGTACATCTGTTCTACTAACAGCAGCATATTCCATGTGACAGACCTTACCAAGAAGCGTGAGGTTTATTTAAATGAATACGTTAATACCCAGGAATAATCAGGCTGGATTATATTTTATTCGATTGCTTTGAAAAGACCAGCAACAGAGCAAAAAAGTTTAGTGTGCAAGCAACTAGAGGCATGAAGGTCAGGCCCAGGTTGAACATTTGTTCCACCCTTGAGGAAAATGGCAGCATGAGAAGAATGCACTGTGTTCATTTTACATAGGGATGCATATTCCTAAAACACAGTGTGTTGCAAAAGTAATGAGACCCCTGACCAATGCTCTCATATTACTGAATTACAAATGGTACATTGTAATTTCGTTCTGTATGATATTTATTTTGAAACACTGAAACTCAAAATCAATTATTGTAAGGTGACATTGGTTTTATGTTTGGAAATGTTTGTAAGAAGCAAAAAACTGAAACATGTTGCTTGCATAAGTATTCAAACCCCACACTTTAATAGTTTGATGTTCTGATGTTTTATATGTCTTTGCTTTGTATGTCACTCAGGGTGGCTTGGTAACCAGCCATATGGGCGACTAATAAATAAATAAATAAATAATATTTGGTAGAGCCACCTTTCACTGCAATAACAACCTTAAGTCTACCAGCTTTGCACACAGTGTCAGAGAGATTTTGGCCCATTCTTCTTGGCAGATTCACTCCAGGTCATTCAGGTTGGTTGGACGTCGCTTGTGGACCACAATTTTCAAAAAGTGCCACAGATTCTCCATGGGATTAAGATCAGAACTTTGACTGGGCCACTGTAGGACATTCACCTTTTTGTTCTTGAGCCACTCCAATATTGCTTTGGCCTTGTGCTTCAGATCATTGTCCTGCTGAAGAGTGAATTTCCTCCCAAGCTCCAGTCTTTTAGTGGACTGCAGCAGGTTCTCTTGCAGTATTTCCCTGAATTTTGCTGCATCTATTCTTCCTTCAATTTTAACAAGATTCCTGGTCCCTGCTGATGAGAGCATGCTGCTGCCACCACCATGCTTTACCGTGCTTCACTGTAAGGATGGTGTGTCTTGAGGCATGGGCAGTGTTAGGTTTGCACCACACATAGCGTTTTGAGTTTTAGCCAAAAAGCTCTGCCTTGGTCTTATCTGACCACAAAATCTTTCCCTGCATCACAGCTGGAGCACTCTCATGCTTTCTGGCAAACTCCAGCCATGCTTTCAGATGGTCCTTTTTGAGTAACGGCTTCTTTCTTGCCACCCTCCTGTACAGGCCAGTGTTATGCAGAGCTCTTCATATGGTTGACTGGTGCACCATTATTCCATTCCAGCCACTGAACTCTGTAGCTCCTTCAAAGTGATTGTTGACCTCTGTGGCTTCTCTCACAAGTCTCCTTCTTGTTCAAGCGCTGAGTTTTGAGGGACGGCCTTTTCTTGGCAGTGCCTGGTGGGTGTAATGTAGCTTCCACTTCCTGATTATTGATCCAACTGTGCTCACTCGGAAATCCAAACACTTGGATATCATTTTGTACCTTTTTCTAATCTATGCATTTGTATTATATTATCTCTCACTTCTGTAGAATGCTGTTTGGTCTTCATTTTCCTTCATATCCACAGCCTGACCAATAATCCTTCAACAGTGGGGGTTTTATCCTGACAATGTGACAGCAACTTTAATGGTTCACAGGTGGAGGCCAATGGTAAGAAAACTGTGTCCTCGATAGGGCAATTTCTTTCATTTGTATAAACTGCGAGCGTCCATGACACGGGTTGAATACTTACACAAGCAATATGTTTCAGTTTTTTATGTTTCTTACAAACATTTTCCATCATAAAACCAATGTCACCTTACAATAATTGATTTTGAGTTTCAGTGTTTCAAAATAAAATATCATACAGAACAAAATTACAATGTACTATTTGTAATTCGGTAATATGAGAGCATTGGTCAGGGTCTGATTACTTTTGTATAATTGTATATTATTCATGTGTGGAACAAGGAGATGGCCTGGGCTAAATAAACTAAGCTTCCGATAGTTGGAGTTTTACTTGAGTGGAGTTCTGCTCACAGAATGCTTCCACCAGTGGAAGGAGGTAGGTGATTTGCCACTCTCCTCTTCTTCCTACAGCCTTTTAGCCCCTAAAATCAGGGGGGCTTCATATATATGAATATATATATGTAATTATATATATATAATAACATCAGGAACAAGTTGACATGGGGTGCTTCCAGACTGTCTCTATTTTGGGGTGGGATTTAATTGATATACCAAAAAAACCAGGTTGTGCAGTTATAGTTTATTGGGAGCTCTTGCACAAAAAGCCCGTTCCCCCAAAAGATTGGACTTTTTGTGATAAGGAAAGTGATGGGAAATTGGAAAGTGTGGGATAACACTTGCTTTGATGCAAACTTATCTAGCCTTCCCAAAAGCAAATAAGAGTGAATGCATTAAATATCCAACAATGTCTAATCTCCCTGCAAACACATTAGGATGAATGCTCGCTAAACAGGTAATCTGGAAGCACCCATGGATTCTGAAGGCGTTTCATCAGTCTTTTTTATTCCTACAGTCTCATTAATTTCATAGACAGTATTGAGATATAAGTAGCTACTGGTGTTTTCCTTTATTTAATATTGCAAATCTATTGTTTTTGAGGAAATCAATGAGCCTGTGGATGGCAAACATCTCTTTGATAGTGCTTGTTACCTTTCAGTAAGGTTGCACAAGATGTGAAGCAAAGGCTTAAAGGTTGATCCTTTCTTAAGACAAATGAGTCAAAAGTAAGAAAGGTAGATCCTGCCATTGGGAGATGGTCTATTTGTGGCCTATGTAGAGTGATGGAAGTGGAGCCTGGTGTATTGGTAGTACAGCCAATGGCACTCACTGCTAGAGCAGGAGCTGATATTGGTGGTGTCATATTCTTACCTCAGTCATCCTTCAAACTTGGAGGAAGATACTGATGAGGAGTAGGGGCCCCTCGGGGAGCTGGCATTCCACACTCCAGGACCTTCCAGGCCAGAAGATGTTGTCTTGCCGGACTTGTCAGACTCCAAAGACACACTTCCATTGCATTCCACATCACCCCCACATCACGGGAGCCAATTCCTGCAGAATGAGGCAATGACCCTCTATCACCTTCTCAGAGGCAATGGGGCCAAAAGCAGGCCCAAACCAGCCAGGCTTCAAAAGGCACCTGCATTTTGCTGAGGCAACAGCTCTCCTTCTAGCTGGCACCTTTCATAATGTTCTGTCCAGGGTCCTGACAGCCTTTGCCTAGCAGAATGTGACCCTGCCTAACTAGATGTGACCTTGCATTACCAGGAAATGCTTCTGCTGCTGTCAGCTTCCCCTGTGAGCCTTCAGACAGGACAGGACAGGATAGGCATATTCTTTGCTTGGATACCTTGTTTCCCACCATTATGGCATGTCTGTATGGACAAGACTTGACAAGGAAAGATTGTAGGGAAGAATCATTTCTCTGTCCCTCAGCAGCCCATCAATTGGGACATTTTGCTAAAAGCCTTAG
Source organism: Rhineura floridana (assembly GCF_030035675.1). Lineage (NCBI taxonomy): Eukaryota > Metazoa > Chordata > Lepidosauria > Squamata > Rhineuridae > Rhineura > Rhineura floridana. The sequence continues at coordinate 112,046,162 of NC_084486.1, forward strand.
TTGGAGATGGTAGGAGAAATGTAATATTGGAACAAGGACACATATAGGGCAGTGTGTGTGCTTGTGTGTTAAAACAGAGGTCTGTGAATTCAGACGAGCTTCTCACAGTAACATGAGTTTTCTGGAAAGTTTCAAACTAGGGTTTTTTTTATCCCCTAAATTGATTGTGATCTGATTTAGCACACTTTATATATTTTGAGTAAACAAACTTTTAAACATACCATCTTAATTTTGTGTTGTATAAATATCTCACATTTTTTCCAGTAGCCACAAATAGTTGAACTGAAATATTTGGTTAGGAAGCACATTCAGTAAAGCATCCTGTCATGGGCTCTGGGAGGAGGGGTGCCTCAAATCCCCTATCATCCATATTCCTAACAATGACCATGAGAACACATGAAGTGGGCTGGTCAACAAGTCATGTTTTATTTCTCTTCAGTTTACAGCACTACCAGAAATAGTAATTAATATGTAATAAATCAATAGAAATATAAACTAGGGATGTGGTCCTCTTCTTGAACCCCAGAAGAGATCAATGATAGTCCTTCGCTACGTGTCTCATCAAGTCATGCCTATGGATGTGTCTTTCCCAGGGTTCTTTCCTCACCCTTGCCTGCCTGAGCTGGTTGGAGGGGAGCCACTGCTTCACTGGGCACCTTGAGAACTAGAGCTGTTGGGTCCAGTATCCCCTAGGTAAGTATGGATGGTGCATGGTATATCTCTCAGCTCCCCAGACTCTCCCTTTTCCTTACACAGAGGGGCCTCCTCTGCTTCTTAAACACTGCTTCCCACTCTTCTCCAGTCTCCACCAGTCATTCTCTCTTTAAGACCATCTCTTCCCACACTTCCCAATCTCCAGTGCTTCCTTGCCCTTTCCTTGCCTGGCTTGGTCATCTTCACTATTGCCTGACCGTTCCCTCCATTCTTGTTTCATTTCCTCCCCTTTTCAATGGTTCCCTCTGTATTCCTTGCTCATGTCTTCCATGCACTTGCTTTTCAACTCCTTGAACTCCTCCCCTTTGCTCGTTTACCTCACGCCTTCCAACCTTTTCATCTGACAGCCCAGGTTTAAATACCCGCCAACTGACAGCTGTCTCCTCATGCCAGTATGTCAGCATCACTGACTTCTGGGATAGCCTGTGGACATCGAGCATTTGCCACCACTGACTCTGCCTGTGTCCACCAGACCCCCACAGCCAACCCAGGGTGGTACCAGCACCAGTGTTGGGAATGGGACACCAATCCTTGCCTGCTGACAACACACAATGCGGTTTAAATGTTACATTCAAACCAACTGAGAACTTTATTTGGAAATTGTTTTTACTGCAATACTTGTAAAGATTTTAAGACATACCGACTCAGTAATAAATATTACTCTTACTTCATTTAAATTTCAGGAGGAGTAATGAAGGCATTGAAAAAGCTGCTAATGTATCAGAGGCCCTCCTCTGAGTATCCCTGGTTGGTGACATTAGGTTGGTGTTGGTATCAAGCTGGGAGTGGAGCCTTTTCAGTGATGGTGCCCTGTCTGTAGAATGACCCTTTCTGATAGGTAAAGGAAGTGCCAATACTTTTATCATTCAGAAAATAAGTTATGTCCTTGCTCTCCAAGCTTTTAATGGGTTATGGTAGTTTTTAGCAATTCCTGTAGGCTTCTTTTTTTAACTTCCATTGCTGTTAAATTGATTTAATATTTTGGAGATTATATTTTTTGTCTTGCTCGCATCTCATTAAATATTTTATTTTGTTTCACATTCTTGTAAGCTTTCAATATTGTATCCTGTAGAAAAGTGGCCAAAACTACTTTACATCAAATAAATAATAAAAATACTAAGGGTATAATCATATCCTGGCATTACACTGGTTTAGGCACTTAGGATTTGTGGAAGCTCTTCTATGCTGGTGCAACATCAGATGTGCCTCGGGCATAAATTACCTTGATTCCAGCTCTTCTTACTAAAAATCTTTAAAATGCACGATTAATCATTCACAGTTGTCAGTGTTATTATAATTAATAATAATTGCATTTCTATCCCACCTTTCCTCAAGCTAAGGGCTGTGTGAATAGTTCTGTCCACTCCCTCTCATCCTCACAACAACCATGTGAAGTAGATTAGACAGAGTCATAGTGATGGACCCAAAGTCACCAAACCTATACATTTTAAGCACATGGCTTCCCCTCAAATATCCTAGGAACTGTAGTTTACCCTTCACAGAGCTACAATTACTAGGTACAGTAATTTTACAAACTTCAGTTCCCAGGATTCTTTGGGGGAAGACATATGCTTTAAATGTATGGAGTGTACATGGCCTGAGCATCATGGCTGAGTGGAGATCTGAATCCAGGACCACTCAGTCATAGTCCCACACTCAGTCTAACTGTTTCTCTCTCAAATTCATCTCCAAGAATAACTGCTTTTTTATATAGTCTTACTGTGGGGATATGGCAATGGAAGTTGTCTTACACTTCATAATATACCACTACAACACTGGCCTAGTAAGGGCAACTTCTTATGTTTCAAAATGACCTTGATACACCTGCAAATGGACTGAATTGCACTATTGTGTCTAATGCCAAGGACAAGATGAGATTTCTTTTAAGCCCTTCCAAATGAAAAGCTGTATTGCTAATTACATATAGTTCATGAATATGTGGGTTCTGCTGCTGCAAGCAGACAATAGCGTAAAACCATACAGTAGCATAACCAACTGTCAACCATATTTTTCTGATCTACAAAATCTTAACACATTCCAATCAGTTAGAGTGCCCTAGGAATATGTTCACTAGTTTTGAAATGCTGAGTGTACTGCAATAAGTCTGTCAAGGTAGCCCTGGAGAAAGAATATGTTTTGCAATAATGTATTTGTGTCACATGTGTTTATGAGTACAGCCTCTATTATCTCTAGATTGCTTCCAGTGCTGTTTGACTGATGTCATGCCTTTGAGAAGAGATGCTTCACATTTTCAAAAAGCTGGCTTTTTAGGTCAATAGATACATTAGTGTATAATGTGACATTAAATGGATCTGCAACATTCCCAGAGAACTTCCCAATGAGGTTAGAAACATGCTAAGCTCTTTTGCAAGATTTCAGTGGGTGTCAGTTTTGTGTGTTGCGTGGAGAAGCAGAACGGGAGAGGATGTAAAGACCTGCTAAAACAAAAGTGGCATAGCGTAGCCAGCCAGGTATGTTTCAGATGTTTGTTTTTCCTTTTAACTAACACTTCAGCCTTAAGGGACTGCGGCATTGGCCATAGCAAGCTGTTCTATTCCTTCCTAATTTCCCCTCTTGGGGAGGTGCTGGCACTGAACACGAAGCAAGACACTATCACATTCTGGTCATTAAAATAAATAGTTAACAAATCCATCTCTTTATTCTTTTTACCCTCCATCTGACATATTTAATGCAATTTAAGCTTCTCTTGTGTCAAAATCCTCCGTTTGATTTTTTAAAATCTCACATTTGTCATCTCAGTCTCTGTCCAGAATATTGCTATTATTCTCCTTTATGCAGCGAAACACATTATTAATCTCAAAAACAACAAGAGGAATGGCTGTTTAGAGATGTTGCATGATAGCGTTTACTTTTGGTGACATTTAATTGAATGTTGTTAATTTGGACTGGAACATTAAAAAGTGACTACATTGACCTCCTTGTTGTCAGAAAGTGACTGTGCAGCCATAGCTAAGAAAAGCCTCTGAAAAACAAAACAAAAAACCAACCTGACAACAACAGAAAATGAAAGGTTCACCACATTCTCTCCATCTTAACGTAAAATGTACATATACAGTGCACTGCATTTTATTTAGAATGGATACTGTGCTTGCATTCTGATTAGACATTCCTTGTTTTATATCCTTCCTTTGACAGTGAGTATGTATGTATCTTACTTAACCCATCTTAGCATTATTTAGGTCACTACATTTAAATGCAGTCTTCATGGTCTTTCAGAGCGATGCAGAGCAAAACATTTTTTAACAGGCACTCATCTGATGTGCTCTAAAGGATGGATGAGCATTTTGTAATGTAATCTGTACAGGAAAATAGCTTCCATTTACGCCTTAAAGATATATTTAGCTCTAACCTTGCTTGTGGTTAAGCAAGCTGCAGCATAGATGCAGACAGCTGATTCTGCAGCCAGATCCTGTGCGCTTGTGAGTTTGTCAATAGGCTCAGCTTTTCGATAATCCAGTGCCGAATTAGAGATTTAACAATGATGGTTTCATCTTTTACATGCTTAACAATTACATGCTTAACAACAACAAAAATAAAAGCAAATTACATGGATTCAGAAAACAAGAAAACACAGCAATAGTGATACATATCTTGGACCTAATACGTACTATATGAAATCTTCTTTCGTCAAGAAGGTATTTCTGCAGATATTCTTTCCATTCCTCTCTCCAGCAAGTAAAAGGACTCTTCTGCTTTTCTCAGTATAAAGAGACAGCCACACTGCAGACAGGTTTTTGCTACAGAATCTGAAATATTTAAGACTGTATCATTGAAGAACATGGAGCTTTGCTGAGCAGTGCATAGTAACGATTCATCTTGCATCATCAGTTGATGACATTTTTTCCTTTGTTCCCTCCCACCTGGTACTCTTAAGATTCAGCAGCAGATTTGCAATGTCACTTAAACAACATTAATCAGATACTGCATTTAAGGTGAGCGATCCCTTGCCTTCCCTCTGACCAGATCTGTGCTGCTATAGTGTGTGTTTCGTACTGCAGCAAGCCTAAAATGGCAGGCAGGATTAATGCTGCTTGTGCTGTGTGCATGCTGTGGAAACAGAATTAATTATGCCATGCCTAGTATTTCTAATGGGAGTATGTAAATAGTCTATGTGCTATATCATGTCATTGTGAAAACATAGGCTTCCTGATGGGCATAGCTATTTAAGCAGCCACCTTTAGCATTCAATTTCATTTTCAGCATAGTGAATTGTTAGTTTATCATCGCATTCTAAAACTAGTATTAGCTCTGTTTTATTTTTTTTTTAAAAATTAAGCGAACTCTGCTTCCAGGTTCCTCTTCCTCTTGCCTTTAATGCTGTTTAAATAATGTATGTTGTATTGTTAATTAATGACAATATCAAATTTAAAGCCCTTGAAACTGGCATATTTATTATGCAGGCACATCCAATCTATTTTTAACTCTTACGCAGTCTGTGCTTGTTGTGCAATGGGCTTTGGCTGCTGAGTTTTTCCTTTTCAACAGGGATATAGCACAAGGCTGATTTTCAACAAATGTGACGTGGCCTTTGCAGTGGTCAGCTTTGAACCCTCAAAAGAAAAAGGGGGGAGCAGGAAGCCCTTTCGCTGCAGCATATTAAAAAAACCCACCACCTTAGATGAGGGCATCTCCTCCTCCCCTGCAGACACACACACACTTCTCTCCTTCCCATTGATAAGTTCTGCTATCTTGATCACAGTCCATTCAGGCAAGCTGCTTTTGAAAGGAGCTTCTAATTGTTTTTTGAGACATCCAAGATTTCAGTATCTCCTTCGGTTTGTATACAAATGGCTGGGTGCATTGCCATGCTAAGACTTCATTAAGGCATATACACAGGTAGGTGGATTTGCATGTTTTTACCAATTCTCGTTCCATGATACAAGGATATGAAATGTTACTGGGATCTATTAAAAAATAATTTATTTTTTCCCCCAAGAATCTAATTCTAAATGTTGTAACTTTACATGTTGACTCAATCAATAATGGGCTTTGCCTGTTTAAAAGCATACATCTATTCTGAAACTGAAAATATCATGTCTGCTAGATAATCAGGGTGTGGCACCGCTTATACAGCAAAAGCATTTTTTAAAAGCCCAATGTCCTAGAGGTTTTTGAGCTCAAATATGAAAATGATTAAGCTGTTCGCTCAAACACAAAACTGTAAGTTGTAGACATAGCTATGAAAAAAATTAAAATATTTAAATTTTGCCTTAGGAAGCGGCCTTTCAGCGTTTGCTGTGGACACTTATTCTTCATCTTTTATAAAGATTGCTGACATAAAATAAGAATGTATTTCATTATAATATTATAAGATGTTGGGTATTTTAAACAGAGAAGCAGCTAAAGGTATCCCTTCCATCTTGACCTCCATATTAATTAGGATTTGGATTATTTCAAAGGACTAGCAAATTAAAACCAAGCATGTATAGATATACTGATTTGGGAGATATTTTTAAACCATTATTGTATGAACATAGCATATATTCCATATAGGTGCTTCATGTTAATATTGGGCCAAAACCTGTTTCCCTGGCAACCAAATCTTGTTAAAGGATGCAATAGCAGAGATGCAAAGGCAGTCATTATTGTTTAATTCCACAGTGAAATCATTATCTCATATTACATTTATGGGTGGCAATAATCTCTTAAATGATGTGAGGTTTTAGCATTGCATGTAACAGGGACCTCTTTCTCTCATCTTAAGCTGATTGTTTTAGACAGTGCAAATATCTGTGTTCCCCACAAAATGACCCCACAGTATGAAGTAGTTCGTATAGGAGACACACGTAGGGCATGCATGTGTACTTAAAACAGTAATTTCATCTCACTTTTCCAAAAGTATAGCTAAAATTATATCCAGCTGAAAATTGTAAATATATTTTTCTCTCTCCATCATTTCATATAACAGTAATTAAGGACTTTGTAGTAGACAGAACATAAAATAATCCATCCGTTTAACCAATCTTCTGAAGTTATGGGGAAGGAGAGGAGAAATCGGATAATTTAATTTGTGGTTTATTGTAACACTAATGCAAGTTTGAATACATCAGATTTCATGAAAAGCAGCTTACGTATAAGAATATCTGTAAAAACCAAACCTAGGATAAAAGGTATTACTTATGTAGTGTTAAACCTTGTAGCACATTATATATAGCTTCTTTTAAACACGGATTCTTCCCTTCTAACTGAAGCACATCTCACTGCAAAGATATTTTTCTGCATGGTAGCCATTTTCTTTTCACGTCCTTGACTTCAGAACAACTAAAGATGATCTATGGATCGCGATCAACAATAGATTCACTAGCTCAATGGAAATATTAAAGTATAATTCCATTGGCTATTTATATTACTGCAAAGCAATTTTACAGGTACAATACTAATTTCCCCTTGTTTCTGAAGATCACCGGTTCATGAAAAAAAAATACAATACCAATAACAGTTGTTTTAGAATGATATAGCAGAATAACATATTATATCCAAAATGACGATATTTAATATATACCATTTTTATAAGTAGCTTTGGAAACAAGTTCATTCAAATGACATTTTTCAGTACAGGGTTAATGATTTCATTATCTGTAGATGATTAATTCTGAATGCTTATTTTTTTGAGATGCATTTTAAACATCAGTTCCTTGATGCTGTCTTTAACATCATTTCATGCATGGAATCTTGCTTTTTTAAAAATGTGACTTCTTGACAAGCATAGTGTTGTACGTTCTAAGTCCTTTTATTTTAAACTTTTGTAAAGGAGAGAATACATATGATGATTTACATACTATTTCTCCTGGTTTCCCTTCTTGCTTCAAACAGTATGTTTTAGCATGGTTGGTTTTGACCCCTCCCTTGCATCAAAGTAATCTCTCTCTCTCTCTCTCTCTCTCTCTCTCTCTCTCTCTCTCTCTCTCTCTCTCTGAACATGAAATTTGTACTGTATTTTGGGAGGAAATACATCAGAGATTTTCAGGCTACTGCCTATGCTATAAGAGTTAGCTTATTTGTGTGGTGGTGGTGGCTATCATTGTTTTAATTATTAAAGTTTGAATATTTAACACCTGTGGGTGTGCCACAGGTCAGTTACATTGGGAAATAGACAATTGCTGTCATTTGCTATGAATTTTGGAACATATGTCAACAAACACATAACCAAAAGACTACCAGCTGACTACCATTCATCCTTTTCTCTCTCAGCCATTTTGACATACAAAAATGAACAACACCGAATGGGCTATTGGAATGCATTCTTTTCCCTTAAATGGTAATAGGAATACATTTGATTTCCAAATGTCTATTAGAATGCATTAAAACAAGCGGATTGATTGCTTACACAGTGGTCTTTAGGGACCCCCAAAAGGCTAAACAGAAAAATAGTGCCCTTCCGAATGGCCACTGAAATAAATTGAGATTGCTGGGGGAGACTGAACAGTCATCTTTATCTGTGGTTCTTAACCTTTTTTTTGGTCATGGACCCCTTTGAGAATTGATGAAAGCTATGAATCTACATAAATAAATAAACAAACAAGCCATCTGAAGCCTGCTGTGACATGTTTGCTAAGTATTTTGAGGATAAAATTGCTTCCCTCCACCAGGATTTGGACTCCAGTGATGCTTATGATCTGGGTGAGGTGTCTGGAGCACGTTCGTGTCCAATGTCATTGGATAAGTTTCAGTTGCTGCGGCCTGAGGATATGGACAAGGTACTTGGTTGGATTTGTTCAACCACTTGTGTCTTGGACCCTTGCCCTTCATGGCTGATAAAATCTGGCAAGGAGGGGGCAGGGAGGTAAGTAATGCTTCTCTCCAAGAAGAAGAGGTCCCAGGCTGCCTGAAGGAGGCAGTAGTAAGACCACCCCTGAAGAAGCCTTCCCTGGACCCAGAAGATCCCAACAATTCTAGACCAGTTGAAAATGTCACCTTTATGGGCAAGGTTCTAAAGAGGGTGGTTGCCAACCAGATCCAGGTACTCTTGGAGGAGACAGATTTTCTAGATCCATTTCAATCAGGATTTGGGCCTGATTTTGGTACAGAAACTGCCTTGGTCACCATCTTTCATTACCTGTGTTGGGGGAGATAGTGTGACTTGTTGATCCTCTTTGATCTTTTGGTGGCTTTCAGCACCATCAACCATTGTATCCTTCTGGGTTGACTGTCTGAGTTGGGTGTTGGGGACACTGGATTGTAATGGTTCCGTTCCTACCTGGATGAAAGACTCCTCAAGGTGTTCATGGGGATCACTGCCTGGCTCCATGGACTCTCCAGTATGGGGTTCCACAGAGGAGGTCAGTTTGGTCCCCCATGTTGTTTGACATCAACATGAAACTGCTGAGTGCGGTCATACATAGTTTTGGAGTGTGTTGTCATCAGTATGCTGATGACACACAGCTCTCTTTATCCTTTTCATCTGCAGGTGATGTGGTGAATCAGTGCTTGGTTGCGACAATGGACAAGATGAGGGCCAATAAACTGAAGCTTGATCCAAACAAGACTGAGATGCTGTTGTGGGTGGTTCCTCTGACTGGCTGAATGGTATGCAGCTTGCTCTAGATGGGATCACACTTCCTCTGAAGGTGCAAGTTTGTAGTTGTGGGGGTGATCCTGGATCCATTGCTGTCACTTGAGGCATAGGTGGCCTCAGTGGCATGGAATGCCTTCCATCATCTTAGGCTGGTAGCCCAATTACGACCCTATCTGGACAGGGATTATCTGGCTACATTAATCTGTGCTCTGATAACCTCAAGGTTGAATTATTGCAATCCTTTATGTGGAGCTGTGTTTGAAAATGGTTCGGAAGCTTCAATTAGTGCAGAATGTGGTTGCCTGATTGTTGATGGGTTGAAGGCAAAAAGATCATATAACACCAATTCTGTTCCAGTTACACTGGCTGCCTGTATGCTTCTGAGCCCAATTTAAAGTGCTGGTTTTGACCTATAAAGCTCTTTACAACTCACAACCCCAATATCTTCTGGAACGCCTCTCCAGATATGAACCTACCTGGACCCTCAGATCTTTGGAGGCCTTCTTCAGGGAGTGGCTCAGAGGGCAGTGACAAGGGAGAGAGCATTTTCAGTTGTGGGTCCTCATCTGTGGAATGAGCTTCCCAGTGAGTTCTGCCTGGTGCCTTTGTTTATTTTTATTTATTTATTATTTGATTTATATCCTGCCCTTCCTCCCAGCAGGAGCCCAGAGCAGCAAACAAAAATGCTAAAAACACTTTAAAACATCATAAAAAGTCCTTAAAATACATTGAAGCAAAACAACGTTAAAAACATTTTTAAAAAGCCTTAAAAACATCTTTGTTGACATCTTTTCAGCACCAGGTAAAGACTTAACTATTATTCCCAGGCATTTGATAGATTGAAATGTTGTTTTGTATTAGTGTGCTGCCAAAGATTTCTGTGGCTGTATGAGGATGGTTGTCATTGTTACATTATTTGTTTTTATTGTTTGGTATATCATTCAGACCATGGTATTCCCGATCTCTATGCATGGATGTGAAAGTTGGATGTGAAAGTTGGACAGTGAAAAAGGCAGATAAGAGAAAAATCAACTCATTTGAAATGTGGTGCTGGAGGAGAGCTTTGCGCATACCATGCACTGCGAAAAAGACAAATAATTGGATGTTAGATCAAATTAAACCAGAACTATCACTTGAAGCTAAAATGTTGAAACTAAGGTTATCATACTTTGGACACATAATGAGAAGACATGATTCACTAGAAAAGACAATAATGCTGGGAAAAACAGCAGGGAGTAGAAAAAGAGGAAGGCCAAACAAGAGATGGATTGATTCCATAAAGGAAGCCACAGACCTGAACTTACAAGATCTGAGCAGGGTGGTTCATGACAGATGCTCTTGGAGGTCGCTGATTCATAGGGTCACCATAAGTCGTAATCAACTTGAAGGCACATAACAACAACAACAACATATTTACTTTGGTTTTTAACAATGCTGTACGTCGCTTGGACACCTTCAGGTAACAAGCGGGTAATAAATCTAATAATAAATTTAAAAATAACATATTTCTTGCATTTGGGTTTTTTTGTTTTCTGCCCAGTTCACGCACCCCCTGAAGCCCATTCAGTGCTCCTTCAACCAGAGCACTGTCCTCTGGCAGCCCTTCAAACAGAGGACTGTCCTCTGTAAAATAGGACATATGGCCACCCTATCTCAAACTCAAAACATTCATCTTGGAATAGCTTGCCACTGTATGATTTAATTCAGTGGTGCACAAAATTCAAATTTGCGGGCCACTTTTGAATTTATTTTAAAATTAACTCAAGTATATCACAGCGTCATATTAACCATAGAAAAGGATTTTGCCACATTTTAATTAGGACTGCCAGCCAATGAAAGGCATTTTAGCCAATTATTGTAGGAACATAGGAAGTTACCTTTTACCAGATCAGACTATTACTCCATCTAGCTTAGTACTATGCACCCTGACAGGCAGTAGTTCTCCTATTTCGGTCTCAGTCTCTCCCTGCCGTACCTGAAGATACCAGGAATTGAACCTGGAACCTTCCACATGCAAAGCAGATGGTCTACCATCAAGCCATGCCCCTTCCCAACAGCTACAACCCTTCCTCATCAATCATATTAGTTGACTGACTAGTTAATCTGCATAAATGTGTTTATGAGAAAAAAACAAATCCTTCTAAACAACAAATGCATTTAACTGCTATTGTTAGTTATTTCTAATTTAACCCCCATTCCTCCAAGGAGTTCTAGGCAACAGTGCACATGTCCAAGAGAAGATCTGAAATATGTTTTAATCAACTTTAACTTGCTGAAGGTTTTTTCATAGGATGCCACCATAACCGGTATAGTTAAATATGTGCTCATTGCCGTTTCAAGGTTTGGATAAGAGTCCATTGGATATTCAATAATCTCATCTAACACATTATTAAAATAAGTAAATTTTATGGTTGTAAATACTTACACACACACACACCAGTCAGGATTTTGGCACCCCCATGAATCAGATGTCCCTGAGGCAAGGGCTCCTCTCATCCCATCCTGCTTCTGACCCTGGTGTCAAAGAAGGCATAATAGAAAAGGTATACCCCCTCTTCTTGCATGTACTGGAGGGGATGCCAGAGCTCAACAACAAATGGTAACAGTCCACAAGGCTTTCACTTGCAAGAATCACAGAATCAGATAACAATTTCTGAAACTCACAAAAGCACCAGGGTGAGCTTCAACAGATGCTGGTGCGCCCATGGGTGCTATGCAATATAGCTGGTTGCCTACAGCTAAATGAAAAAAATGGTGCAAACACGACACACACCTCTGAACTTAGAATGTAGAAAATGAAGCCTGTTGAGGGTCTTATGCTACTTGGGCTGTAGGCAGCAGGTTTTAGACTTCCCTTAGGGATGGAGTAGGGAAACTTTTTAGCCTGGTGAGCCAGATCCTTATCTCCATAAGCCAAATTTGACAGGTAAGCAGGGCTGGCTATCTGTTAATCACCAGATGTCTTTATGAGACCAGATGAAAACATCTTTGAAGTACATTTCCAAGCAGTTTTAGTATAAAGCACTTGAAAACGCTCTGTCTCTTAGTATCCTTCAACTGATGGGCACTGGGAGACATGGTTTTTGAAGTGTCATTTCAGTGGCTTTCTATTGAAACTGCTTGGAAACATGTTTCAAAGTGAAGGCCACACCTTTTCCCTGCCTCTCACAAGCAGGGCAGGTGAGCATAGTTTTGGGGAAATAGCCTTGCAGGCCAAATTAGGTACCCTGGTGGCCCCAGTTAGGACCATGGGCCAGAGGTTTACCAGTCCTGTCTTAGGGAGTTGCAAATAATCAAGGAGGGGTTTGCAGCCAACCAGAGATTTTGTATTATGCATGTCTATCTTTACTACTTTAGGATTAGTCAGAAAGGATGTGACCATCCGGAGAATTTTAGAGGGGTCCGTGGCTGTCCATTGCACCTTCCCAGCAAATGTCTGCAAGGGGTGTTTACTTCTGTCTGGAGAATGCTGTGGGAAACCCTCTGAACTGAGCACATTACCTTTGACCTTACAGTTCATGTGTTATGTGCCTTCAAGTTAATTACGACTTATGGCGACCTTATGAATCAGAGACCTCCAGTAGCATCTGTCGTGAACCACCCTGTTCAGATCTTGTAAGCGTAGTTCATGTAACTGCAGTAAAAACAAACAGAAACCTCTTTTGACACAGTTTATTAGGAAATGAAAAAAGAAAGGAGGTGATTTTTTTTTTAAAAAAGCATTAGACTTGATAAGCCCCCAGTCTTACTGAAACCATCCCCAAATTGGCTAGTATGAGTACAGTTTTGTTATTATGGCATTAAAAATGTCATTTTACTTGTTAGCATCCTGGCAAAGGCAATTGTGATGAGAATTTCTTTCCCAATATAAACAGCTTTTAGGGGGCATTGTTAGGACTACAGCCCCATAGTCCCTCCTACCATGGTCCTGATTCTACTTCCCCCATCAATTAAAATTGCATGTTAATTGCTTACATACAATTAATGACACATGTAGTTTAGCCCTTAGCCATTAGGATTTTCAAGCTACAGATTCACAGAAATTAATACTGATGCCACTCTTACTTCACTGCTGTCTTGATTTCTTTGATTGATGCAAATTAGGCAACAGAGACTTTAATGCTGTTTTGGAAGGCAGTTTCGTCTCTTCTTGTAGTTAATGGTTTCCTGCCGCTGTGCACTGGGGCAAGTCAGCAGACTATTGCCACATACATAATCATCAGAAAGGAAGCCAGCACAATTTCTTGCTGTCTAGTTTACATTTCTTGGGTTTTTTTTTTCCAGAGGGGGACTCAACACAGTATCTTGGTTTCTTATATTTTCTTGCTTTACTAGCAGCAAAAAATCTTACTACCTCCAGCTCAGAGGAATCCAAGGGGTAGCTAACCGTGGATGTACCACAATGTCCAAAGCCCTGGAAGTGGAGGAAAGTTTTGCAGAGTTTTTCAGTCTAGCACATCTCAGTATTTCTATCCCCCACCCCTCACTTGGAAGCGGTAAGGCAAGAATTAGCTGCATCAGCACCAGGAGCCTGGATGGGACTCAGAGCAGGGGGATGGAGCAACTTTGGAAACCAGCTATTCTAATCCCATCCTGCCTCCATAATGCCCCATTTCAGGGCCTTATGCTCACTGCTGCCAGCAGCAGCTGCCTACCTGCCGAGCTTTATGTGGGTGTAGTGGGGGGGGCACTGACAGAGGCCAGTAGAGGTTTGCTTCTCCAACAGCTAACATCTCCAACACCTTCTTAGATGAGCAGCAAAACAGCAAAAAAGAAAAAAAACTTGGTGATTAGTCCGTATTTTCATGATGTCGGCACTGGCTGCTAGTTGCAGTTGAGGGGGTGAAATAAAACACAGAGACGTCAGTTTGGGTTGAACAAGGGCCACTTTATTTAAATTATAGAACAAAACCCAATTTAAAGTGACCTGCAGAGGGAAACCTAGGTGCGGGAACTGTCTATAAGCAAGTAGCTTGCCATACAGCTCTCGGGCGACCAGCCCCTGCTGGGGCAAGGGCAAGCCCATCTGCTTACCCTTTATCCCAGCCACACCCTGCAGGTGAGTAGGGGGGCCTTCCCACATCATCCCCACCCAGGGCCGTATAACCCCTGGGTAGATGAGGATAAGTTGGCCCCAGAAGCAGCCCATATCCTGCCCTCGAGCTGTAAAGCCCTGAGAGACAGGCCTCTGGAACCGCCAATCACCTCCAAAGGTGCCTAAGGGGGCCACCTAGCTGTCCTTACCTATTTCCCTTCCCGTACCTTCCCGCCACAAAAGGGGGACAAATCTCTATTTAGTCCCCCTTTACCCCACTGCCGAGAAACATCTCTCGCAGACACCCCTGCAGGTTGCCCAAAATAAGTCGTTACCTGCATGAGACAGGTGAACGCCATCGGCCCTGTACAGTTCACCCTTCCAGTGTTGAATGCGGGGATGCGGAATGGCCAACCCCCCCTGCCCAAGAAGAGCCCACCGAATTTGCCGGTTGACCTTCTTCCATGCATGATCAATTCCAGCTGGATCCCATATGCCGCGCCATGTCTGACCACATCAGACGCACCAAAGGCCAACGCTGCCTTATCACTTGCATGTCCTTACATGCCTGTACGCTGAGGGCCTTGCCCTGCTTCATGCCGCGGTCATTACCACCGAGGTGGATGACCATCGCCTGCAGAAATATCTGCACCACACCTTGCTGGAACAGAGCGGGTAGGAGCCACTCCCCATGCATTCCTTGCCGGTCCAGCCACTGCACAACAGCCCCTCTACTGAGGCCCAACTGCGAGCCCATGCTCGAATTCGCTGCCCTCCAGGGTGCCCGGAAGACCATGCTGTGGCCGCATATTAGGTTGTGCATCTGCTCCATCCCTGTCCAGCAACCTGTGAAAACAATTAAGATTGTGAGGCCGCTACATTCCCTTGCCCTCTAAAAGTGGGGAATATAGCCCTTGTACGCATCAGAGGACCAAAGTCCCACGCCCTGTACCAGTGCCTGTGGGAAACTAAAACCTGCTGCCGTAAAAGCAGCCCCAATTCGAGATGAATAGGTTCCAACTGTAAGGTGTCGTACCCCAGCCCCTACAATGCTCGTTTGTGAGGCTGCCGCATCCCCCTGCCCTCTAAAAGGGGGGAATATAGCCATTATATGCATCAGAGGCCCAAAGTCCCACGTCCTGTACCAGTGCCGGGAGGAAACCAAAAACCTGCTGCCATAGAAGCAGCTCCCATTTTAATTGAATAGGTTCCAGACTGGAAGGAGTCATACCCCAGCCCCTGCAATGCTTGTTTTGTTAACGCCAAAACTGGTATTGTTGACCCAGACAGGCATATATGGCCTATAGCTAGGGGGTCCAGATTAGCCTGGGTGAATAAATATCCTTCGGCAGAGGTTGGGCGCTGAGGCAAGGTCAACCGTACGTGCCTTCCCTTACACCTCTGGTCCGTTCTAGACCTTCCACGTTGAGCAAGCATAACCCCCCCTCCCTGGAAACATCAAAACTGGAGGGCATGTCGAGAGAGGTCTCACGTAGAGCCAGCCACCACCTCTTTTCTCCTGAAAGCCTCAAAACAGTGTATGAGCCACTGCCTGGAATAGCTTGGGTCTTCACTGAAGGAACAGACCGTTTCCCACTGGTCCACTACACCCATAAAATGTCCAGCGAGAAGGGTCGATGGGAATAGGGAAAAAACCGCCAGCCTGGCTAAGAAAGCTTACCTCTAAGTGTTCCCACTGCCATGCCCCTTCTCCTGCCGTGCCGTCTATCAGGAATATCTGCAGGAGAGTCACCGGAAAGGCCACTCTGGCATATAGCCCTTGCCGGCCCAGAATTCCTGAATACCTGTTTCTGGAAGCTGGCGAACATGCTGGGGGCAATGTAACCCATTGAATCCAAGGGAATTCCAGCGCGCAGCTCACGGGATTAGCCCCCCTTCACACTGCCCCTGCTGCCCTATTCTGCATTCTGATAGCTGGTGATCATGCTAGGGCAATAGATAGGCTTATGGCCTTCTCTGACTCCCTGCATAAACTTCTCCCAGAACAACGGGACAGGCAAGGGCCATGAATTCTAGTGTTCTGCCACTACAAATGCATAAGGCATATGCGCGCACTATGATGATGGAGTGCAGCTCACTGATCCTAGACTAACTAGTGTGGACCCCTCACTGCCTGCCCCTTTGAATAAGACTGGTGTGACCAAGTGTACTTCTGTACATTCTGACCACAGCCGTTATTGCCATGACTAAACGGGGTGAAGATTGTAGGCCATGAGGGCCAGCTGTGAGTTGGAGGCCATGAAGGCCAGCCAGGAGTTGGGGTATGAGACTGGGAAACAAAAGGCAAACACCATAACATAACAAACCTACCCTTAAACCGGGTAGCCTGCTAACCAAGTTCATAGTACCCGGAGTCTAACTGGGGAAGGGACACCTGTCCCTAAGCAGCCGGTGGCTCCTTCTTACCCTTTTGAAGGCCTGTTGCCTCCTATCTCCCTGTTGCACATATCCGTTGAACATGACCCAGCAGTGTGATGCTGCAGCAAAAAGGGCAAACGCGATTTTGGGCTGCATAAACAGAGCCATAGTTTCCAGGTCGAGGGAAGTAATAGTCCCACTATATTCTGCATTAGTCAGGCCTCATCTGGAATACTGCGCTCAGCTCTGGGCGCCTCACTTTAAGAAAAATATAGACAAGTTAGAGCGGGCTCAGAAGAGGGCAACGAGGATGATAGCCGGTATGGAGAACAAGTCTTATGAGGAAAGGTTGAAGGAACTTGGCATGTTCAGTCTGGTGAAGAGAAGGCTGAGGGGTGACATGATTGCACTCCCCAAGTACCCGAAGGGCTGTCACACAGAGGAGGGTACAGATTTGTTCTCTGCTGCCCCAGAGGGTAGGGCTAGGTCTAATGGTTTTAAGTTGCAGGAGCGTAGATTCAGATTGGACATTAGAAGGAACTTCTTGACAGTAAGGGCGGTTCGGCAATGGAACCGACTGCCTAGGGAGGTGGTGGGATCCCCTTCGCTGGATGTCTTCAAGCAGAGGCTGGACAGCCATCTGCGGGAGATGCTCCAGCTGTGGATTTCCTGCTGTGAGCAGGGGGTTGGACTCGATGGCCTACAAGGCCCCTTCCCACTCTATGATTCTATGGTGCTAGCATCAACCCTTTTTTCCAGGGATTGGCACTGTAAGGCAGCTGCTAAGATCTCACTGCCTCAGGTAAACTCACAGACACTACTTGGGAGCAGCAGCTCCTTGGAGTTACAAGCCCTATTGCGTGGGTGGGTGGTTGTCTGCTATGCCTCTCCCCCACTTTGTGCCATGCACAGCAACACCTCCTTCTCAGAAGTCCGGTGGCACAGGGCAATTGCTGCTCTTGCGCCTCAGAAAGTGAGTAGTGTTGCAAGGAGCAGTGCCACTGCCTCCAGTGCCACGCCTGCCCTCTTGCTCTAGGCCTGGCTGTGTAACAGCAAGGATGAGGAGCACTGAACTGCCACAGGAGACAATGCAAATGAGGAAGAGGAGGTGGCAACTGCTCTTGCCTCTGCCCCCCCCTCTATTTGGCATGACAAAGAGAACTTGGAACAAAGGGGCATCTAGAGAGAAAGGAGGCAGGGGAAAAGAGTATAACCCCAGACAGCACATGCTGAGGACTAGGCCCTATGCTGCTGCCAGAGATCAGCCTCTGCCTGTTCACTTGTTTTCCCTTGTACGTTTTGTGTCAGGTTCTACAAATGCTAGAAACGTACTATTTTTATTTTTATTTTTTAAATGAAAGCTGGGAGCATTATTCACCCAGGAAGGAACAAGTGCCCCCTTGCCCTCTCCGTTGGGGACGCCCATGGCTCACGACCTGCTTGCGAGCTTCCCATACTGGGCATTTGGTTGGCCATTTTGAGAACAGAGCCCTGGACTAGGTAGGCCTCTGGCCTGATCCAGCAGGGCTCCTGTTATACCCACTCTGTCGCCCTGGATGGCGCCTCTGCCACTCTCTACTTATGGCCGCCCATGGTGGCCCCTCCCCGCTCCTTGCCCCCACCACCGCTGGGGGTGGGCATCTCCCCCCCCGCTTTGGGGGCCTTTCCTTTCCCTTTTGCCCCCCCTTGTCCTTTCTTGGGTGGCATATCTAGCTGATTTGGGGCTCCCTGGCCCAACCCTGTCTAGAGAGGGAGACTGGGGCCCCGCTTACAAAACGACGTGATTTCAAAACGTTGTGAAGGGGCCCGCCTGCTTATTCTATACCCCCTCCCGGCACCCAATTATCCAGGGGGGGAGCCTAATTGGCCTGCACGTGGCAAGGATTGATGGTTGGGGTCGTGCACCACCCACCCCCACGTTAATTAAAATTAAAATTTAAAAATTGCCGGCCAAAGGCCGTCTCGCCTGTGGTCCTTGCCGCTGCTGGCTCCGATCCTGCGCTGCAGCCTCGTAGTGACTGCACTGCCGCTGCCGCTGCAGGGCCTCCCGAGGCCAAGAGCCTCGCCGCGTAGGCCTTGGTGCCAGCCACCAAGCCTCACCATGCGCCACCTCGCCGCCGCTGCCTCCCTGTCTCCCGATGAGGCGGGGGGGCTCGCCGCCGCACAGTCAGCCTGGCCTCAGAAAGCCTCCGGAGGCCCACGTGCGTCGAGCAGCAGAAGAGGAAGTTGGAAGGGGCGGCTGGACTCAAATAGTCCTATAGACCCCGCCCCTTACGCTGCACGTCGCGCTGACGTCACAGGCGCGACGCGCGATGTTGCCCCATTAACAGATGGGGGCAGCGTCTTCACCCCCACCTGCAATCATGCCCCACTCGTCAGCTGCGCGGCGAGCGGAGCTTCGTTTAGCTACTAAGCTATGTTCAAGTTTTGTACGGGTGTACAAACCCTGATACAGCTTGGGATCAGGATACCTGAAAGATAATCTCTTATGTACCCAATAGATGATTGCATTCTGTAGGAGAGGGCCTCCTGCAGATACCATGTTATCAGGAGCTCCATTCCATACAATATAGGAACCAGGCCTTTAGCGTGGTGTTGGCACCTACCCTTTGGAATTCCCCCTCATTACATATTAGACTGGTACCATCTTTTGTCTTTTTTGGTGCCTGCTGAAGATCTTCCTCTTTCAACAAGCCTTTTAAGTGGAGATCTTTATCCCAGTCTGCATTTGGAACTGGAACTATTTTTAGCTGTTTTTATATGTGAATTTTAAAAACAATGTTTGCATTGTTTTTATATATGGGATTGATTTTAATTGTTTTATATATGGAACAGTTTTTAATTGTTTTTACACTTTTCTTGATTTTTATGGTTGTAACTGTTTTATTTGTTTTATCATTATATACTGTATTTTATTGTTGTCACCTGCTCTGGGACCTTGTGACCAAATAAGTGGTAAATACGTGAGGCAATTACAGCAACTTACAAATTATAACGTTATAGAACACTCAGCAGTATAAATTAAATGCTTCCGGTTGAAAGGCAATGTTTTTTGCTTCTTTTGTCAGAATCTGCATTTTTTAAATAGTTAGGCATTACATTTTGTGGATTTAAGTTTGTAACTGAAGTGAATGCTCCAAAAGGGAACTTTTTGTGTTCAGTAACTAAAATCAGTAAAAGGGAAGTGTATTGTCAAGCACTGAGCTGTGCTTCAGTTGATTTTAGCAATATAGCATAGTCCTTCAATCATAGGTATCTGTCAAAGATATAAAACATCTTTTTAAATAGGATTGTAAGACCAAGTAAACACATCAAAAGCTATTTTCTTCTGATACTTGCTTCAGATGATATGGAATGTTACTTGTTCACTTAAAGACCATTGTTCACTTGAAGACACTAGCTCTATTCAGATAGAATGGGTTTCCCTCTACAAAATGAGCCTTGGGTTCATCCCCTTCATCTCTCTTCTATGAGCTGTTTTAGATTATAAACTAAGAACAAATTCAGAAACTGTGATTTGTTGAAACTATGAAAACAAACCAGGTTCTGAAGCCATATTTTGATCCTGGCTTGATGTTACTAATGGTAGTTTTTTATTTCATTTCCCCCCCTTAAAAACACAATTTGGATGTTACAGGAAACTAGTTAAATTAAATAAGAACATAAGAACATAAGAAGAGCCTGCTGGATCAGGCCAGTGGCCCATCTAGTCCAGCATCCTGTTCTCACAGTGGCCAACCAGGTGCCTGGGGGAAGCCCGCAAGCAGGACCCGACTGCAAGAGCACTCTCCCCTCCTGAGGCTTCCGGCAACTGGTTTTCAGAAGCATACTGCCTCTGACTAGGGTGGCAGAGCACAGCCATCATGGCTAGTAGCCATTGATAGCCCTGTCCTCCATGAATTTGTCTAATCTTCTTTTAAAGCCATCCAAGCTGGTGGCCATTACTGCATCTTGTGGGAGCAAATTCCATAGTTTAACTATGCGCTGAGTAAAGAAGTACTTCCTTTTGTCTGCCCTGAATCTTCCAACATTCAGCTTCTTTGAATGTCCACGAGTTCTAGTATTATGAGAGAGGGAGAAGAACTTTTCTCTATCCACTTTCTCAATGCCATGCATAATTTTATACACTTCTATCATGTCTCCTCTGACCCGCCTTTTCTCTAAACTAAAAAGCCCCAAATGCTGCAACCTTTCCTCGTAAGGGAGTCGCTCCATCCCCTTGATCATTCTGGTTGCCGTCCCTCTGGTCGGTTCCATGACCAACTGGTCTAGGGAATAGTCATTTAGAATATCTAGAAACTTTGCTTCTTTGTCATGACTGGAACACATATGCAGCCAGTCTATGTCCGGGTAGTTGAAGTCACCCATTACTACCACATTTCCTAGTTTGGATGCTTCCTCAATTTCATATCTCATCTCAAGGTGTCCCTGAGCATTTTGATCAGGGGGACGATAGATCATTCCCAGTATTAAGTCCCTCCTGGGGCATGGTATCACCACCCACAACGATTCTGTGGAGGAGTCTGCCTCTTTAGGGGTTTCGAGCTTGCTGGATTCAATGCCTTCTTTCACATATAGAGCGACTCCGCCACCAATACGTCCTTCCCTGTCCTTCCGATATAGTTTATATCCAGGGATAACCGTATCCCACTGGTTTTCTCCATTCCACCAGGTCTCCGTTATGCTCACTATATCAATGCTCTCCTCTAAGACCAAGCACTCCAGTTCTCCCATCTTGGTTCGCAGGCTCCTAGCATTAGCGTACAGGCACTTGTAAGCAGTGTCTCTCTTCAAGTGTCTTTGGCACTTGTGGTTAGGCCTGTGGTAATTTTGCTCTTCTGAATTGATATCCTGTGCCCCTGCTCTCACAATGCCTACTTCTAGGCCTACCCCTTTTAAAATTTCATCATTTCTTTGGTTTTTATCCCAGGGGGGAGGTTTATTCCGAACCGGACCTTTCTCAGCTCCTGTCGGGTTTCCCCCCTCAGTCAGTTTAAAAGCTGCTCTGCCACCTTTTTAATTTTAAGTGCCAGCAGTCTGGTTCCATTCTGGTTCAAGTGGAGCCCGTCCCTTTTGTACAGGCCCGGCTTGTCCCAAAATGTTCCCCAGTCCCTAACAAATCCAAACCCTTCCACCCGACACCATCGTCTCATCCACGCATTGAGACTGCGAAGCTGGGCCTGTCTGGCTGGTCCTGCGCGTGGAACCGGTAGCATTTCAGAGAAAGCCACCTTGGAGATCCTGGCTTTCAGCATCCTACCTAGCAAGCTAAATTTTGCTTCCAGGACCTCACGGCTGCATTTCCCCATGTCGTTGGTGCCAACGTGCACCACGACCACTGACTCCTTCCCAGCACTGTCTACCAAACTGTCTAAACGACGGGCGATATCCACAACCTTCGCACCAGGCAGGCAAAACACCTTGCGGTCTACACGCCCATCACACACCCCACTGTCTATGTTCTTAATGATCGAATCACCCACTACAAGGATCCCTCCACCCCCTAGAGATATATCCTCGGCACGAGAGGATAGCTGCTCATCCCCCAAGGAATGGGTCCCTTCTAAGGGATCGTTTCCCTCTTCCTCAGCTGGATGCTCTCCTTCCCCGAGACCATCGTTGTCCATGATAGCAGGAGAGCTATCATCGTTGGAGTGGGACACAGCTATAACATCCCTAAAGGCCTCCTCCACACACCTCTCTGCCTCTCTCAGCTTTTCCAGGTCCGCCACCTTGGCCTCAAGGAAATGAAGTCGTTCCCGGAGAGCCAGGAGCTCATTGCACCGAGAGCACACCCACGACTTCTGTCCAACAGGCAGATAGTCGTACATGCTGCAGGCGGTGCAAAACACTGGAAAGCCCCCACACCCCTGCTGGCTTCTTACCTGCATAGTTTTGTTTAAGGTTTATTACGTCAATGGGTTGGAGACTGCGGTTTAGTTGAGGTCAGGGAAGAGACAGGCAGAGTGGGGGGCCCTGGCCTCCTCGCCCTGCTGCCTAACTCGCCCTGCTGCCTAACTCGCCCTGCTGCCTAACTCGCCCTGCTGCCTAACTCGCCCTGCTGCCTAACTCGCCCTGCTGCCTAACTCGCCCTGCTGCCTAACTCGCCCTGCTGCCTAACTCGCCCTGCTGCTTAACTCGCCCTGCTGCTTAACTCGCCTTGACGCTTCGTCAGCTAGGGCTCCCTCTAGCTCATGGAGCAGGCTCCCTCGCTAGGGTGCTCTGACTTTATATGTGTGGCTGGTTCCTCCCAGCTACTGCTGCCAGCCAATGATGTGTTACTTGAGGCTGATGGCTATCAGCTGGGGCTTAACTCTTTAGTATTCTCTCAGGCTTCCTTCTTGAGCGAGGGGCGGGGCTGTTTAAGCTTTTGGCGGCTTTTAATCTCAGCAAGGGGCTGCACCTTCCAGGCAAGTCTTTTGTGTTTGTTGTTTTCCCACCTAGAACAGCCTGACCTTTCTTTAACCTAGGGAAACAGAGCTTGTGGTTGTGTTTCAGGAAGGCTGAAGCTGCCCTTTTTAGCAAGGACTGAGCTGACTCTCTCCCTGTATGTATCGGTGGAGTTTCCTTTTCCCCCTTCTCTCTGACTGGAATTTAGCCTTGTTTACAGTGTCCCCTGCAGCTTTCCTGCTAGGGTGGTGTTGAAAACTAGCTTTCTATACGCTTCCTTCTCCTAGGATCTGTCTCCTAAGATATAGGTTCTTTCAGGATTTGGCTCCTAGCTCAGGGTGACCTTGGGCTGCCCTTATTAGTTATTGCTCTGAGCTGTTTTACTTCAATTAAATAATGGAATAAATGGGAGCTACTTACCCTCTTTTCACTCTGCTGCTTAACTCGCCTTGATGCTTTGTCAGCTGGGGCCTTGACGCTTCGTCAGCTGGGGCTCCCTCTAGCTCGTGGAGCCAATTAGAAAATGGAAGTTTTCAGTCTCTTCCTAGGCATGAAAAAAAAGGAGGGGAAGGACAGTATGCAAGCCTGAGGATAACTGCAACTTGTTCTCATAGTGAGAAACTCTGCTTTTCTTTTATGCCTCAACCAAGACTTTGGATCCATACTGACTTCAAGTAGTTTTTGAATGAAATTTAGGTTGCTGATGTTGCCCTATAAATCTATAAACCCTATAGAAAGTCTGGTCACTCAAAGGTAGAGTTAGGCTGCAGTTCTGTGCCCACTTTTCTGGGGGTAAGCCCCACTAAACACAGTGGGAGTTACTTCTGGATAAACATACATGGGGATTGTGCTGTTAATCTGTCATCCTGATCAAATTCTGATCTGAGCAGTTTCATCCTTTTTTTGGCGTAGATTTCTCCTTTAAACTCCAGTGCTATGGATGCTGGCTGTCTTGGATACAGTTGTTGATGTCTGAGATAACCTTGCCACATGACCAGTTTGTATCAGCTTGACTTTCACAAGTCTGCTATGATATGTCTACAACTAGACCATGATAGGAAATGGGGAGATAGATACATGGCTCTGGATTTCCATCTTATTTTTGTGGCAATAAAAATTCTGCCCCTCTACAATCTGATGCAACATACAACTTCATACAACTTGGCTATACTGTGCCTGTATTAATTCCCATATGTTATCAGTGTATGGCTTGGACACAGCCTGAGCATATGTAACTGAACCAACCTCATATTGCTTCCCTCCTCTCCCCTTCCTCTTTTTGTTTTTTACCCCGTGTCAAAACTAAGACTGGAAGCTCCACAGGGAAGGATCCTGTCTTTGTACTCTATAAAGTGTCATGCACACTGATGGCATAAAATACTTAAATGAATAAAATGATATAAAAACCAGGCAGATACAAGTAAATGCTTGTTGGAGTACTTTTGTACATGATTACTACAACCATGTATTGGTTGTTGAAGTAGATTTAAAGCAGCAACACAAAAAGAAAATTCAAAAGACATGGGAAAATATACATTTTAGAAAATAGCCTTCAAGAGTGTACTTATTGTCCAGAAAATAATATTTTACTAGATAGCTTGACCTGGTTTATAAAGAAGCAACTTCTAGGGATGGTGGAGAAATTCAATTCAGTTCGCATTTAAATGTGAATCTATCAAATTCACACTTTACAAAACAATATGAGAATTGAAACACAGCCATCCTTCAAAATCCGCACTTATCTAAATTTTGCAGTGCAGTTCTCCAACCAACCAATGTTTACAAAAATACATATATTAGGGGAAAGTGTGCATAAAAATGAATGTTTGTGAAAACATACAAAAATGCATTAGGAGAAATTGCTTGTAAAATGTGCATAGTAATCAAATTGCATACAAAATACGTTTATTAGGAGAAATTTGCACTTATATGCTGATGACTTTTATGAGGTTTTTTTAATTGCAAATTTCTGCAGAAATGTGCAGAACTAAATTTAAGACTGGAAAAAAGAGAAAATGAGAGAACCAAAATTGACAGATCCTTCCATCTGTAGCATTGTCACAATAAAACATATTATAACACCTGTTCTGGCCCGTTTGCACTGGCTACCTATTTGTTTCCGAGCCAGATTCAAGGTGCTGGTTTTGACCTATAAAGCCTTACACGGCGTGGGACCGCAATATCTTGTGGAACGCCTCTCCCGCTATGAACCTACCCGGTCACTTCGCTCAGCATCTAAGGCCCTCCTCCGGGTACCAACCCATCGAGAAGCCCGGAGGACAGTTACTCGATCTAGGGCCTTTTCTGTAGTGGCCCCCGAACTGTGGAACAGCCTCCCCGAAGAAGTACGCCTGGCGCCTACGCTTCTATCTTTTCGGCGCCAGGTTAAGACCTGGCTATGCTCCCAGGCATTTTAAGCGTTTATGTTATAATTTAAATTTTTTATTTTTTCTTTTTTTCTTTAGTTGCTGCTTGTGTTTATTGTTTGTTGTCTGATTTTATTGTTGATATTTTGTATTTTAACCTTTTTGTACACCGCCCAGAGAGCCACTCGCTATGGGCGGTCTATAAATGAAACAAACAAATAAATAAATAAATAAATATTCTCAGATTAATCTAAATATTACTGTTATATTATCATGAACTCACATATAACATTGAGGGAGTAGTGAAGCAGTTATAGATTGGCAACTTAAATCCTTTTTTTTTGTTGAAACAATGGCCATATGCAGCTACTCAAGTTTTTATACAGAAGAATTAATGTAGACCATAGCACATTCCCCAGGAACCACATAGCAATAAAGCAAAAATTAACAAACTTGCAGATGTGCACTGGTGCATACACATTAGACAGCAGAATGCATTCCTGGAACGTGGGCTCATGACAATTAATGCATGACTAGGAAAAAAATGCTAAGAACAATACTTCAGAGAGTATACACAGGACAGAATTTTAAATTCTCAAAAGAATTGGTACTATAGATTTATTAAAGAAAACAGATAATGTAAGCTTGCTCAAGGCCCTGGTCATTGGAGGTGTTGAGGTCCTGTCCCTTTCATTGTTCACATCTTTAAACACATTGGTTCCTAAACCTGCCACTTACCAAGCTGTGCCAGGGTGCTTTTCTATATACCTTAGGGATATTAACAGATATCAGGATACTATCTCACACATCTATATATCTGGAACAGATATGATATACCCACAGGCTGCCCCTCCTCTCCTTCCCAGTAAGCAACTGTGATGACGACACCTGCCAGGAAGGTAGCAGAGTAACTCCATCTCATCTGACTAGCTGCTTCTGGTCGTATCAAGGAATGGGCAAGAAATTCAATTCAGTTCTCATTTCAAGCCGAATCTATCAAATTTTCACTTTCTGAAACAACATGATACCCGAAACACAGTAATCCTTTGAAATCCACACTTATCCAAATTTTGCAGTATAGTTCTCCAGCCAAACAATGTTTACAAAAATGCAGGTATATTAGGGGGGGAAATGCATAAAAGTGAATATATTAGAGAAAACAACATACAAAAATGCATTTTACGATGAGAAATTCCTTGTGTACATTAGTTAATGCTGCCTACAAAAATGTGTTTATTAAGGGAAATTTGCACTAAAATGCTGGAGAATTTTAATGAGGATTTTTTAAAAAGCAAATTGCTGCAGAAATGTGGAGAAGTGAATTTAAGATTGGAAAAATTAGAAACTGAGAGAACTGAAATTGACAGATCTTTCTATCACTAGTTGTATGTGATGTCAGGTGTGGAGCAGGTAAGTTCATAGCTACAAACAGGTACATGAGATGAGTTCCCAACTGTCCTTTTGCAAGTGGGGCTTGCTGATTGGTGCTGACAGCAAGCCCCACTGGGGTCGACTCCACTATGGAGTTCCCCATCAGAAACTCCCTAGTGCAGCCAAGGGGGCTCAGTGTCGGCACCAAGACAGCTTAGATTACACCTGCCAACAGCCATCTGTCCTCTGCAGTTTGTCTATAACAAATATAGTATTAGAAGGCTCTCTGCTTCACATCAAGCCCTTTCATTTCGTTCCTGGTGCTGCTTCTTGTTACTCCCATTACTTAGGTGTGCTCCCTCCACCCCTGGGTAGAAGTGGGAGATCAGGCAAGCAGAGTGGCAGAAGGCAAGAGGAGCAGTAGCAAAGCCAGGAGACTCCGCTGGTCAGCTGTGTGCACCTCCTGTTGAGGTGTGGACATCAGCAGTGCACTATAGTGCAAACCCCTGTTGCCAGCCCTGCATCCGTGTATTCCTAACACACTGTAAATTCATGCTTGAGTTTACTTGGAAGCCTCTTTGGAAGCTGTTATTGGCTGACACATGCAGAGCATAATCTTGGCTGACATGAAGGGTATAAATATAATAAATTAAAGAATGTAGACAGGATGACTGTACGCACAGCTACAATTCCACACCAACACCCTCAAAAGAACATGTGTAGGCTTAAAGTGGGCAAGTCTTGCTCCCAGCATGCACCACCTCCTCTCCTTTTGCACATTCAGCATAGAGGGAATGCTGAAGGGATATTCTAAGCGTGTTTAATTGAACACGGAATCCTCTCTGTGACTGGGGACCCTGTGAAGCACATTCAGCAGACTGCAGTTAGAATCTTCTGCAGAAGTTCAGGAAAGAAGGGGCAGGGATGGCACACTCAGAGAGGATGAGGCAGTGCACTCGACCCTATTTCCTCTACATAGTTTGAGCCCTCATGTGTTCTTTTGAATAGCTGAACTATGCTAAACTTAGGTGCTCTTAAGCTCAATGGAATAAATGAGCTTAAGCAGACTGGATGCAAATCGCTGCATTTGAAAATCACAGTAAGCCATGGTTTGTTGTGACAGGAATGAGCCATAGCAAACCTCATGCTTGCATGCTCCTCTCTTCTTCTCTGTGCAGCTGTAAGGAGATCAGAAGTTTGTTTTTTATTAAGCACAGTTCAGTATTCTGTCTGAACCTAAACTGTGGTGAATCTTAACTATGGTTAGTTAAAACAAGCTCAAAGCATGGATTTGAAGTTGGCTTGGTTCAAACAAACCATAGTTTATTTTATTTATTTATTTATTTATTTATTTTATATCCTGCCCTTCCTCCCAGCAGGAGCCCAGGGCAGCAAACAAAAGCACTAAAAACACTTTAAAACATTATAGAAACAGACTTTAAAATACATTAAAACAAAACATCTTTAAAAACATTTTTAAAAAGCTTTCAAGACATCTTTAAAAAAAAGCTTAAAAACATATTGGTTTTTTAAAAAAGCTTTAAAAACATATTAAAAAGCAATTCCAGCACAGACGCAGACTGGGATAAGGTCTCAACTTAAAAGGCTTGTTGAAAGAGGAAGGTCTTCAATAGGTACCAAAAATATAACAGAGATGGCACCTGTCTAATATTTACGGGGAGGGAATTCCACAGGGTAGGTGCCTCCACATTAAAGGTCCGTTTCCTATGTTGTCTGGAACGGACCTCCTGATAAGATGGTATCTGCAGGAGGCCCTCACCTGCAGAGCCCAGTGATTGACTGGGTATATAAGGGATAACACAGTCTTTCAGGTATCCTGGTCCCAAGCTGTATAGGGCTTTGTACACCAAAACTAGAACCTTGAAATTGGCCCAGTAGCAAATGGGCAGCCGGTGCAATTCTTTCAGCAGTGGAGTGACATATTGACAATACCCTGCCCCAGTGAGCAGTCTCGCTGCTGCATTTTACACCAGCTGCAGCTTCCAAACCAACCTCAAGGGCAGCCCCCACAAAGAGCACATTACAGTAATTGAGCTTAGAGGTTACCAGTGCGTGGACAACAGTGGTCAGGCTATCCTGGTCCAGAAACAGCCACAGCTGTCTTACCAGCCGAAACTGGTAAAAGGCACTCCTAGCCACGGAGGTCACTTGGGCCTCTAGTGACAAAGATGGATCCAGGAGCACTCTCAGACTACGAACCTGCTCTTTCAGAGGGAGTACGACCCCATCTAAAGCAGGCAACTGACCAATTATCTGAACTCAGGAACCACCAACCCACAGCGCTTCCATCTTGCTAGGATTCAGACTCAGTTTATTGGCCCTCATCCAGCCCACCACCGAGTCCAGGCAGCAGTCCAGGGCTTGCATGGCCTTTCCCAATTTAGATGTTACAGAGAAATAGAGCTGGGTATTATCAGCGTACTGCTGGCACCTCGCCCCAAATCTCCTGGTGACCACTCCCAAGGGCTTCATATAGATGTTAAACAGCATGGGGGACAAGATGGTACCCTGCGGCACCCCACAGCACAACTGCCAGGGCGCCGAAAGACAATCACCCAATGCTATTCTCTGAAAACAATCCTGGAGATAGGATCGGAACCACTGTAAAACAGTGCCTCCAATACCCATCTCACCAAGTCGGCCCAGAAGGATACCATGGTCAACAGTATCAAAAGCGTCTGAGAGATCAAATAAGAATAATAGGGTTGCACTTCCCCTGTCCTTCTCCTGATACAGGTCATCCATCAGGGCGACCAAGTCCAATTCAGTCCCATAACCAGGCCTGAACCCAGACTGGAATGGGTCAAGATAATCTTTTTCATCCAAGAGTACTTGCAATTGCTGTGCCACAACCCTATCGATCACCTTCCCTAAGAAGGGGGTATTTGCAACCAGTTGGTAATTGTCACAGACCAATGGGTCCAGGGTGGGCTTTTTCAGGAGTGGTAGTATCACCGCCTCTTTGGCTGGAACGATTCCTTCCTGCAATTATGTGTTGACCACACCCTGGATCCACTCAATGAAGCCCCCTCGGCAAACTTTAATAGCCAAGAAGGGCAAGGGTCGAGAGAACATGTTGCTGGCCGCATCATCGCAAACACCTTGTCTACATCATCAGGCCACATCAACTGAAACCGTTCCCAAGAGTTTACAGCAGAGATTGCACTGGACACCTCATTGGGGACTACAGTAGATGTGGATGGGGCATCACCTTAAAGTGCCTTGCAAACAATTCACAGTGGGCCTCCGAAGGGTTTAAAACTCCATTTCCTGGAGTTGATGTCAACAGTTAGTTAAGAGTATTTATATATTTAAAGCATTTATGCACTGTTCTTCACCCTGTTTGGGTGTCGGGGTAATATAGAAATTACATTTATAACAGAATAATAAATCAACAATTAAACATTAAAGTCTTAAACAAAACTAAAAGCAACAGCAAATTATAAATGCCACAGAATATTAAAATGTTTTAACCTGGTGCTAAAAATTGATCACACATTCAGATGAAATGACAACTTACAGTTAATCAAAAACTAAGCTTCTGAACTCCTCTACAGCTGTTACCAGAGGAGAAGAATAGAGGAGGAAACATATAAGCTCAAGGTTCACTGCAGCTTGTTCTTGTCTCAATAAACCATGTTTTACTGTGACATCCAAATGTGCTGGATTGCGGCTCTTGCTGCTTTTGTTTTAAGCTTCCTAGCTGAGGCAATAACTAAATGTTAGAAAATGTTCACCAAAGAGAAGTACATAATGGCACATAAGTGCTGCGTCATGACAGTAGTTGCTGTCAGCTGCAAAATAACATTGCAAAGATGGAAATAATATTGAAACTTTCTTGGTAAAGACAGTAAGCAGTATTTTAAGCATCGGAAACACAGACCGCATGGATTAATTTTTGGCCTTGCACTTGATTGTATGTAGCTTAATGCAGTTGTTTTGACGTCCTTCTCCATAATAATGAGGAGGCTGGGGACAGAGACAGAAAATCTTGTTTGATCAAGATATATTAGAGCCTGCTTAACCTTTACATTGTAAACTGAGTCATTTCCATTACTCAGTGTTAAAAAAAACAAAAACATAAATTAGGGGGATAATCTCATTTTTATGCAACTATACAAGTAACTTTTTAAAGAAATACCCAGCATACTTAGAATGAAACCGCACATAACAATTGTCTAGCTCGATCAGAGCAAGAGCCCATCTAATCCTGCATTTTGCTTCCAGCTGTGGTCAGTAAGATAATGTGGGATCAACCCTACCATTAGGCAAAGTGAGGTGGCTGTCTCAGGCAACAGATAATGGGTGGGTGGGTAGGACGGAAGACAGCTGAGCTGGTAGTGATGATGCTTGCTTGTTACTGATCTGATCTGGCTGGCTGCATTACCTTCTTCCAATGCAATGGAAAAGGCCCTGACCCAAGCAGGCAGGGAGGCAGCCTGTACAATCCAAACACTCCCAGTAGCCATCATGCATGTGAATGTCTGACTCTGCTCACGTGATGCATACTGGCATCACTACTGCTGCTGCATTGCAGCATTTGTTGACTGCCAGGTATTACACCACCAACGTAAAGAATCACACTGCCTGAATATATTCCTGGATTCCTTTTGTTCCTGCCTCTGAATGTAGCTGATTTTCAAATGTCTAGAAATAATGAAGAGATCAGATGGACATAAGAACTACAGAAAAAGTGGAATCTCTCCAACCCTTGATTCTTAATCAGTAGTGTAGTGGCAAATTCAGAAGCACAGAGTCCCTTCAGAATAGTCACAACCAGGCCCTCTCACAGTCACACCACTTTCTAAAATTATACAACCTTCTAAAATGATAGAATAATCTGGCCAGGCTTGAATACTGCTTTAGAAGACTCTTCTCAGTGGCTAACACAGTTCCCTCTTATGCTGATTGGCTCATAGGACACTGGAGACATGGGGACCCTGCTGGGACCTGGCTCCCAAAAAAGTAAGGGTCTAAGACCCTATGAGACCCTGGATGACTACACCCTTACTATTCATGCAAGATTGTGCAATTCCAGGGAGTCCAAAAGATTAATGGGACACCACTTAAGGGAGACATGTAGAACCTACGACCCTCCAGACACTGTTGGACTCCAGCTTCCACCAGCCACAATCAAAGTGTCCTGTAGTCCTTGTAGTCCAGCAATATCTGGAGGGCCACATTTCCTGCTGTACTAGATAGACCTTGGCCTGATCCTTCAGGGCTGTTCTGATGCAGTGGGGATTCTTGTAGCATTGGATATAATGGGCATATATAGGTCCTAGTTCCCCATCTATAAGCAATTCTTCATTGCTCCTTGCATCATTTTAAAACACCAGTTGCAGTTGCTTCCCAGTAAAAGGGATTCTAAGAGAGTACAAAATGGTGAGGGGTGCGGCATGGGAAGTGGGGTGTGGCTGAGCAGCAGGCTTGATGTGGTGAGTCCTAAGGAGCACAACCCCCCCACACACACACACACCTGTGGTTTCTCAACCCTGTTTTAAAGGAAGTAAAGACATCATCTACTGAAATTAATACCTAACTGTGAGAGTGCTGGCTGCCAAAGATACACTTGGTCAATAATCCTTTAGAATTCTTTTTCAGCTCTTCAGTTCCTTTAACTGTTATCGAAAGGTATTTAGGGTTATAGCCAATGTAGTGCTAAGTGTCCAATCAGTGCAAGGATTTCTTTGCGCAACAGGACTTTCCTCCCCTCTCCTCCCCCTGGATGTGTCCTGCGCCCTCCCCAGATGTGCTTCGGAGAGTTGGGGGATCCCCTAGAATATATTGGGGGGTGAGGAGAAAGTCCCATTGCACAAGCAGTATTCTTGTGCAGACGGGAAGCTTACTTAGTGCTAGGTTGGATACACCTCAAAAGTAATGTGCAAACCCCACCAACTCTAATAATATTTTGGCCACTAATTATGAGCATCCTCCATGAACAACAAAGAAAAATTCAGTGCAGGATTATTTTAAAAGTGCATATTTTGTGCATGGACATTCTTGCAATGCCTCTTGGGAACTGTAATGCAGCCAGCAGCATTCTGCCTAACAGTCAATCCTGTGTACTCAGATGTAAGTCCCACTGAATTCAGTGAGACTTACTCCAAGGTAAGTGTGTTTATAGGATTGCAGCCTATCTTACTGTTTGTCGGCAACATTTCCTAATGCCCTTCCCATCACAACCCCATTGCTTCTCTGCTGAGCAGGGAAAGGGCTTTGATGTAGTGCAAAACGTGCAATTGCAGCTGGACCTCTGCAAGAAGATCAAAGCAGAAGGGAAAATGTCTTAGCACAGAGGTAGATTCTGTATTCTTTTTAAATATGCAAAAAGCGACCATGCACTTTGCAGCTGTATGCATGCAAGTTTTGGGATGCAATTGGATTTTGGAATTTGAGGCTTTTTGTAGCTGTAAGGCAGGGCTTGAAGTACAGCTGTGCATTGACCTAATTTGCATGTTTCTGCTAGGATAACCAAATTCCTTCTTAGTGGGTACAAGCATTTGCAAACTTTGTGAGGGCAGGAGGCCAGTCTGTGGAGGAAATAGAAAGTGATACCTGAGGGTGGAGCTACTAAGAATTAAACATATACCTGTTTCTATGGGAAGTAGCTTTATTTTATTTATTAGACTTCTTACCCACCCTTTACCATAAAGTCCCAGGGATAGGTTACAACAGTAAGATATACAATTATAAAAACAAACAAAACAGTTACAGCCAAAAAGCAAGAAGGTATACAAATAATTTAAAACACTTTCATATACAAAATCAATCAAAAGTAGTTGCAGTATATAAAATGGAAAAATTGTTCCAAAAATGGTTCCAGATGCAGACTGCAATAAGATCTCCACTTAAAAGGCTTGTACATATGTGTGTGATTGTGTGTGGGTCTGGACCCACATAGTTTTCCACTGTGGTAATCTGTCCCTCTTCCCTTAAAATGTTCCCCATTTGTGGCCTCCTGGAACATAGAATGGGGGGAGAAAGTGTCACCACCTCTGGAGGTGGTGGGAGCCTTATGCCCCAGACATGTTACAACAGTGAGAATTCTCCACTCCTTCACCCACCTTACGGAACAGGAGCCTGATGCCTGTATTTGATCGTCAGTAGCATAGTGGCAAATTCAGAAGCGCAGGGTTCCTTCATGATAGTCATGCCACATCTTGCCACAGCCACACCCCTTTGCCGCTTTCTCTCATGTCCCTTGCTCTCCCTGTTGTCTTGCAAGTTGTCTTCCACACTCCACTACAACAGACGTCCCTAGGAACCATATCAACATAAAAGGGGAGGCTCTTTGGTAGCTACTTAGGAGAGTCTTCTCAGTGGCTGACTCACCTCCTTTCACTCTGATTGGCTGCAATCAGCATGAAAAGGCAAGGACTCTTCTCAGTGGCTAACACATTCCAATTTCTTGCTGATTGGCTCATACATAGGGACCCATGTGGGACCCTGCTGCCCAAAAAGTAACGGGTCAACAACCCCCCACGACCCTGGATGATTACACCCCTTTTGATAGTATTGCTTACTAGTAGAACTGGAAATTGTAGGGATGGGAGATAAGACCTAAACTGGGATTGGGAAATATCTCTCCCTCCCTGCCACACACACCACCATCAATGGGGATACTAAATATGGACTAAAATACAGCTAGAAGGAAGGCCAATTTCATCACAAGACCAACTTATTCCTTCTGTAAATGTTTACATCCCACTGTTCTTCCAAGGAGCTCAGAGCAGCACAACACTCTTTTAAGGTAGGGATGTGTGTGTGTGTGTGTGTTTATTTATTTATTTAAAATATTTCTTAGCCGCTCTTCACTGCAAGGTCCCAGGACTGGTTACAGCAATAGTGGCATGCAATTAAGGACTATTCAAAGAAGTAAAGCAGCTTATATGCAATTATAAAAACAAGTAAAACAATTCAAAGCAAAAGACACATAGTATAAAGTAACAAAACTGAAGAGATGAGTCCCACAAAAAACTGTTCAGTGGAGATGCTAGACACACCAGTGTGGGGAGGGAGTTCCACAATTTAGGGGCTGTCACAGAGAAAGCCCTCTCCCAGGCCACCATTCCCTGCACTTCTGAGGGTGGTAAAACTGAGCTGAGGTTGAGACATCGTGGTGACTAGGTATGGAAAATCTATCTGTTTTGGTTCTCTCACGTTCTAATTTTTCCAATGTTAATTTCGGTTCTCTACATTTCTACAGTGAGCTGCGCATTTTTTAAAAAATCATGAAAATTCTCCACCGTTTTAGTGTGTATTTCTCCAAATAAACACATTTTTGTAGGCAGTTTTGACAAAGGTACACATCTTTGCAAGCCATTTCTCATCATTTCATGCCTTTTTGCATGTTATTTTCACTCGTGTATTCATTTTTATGCAAACTTTCCCCTAATATATGCATTTTTATAAATGTTGTTACGTTGGCGAACTGCATCCCAAAATTCTAATAAAGGCGAATTTTGAAGGATTACTCCGTTTCGGTTCTCATATTGTTTCTGAAAGTGTTAATTGGATAGATTCAGCTTAAAATGAGAACTGAATTGAGATTCTCACCCATCCCTAGTGGTGACTGACCCAAAGTCAGGTTCTGAGCTTCATGACTGAGTAAAGATTTGAACCTGGGCCTCCATGGTCCTAATTAGATATCAAGTGGTTAAAGTAATTATGTCCTGAGTGACTGCAGACTTTGCCAGCCTGGTCTGATGAATGGTGGTGACCATGCAGGTATAAAAGCCTTTGAAGACTGTTCGGAAACTTCAGTTGGTGCAACGAGCCGCAGCCACAATGTTAACTGGGGCTGGTTACAGGGACCATACAACTCCCCTGCTGCAACAGCTCCACTGGCTGCCAGTCTGTTTCCGGACACAATTCAAAGTGCTGGTTATGACCTATAAAGCCCTATACGGCTTAGGTCCAGGCTATTTGTCAGATCATATCTCCCTATATGAACCTGCCAGGGCCCTGAGATCTTCAGGAGAGAACCTTCGCACGATCCCAACACCTTCACAAGTGCAACTGGTGGGGACATGAGATAGGGCCTTTTCGGTGGCTGCCCCTAGGCTCTGGAACTCTCTCCCTAGGGAGGAAAGAATGGCCTCCTCTGTGCAGTCCTTCCGCCAACAGCTAAAAACTTTTTTCTTCCAGCAGGCCTTTGGAACTGAAGGCATTAAGGGTAGTGACTGAAGAGGATGCTGTATGTTATTGTTTTACTTGTATGCTTCTAAACTGGGTTGCAGTATTTTAAGTGTATATCTAATTGGTTTTAACATCTTAACAGTTTAATCCTGTTTTAATGCTGATTTTATATGTTTATATGTTTTATATGTTTATAGGTTCTTAATAATATGTACTTATTTTTATCTGGAAGCCACCTTGAGTTCCAGTTTGGAAAAAGGGCGGGGTATAAATAAAGATAATAATAATAATAATAATAATAATAATAATAATAAAAGCAGATCAGCTCAAAATATGTGTCATTTTGAAGTTGTAGGAGTTTCAGGGAGTAGAGATTGACTCTGAAGCCTGTCGTTGGTAAACTTATTCCACATCACTGACATTTTAATTGCATTGCCATTTTAATTGTACTGTATTTCATTATATATACATTTGCTCAACAAATTTTATATCCCTATCTTTGGCAGCAATTCATAATTTTTCTATGTCATTTGCAGGTTTAGAGTCACACTGATTTCAGCAGGAGAGACTTAAGCATGCGCTGGAAAACAATGGGACTTCAAACCGTTTAACTTTGGCTGGATCTTGCCTCAAATTAGCACAAATACATTTACAACCAAACAAATACAAGCAGCAAACAAGTATGTTTCAAATTCTAACCAAAATCCTACTTTGTCCAGAACTTTGCTTGTGTTATTCTAGGTTTGGCTGTGTTATTTTGTATGTATATTATGTATCCAGTAGTGTTAATTGTGGTCGAGGTGCTTTTCAGTGTTGTACTATTCAAGATATAAGCAGATCAGAAACAGCCTCTTTCAGGGATCTGAATTGGTACTCAGGTCCTTAGAACTCCTTGTGCCCTACTGCAGAGGAAGTGAGATATGAAACATCATTGCCTCCCACAATCTATACAGTTATTTCACATTTCAAGAGATAACTATAGCCAATTGTCTCAGCCAATTGCAGAACAACAGCTGTTATATGGTTACTGAGGTATGTCCCATGATTGCTGACATGACTTGCACAATATGCAAACCTGTACACTCAGATTTGCTACTGTACTGTTAGCCCATTACCTGTATGCTCACAACAGATATGGCTACCTTGACTTCTCACTTCAATTCAGGACTTTTTGTTTTCAATTAAAAACAAACAAAACAAATACTGTTGCCATACTAACTACAGAATGGGATGTTGATAATAGTTTGAGAATAATTTTGGTAAATAGCTGTATTGACAGTTTGACACAGACATACAGCCTCAAGTCTAAATTATAACTTGATAGCAATTATGCATGATCAGGAAATACCATGTTAAATAACATGAGATTATCATTTCTAGTGGCACAAGGCAAATTCAATAAATCAAAGATGTTGATATTAGAGTAAGAAAAAAAATGAAAAGTGTGGTTTGCTAATCATAAACTGCTAATAGCTAACTTTATCAGCCCACTTATGAATAGCTCATTCATATTCTTGAAATCATGTCAGGTATTTTTGTTTCCACTAGTTTGGGGCAAGTCTTTGTATCTAGCTCCATCTGGTGGCTTCATATGCAAAACAGAGAATCCTTGAATGAGACAGAGAAACAGAAGACACACTGAATAATGGGATAAATTGCACTCAGAATTTCAAGGAATGTATTCAGAAGAATTCAGAGCCTACATCATTCTAGTGCTTAGGCTGCTGTCTACTCAACAAGTTCTGTTGAGAAGTACAATGTTCTCCTCCAAATCTAACTCAGGGGGAAACAATATCTTCCACTCTGCAACTGAAATGTTTTGTTTTGTGCTGGTTGGCTGGCCCTTGTATCAACAACAGCAACAAAAATACTGAATACTGAACATAAGAACATAAGAAGAGCCTGCTGGATCAGGCCAGTGGCCCATCTAGTCCAGCATCCTGTTCTCACAGTGGCCAACCAGGTGTCTGGGGGAAGCCCGCAAGCAGGACCTGAGTGCAAGAACACTGCTTTCAGTTCTGTTATTGCTGTGCACTGTTTTAAAAAGTAGCATAAGCAAAAGATGGGTCCATTTTTTTAGGTATTTATTGTATCATTTGTTAGTTCTTTTTCCTTAAGAATTGTCAGCGACACATACAAAAGGAACAGAATTCAAGACTAAAAACACATTAAGGCTGCAGCCTTATAACCACTTAGCTGAAATTAAGCCACATTGAACTCTTCCAAGCAAACATACATAGGTATGCACTACAATTTGTTTTAAAGCTAAACATTTAAACATTATACACCTAAAGATTCTATGCTCTGTAGAGTTTACAGTCTGAGCACACTAGTCACCTACAGGAAAGTGTTCCTGTTGGTCAAACCTGGAGGGGGAATGGGTTGATCTGCCGATCAGTTGCAAAATCTCTTTGAAGCGAATTTTTAAAAATGCACTCAAGCTGATCCCACCCGGGTTTTTAAAAGGGGCTGGGTTTGACTAGTGTCATGTGCCCCCATTTTCAGAAAAGAGAGGTGGAGATGCACTGGAACTGGCAGAACAGTAACTGTGTCTCTACCCTAAATCAGCCTTCCCCAACCTGGTGCCCTCCACATGTTTTGGATTACAGCTCCATCAGGTGTGGCTGTGCTAGCTGGGGCTAATGGGAGTTGTAGTCCAAAACATCAAAAGGGTACCAGGTTGAGAAAGACTGATCTAAATTTAGGAAGGGAGGGAGGCAAGGGTAAATGGATGTGAGCAAATACAGCTACCGTTCTGGGGAGGGTGTCAGTCCTGGCATTTTTGTTTACGATGAACATCTACATGGAAACTAGAGTATCGTCAGTAATAAACACCACAATAATGGTGATGTTCCACTTTGCAGGGTTATAGCGAGATTACAACGGTAATCTGGAAGCACCAGAATCAACGGAAGCATAGCTGGACTTCATAACCTTTGATTAACAATGGTTAATTTCTTAATATCATAATAATCAGCTTCACAGATGTGGGGAAACATCATCATGAAATTCCCTCAGGGAAAAAATATATACTTGAGGTAAAAATTGTGTTTTGAAAAAAGGGCCCTGGTACAGTTTGCTTTCATAAGGCCTATGGGTCTGCTTATTGTTCATATAACTAAGACCATGTTTAGCTTTGCCCATTATTATGGAATAACAATGGGTTGGATCCAGAGATTCATAAGTAGAACTCTATGTATACAATAGGGCTTTCTCATCTGCCCCTTCTGCTGCAGTCCCACACATGGGACCCTCTGGATCTCAACCAACACTATTTCTACTGGTGGTGCTACTTTGGATATATAACAAAGAGAAAGTGGCATTATTCTGAGGTTAAATAAATAATTACTTTTCTCTCAGGGGGAAAATAATTATTTGGCATGCGGAATGGTAAATAGTGCTGCAGGAGATGACTTCATCATGCC
Source organism: Rhineura floridana (assembly GCF_030035675.1). Classification (NCBI taxonomy): domain Eukaryota; kingdom Metazoa; phylum Chordata; class Lepidosauria; order Squamata; family Rhineuridae; genus Rhineura; species Rhineura floridana. The sequence goes on from NC_084486.1 coordinate 112,085,540, forward strand.
TGCACTGCTTCATTCCTATCCATCGCTGCTCTACCACACCACTGCTTCCAAGTCTTCCTCCTAACCCAATTGAACTCCTTTCATATTTATCTGGCACTGGCACCTATTATTACTCTCTTCTTATTAAACATTAGTCTTCCTCTGCATTCTTACAGACAGCACCGCCCCTAGGCACCAGGAAGGGGGGCAGTTGCCCCGGCCCTGCGCTTTGGGGGGGGGGCTGCGCTTGGCGATGAGAAGCTGGGCTGCGGGTTTTTTTTCTTTTAAGCCATGCAGTCTCACCAGCCGCTTCCCGCTCTTGGGGAATCTCCCACTCTTGGGCTGCGTGCCTGAGCGTTTTTTCCGCTCATCAGCTGTGAAGCGGGTGTTTGTGAAGCTTTTAGGCGGGAGGTTTGAATTCCCTGCTTGAATGTGGGGTAAGGTTGCCATATTGCCCGGTTAGCCGGGTTTTACCCAGATTCTTTGCATGCTACCCAGCGCCCGTTTAGCCCCTTAGGTGGCCCAGATTCTCAGCTTTAATTTAAAAAAAAATTAAGTTTCTAGGTGGTTCGGTTCTTGAGATATACATAAAAACGTCAGCCCCCCCGTTAAATCTTAGAATCATAGAATCCTAGAGTTGGAAGGGGCCTTGTAGGCCATCGAGTCCAACCCCCTGCTCACAGCAGGAAATCCACAGCTTTTTTTAAACTTCTGTATAGCACTTTGTAGTTTTAACCCCGCCCGTTCAGGATTGCAGCCAATCAGTGAAGTGTTTGGTTGACCTGTGGCAGTGTCTGCAAAACCTCATTGCAAGGCCAGAAAATGGTGGTTTCCCCCCGTTTATCTGAAAATCTCATAAATTGAGTAAGTATATACATTTCAGTTTTTTCCCCTCTTGTGTGTAGGAGTCAGATCCTGGGCAGTGTTTTGAAAACCTTCCCAATACTTGCTTTTGTGGGGGTAAAAGCATTGCTAATCCCATATGTCCAGAGTAAATCCCATTGAATTAAATAGGACTTACCTGTGAGTAGACATGGTTATGAATGTGCTGAAAATCAATGGGACTTTGGAGTGAATGTAAAAAAGAAATGTGTTTGTGTTCTCTTTCTGTGTCCCCCCCCCCCAGTCCTATTTTAAAGCAAGTAGGTAGGGCTTACTTAGGTATACAGTTTTTATTCTATAGGAAACTAATTCTGATTTTTTTAAAACTAATACTGATTTTTCTGCAATGACCAACTGGTTTGACAATAAACTATTATATGGGCTGTATGTATTTATACATCTGCTGAGTGTGTGTGTGTGTGTAGTCTTTCCAACAACCCTGTGAGGTAGGGTTGGAAACCAAGGCAGCTCACAACAAGAAATAAAGCCATTTAAAATCCAATAACCATAAACACAAGTATAAACAATTGCAAAACAGCGTAAAGTGGCATGATTCAGAATTTTGGGTTATGTGAATGAAGTTGCTTATCACTTGAGGTTGCAGTTCTGTCCCTGTTTGAGTAAGTACCATTGAATACACTGGGACTTGCTTCTGAATAAATAAACCTAGGATTGCACTATAAATATCTTTACAGTTTGTGTAAATAATAAATATATTTGATAGTCATGCTTATATAAATATTTTTTCATTTATCCTATTTTTGGTTTTTGGTTAGGAATCCTGACTGGTTGTGAGATGCTTAGTTTTCTGCCTTACTCATAGGAATCTTGTTGTGGTTGGTATGGTATTACATTTAGCAAAGTGTTACTGCCTTTTGTGTTGTTTTTTTCCTATTTGCATTTCACTTATCTTTAACCTCACTCCGTTACAGCCATAGAAGCAACAGCAGCATATGCAAGATAATTAACTCCCATTAGTGATAAGAGCAAGAACTTATAATTATGATTTTAATTAAAACAAGAGGCTTATCAGTACTTTGAAGAGGACCAGATATTTATTTTCTTTCTGAGCCCAGGACTGGGTCTTTCATGATGCCCGGTGGGGGGGGGGGAACAGGAGAGTAGTCGATAAGACGGACATCCTGGCATTGGTAATCTACGTAGCAAGGTATGTGTGGGGTTGTTGCACACTTCCAGGCCCAGTTTCATTTTGAGTATGGAGGTGGAACCTGTGTAGATGTGGTTGATCAAAGGGAGAAGAATTTTTGAGTTAAGCAAAGCTCTGCTTTTATAAAACCTAAGAAACATACAGATACTTTGAATGTCTGAGTGCCTGCACCAATGGAATACTGGAGGAACTTGTAAAACTTGCTGCAACAGTATTTACAACTGAGCATGTAGTGTGAAAGACTCCTTTTCCTAACTTTTTGGCTTCTTGTTTTTCTCCACCCACCACATCTGTGAAATATATCATATATGTAATGGTTAACCGTACTGCTGCCCTGACTTACTTTATGTTTGTTGCTATTTTGTATTTTTATTATGTTTTTATATTGATTGTGTATTTTTATTGTTTTTATTATATTTGTAACCTGTCCTGAGCTCTGTTTTTAACAGCAGAAGGGCAGGATATAAATCGTCTTAATCAATCAATCAACATTCCATAGTGTTGGAAATTAGAGTCTAGGCATTTAAGGCTGAAAATGTCAAGTTTTTTTAAAAAAAAGATTTCTCACATCTTTCCCCAGTTTTTGGTGGTAATTCCTAGGCACAAAAACAAAACAACTGGACAATCCAAATATTAATATGCAAATAATATGCAAATAATTTGCATAATATGCAAATTAGCCTGCCCAGATTTGTGGAACTGGAATATGGCAACCCTAATGTGGGGGGCGCCCAACTATGCTTTTGCCCCAGGCCCCGCACAGGCTAAGGAGGGCCTGCTTACAGAACCACTACATTACTATTTCCTGTTTAATTTGTCCCTGTCTTCCCCTTCTCGATAGATTTGACCAAATGGTTGTTGGTCCATTCTGAATGAACCTTTTATACCTAATCTTTTATTTCTGTAACAAACAGTTTATTCAATTATTCTGACATTGACTTCTTATCTCATTGCTAGTGCCCCATACTAGTAAGGTCCAGTGGTTCCCATGGCACACTGTGATTCTTGGTTCAAGACCCAAACACATGTTCCTTGTGGACACATGTAATCATTGACATGTGTAGAAAAGGACATTCAGTAACACACATAAATGCAGCTTCTGAAGACTAAAGATAACGTGTGCATTATTTCGGGGGATCGAGAGCACCAGTAATGAGATAAGTACTCTCCATTCACAGGAGATTATGACAGCTGTCAGTCATATTTTCTGACATGATAGGAGAAAGAGAGAATGAGGAAATACACATTTGAGAAAGAAACCAGAAAAGTGTCAGAAGGGAAGTGCAGAGCATTCTACAGATCAACCAGCAGCCCAAACAGGAAAAGTTGACAGCATGTGTTTCTGGATTAAAAAAAACTATCAATAGCTTCAGTTGTGAAATCTACTTTAGATGTCAGATATTTGTGTTTCTAATTCCAGATCACATGACAAGGCTGACGTAATCTCAGACCTTGTCTATGGGAAGAACAGTGCTAATACAGTGTTATCTCTAAGACTGTGGCTGCTTGTCAGTGCTCTTTATGTTGGAGATACTTTCTTGTACATCAAGCTCCAAAATTTTATAGGTTTCCATATATGGGACCAAAAGCCAGAGCTATATTAATTAATGCAAATTACAGGTCAGTAATCTTCTGATGACTGTGAACTAATACTTCCTTTTCTGTATTAAAAATCTGTTAGCATTTGAGATTTATGGATACAAAACTGAATGTACAGCTTCAAAGTTGATATATATCTGGATAGCTCCACTGATTTTTTGGTATTATTTTTCCTATTTAATGGCTGACATTTTGACCCAGAAACCACCATCTACAGAAAGTGATTTTATACATGTAGATGCTTTGTTTTGTTTTTCTTCAAACTTCAGAATATGCTCCTGAATTCATTACCCAATTAAGGTGATATAAATTATTAACTGGAATTACACACCTTGTGTGAACCATAATTTTGTAGTATTATAGTTGCAAAATGCTATGAAATTTGTCAATTTTCAGCTCTGATGAGACTGTACTTCAAGATATAAGTTGGTGGGGAAATGCAACTGATTTTGCTGCTGACCTTTGCCAAAAGTATTACAAAGAACATTAAAGGGTTTTTTTGTAACAATTTTCTCAGTTTTGTACACATTTATATTTTATATTTAGAGTGCTTTATTAATCACATCTAGCAATTCTTGTGATATTTATTTTTAGGTAGTGTCTAAGATTTAACCCTCACATTTAAACTGCAAAGGTTTTTCTCATCTTTGCTCTTGGTATTGCCATTTTAATACTTGTATTGTTTTCCAGGATCAGGCTTAAAAGTTTCTAACATTTTCCATTGCCATTTGCTGTATGCATTTGCCCATACATTTGCATGTAAGCCTCTCACAGTGCAAGCCTATACATGTCTACTCAAAAGTAAGCTCCACTGAGTTCAATAGGTTTATTCCCAGGTAAATGAGTATAGGATTACACCCTCAGTATATCACTCTTTGCAACAAAAAGCAAATGCATTGCCTCCCAAATGCGAATATTCAGTGTGAGTGTTCCCCTGTCCCAAGGTCTAATATTCAGAGTGCTTCCTGTTCCTTGGTTAATTTCATAACTCTTAGGTTAATTTCAACTGTGTTGCTCAGGGTAGTTTTTGTTTTCATGGTGTCTGTCTTCTAACAATCCTGTGGCTTTTGATGGCTCAGCTTTTTCACGTTCTTCACTAGGAGATTTAGGCCTTTAATTGGAACAGGGCAATTAGAGTGCAGGGCTGTTTAGTTTTTTACAGGGCTGTTTAGTTTTTTACACAGTCATATTGTAAGAAGTATGGTCATTTGGCTTCTTGGTCTCTCACAAAGATGGTTAAGGTTATCTGTGCAGCCATAAAAACTAGGACCCACAATCTTTTTCTAAAAAAAAAAGAATTCAGTGCACAATATACAACCTCCAAGAAATGTGCTATCATCAAATCACTGTGAAAGAAAGCTCAGCTTATATGTATTAATGCTCTTTGGTGTATTAAAGATGTCTTCCTAGAAGAGGTATTATAAACTTGAGTAGTATAGGCAACAATGTTAAACACACTTGCCTGGGAGTAGGGATGGGGGATAAATTCAATTCAGTTCTCATTTAAAAGTGAGTCTATAAATTTTGCACTTTCCAAAACAGTAAGTGAACCGAAACACAGATATCAACCTAAATTTACACTTTTCCAAATTTTACAGTACAATTCTCCATCAAAGCAATGTTTAAAAATGCATATATTAGGGGAAAATATGCATAAAATGAGTATATTAGTGAAAATAATAAACAAAAATGCACTATAAGGAAAAAGTGCTTGCAAATGTGTATATTAGTCAAAACTGCATGCCAAAATGTGTTTATTAGGAGAAATTTGAACTAAAATGCTGATGAATTTCCAACAGGATTTTTTTAAATTCTCAAATTACTTCGGCAGTATGGAGAACTCAGTTTAAGATGGGGAAAAATCAGAAACAGAGAGAACGTTCCTCTTCTCCCAGGCATTTTAGTATGTGTTTTTAAATTGCTTTTTTAAAAAATGTGTTTTTAAATTTGTATATTTGTTTTTAATGTTTTTAATTGTTGTAAACCACCCAGAGAGCTTCGGCTATGGGGCGGTATACAAATGCAATAAATAAATAAATAAATAAATAAAATAATTGACAGATCCTTCTGCCCCACATTGGAGTAAGTCTCATTTAACTCAATTGAACATACGTCTGAGTAGACCTGTATAGGTTTGCACTGTTGGTCATCTTTAGTGACATAGGAAAGGCAAGGGGAAGTCCCCTCTCCAGCAAATACTCGCCCTCCTCACCAACCCACCATTGCTGGACCCCTGTGGTTACTAAAGGTGCTTTTTCACATTCTCCTTCCTCTCCCCATGCACTTTGTTCCGTCGTTCCTGTCTCTTATTCTTTTTCCTGGTTTTTCCATTGTTGAGTGATTAAAATGTTTCAGCTGTACATGTCTGTGATGATGTGTAGAACACAACCTTTTAAACTGAGAACAGAAAATTGTATTATTACAGCACATTTCAAACCTGAATAAAACTTTTAAAAAAAACCTAAGTGGAGATTTTCATCCCATTCAGTATCAGTATTGGATTTGAAATTGTTTGTATATATGTAATTGGCTTAATTGTTTTCACATATGTAAATGATTTCATTGCTTTATATAAGCAACTATTGTATATGTTTTTATAATATTATGAAATTGCTTCGAGATGCTTCACAGGAAGTGATTCCAGTAAGTTAAATATACAAAACTTCTGTGCACAGTTTCCATTAGAGGAAGCTACAGATCACTAATTTTCCTTTTAAATTTATTTATTCATCTTCCATTTGATGTTTAGGTTGTTCCAGCTTGTCTCTTTAAATTCAGAGTAAAAATATAACTTATAAAACAAGGGTTTAATAAACTTTCTTATAAGGAAAAAAACTGCCTTTGTTCAAACTGTCAGCAAATATGTAGTAGCCAAACCATATGCCACTATAGCGTCTCACATCAGCTTTGGATTAATTTTAGATTTTGCATAAAATTTTCTGGTGCTAGTGTATTCAGTAAAATAAGAATCGGCATGGTAATAAATAAAACAATATATCTGACAAGTGTAGTGTAATTGGGCATCTGCTTGTGTAATGGTGCTTCTTCTTCCTCTCTTCCCTCCTCTGAGCCCCCAAAAATCTGCCCCAGACAGTTGCCCACACTTTATATACTTTTTCATATGTACTCTTGTTGATTTACAAAATGTAACTAGTAATAATCAGGCAGTGGGAATGACTGCCTCTCTAACTAGATGTTTCCTGATACCAGAAAAAGTCCTTCAGGAGTATCTCTGTAAAAAACATAATTTTTAAAGCTCATGCCTTTCTCCTTTTGCTCATCGTTGTTGTCTGTATTGGGTACAATCTACCAACAGCTGCTTAGTGTGATTGTATAAGAAGAGTGCTTTTGCAAAATGCAGGGTGATGATGATGATTAAAGTTTAGCATTGCAACAGATTAATAGGTCCTTTGTTTATTCATAGTTTACACAGCAGCAGCACATAAACTGGGTGTGAGGAATCATTTCAGTCTTGGAAGAGCAATTCTTTAGGGCAGAATATGCAGCAATATTCATATTAATTCAGATGGTACTTTGTCACAATAGTAAAATGCAATTCAGTCAGTACCAAAGCTCATGTATCAGAATTTCATTTACTGTAAGGACTCATCTACATGGTGGTTTACTGTGTGTTTGGTGCTACTCACATCTCCTTTTAATCCACATGGTTTACATGACGTTACTGGCAAACAGAAGCTATCACACAGTTTTCCCCCTGTAAATTTGCACTAACCCAATCCTCTCATAATACAAAAAGGGAAGAAAAAAACCTATTCACTCCATATCTCTAGTGCTTGCAGACTTTGCTCTGATGCTTTTAAGTGGGAGTGTCAATCGTTCCCCTCTCCACATCCACTGTCTCCTCCCCCTTCTTTCATTTCATTTCCTGTAGGCTGACAAGCAACTTCCAGCTGCTCTCCATTCTGCTGGCCTTTTTTTTATGTTGCTGCAAATGGTGCCTTATTTTTCTTTTCCCCCTAACTTGTGCACAAAAGCATAACACTGCTCAAACAATGGTTTGTATTTCAGCTGTATTGTACCAGTGAAAAAACAAATAATCGCACTTCCAGGTTGTTTTTTAAATGAAACCGACTGCAGCTGCTAGAACAAACTGAGCATGCTTGGTTGCCAAGTAACCAGAGGGAATGGAAATATTAAATCAGAGGGCATGATCATTAGGAAACTGCATGATTGATCCTTCCCCTCAGGGTAAATAGAAAACACCGTATTTGCAGCTAGCATTGAGCCCTCACTGTGGACGGTGCAAACAGAAAATGGAAGTTAAAACAGCATCTTTAGTATGAAGTAATACTCCTGTACGGATAAGCCCTGGGCTTCTTTTGAGCTTCCTAACTGATAGGCTATGATATTGTGGAAACATATAAATTAATTTTGCTCTCCCTTCTAACATAAAATAAAATAGCTATTTTTAAAACCATCTATCAGTATTGTTCCCTGAGGCAGAAGTCCTTCTACAGTTATCTGCTTCTGCTTCACTGTCTGCATTCTGGCTTAGCTCAGTTTGAGGATCACGGCTTCTGTGGGACAGAAACCCAGGCAAGTCTGTGCCCTGGATGTGTTAATTTGGGGGTGAGCTGGGGGCAGAATTAAAGCAGGCCAGGGAGGATGAAGGATGGCACACATGATAATGCTCAAGACTATGATCTTAGAATTTATCTGGATGTTCAGAAAAGTGATGTAAAGGTGAGAGGATTAGTGTGAGGTAGGCAGGAACAAAAGCAAATCTAGACATGGAAGCTGGATAGGAACAAGGCCAAGATGTAATCACAGAGCAAATGGGCTTGTCAGAGAATGATACAGACAGGAATGAGGAACCGGAAATGTGTATAAAGCAGGGATAAAGGGCACCCATCAGGGAGTTCTCTAGAGTGACCCTCATTTCACCCCTCATTGCTAGATACTTTAAGCCAGGCTGATGGGAGTTGTAATCCAAAACATCTGGAGGGCACCGGGTTAGCAAATGCTGGTACAAGCTTTTAGGGGCTCTGCCTCCCTTCGCAGCTCAAAGAGTCATTGGAGGGGTGATTAATTCGGGTTGGAAAGAATGCTTTCTCTCCAGTCGTCCCCATGGAAGTGCTTTTTTTTAAAATTTACAAACATTTCCTGCATAACTGAGGAAATCAAACGGTTATTCAGAAACTGTTGCCTTGTCTACAGTAGCCCATTTACACTGACCTGATGGTAGGTATAGGACCACCAAGTTCTTTATTAGATATACTAAATAATTTTATGCTCCAAAGCTTGAATCTATTGAAAGATCTATTGAAAGATCAATTATCACCAAATAAAGTATTGCGATTTAACTGAACTGAATATTGCTATTTGATCTTGTTAACTTTTTATCTCTTTTATTTTATACAGATGACCATCATGTCCCACTTAAAGGATCTCAAAGATGACTTCCACAGTGACACAGTCCTCTCCATCTTAAATGAACAACGCATTCGGGGTGTTTTATGTGATGTTACTATAATTGTGGAAGACACCAAATTTAAAGCCCATAGCAATGTCCTGGCTGCTTCAAGCCTTTATTTCAAAAATATATTTTTGAGTCGTGCTGTGTGCATTTCTGGACATGTACTAGAACTAGATGACCTCAAGGCTGAAGTGTTCACAGACATACTTAATTATATCTACAGTTCTACAGTAGTTGTTAAAAAACAGGAGACTGTCTTAGACCTTGCAGCTGCAGGGAAAAAACTGGGAATATCCTTTCTAGAAGATCTTACAGAAAAGAGGCTTTCAAATTCTCCGTGTCCATTCTCATTTTTCAGTCCTGAAAAGAGTGACGTGAAAGAAGAAAAAAGACTTGAAGAAACAGCCATCACAAATGGACCAAGAATTACAAATGCATACTCAATTTTTGAAACAGAAAACAGCAATAATTTGTTTTCTCCTCTTGACCTGAGAGCAAGTTTTAAAAAAAATCCTGAAACAAATAAAGCACCCAGCATTAGTCTGGATAAGAACAGTGCTTGCAAAGATGTTGAGCCAGCCAGTACATTAGCTGAACATTCTTATGCTGTTACTACAGGTTGTGATTCTTCTCAACGAAATTCCTTTTATCACCATGAGAATAACCCAGTTTGTAAAATGAGTGAAGATGATTCTGAAGCTCTCCAGTCAATGCCTCTGGTTGAATCAGAAATGCAAACATACAGTACACCAAAGGCTGTTTATAACTCTGAGGTCACTGATATACCTACAGTGAAGATTTCAAACCACAAAGGACCCAGTGTGGAGGGTCACCCTAAAGTAGTAAACGATCACACCATTTCTTTCCATAAATCCCACCCAAATACTGTTTTCTCTACCAAGGAAGATGAGAATAAATCTGATCACATTTCTGGATCAGTAGTCACAGTCATTCCACCTGTTTATATTTGTAACTGTTGTACAAAATCATTTAATGATGGTACTCAATTCCGCACCCATCTTGAGCTTCATTCACAGCCCCAAGAACCTTTAGTTTGTAAATACTGTAGCAAACAAATTGAAAGTGCTACTGGACTAAAGGCACATGAACAAGTATGTAGGGGACTGAGCACTTTATATGTTGAAAGTGACAATGAGCAGAGTTGTTTAGATAGTTTTGAAACTTCTTGTGGAAAGAATGGCACCTCGTATAAAAACTCAGAGTCTGCAATGTCAGAAAATAATCTTGGTGATTATTCTGTCACAAACTGCACAATGCCAGAAACAGACCACTTTGTTAAGGTTGTTGATGGGCAAATACTTTATACTTGCAATGTTTGCAAACGTACCTATGTCACCTTGTCTAGCCTCCGAAGACATTCAAACGTCCATTCATGGACAAGAACTTACCCTTGTCATTACTGCAACAAAATATTTGCATTAGCAGAATACCGTACCAGACATGAAATCTGGCACACAGGAGAAAGGCGGTACCAGTGTATCTTCTGCCTTGAGACCTTCATGACATATTACATACTAAAAAACCACCAGAAATCTTTCCATGCGATTGACCACCGGCTTGGAGTAAATAAGAAAACTGCTAATGGAGGCTTGAAACCAAGTGTATACCCTTACAAACTTTATAGGCTTTTGCCTATGAAATGCAAAAGGACATCATATAAAAGTTATGGGAAATCACCATATGAAAGCATACAAGCAAGCATGCAAGTTAACGAAGTTCCTTCCAGGACCTGCATTGTTCAGAATACTGCTGCTTCTGAACTGCCGTCACTGAATTTTTCAAACAAAATGTTGTCAAATACAACTATCTCCTTGGAAACATCTTCATGTAGTGATGCAATAGCAGCGCCTGCGAACCCTCCTAATAGTTCTTCCTGGGAAGTTGGCCCATTCAAATCAGACCCTAAAAACAATTCTTATACTACAGAAAGGCCATTGTCCTCCACTGAACTTAACTCTGGCCCTCAGGAATATGATTCATCTCTTCTAGCATTTTGTAGTAACAATGCCAGTGAAAATCCAACCTCTGCTATTAACTATAATAATTCAGCATCACCTGTGATAGTGCAGAGTTGTAGAGTTTCATCTGTAATAATGCACAGTAATGCCATCAATGCAATAGGAAGCAGTAGTACAGCAACCTCAGTGGTTACAACCAGTCAAATAGCAAGCAATGACCATGTACATGGGTCAGATGATAGCAAAAGCAATGCTAGAACAAGAAGCAATAAGGAAAAGAAAAAAATACCACTATATGACAAAGAAGAGATATCAGAGGAATTAAAGTATATGGCAAATACAGGAATGTCCTCTGACAGACCCACAGATACCTTTGAACCTTCAAGTAAGACTGAAACCTACATTGCAAAACCTGCATTACCAGGAACATCTGCTGATAGCAATGTTGCTCCTCTTTGTCAAATAACAGTTAAAATTGGGAATGAAGCCGTTGTGAAAAGACAAATTTTGGGGTCCAAACTGTTTTACAAAAAAGGGAGAAGATCTAAATATGATTCCAGAGAAGACCATACCATTCAGGTTGCAGAGCGAGAAAAGAGAGAGAGAAGTACATCTCGAGTGTGTAGATCAGACTACATTGAACTCAGTGAAATGTGTGATGATGTAAGCGACCATGACTCCAATGATAAACCATGGCGCCCATATTATAATTACAAACCAAAAAAGAAATCTAAACAACTAAGGAAAATGAGAAATGCAAAATGGAGAGAAAAGTATAAGAGTAGAAATTCCTGCAGAGAAAGTGAAAAGACGTGTGTCACAAATTACACACTTAGGAACATTCCTGAAGAGAAGATTGTTAATCAAGATAATGGGGAAATGCCAGGCCTTCATTGTGAACTCTGTGAAAGAGAAAACTCTTCTACTGAAGAAGCCCAGGAGCATTTACACTGGGACACAACTACTTCTGAGTCTTATGTTTGTGAGTTATGCCAAAAGGTGTTCCAGAACCCACCTGCTTTAAGGATGCATATGCAATGTCATACAGGAGAAAAACCCTACCCTTGTAAAACCTGCGGGAAGAGCTTTTCAGTATCAGCAAACTTACAGAAGCATGAATGCACCCACTCGGGTGTCAACAATTTTGTCTGTCAGTACTGTAACAAGACATTCACTTTAAATGAAACGCTCAAAATACATGAGCGAATCCATACAGGAGAAAAGCGCTACCACTGTCAGTTTTGCTTTCAGAGCTTCTTGTATCTTTCTACCAAAAGAAATCATGAGCAAAGACATAAACGTGAGCATAGCAGGAAAGGATTTGCCTGTTTTCAGTGCCCCAAAATTTGCAAGACAGCAGCTGCTCTCGGAATGCACCAGAAGAAGCATCTATTTAAAAGCCCCAAGCAGGAGGATAGAAAAGAATATTCGTTTCATGAAAGCACTAATCCATATATAAGTCAAAACTTCATTGGCTCAGACGGGCAGGAAACAGCCAAACCTTTACTAACTCAAAATGTAATTGATGCAGATGGGCGTGAAGCAGCTACCATTCCGAATACCACATCAGATGCTGGACTTTGAGTAAGAAAAACATACAGCAGGCAAGAAAACAGAAACAGGAGAAACCTGAAGTACAAGTCCTTAAAATATAGTAGTAGTAGTAGTAGTAGTAGTAGTAGTAGTAGTAGTAGTAGTAGTAGTAGTAGTAGTAGTAGTAGTAATAATAATAATATAGACTTTTGGAAGCTCTAAAAACAGGTATTATTTTTGCATATAAATATATTTAATATATTATGTGAAACGTGCCATAAAAAGCTAAAATGAGGATTATGTAGACTTCTCAAATAGTATGAAGGCATAATAGGTGTTGACATATATGTCTCAAAGAAAAAAGTCTTTGCATAATAGAGGCAAACAAGAATATGCCTAACTGAAACATTTTAATAGAGTATTTTAAGGAATTACTGTTGAGCTGGATTATATATATATGTTCAAAGAATTTATGCTTGGGGGGAGCAAGACAGCACACCCTATATCCTAACTGGCATTTAATATTAATCTGTTCAAATTTCAACACTGTAATTTTAAAGTTTAGTTTAGCTATAGTCTAGATGTGTACAGCATCTGATAAAGATTCTAAAATTTGTTAGTGCAAAAAGTACATCCAGCTATTCTTAGGTCTGAATGTGCTGTTTGTGAACTGCCTTGTGAGGACTGATAATAAATCATTATGTTATTAAGAGTGAACACAGGCTCATTATATGTTAGTACTGTCAGGTGGACAGCTAGATCAACTATTGAGTGAAGCTGAAATATTTACACCATGAGCCACACAGCTGGAGGAAACTATCACTCCAGAGGGCTGAACAGACCCCTCTTCCTTACACTCTTACTCCTTAGCCTTCCACAGCAGTCAGGTCATGATTTTCAATGGAAAGTCCATGCATGTCTCCCATATACAGCTGTTCCTCTCTTCCCAAGAGACCTGGCCCACAACATGTTCAATCTCTCAGTAGGAGAATGAAAGGAAGGAAGGTATGGCTGGGTGTTTATATGGGACATATGCATTGGTTTCCTATTGAAAGTCACAGCTGATGCACAGAAGTTTCATGGGCAACTGTTTGGCCACTGTGAGAACAGGATGCTGAAATAGATGGGCCATTGTTCTGATCCAGCAGGCTCATCTTGTGTTCTTATGTGCCTCTGTGTGTTTGTGACCAAGTCCTAGACAAGGAGAGCCAGGAGGGAAGATGGCTTCTCTGAGCCCCATGCTGATCCTCTTCCTGGTATACAAGTGCACACGGGGGGGGGGGGTTAAGAAATAATTTCTTCTCTGAGATTTAAATTTAAACCTGTATCCTTAAACTGGAACATTTGAGCTTATTGGATTGTGGCTCAGACTGACTGTCAAATAAGGTTAGTCATTTAAGTGCATACATGCGGACAGCAGCCCTTTTTAGGCTTTCTGTAATATTTGCATTAAGTAAACACAAGGGGGCAGCAGGGACAAGTGCACTAGCTCTGCCGCACCTCCATTCCCATCACCCTCCAAGTGTTGGAGAGCAGTCGGAGCCTCATGCACTCATGGAGACTCTCTGTGCCTTTTAGAACCCTGATGTTCTATGGCTGTAAACCATGCAGGGAGCCTCCACAAATACGGGAGGCTCTCTGCTTCATAAGATCACCAACTTGTGGAGGGTGATTGACATGGTGATGGGGACAGAGCTAGCGCATTCATCCCCCCTTGTGTGTTTGCTTAATGACTATACAGTTGCGTGATAGTATAGCATAACAAGTCTGTGGAATCCAACATGGGTTCAGCTCACTATCTAATAAGCATTAGACTACCCAATTCCTGAAAACCTCAGTGATATACTGTGAGGCAGACCTTACCAAACTAGTTTGCAGAAGCTACATGGAATGCAGGCATTCTGCTCCTAATATCAAGGATTTATGGAACAGTCCACATGAAGGATTTAATTATTGAGTTTTCAATGGCATTTTATCTCTTCAATCTGTTAATTTAGTTGGGCATGTTCCTTCTCCTGGAAGAGATACAATTTTCCCAATTGAAAAAATCTGAACTGTTGTAGAAACACATAATGAACCTGGAGTGGCTCAGTCCTTGATGTTATTTGGCTCCACAACTCATTTTATTTTTTAGAGCAGTTCTGTAAATGTTTTGCTGCCCTTACAGAAGCCTAATCTTCCCTAGGCAAATACATATGCTGCAGAGCTATGCCTAAAGAGGCTCTGAATTGTCTGCATAACACCAGAAAGACGTGTAGTAGACTTCTGGCTCCCATATAAAAGCTTTAATGCCAAAATAAAAGTCTACAGAAATGCCCGTTTTTGAGCTTTTTCATACTCTGATCCTCCTCCTCTCTCTCTCTGTCTCTGTGTATGTGTGTGCGTGTGTGACAGAGAGAGAGATTCCTTCCTTTTTATCCTGCAGGAGGGACTCTTTCTGTATAGTGCCCTATTCCTGGTTTTGGAGCATTGGGTTGCATGCTTCCTTCATTCTGTAGCTGACAACTAACCAAATAATTGATCATTTATATTTGGAAGCAGCCAAGGGGGCTTGCAACAAAATGCTGCAGTGGGAAGTATTTCTGTTTAGAGTTCAATCAGATGCCATCCTCCAAGATACTACATTCCGTTTCTACTATCACCCATTTTTTTTTCTGTTTCCCTGTAGTCAGTTAGCATTCTGTGACCACTCAGTGCACTCAGGCCTTCATGTCACTGTTTTGGGAGGGGAGTTTCCCCTTAGGGGTGGTGTTCAACTACCACACCCCTTCAGCACAAGGATTTCCACTTGCATAATGGGAATTCCCAGCCTCTCCAGGTATACTTGAGATGGTTGGAGGAACCCCTAGAACAGATTTAGGGGGCATGCAGGGGGGAGGAGGGGGGAGAATATTCCATTGCATAAGGAGCAATCCTTGCACTGACTTAGTGCTACGTTGAATTCCACACTAAGATTTTTCCCTTTTTTTCTTTTGTACTTTTGTAAAACTGGGGGTTTCTTTCTCTTTTCCTGCTGATACTTCCCTCTTGTGCATGGATGGTGCCGGTTTGGCTACCTAAGGATCAGCATTTGCCTCTGAATTGCAGAAAGAGAGGGAATGATTCTTGGAAGATTCTACAGACAATGAACATTCATCTCTGAGAAGCATCTCTGGTCTTTTCCATTTTGCATTTTATTTCTGTTGATCAAGCTTGGTGGCATTATATATTTGGTAGGAGAAAGAGGAAGGTCAGCTGTTTAAGAGAGCACTAGAAATATTCTGTTTTATGAAGATGTGTTGTTTCTGCTTGCATAATCACTAAGACAAGGAGGTCTACAAATTAATACAGGATTGATGCAGAAATAATTAAAAAGGAGCCAAGGTAGCAACAGAAACTTTCAGGAAGACAAGAATTTTATCAGGTATATTGTATCAGGAAAAAAACACAGACCACAGAGAGCGATCCTATGGTGGTGGAGAGATTCTGTGGTGGAGCAACTGCCACATCTGAAGCCCCTGCCAGTTATCTGTGGCCAGGCTGGGAATTAGGCTAGCATTGTTTTCTCTCTTTTTTACCTTTCCATTTAATTTTTTCCCTTCCCATTGTTTCTAAAGGCTGGTGGCATTTTGGGCCCTTTTCAGGGGCATCATGTCACGGGAACAAGGGGGCTTAGGACCCTGTGGATCCCCAGAGATGTGCCCTTGGCACACCTCGCTTGAAGGACATCTACACCAGGTTTGGGGAAGTTTTGGCCCTCCAGATGCTGCTGAACTATAGCTCCCATCAACCCCAGCAAGTGTGGCCAATGGCCAGGGATAATGAGGGTTGTAGTTCAGCAAAATCTGGAAGGTCAAAGGTTCCACACATCTGATCTACACCCTTAGAGCCTTCCATAGGCATATGTACTTTCAGAGACATCTGTACCATCTGCTGTTGGGCCTCCCTGATAGCAGTCACTTATGCAGCATCCATGAACTGCTCAGCTGCCCTTTGGCCAGCTTTAGGATTGCCTTGTAGGTCTATGAAAAATGAAATAAACACATTTCAAATGTTTAGAAAATATAAATTTCTACCTTGGCTCTATATATTTTATAGCACAGGAATGTTCTAAAGAATATCCATAATATCCAGATTGCCCTTGTGTGTTAAGTGTTTATACATTTTTTAAAATAAAGAGTCTCAGCTCCACTAAGCATACAATGAAATGTATGCTTATTCTTAACTTATTTATTTACACAGAAAGTAACAGAGCAATCCAAATGCTGGGGAGCGACGGAGAAGCCAACGGAAAGCTCTGCGGGATCCTCCTCCTGCTTGGGAGCCAGCAGCCCGGCTCAATGCCACCTCTGTTGTGAGCCGCACACATGAGCAGGAAGGAAGAAGCCAGCTCCCACGAACAGGCCTCCCATGGACTAAGTGTTCCCTGTAGATGGCCATTATGATTTTTTTTACTGCACTGGCCTTTTGGCCAGTGGGGTTTCTGGGCAAATTGGGACCCAGGGAAGGGCTCTGAATGTGAGGAAGATCTTGTGCAAGTCCCCCCCCCCACGGCTTCACTCCTGCCATGCCCCATTTTTGGGGTTTCCACCGGCTTCTGCTGGCTGTCCATCCACTGGGCTGACCGTCCCTGGTGGACCCCTGGCAGTGCCAGCAGGCTCCTGGTGGCACCACAGCTCATCCATGCTGGAGGGCTGCTGCCAGCAGAGGCCGGCGCAGCCAGGGGCCCACAGCATCCAATTCCCCCCAGCCCAGTGGAAAGGTCAGTTGGATTGTGCCCTAAATATCCCATGCAATTGATACCAGTATTGAAAGAAGTTGATTGTACCCTGGGGTTGTTCTACAGCTGCTTTGGTTTGAGAGTCTTGCAATTAGAAAATATAAATGTGTGACGTATTTCAAATAAGTAAATTATGACATTTTCTAAAATGACACGTATGTTAACAATTCTAGACCAAAGGCAATGTGTGTAATATTTATACATAGCGATAATTTTATAATTTTCTATCACTGTGTAATGAATATGAGAAATAATAGCTTATGTTACGTTTGAGGGCTTTGTATATTTTGATAAAATACAATAACTTTATAATTCTGTATGTTCTCTACAATTTATAGAAAAGCAGTTTTAAGATAGCAGCATCATGTTTATAATTAATTGTTGGAATTTTATTATGTCAAAATAATGGGTAAAATATTACAGACAAAATTAGAGTTAAAGCAAGTTGGGAATTATGGTACATATTGTTAAGAACAGTGGTTTGCTACATAATGGTATCTGTATTTTTGTTTAAAAAAACTATTAAAATCTGGTGTTCAGAACTATAAAAAGAATCCAGTTTATTATTTTTTGTAAGATTCATGATGACAATAGGATTCTTTCATTAAAATACCCACTCTCTGTTGTGTTCCTCCCCCTCCAAAAAACCAAAATTTAACCTTTTTTGCATAGTGTGGTTAGCCAGTTATCCTCAAACTGGTCCATTTGCAAAAACATGATTTATTCTGGAGTAAGTGGTTTGAAAGTGCCTCAGATCTTATCAAATTTTTATAGTTACGCCAATTTAATATTAAAGCTTTATGTGTCTATTAGTGTAATTGGTTCTATCCAACACTGCATGTGGTGAGTTCTGCTCACACAATGGGACTTCTACTTCCTTCTCACAAACACTCAAAATCTGTTGAATGAATGAAACTTTATTTTTACCCCGCCCTTTTTCCAAACTGGAACTCAGGGCAGCTTACAAATAAAACTACATGTAGTTAAAAACATAGAAAAACATACAATTAAAATACGATTAAACAATGCACAACCTTAAATGGTCCTCCGAGTCCTCTGGAGCAGGTTTTTGAGGGTGTGCAGGGGACTGCAGAGAGTGGAGGGGGAAGTTCCACTGTATAAGTGGAAGTCTGCTGTGCTAGTGGAATATTTTTTATATGTTGTTATGTGCCTTCAAGTCGATTACAACCTATGGTGACCCTATGAATCAGTGACCTCCAAGAGCATCTCTTATGAACCACCCTGTTCAGCTCTTGTAAGTTCAGGTCTGTGGCTTCCTTTATGGAATCAATCCATTTCTTGTTTGGCCTTCCTTTTTCTACTCCCTTCTGTTTTTCACAGCATTATTGTCTTTTCTAGTGAATCATGTCTTCTCATTACGTGTCCAAAGTATGATAACCTCAGTTTCATCATTTTACTTCTAGTGACAGTTCTGATTTAATTTGTTCTAACACCCAATTATTTGTCTTTTTTGCAGTCCATGGTATGCACAAAGCTCTCCTCCAACACCGCATTTCAAATGAGTGGATTTTTCTCTTATCCACTTTTTTCACTGTCCAACTTTCACATCCATACATAGAGATCGGGAATACCATGGTCTGAATGATCCTGACTTTAGTGTTCAGTGATACATCTTGGCATTTGAAAACCTTTTCTAGTTCTCTCATAGCTGCCCTCCCCAGTCCTAGCCTTCTTCTGATTTCTTGACTATTGTCTCCATTTTCGTTAATGACTGTGCCGAGGTATTGATAATCCTTGACAAGTTCAATGTCCTCATTGTCAATTGTAAAGTTACATAAATCTTCTGTTGTCATTACTTTAGTCTTTTTGACATTCAGCTGTAGTCCTGCTTCTGTGCTTTCCTCTAGCTTTCATCAGCATTCGTTTCAAATCATTACTGGTTTCTGCTAAGAGTATGGTATCGTCTGCATATCTTAAATTATTGATATTTCTCCCTCCAATTTTCACACCTCCTTCATCTTGATCCATTCCCGCTTTCTGTATGATATGTCCTGCACATAGATTAAACAAGTAGGGTGATAAAATACACCCCTGTCTCACACCCTTTCTGATTAGGAACCAATCGGTTTCTCCATATTCTAGTAGCCTCTTGTCCAGAATATAGGTTGCGCATCAGGACAATCAGATGCTGTGGCACCCCCATTTCTTTTAAAGCATTCCATAGTTTTTCATGATCTACACAGTCAAAGGCTGTGCTGTAATCTATAAAGCACAGGGTGATTTTCTTCTGAAATTCCTTGCTCCATTCCATTATCCAACATATGTTTACGATATGATCTCTGGTGCCTCTTCCCTTTCTAAATCAAGCTTGGACATCTGGCATTTCTCACTCCATATATGGTAAGAGCCTTTGTTGTAGAATCTTAAGCATTACTTTATTTGCAATATTAGTTCAATAACTACTGCATTCCCTGGGATCCTCTTTCTTTGGAATTGGGATGTATATTGAACGCTTCCAGTCTGTGGGCCATTGTTTAGTTTTCCATATTTCTTGACAAATTTTTGTCAAAATTTGGACAGATTCAGTCTCAGTAGCTTGTAGCAACTCTGTTGGTATGCCATCTGTTCCTGGTGATTTGTTTCTTCCAAGAATTTTAAGAGCAGCTTTCACCTCACATTCTAAAATGTCTGGTTCTTCATCATACGGTTCCTCCATGAATGAATCTGTCATCCTGGCATCTCTTTTACAGAGTTCTTCAGTGTATTGCTTCCATCTTCCTTTTATTTTATCTCAGTCAGTCAGTGTGTTCCCCTGTTGATTATACAACATCCCTACTTGTGGTTTAAATTTCCCTTTCATTTCTTTGATCTTTTAGAATAGGGCTCTTGTTCTTCCCTTTTTGTTGTCCTCTTCTATTTCTATACAATAACTATTGTAATGGTTCTCTTTGTCCCTACATACTAGTTGCTGTATTGTTGCATTTAGGGTTCTGACTGTGTTTCTATCTCCTTTTGCTTTTGCTTACCATCTCTCTTTAAACATTTTAAGAGTTTCTTCAGTCATCCATTGAGGTCTTTCTCTCTTTTTATCTAGAGGTATTGTTTTTTTGCATTCTTCCCTGATAATATCTCTGACTTCACTCCATAGTTCTTCTGGTTCTCTATCAACTAAGTTTAAAGCCTCAAATCTGTTCCTTATTTGATCTTTTTATTCTTTTGGAATGTTATTTAGATTGTATTTTGGCATTATGATGCTTTGTTGTTCTTCTTTAGCTTATTTTTGATACACCCAGTTCATGATCTGTACTGCAGTCTGCTCCTGGTCTTGTTTTCGCAGAAAGTATGGAACTTCTCCATCTTCTGCTAACAATTATATAATCAATTTGATTCCTACATTGGCCATTTGGTGATGTCCATGTGTACAGTCGTCTTTTCGGTTGCTCAAAAAATGTGTTCGCAAGAAACAAATTATTGGCTTCACAGAATTCATTAAGTCTTTCTCCTGCTTCATTTCTGTCTCCTAAGCCCCATTTCCCCACAATTCCTAGTTCTTCTCTGTTCCCTACTATTGCATTCCAGTCCCCCATGATTATCAGAACATCTTGTTTTGTTGTATGACCAATTTCTTCCTGTACCTCTGTGTAAAATCTCTCCAATTCCTCTTCTTCTGCATTTGCCATTGGAGCATAGACTTGGATGACGGTTATGTAAATAGGTTTCCCATTTAATCTCATTGAAATCACTCGCTCAGACCTTGCATTGTAGGTCATGATTGCTTTTGCTACATCACTTCTCACTATTAAAACAACCTCATTTCTTCTTAATTTCTCATTTCCTGAATAAAACATTTTGTAGTTGCCTGATTGAAAATGTCCCATTCCCGTCCATTTTAATTCACTCACACCAAGTATTGTAATGTAGATACGTTCCATTTCTTGCCTGACAATTTCTAACGTTTCCTGGTTCATGCTTCTCACGTTACATGTTCCTATTGTGTGCATCATACAACTCCGGACTCTCCTTTCGCATCTGTGTGCATCAGCCTCTGGGCTTCCTTTCGGCTTTGACCCAGCTGCATCATTAGTCACAATGCTACTCGTACTCGTCCTTTGTTCTTCTCCAGTAGCTTGGTGAGTGCCTTCTGACCTGGGGGGTTCTCATCTTCCAGCACTATCTCGTGTTTCATTTTGGGTACTCTGTTCATAGGGTTTTTGTGGTAAGAGGTATTCAGAGGTGGTTTACCATTGTCTTCCTCTAAGTTTGGATGCATCTTAGTCTGGTGTCTCAGCTTTGACCATTCTGCCTTGGGTGCCCCTGCTAGGAGTCTAGCCTCTTGGTCTAGACTCCTGACGGCATTGCTCTCAGCTTCTTCAACACTCTCAAACCCCCTCACCATGATACACAGTTTTGAAAGCAACAAACAGAACTTCAGTCAAGGTTGCTCTGGATCTCTATAAGGATTCCGTTAATAACCTAAAAATATATGAACGTAATTGTGATTAACAAAACAGAGGTTTTTATTGTATTAACAAAACATTTCAGCTTCCGCCTTCATCAGCTGCCAACATACAAATGCTGTTACCATGGTGGCAGTTATAGAGCTTTGAGGATGGAATGCTCAGAGGGGCTTCATTTGCAGAAGCTAAGTAGTGGTGGTACTGTCCTCCAGGTTCAGGCCATGTGGTGCCAATGTGTTCAGAGAATAAATCCAAAAGTTCTCCCTTCTAGTCAATGCTGCTGGATCTGTTGGCATCTCTATCGCTGTTATAGAAAAGTCGAACAGGCTGTGACCATCCATGTTGAAATGTACTGGTTGCTCCACTTTTTTTGTTAAGATTGCCGATTTGTGGTTTCTGAAGCATGTGCGTAGGTCAGTTGTTTTACCTTCGTATTGGACATGACATCCTGGTCTCTTGCATTCGATGAGATGCATGGATGAAATCATATGTGAATCTCTTTATGGGTAAACTGGAACAGGGGATCCTCAAAAAGGCCATCAACAAACCACTTATATGGTGTCGATACATTGACGACATCTTTATGGTCTGGACAAATGGTAAAGAGAGTTTAGAACAATTTAAAAATTACATCAACTCTATCCATCCATCTGTTACGTTTACATTTAATAGTACAAATGACAATCCGCACATCCCTTTTCTGGATGTCCTTCTCACCATTGAAAATAACAAAATAGCCACTGATCTCTACAGCAAACCCACTGATGCCCACACCTATTTAAACTGGAAATCCTGCCATCCTAAGCATATAAAGAAAAACATTGTGTATAGCTTAGCTCTGAGAATCAAACTTATTTGCAACACTGAAGATAAATACCAGAGAAGGATCAGTGAACTTAAAGAACACCTTCTTTTAAGAGGATATCCTTTACATAATATCGATTGCAACATCCACCGAGCCTCCATTCTGTCCAGAGAAAACCTCCTCCATCATACTGAGGTGTCAAAGAGCAGAGAGCAACGGATTCCATTTGTGGTAGATTTCCATCCAGCATCTCCTATCACCGAGCAATCAGGGAGAACTACCCATTGCTGGC
Organism: Rhineura floridana; assembly: GCF_030035675.1. NCBI lineage: Eukaryota > Metazoa > Chordata > Lepidosauria > Squamata > Rhineuridae > Rhineura > Rhineura floridana. Next base: position 112,108,391 of record NC_084486.1, read on the forward strand.
AAACTCTGAACATCTTGCTAGAGCCATCAGCAGGCCTCCTGTTGTAGCATTTTGCCAACCTTCTAATTTGCACAGACTGTTAGTGACAGCTGTGCTTAAGCCACCTGTCACCAATCCTGGGTCTCATCTATGTCACTCCAAACGCTGTATTACCTGTGTGTACCTCAGGGAGACAGCTACTTTTACAAGCACTAGCACAGGCAGGACCTGTTACATCAAAGAAAACATCACCTTCAGGTCCTGCTATATAATTTATCTCATTGAATGCAAGAGATCAGGATGTCATGCCCAATACATAGGTAAAACAACTGACCTACACACATGCTTCAGAAACCACAAATCGGCAATCTTAACAAAAAAAGTGGAGCAACCAGTTGCAAAACATTTCAACATGGATGGTCACAGCCTGTTGGATTTTCTATAACAGCGATAGAGATGCCAACAGATCCAGCAGCATTGACTAAAAGGGAGAACTTTTGGATTTATTCTCTGGACACATTGGCACCACATGGCCTGAACCTGGAGGACAGTACCACCACTACTTAGCTTCTGCAAATGAAGCCCCTCTGAGCATTCCATCCTCAAAGCTCTATAACTGCCACCATGGTAACAGTATTTGTATGTTAGCAGCTGATGAAGGCGGAAGCTGAAACGTTTTGTTAATACAATAAAAACCTCTGTTTTGTTAATCACAATTACGTTTATATATATACATACCCCTTAATACTAGGACAGTCCCTAAGCGGTTTACAAAATAACCAGTACAACATGTATATATACCAAGCAATGAAACTGGAAAACTACAGTACAAAACTACAATGCAATGCAATATAACACTATAAGACTTACCTCTCCCCACACCAAACAAAGCAGCACATTTTGCAAATAAAGATCTTAAGAATCAGGGATTGCTTTCCTCTTTAGCCTCCCTCTTGCCAAGGTACATCCTGACATAGCAGGGATTAAGTACAGTTGTGTCCAGCCAACTATCTCATGCAACATTGGATGCAACCCTAAATATTCACCATATGGTGACTAGTGTGAACACAAAGGAAGAGTTTCATTGCATCATTTGGGTGGATGTGGAAAGACTATGCAAAAGTATCTCAGACACTAGAAGTGTGTGTGTGTGTGTGGAAACAGAAGGTTGTATCCAACTAAGTCATATTCAAAGTAGTCCAATTGAAATTAATGGGACTTAATGCGCCATGCCCCTTAATTTCAGCGGGTTTACTGAGGTTCTACTGTGAGCGTGCTAATGTTAGATACAACTGAGAAGCTAGAATCTAGGATGAGATGGGGAGGAATGTGTCATAGTGATGGAAGGATATCTGGTAAAAACTGGATAAATACAGATGGGTGCATTATGAGGTTGTTTTAGTGGGCAGTGGTTACAGTAGGTTTAGGGTTAGAGTAGGCAGGCAGATTGCCAGCCGGGGACCAAATCCAGCCTCCAGGAACATTCTGTCTGGCCTCTTCCAGCATAGCTTCTGATCTCAAAAACTCCAAACATATACTGTTAATAACTGGAGTCACTTTCCCCCAAGCTGACATCATGAAAAGGGCTCTTTAAATCCTTCTATGAATAGTAAAAGAGTTCTGGGAACAAACAAATTACAGTTCCCAGGATTCTTGGGTGAAAGCTGTGACTATTAAAGTGGTATAAGAGTGCTTTGGATGTGACCTTCGGCAGAGCCCTTTTCTTACTGCATACACCACCTGCTCATTCATCAGCACAAGTCAAGACAGAGGAAGATCGAAGTCAGCAGCTAAGGTGTCCAAAGAAGGGCTCTGATAAAGCTTTTGTGGCTGTTCATACAGAAGAAGAGGAAGTTTTTTAAAAAATGCACACATTTCCTGGGTTTCTGCTCCTGTGGTGGAGCTAGCATATCTCAGTTGAAACATGTTCTTATTAAAAATAATAATTAGGAGGAAGTTAAGATTAACTCCTACTTATTAGGGGTTAAGACCCTCCGTGGCGCAGAGTGGTAAGTGGTGGTAATGCAGCCAAAGCTCTGCTCACGGCCAGAGTTCAATCCCAATGGAAGGAGGAAGTTGAATCTCCGGTAAAAGGGGTCGAGGTCCACTCAGCCTTCCATCCATCCGTGGTCGGTAAAATGAGTACCCGGCATATGCTGGGGGGTAAAGAAAGGCTGGGGAAGGAACTGGCAAGCCCACCCCATATATATGGTCTGCCTAGTAAACGTCGCAAGACGTCACCCTAAGAGTTGGAAACGACTTGCACTATAAGTGCAGGGACACCTTTACCTTTATTAGGGGTTAAGAGAGTTGCACCCACTTTCCTCCCACCCTGCTACAGTGATGGATGTGAAGTGTACCTTGGAAAGCACTACCAGAAAGTGCTTTTGCATGGGAGCACTGCACATGGTGTGCGTAATGTTTGAAAGCCTATGTCCATTAGTCTCCATAACAATCTCCATACTTGGCAGATGGCACTGAAATGGAGACATTGCAAGTGACAACGCTGATGCTTTCCCACCATATAAACAGCGACAAATAATGAACTTTTAGGACCCCTAAATATGGCTGGTTGCTGAAATGAGGGCCAGCAACATTATCTGTCAAGTGATGTTATGAATTCCTGAAATGTTACAGATTGCCAAGGCTTTCCTCATTGAACAGCAGTATGGTCCTCCAGATGTTGTTGAATTCCAACTCCCATCTGCCCCAGCTAATGTATCCAGCAGGGCTCTTTTTATGTTAGACATGACAAGATGACTGTGGATCACCATAAAATCTTGTTCTCAGATGCGTTAAACTGCCTCACCTCTTCCATTCTACACTAACTCTTGTTTTGGTATCACACATGCAATTTCATCTGGGAGTAGGTGGTAGCCTGCAATAGAAAATTAAGGTACCTTAACCTAATCATGGACAGTTCAGTTTATTTCTGACCTGTGTCAGTTTCTCATATGCTCATTCATAAGTCTGTTCCAGCCTGTTTCCACAACAATCTGCAATTTATTTTAAAATCTGCATGGAAATTCATACTCTTTTTGAATTACTTTTTTCCATAAAGATGGAAACACACATTTTGTACATATATCATAAAATACATATTTTTATATAAATCTTAGCTGGTTGGGTTTTAGCCAAAAACTATATGACAAAATTTGGATTAGTGCAAAAATAGAAGGAAAGCTGCATTTTGATAAGTATGCTAATCTAGGAAATGTGAATCAGGTCCGTTCACTTAGAAATGTGACCTAACGAAAACCCTCAAGCATCCCTACCTTAAATATATATACATTTGTAGACATGTGACAAGTCTCCTTGCCAGAACCATGATTTTTAAGATAAACCATTACACTGAGTACAAAGAGCATGTGTTACTAAGATTTCCTCTGTTCCCATGAAAGCTAGAAACGTATTTTTAAAGACATCTGACATTTTGAAGAACAGGACAGATACTGCAGAGGAGGAGCAGTACATGGTGTCATGGCATACTAGCTGTTTCTGATCCTTTGACAGAGACCATTTAGGGGCAGTTGTACTAATGCAGTTAGATCATTTTGTGCTGAATGTAAATGGCATAAATGGGAGATTCTCTGCCTACTCACTCAAACAATGCTTCAGCTTTCTACACAGCATAAATTATGGTCTATTTTCTTCTGGTACTAGAGACAGAAGAGGACATGAGAGATTGGGGAGAAAGAGGCAGAACCTTGTAAAAGCAGCCAGTGTGATGGTGTGGTGCCGTTGCCCTTCCAATTGTGGTGTCACTCCCGCTTACCATGACAGTGTGGTGGTGGGGTGACAGTGAAGGCAGGGCTCCAAGGGTGTTTTATTAATTTTTATTAATTTCAATGGGAAAATGCAGCACATACTTAAATCTCTTTCATTTTTCAATGTTGCATTAGGGCAAGGAGCAGATCCACACCATACATTTACAGCACATCCAACACACATTTAAAGCACATGAGTACCCCCCAAGAATTCCGGGAACTGTGGTTTTCCCTTCACAGAGCTACAAATTCCCAGCACCCTTAATAAACTACAGTTCCTTATTATTCTTTGGGGAAAGTCATATTCTTTAAATGTGCATTGGATGTGCTTTAAATTTTATCGGATGGACCTGCCCTAGGTCTCTAGACACACTTAGGCTGCAATCCAATACATGTCTACTCAGAAGTAAGCTCCACTGTGCTCAAAGGGACTTACTCCCAGGTAAGTGTGCATTGGATTGCAGGTAAGTGTGTATTGGATTCCCGTACTTGGGAATAAGTCTCATTTAACCTATTTGGACTTTCTTATATGCATAAGACCATGCTGTAAAGGGACTAACTGGCTAGATCATGCCTACCATAAGAAAACCCTGCCAGATAAATCTTTAAAAGAGTGGGTCATTGTTGCTTCATCACAGGGGACCATTGCTGATACCTAATTTATTTCTTATGTACTAAACATTTATATACCACCCTTCATCATATTAGACTTCAGGGTAGTGTAAAACATAAAATCTATACAATAAACACACAAAAGAAATATAACATCATGAATGGCTTAGAGGGCACACCAGTCTGGAAGCTGGAACATTATTGACCCTTTAAACACGAAAAGAGCAAAGATAGGAAACATCTGACTCCAACCAGACACAATTAATTACGGTGCTACCTAATAACTAAACTCTATAATGACACGATTCACACAGATAAAATCAACAGATAAAACATTAAAACAGACTATGATCTACTCATATTAGATCAGTAAATATATATATATATATATATATGTTTTAATAATGAACAGTGGCAATGCTGGTGACTGGCAATCCTCTTCGGGAAGGTCATTGTATAACCAGAGCACCTCTGCCCTGCACTGTCTATATTCATATCTATAGATTGATAGATTCACAAGAAATAAATGCAGAGGTTTTGTGATGACACAATAATGGATAATAGTATAAATTATACATTATGTCAGATTGTATATAATCTATATTACATAAACTACATTATGCTTCTTTTGATCAAGTTTTCCTTGTTATGCAGTAACTGTGATATTGCATAGATGTACCAATGCTAGAACTGTAATCTTTCCACACTTACCTGAAAGTAAACCCCACCCCACTGACTTCAGTGAGACTAACTTCTGGTTTCTGAGTAGACATGCATAGGATTGCATTGTAAATGTTGTTTCACCTGTCATCCTTAATCACTTGCATGAATAACAGATGACACAGTCTATTCATCCAAGATATGTTTCATCCTTTTTACATAATATGGATAACAATCTGGTTTTTTTTCCCCTGCAGCCAGCTCTTCTGATTCAGAATTAAACTGTGATCCTTGTGACTTTTTCTTCTGTTTTAGCAACCAATCCTGCAGGATACTGTGCCCTTGCAAAGGGAATTATAGTGTCTTAGAGATATTTAATTCCTTAATAATGATAACTGGGTGCCTGGAGTAAATAATGGGTTGGAATCTGGAAAGGGTCTAAGAAGCTCGGTTCAGATAAGTTGGGAGTACTGTGTCAATATGGTGTTCATGATCAACCTTCTAGAAGGGACTGCATTCCGTCTTAAGGATGAGGTTCACAGCTTCAGCTGATTTCTAGATGCAGCTTTGCTTATGGAGACACAGATAGTGTCTCCAGCATGAAACATTGTTGTCTTTGGAATGCTTGCTAGCTTCACCTCATTCTACAAAAAGGCGATCTATTCCCAGTTATGCTTTGCTAACATTAGGGAAGGGGGAGAAATTTGATTAATTTCACATTTAAAGCTGAATCTTTAAATCTGAACTTGCTAAAACAATATGAAAACTGAAACACAGCCATCCTTCAAAATTCACACATCCAAATTTTGCACTTATCCCCAACCAATGTTTACAAAAATGCATATATTAGGGAAGGCGTCCATAAAAAAAGAATAGTGAAAATATTATATTAAGAGAAATTGCTTGCAAAAATGTGTACATTTTTCAAAACTGCAAACAAAAATGTACTTAAGAGAATTTTCATTAGGATTTTATTTTTTTTAAAAGCAAATAGCTGTACAAATGTGGAGAACTTAATTTAATATTTGAAAAATGAGAAACTGAGAGAACCCAAACTGACAGATTCTTCCATCCCTAGCTAACATTTGGGTTTCACAACTGCAATGTATTGTATGTGGGACTGCCCTTGAAAAGAGTTCAGAAATTTAACGGGCAAGACTTTTAACTGGAGCTTGATGTAGTGATCACATTTCATCAATAATGAAAGAGTGCAGTTGGCTTTATTTGTTTCCATGCACAATTCAAGATGCTGGATTTTGCCATTAAATCCCTGAACTATCTGGGACCACCACTAAGCTAAAGGACCATATCTTCTTCCATATGAACCTTCCCATTAAGATCAGCAACTGAGGTCTTTGTATTCTACCTCTATCAGGTAGGTGACTACTAGAGGGAAGGCTGTACCATTAATAAAAGTATTGTTGTTGTTGTTGTTTGGAATTCCCTCCCCAGTGTGGGCTGCCTGGTGACATCACGATTGACATCTGGGCATGAAGATGACCATCCTATTTCCTCAGCTTTTACTTAATAACATGGCTTTTATGTACCTTTATGATCTGCAGATTTTATTCTGTGCTGCCCTTTTATTCTTGCTTTACTCTATGTATTGTTTTTTTATTTTCAAGATTGTAAGCCGTCTTGCAGATATTTTTTAAAACTGGAAAGATGGGATTTTTTAAAAAAAATCCCTTAAATGGGTGGAACACAGCAGGAGTGGAGATCCTCTGACCTGTGGGCCAGACTTTGCCCACCAATTTGGCCCACAAGGCCATTTCTCTAAAACTACACCCATCTGCCAATCAGCTGACATCACTGCTTAACAAAGCGGATGGGTGGGATGCAGGGTTTCAATCCTGCTGGATCATCCTTTGACAGCGCATTCCCTATGGGGAATGCCCTGGCAAAGCAGACCCCTCCCATCACCCCATAGGTCAAGTTTGATGAATGGGTAGGACTATCAACCTATCAGTCACCTGATGTCATCATGATGCCAGCTGATTGACAACTGGGTGGCCCTGTCCCGGGAGCCCCTGGGAATGGAGCAAAGTGACCTTGGGCTGTCTTAAAGTAAAGCCAGAGAGTTGTTCAGAGGGAGAGGTGTCCTCACGGGTGAGGGTTAGGGAAAGGGGGAAGGGGGGAGGGCTAGGGGGAGAGGGGATTTGGAGGTTTATACCCCCCAGGCTTTGGGGGGGTCACACCCCACACAAATGTCTTTGCGGGGGAAGTGTTCCTCGATGTGGGTTTGTCTCAAATCCCATCTCTGGTATTTTCTGAAGTGATTAAAGTTGGCCCATGAGATGAGGGTGAAAAAGATCTGACCTCCCAGGCAAAAAAGCTTCCCCATCTCTGGATTACAGCAGCAGCCTGTAAAGCCATGAAATTCATGCCTAGGTTAGCATTAAAACAACAACAACAAAATCATCCCAGTCCACAAATAAAATGCTATGATATTGTAGTTTTCAGACCTAACTCTCAAATCTCTCCTTCTCATGAGAGCTACTGATATTAGTCCACACAGAAAGAATAGGGAAGACAGATATGCTACTCTTCCTCCTTTCTGCGTCTCACATTCTTCCCCCATTTTCTGTTTGATTTTCAATTGTGATTATTACAATTAGGAAATTAATCAAAAAAAACTGTTGACTTGTGGCCATCATTTCTACTTGTTTACAGTATAAGTAGAGCAGGGCTGCAGGGTGTTCAAGGATATGATAACTCATCCATGTTAAAAGATCTTCATGATCAGCTCCTATAGACAGTTGGCAGCTACATGGGGATAAAAGCCACAAAAGTGCAACATGTATAAAAGGCCATACAAATCTGTCTTACATTTGTGATAGCTTTGTAGTGTAAAATATGAAAGCTTTATGAGTTGATTACAGGAAATGAATTGCAGGAGTAACATCATCATCATCATCAAAATTTGTTGAGAGGTGTTCCTGTTCTTCTGTTATACCCATTTCATTAACAAGGAATCTTTTCTTGTTAATGTTACATTTCTACGGTGAGGAGGCAGCATCTAACAGTTATATATCCATCTGCTCAGTGTTCTGAAACCTTCTGCTTATATCCTCCTACTCCTATCCTGCTAAAAATATATCTTCCAAAAACATGTGGTTTTTTATTACACCACATTAACTTGCATTCTTCATACACTGTAATTTCAGTGCACCCAAAGCAGCTACTCCATATTTTACAGCATCTTCCTGGACCCATCATCACTGCAAATTAGGAACAGAGAACAGCAAACCACTAGGAAGTTGAATTATAACATCATATATATATTGGTTAGCTTTTCACTATAGAATATGACTGTGAGCACACTAGCTGCCTACAGCAAAGCGTTTTCACTGGCCACACCTGGGATGATGTGCTGATCAGTTGCAAAATCTGTTTGAAGCTGATTTAAAAAAAACCGCTCAAGCTAATCCCACCAGGGGTTACAGTAAAAAGGGGTGGGATTTGACTAGTGTTATGTGCCCCCTTTTTCAGAAAAGAGAGGTGGAGATGCACTGGAACCAGCAGAACACTGGGTGTGTCTCTACCAGAGCTTGGAAGATTACTTTTAAAAAGTAATAAATTACAGTTACAGTTACAAGGCCCCCAAAATAGTAATTACCATTACAATTACAATTGCTCTGAAAGCAACTGATTTCTTTACTTTTCCTCCAAAGTAATCACTACAATTACATTTTAGTTACTTTAAAAAAAATGCCTACAAGGTGCTGGCCTTGGCTGCTGCACATCTAAGTAGCCTAAAACAACATTAAAAATGAACACATACAGAGGTAGTAGAATAATTATTTTTATTCATAAGATAGCAATGGTGGTCTCTCCGCTGGTAAGGGTGGTGGGGAGGGAGGCAGAGGCCACTACTCAGATCTTTGCACGCCAAACCAAGTGCAACCCCCCCCCACTCAGCCAGCCAGCATAATCTCTCTCACTAACCACTTCCTGGACCCTGCCCTGCCACCAACTAAGGGACACTCACCCAAGCAAACATTTCCCCCTGAGATGCAAAAAAGTTAAAATACTGCAAATGCAGCACAGTAGCCAGAGAGGGTGGTGGAGGCCACTTTGTGTGCCAAGTGCAAACACAGTACACTCTCTCTCTCTCTCTCTCTCTCTCTCTCTCTCTCTCTCTCTCACACACACACACACACACACACACACACACACACACTCACTCACTCACTCACTCACTCACTCACTCTGTCATCTTTCACCTCCACAGTTATCTCCATTCTGCTGCTGCCTCCTTCTCCTCCTTTATCCATGTTCTTGACCTCCGGATCCTTTTTCCCTCCACTCCATTCTTCACCACCACTATCTGTTTTTTTAAATTGTTTTCTCTACTCCACCCCATCTCACTCTCCGCCTCCTCCCTTGTCACCTCCTGACCATCCACAGAGCATGAGGAAAGAGTGACACTGCACAGAAGCCCAGTTTGAGGCACATGATTTTCATCCACAAATCAGAGGAGCAGAAGACTTCCCGTGCTCCCCCCCAAGCAATGCCCAAAAGTAATTCTGGAAACATTACAATTACTCCACAAAAGTAGTAAAATTACTCCTAGTTCTATTACAATCAAAATGTAAAAGAATTACCCACTCGTTACTCAAAAAAGTAATGAATTACAAGTAATTTGTTACTTGTAACTAGTTACTTCCAAGCTCTGGTCTCTACCCTATATTTCAGAAGATTGCAACTTGCAACTACAGCTCAATAGTAGGCTACATGGTATAGGCTTGTCCTAGTGACCCTGAACACAGATTAGGCCTTGGCACAGATCTGTCTGGGTAACGTTAGTGGAATCTTTGAAGACTTAAGATTGCATTCATGGCTCTGTTCTTTGTACTTAGGTTAAGGGAACTTCAGGACTGAGGCAGGGGGTAAAAATACAGTCCTCCATCCCTCTCTTTCTGGCCCTTAAGAGGACTCTTCCCAGTTCATACCCCCAATCTCCAGGCTACACCCCTCAATAGCCCCACTTTGTGCCATCCTTAAGTGCTTTTGCTTAGCTGGAATGCATCTTTGAACAATGATAATGCCTCTTGACTCAACAGAGAACTGAGAAATGTGTGTAGGGTGTGGTGTATGTACAAACCTTCCAACCTTTCCTGTACAAAGGTAAGTACCACTGGCATGCAACCCCTGGAAAGTTGCCCATGAGGGAACTTGGCCCTCAGATTGAAAAAAAGTTTCCCACTCCTGGGTCCTGGCCTAGATTGTTAACCAATAAACATCAGTAATGGAGTGACATGAAAAAGGCACAGCAGGGGCAAATATGTGGCCAGATGAAGAACCTGGGGCAAAATGAAAGGCAGGTAGAATATTCCTTTACCCATGACAGCATGTGCACATACACATACAGAACACAAGATATTTCAAACACTTTAGGGTTTTTTAAGGATTGCTAAGGATTGTTTTAAAGGTTTGTTTGTGCCGACCTGTTAACTCTGATGGAAGATACCTGTAGAAGTCAGTTGCTGCAAACAAACAGGGCAGGGCAGGATTCTCAACCATGTCTGCATTGGTTTCTGAATCTTTAGTGAAAACAGCTAAGAGTCTTGCAGGACTTTATGAATGGCGTTAAGATTTCATCAGCTAGGTTCCACTTCATCAAGCCCCAATACACCACCTATTAATCTTTCTTTGTGTGTGTGTGCATGTGTGCGCGCACAGACTAATATGGCCAGTCTTTGGGATCTATTTTTTGTTAGGATTTCGGGAACTGACACAAATTGGAAAATTTGCTTGGAAACAGTTGGGTCTGTTTCCCCTAAAATTATGGCTCTACTGTTCAGATTAACAGTAACCCAGAGTCCTGGAAAGCATAACACAAATGGATTTGGGGGAAATGTTTTTAGTCACAAAGTAAATTGTATTGTATCCCAAGGTAGTATAACATCCCAAACAAAGCCATTTATGTAGTGTCAGAAATAGGACACATGTTGCTTCCCTTCATCAGTTTTTGTATGGGGCATTTTTAAAACCCCAATGCTTTTACATTGTCTGGGAAAAAATAGGATCTTGGTGGCAAAGATCAATATATTTATTGGGATTTTGTTTTCTGTTTTTTGGTTTGCGAAAATGCAAGCATTTAAACGTGCATCAGTCAATCGGTTTTTGTTAGAAATGTTGGAAACACGTGGCATTCGGTGGGACAAAAATCACCTGCAGTAGTGTACTGCCAATTTCAGAAGTGCATGGTCCATTCATGATAATCACAGCAATGCCCCCTCCCAACCTTTTTTTTCCTCCTGGGAATGTGATCCTTATTAATGCCTTCTCCCTTAACAACAGCTGCCCCAGGAGCCAATAAAGATGAAAAGGGAGAATATATATCTGGGTTTGATATATAAAGATGGAGCTGTGTTGCAATGACTTGCTTCACTCACTCTGATTGGCTCCACTCAGTAGGAAAGAACCAAGAAGCATGTTAAAAGACTCTTCTCAGTGGCTAACACATTCTCCTACTGATTGGCTCATAGGATGCTAGAGACACAGGACCATGCTCCCACAAAAGTAAGTGGTCTAAGACACATCCCCCCAAGACCCCTCTATTCCCCTGGGCACCTCGCATATAAAATTCAGTTGGCTTTCTTGGGATTTTTTTGTATACAGAAAGAAAACTGTACACGGTAATGCGCTGAAAATTTGGCCGCACAGTTTGATGTCACGGTCCTAGAAAAACTACGAAACACAAGTTGTGGGTCTACTTCTGTGTACATTCTACAGCAAAACACCCACCACAGCACTCCCTTGATCTAACAATCCCGGGCAGCCAAGCCCTCTTCTTAGCCACGCCTAGCCGAGCGGCGAGGCGGGTGCCACCCTAAGAGGGCGGGGCGATGCACCAGGGAACGCAATCGCTGCCACGGAGAGAGAGACGTTCCCTTCTTTCAGAGAGGAAGAGGAGAGAAAGCGCGTGCGCACCCCTAATCCACCGCCCTCTCCCCCCTTTTTAGCTGTCCTCACCAATGGCAGAAGGCGAGTGGGAAGTGCAGAAGAGTAGTGGGCGTGGCCGGCCTGGTTGGGCCTTTTTTTTAATTTATTTTTCCTTTCCTCTGCTGTCGCCGGGAAGGGGGCAGCTTCATCAGTCAGTGTACAGTCGGGCGAGTGGAAGTGCGCGCGGCAGGCGGTTGGCCCTTTTTCTCGACCGCGCGCTGTGCAGCGGGTGCTCCCACCCACGCACCCCTGGCCATGGCTGCTGGCGAAGCGGGCGACGAAGAGGTGCGAGTGCTGCAGACTCTCCGCGGGAAGATTTGTGAGTCACTGGGAGGGGTCGGATGAAATAGAGACCCTGTATGTGTTTGCGTGTGTGTCTGTATGTGCGTCGGTGCGGGGACGGGGAGATCTTGGGACGGGACAGTGAGGGTAGAGCCGGAAGGAAGGGCCTTTGCCCTCGGGGCGGCCTCACTGACTCACCCGCTGCACTTGTCCAGCCCCCGCCGTTGTCTGTGTTCCTTGGAGATGTTGCTGTGCCTCTTCCTTGCCTCAAGGGAGGGGAAGGGTTGGTCCGCCTCAAGGCCAAGAAGGGCGGTGGGTAGTTAGTCCAAGGGAGGGGTGTGTGTGCTGGTCTCTCGCTAGGTGCAGAGCCGTGTCTCCCACATCCCGCACATCTGCGGGATGGAAAACGGGGAAAAGAAAAAGCCGAGGAAGACGGGTGAAGTGAGAGACAGAAGCATAGGTGGTTTCAAGGAGAGAAGCTTTGCTGTGCTGTGTAGACGGCGAGTGTGGGCGATGCCATGACCGCTCGCAAAAGCAGGCACGGTTAACAGGGAGCATCAGACGCCTGACAAGGCAACCCTACATTCCTTGTGTTGGAGGAAGCTATCTCCCATTTTTCTGGGTCTCCAGAGTTACCTAAGGAGTTACGTCACACACTGCCTTTGAAAGAGAGCCCCTGTCCAATCTTGGCTACCTGAGGAATGTGGATCAGTGCATGAGTTCCCAAGTGCTGCTTGTTGGTGTTGCACTACAGATATTTAGGTGTAAATGCTAGACATCCTAGTTGTACATTTAAGATGTGTGAAAAAGCCCTTGGAAGTCACTCTTCCTGTTTAACACACACACACATTTGAATAGTACTGCTTTGGGTTTAAAGCACATATCTCTTCTCAATATTGTGGGAATTCCTTTTATATCCAGACCATGCCAATAATAGAATTGAATTTTGTTTGACAAAGGGTGGTGTACTGGAGGATTTCTTTTTAAAAAGCCAACAACAAACTGTCTTGTGGCACCTGAAAGACTAAGAAAGCTTTTGTGGACTGCAAGCCAAGTTGTCAGATGTGGTCTACAAAAGTTTATGCTATAGTAAATTTGTTGGTCTTTTAGGGGCTGCAAGACTTAACTGTTTTGCTCTGTTGCTGCAATGGCAACTGTGTCTCTGAATTTTTTTTAAACAAGGTTTATGAACAGCCACTGTTTTTTTTTAAAAAGGGGGGGATCCAGTACTCGTACTTTGATAGAAGAGCTGTGGGTGCCGGCACAAAATAGTTGCCATGCAAAGCCAAAAAAAGAGGTGCGGGTACTTTCTACCAGTGAGTACCATCACAAAAAAAGCCTTGTGAAGAGTGCAAGAGCAATAATAGAGTAAGGCTGTACTCCAATATGTGTCTACTCAGATGTAAGTTCCATTGGATTCAATGGGACTTGCACCCGGATAAGTGTGTATTAGATTGCAGCTTAAGATATGTATTTGGTGAGAAATGTTTCCTTTGGGCAGGTGGGCCTGGAAGACAGAAGATTATTTGAAATATAGGGAAATGGGGCATGAAGTATTTAAAGGGTTGTTTTCTGGACAAGCAGTTTACAGGTTCAAACATATTTCCTGGATGAGGAGTTGAAGAAATTGCGTCATGCTAGATGGTTACCTGCCACTGAATGAAGAATGTACTGTGGTTAACAGTATCCTTAAGGGAATTGAATCCTAGTCATGGTAATTGTATACTACCTATGTGATATGAAAACTATCTAGGGATCTGTTTCCATAGGTGTTAACAACATTTCTAGGCCTTGTCATTCCAAAATAGTCATGAAGTTCAAGTGTATAGTTTTGCTGGATGTTTGGTGATAACGCTAGTAACAAATTAGTTTTCTTATCCATGCTATGATAGGGTAGAAGTAACAAACATAGGAGAGGCTCAAAAGTGTGTGTAAGCTGATGGGTTGTAATTGGCAAAATGACTGGGCAGGTGCATTCCTAGTAGCAAGGGGAACAATAGCAAGCTGATGGGAAGACCTGGCTTTAGTTGAGATGAGAAATGTTTGTTTTGGATAGCCACTAGATGTTACTTGAAGTAAAAAGTGGCATCCTTGGAAATCATGCTCTGTCTTCAGTCTGTTCACAGTATTTTGTCTTGTCTGTAAAAATCAACTGACAGGTAAAAAATGCAACAAATATGATGTAGCAGGAAGTTTGTACAGAATGTTTTGAAGTGTTCACTTGTAACTCTTTTGGGCACATTAATGGGATAGAGGGGTACTAGGATCCATGTTAGCCAGACCAAATGTGGCAAAGAAAATTTTAAACTTGAGAAGATAGAAAACTTGGGAGAAAATTATATGATAAATTATAAGGGGTAAGGAAATGATAATGTTATGGGGCTGACGTAGATTTTAGGGCAGCTAAGACAAACAGGATGTAGTGGTTTTCTGACGGTGGGAGGGATTGAAGTACATTCATGTAAGTCAAACATAACCCACTTCCTTTCTCATGCCTTTATTCAGTCTTCTAAAGAATGGCTTGCAGTATGTTTAGCTTCCATTTTTATGCGGAACTAGATTTCATAATGATTCAGTTGAGCAGTATTGACAAGAGAGAAGTGTTCTTATATAAAGTTAAATGTGTATTCAGCATCGCACCAACTCTTTCATTAATTCCCCATAACTTTTTTGTAGGAAAAATATTTTCTATAAAAACTTTATTTTGAAAGATCCCTTGTGTAAAAGAATTCATATACTACTAGATTTTGGTTAAAACCCCAGTTAGAAAACTGTGTCTTGCAATATTTCTGGTATATTATCTTTTCAAACAGTTTTGTAGAAATTTTTAATAGAGGAATCCAATGAAAATTCAGTACATTTGCATCTTACTTAAACCTCAGCCTTGAGATATTAAAGGAACAAATAAATGCCACTACCTGTCATTAAAAGGAAATGCCATGCTTAATCTTTCTTTTCATTTCTTATTAACAGTAATCCAGCATAAACAAACAGGCCTCAGAAATTAACCCCCAACTGATTAATCAAAGGTTTAGTTGACTGATTTATTGAAGCAGGGGTTAATGATACCACGAATGATACAGAGCAAGTTTTTATAAGGCATTGCTGGATTTCATTCTGCCCATGTATAGTGATAAACTGGTGATGCCATTGTGAAGTATATATTTGGAAATACCATGCATATTTCTACACTCCAGACATCTTAAATACATTTGTTTACCATGGAATCAATAAGGGACAGTCAGCCATAGGCGTGCTTACTATCCTGGTGCCCTAAACTTTCTTTTTAATTTTGCCTTTGTTACCTGCAGTTGTGGTTTTCAGTATTTATATGGTGCTGTTCCTAATTGATCAAAGCACTTAATTTATGTTAGCTCAGTAAATCTTACAGCACCTCTATTGTATGCCAGTTTTATTCCAGATTTTGGAGCGAGGATGGGGATTGCTGAAGCTGGAGGAGAGAGACTTGCTCAGCGGCACTTGAACTCAATGGCATATCCATAGGATTAAGCTGTATGGCTAAACTGAGGTTGTAGCTCCTTTTTGTTAGTTTCCCAACTTGTAGCTCATTTAATTTACAAATACACACTGTACTTTAACTGCTATTTGTTATGACAAATAGCTTTTACTCAAAACAGTTAATTCTACTTCATATACATACCCATCTCCTTTTAAGAGAAAATAGAGAGAGCAATGTTCCCCAGGGGAATTTGATGGACCATGGCAAGTAGTATCTCTGGCCGTGAACAGCAATAGTAATGTGTCTCAAAATTTCAAAAAATCCAGCAAATTAAAGAAAGAAGGGCCCAATCCATATTTACACTTAAGAGCTAGGAAATACAGCTGCATACCTGAATGTTTGCTTCTTTCTTCCCCCTCCCCATGATGACACACCCATCAGCATCCCTGACTAACAACCAATGTGTAGCTGCAGGAGGCTGTTTTGTGCTAGTGAAGCAGCTTCTTCCAACTGCCAAGATGTCTGGAGAATCTTTGCATGTACTATAGGTAGGAGTAACTAGCACACTTGGCTGACTGCCGCTTGAACTGCTAGATATTCTGTGGCTGAAAGGCAGAGAGCATGACCAGCTGCACTGGTGAATTACTGGAATAGCTATGGCATATCGGGGGAGCCTGCACATGTGTAGCTCACGGAATGTCAATTTGGGTAGTGCTGATATGCACACTTGATAGCCACATTGTGGTTACATTTAAATCTTTGGGCTCTGCCTTCCTGTATGCAGGCAAGGTAAAGCTGGAGTGTGCTATACCTCATCCAAAGAGAAGAGGACGTGTGCTGAATACACATGGAAAGAAAAAGAAGTACTTATTACCAGCTGCCAAGAGGATGCAAGTCCGATTGGGAATTTCTACTCTAATCAGTGAAACACAATAGCTTTAACACTGTTTCTGGATAATTAGATTTCTTCCATGGGAAAAAAGCAATAGATAATTTGTTGATCATCCCTTGAAAGAAGACCTCTTACTATGGTCCAGTGTGTGTGTAGGGGGAGCAAGATTACAATGGTAAGCTCTGGCCCTCCACTGTATGTGTATTTATATCCAGGTGTTTAATGTGCCTAAGTGTGTACAAACTATAACATCTGTTGTTGTGCCAAGGTACTGTGCTTTTTCCATGTATACAGGTACATGTGAAAACCAAGAGGCTTCATACAAAAATCATATTTCTTCCTTATGTTTATAGATTGTATTATATTTGGGAAGAGCTGTAGCTCACTGGTAGTACATCTGCTTTGCATGCAGAAGGTCCTAGGTTCAATCTCTGGCATCCCCAGCTAGGGTTGGGAGAGAATCCTGCCTGAAGTACTGGAGAGCTGCTGCCAGTCAAGGTGGACACTACTGAGCTAGATGGACCAATGGTCTGACTCAGTATAAGGCAGCTTTCTATGTTCCTATGTGTGTGTTGCATGGTATCTTGAGGTTTAGAGAGAGATTTTTAATAGTAATTAATAAAAATAGTTTATGAAAACAATGGTTTTCATCTTTCTTTAGGGAACTTTTTGCATGACAGCTTTTCTGCCAAGGAATTCCAATACACTGCAGAGGATTCCAGGCAGGGCTGGTGCCAGAGGGTGGCCAGGTCTCCTGGCCGAGGGCCCCTAAAGGGCCCCTCCTTAGGGTGGATGGGAAGCACTCCCTTCTGCAATCTGCAGCAGCATCAGCTCCCAACCCTACCACAGATCACGAGAGGGACCTCCTAGGCACCCCCTGCTAGGGCGCAGGCCCGCAATACCCACCTGCATGCCCCACCTACCTCTCTCTCGACATAAATGCTGGTTGCACTGCGGGTGCAAGCCTGTCATCAACCAAGATGGTGGCCAAGTTTTCCATAAGGGGCTGATGCCCCTGCTGCCATCTTGGCTGATGGCAGGGATGCGTGCACATAGCCATCAACCAAGATGGCAGTGAAGGCATCAGCCCCTTAGGAAAGCCTTGGCCGCCATCTTGGTTGATGGCAGGCATGCATGCACAGCATGGGCAGCATTCACCAAGGGAAAGATAGGTAGGTGGGGCATGTGTGTGTGTGTGCCGGGGCCCGGGGCAGGCTGGTGCCCAAGGGCTCTGGCATGTCTGGCACTGGCACTGCCCCTGATTCCAGGGCTTGTTTTAGAGCAGGAATGGGGAACCTGTGGCTTTTCAGGTGTTGTTGGACTCTCATTAGTCCCAGCCACCATGGTCAATAGATTAGGAATGATGGGAATTTTAGTTCACAGTATCTGTTTGCCATCCCTGCTCTAGAGAGTGGTCCCAGTTTATATAGGGTAATAATCAGGCCTCTTGGGCTTCCCCGTTGCTCCACTTTGAACTGAATGACCTCAAATACACCCAACACTCTCTTAGAGCTGCATTTACAAGACATGTTAAGTAGTTTTCTCCAGGTACATTTGTTCACCATTACTAGTCTTTTCATTGAAAAGATAAGTTTCTGAAGAAAGACAGGCTTCCCCAGACAAACAAAACCATTCCTTAGAAAAAGGAAACTGGAAAACCTGTATGTTTATGCCAATCCTGTACGAGTTCAGGGGCTTTAACATTGACGTAATAAAGTCATTTGACAAAGTTGTTTTGCTTAGAAGTGGTAGGAAATGTGCAGACAACATGGCTAAAGGTCACTGCCGTAAAGTAGTAACACACTGATGCTGAGATTTTATATCGCTTCCCTGAAAGAACTTTATTTTGCAATATGCTGCTGTTGAAATACGGCTGTAAAATGGGGGTAGGGGTAGTTTTGGAGTCCCAGCTCCCAACAGCCCCAGCCAACATGGCCAGTAGTCAGGGATGATGGAAGTTGTAGTCCAGCTACATGTGGAAGGCCACAGGTTCCCTATCTCGGCTCTAAAATGTGTCTCTCTGAGTTCAGACTGCTCTGCTATCCAAGCAGAATTATATCCTTAGAGGCACCATTAAGGCCCATGATATACCTTATTTATATTTATTCTACGGACAATGGATATCCCTGACTTCTTTTTAAATGGCACTACTTTTCTTTGTTTTATAAGGAAATCAGAACATTCTCCAAGCTGAACTGCCTTATAATGACGTTCGCCTACTTAGTTTAAGGGCTTGTTGCTCTATTTTGCGGGGGGGGGGAGTTACATTGTGTTTCTACTTTGAAAGTCATGTAATACATATGTGTGAATCACTCAAAAGTCTGGTTATTCACTCAGTATTGTTCAGAGAACTACTGATTTTTTTCAGGGAAAACATGGAAGTTATCAAGATCTCTAACAGGCTGCTAAATTAAATAGTATTTATTGAAAAAATACTAGACTGTGTTTGTGTTATCACTTACAGCCATATCGCTTCTGGCTACAATCATGTCTGATTTAGCCAGCTTTGTCAAGCTTAACCGGTTACCAAGATGGAATTCCTGTCTAAGGAAAGTGCAAGTGTTGCAGGAAGTGATATTAATAAGGTTGTGGGAGGAAGTGAAGCCTTTAGATCAGTAGTAAGCCTGTTTTTATCAGGTGATGCTATTCTAGAGGAAGTGGTTCCTGCCTCCTCTAGGTCCTGGCTATGATGAAATATTGTATTAGATTTCCTTTTTTATGTCTAAATTTCACTAATTTCTGTAGTATGATAATATCTGGTTCTGTGCTTCTTTCTGTTAATATTTTGTTCACTTCAGTCAAGGATGCATTACAATGTGTGCAATATTTTGTGGCTTTTCATTCTTAATTACAACTGTTTACCCTGGCTATAGACAATCTTGTAAATTGATTGTCATATTTTTTTATCCAAGTTTGCTCAAAACTATTTAATCTTGTCATTAGGTCAAGCCAAAAACTTAGTGCCATACTCTGGACCAAACAAGATGAGAGATTGCTTTTGTACAATCAATTTGGATCAAGAAGAGGTTTTTCGCACTCAGGTAGTGGAGAAGTCATTAAGGTAAACTCTGTTTTATAATGGCAGACTGATTTCGGATGAGTAGCAACCGTTGGTTAATATCTCATTTAATCAATCTCTTAACATATAAAACATTTTTTTCTGTGTTTCATCCATTTTGGCTTAGCTTTTGAAAATTTAATGTCTTGGTTACAGAAACAGCTTGATAAATAATAATGCAATAGAAGAGTGACTGTGTTCAGATGTGAAGCTGAACTGGGCCTTAGGGGCCCTCTAGATGTCCTTTTTATTGTGCACTCATGATTTGTGCTCATGAAGCTGTTGGGGTGGTCACACTCTATCCTATTTTCAATACTGTTTGTGCCTGCAGAAGTTTTGGGGTGGTAACAATACTTCATTTCCAGTCAGTGCATATCCCATAACTTCTTGCTGAAATCCTGTAAATTCTTATTCTACAAATAGCTTGGTTTATTTTTGTTCTGCTTTTGTTGTGCTATCACACCTCTGGACACCAATTAAGTGACAGCTTTAAGAATGCATCACAGAACAAACTAAAGCGGAATAAATCCCCCACTAAAGCACTATTATTGTGTTAAGCTTATGTTGCAGAATACATGCACAATAAAACAGCAGTCTGGAGGGGCCCAAATATTAGATGAATGAGGCCTGGTGAGCCTTGGGCTCGCAAGCCCTTCTCTTCCATCAGGGTCTCAAGGAGATTAGAAACTTCTGCTTGCATTTTGGATTAACTGTGGCTTACCATGTCCCAGATAAACCATGGTTAATTACAATTATAATTAGTTGAAATTTCCTCATAATGTATAGTTAAAAGTTTGCTGGTTTCAAGAAAGTCCTCCTCTGCGGCCATGCCAGGGGAGTAGGAGAGCATATTAGCCCAAAGCTTTCTGACGCCCATTTTCATAATGCTTGAGCATCTCATCTGGTTGAGCATCTCATCTGAATGGGGCCTGTGTGAGGCTTGAAACAAGAGCTCCAAGGTAGACCAGACTTGCAGACCTTTTAAGGCTAGCGGCAGGAAAAAATCTGCATAACAATAGTTAGGGCTAATTGTGACAACTTGTGGTGTTCATATGATTATTTCCTGAAATGGTCCCATTAATACCTGTAACTAGAAAATTTATGGTGGAATGGGTTACTATGTAACTCTAGAATTTATCCTGTTACTTATCTCTTAGATTATTGGTGGCTTCTGCACACACATATTTCCTATGGAAGGTTTTATGAATTAATCCATTCCAATATTGCCATCTCCATTTATTTATTTTATTTATTTATTCAACTTATTAGTCGCTTATCTGGCTGAATTGTCAGCCACTCCATGCACTCCAGAGGTTATCTTCAGAAAATTATGTGAAGAGCACAGACGTTGATTTTGACAGTTGTCTTCTACTCTTAGTTTAATTCCTTTATATGAACTGAATTGAAGATTGCTTGACACCTTGGGCTCCTTGGAAGGAAGGGCGTGATGTAAATTAAATAAATATATTTTGTATAGGCTTTCTAAATATATCCCTATCAACATTGAGCTATCCCCTTTGCAATGGTTACCATTCCATTTTTGGCCCAATTAACATGCTGGATTTGATCTTTAAAAGCCTTTAAGTGCTTAGAACTAGAATACTTGAAAAACCACCTGCCAATATGTGTGTAAGTATGTTAAGATCTTCAGTAGAGGGCCTTCATTGCGTGCCCCCAAATCTGAGTCACAAAGGATGACTACCAGGTAGATGGCCTTCTCGGTAGTGGTGCCCCAGTTATGGAATGTTCTCACTGGGGAGGTCTACCTGGCATCTACTTAATTGTCCTTTCAGTGTAATGCAAAGACTTCTTATTTTTCCAAGCCTTTTTGAGATAGCTGTAGTTCTGAATTATTTTACCTGGCTTTTAAGTTCATACTGCTTTTTAGTTCTTGTGTCTGTTATGATTGAGTTGTTTTGTAATATTTTTACTGTTTCTATATCTTATGAAAACAGTTTGGGAATTGCTAATGAAAGATGATATAAAACTATTACTTAAATATAAAAACTGCTAACATTATGCAAGTAATTGGGAGGCATGGTGCCCTTTCTAGCCTTTTGTGTGACATAAACCACTTGCAGAGAGAATCCTCTTAGAAGTTATGTAAATTAGGATTTTATGATAAGTTATGCTATGCGGCAATAAACTCAGTCGGTTCACTAAGATCCTATTTGACTTTTTCTCCACAGCCCATTTTTTGGAGAAGAATTCTTCTTTGAAATACCAAGGACATTCCAATGTTTATCATTTTATATTTATGACAAAAGTGTTTTACAGAGAGACCTTCGTATAGGTAAGTAACCACATTATTTATATTGAAAAGTTAGGGCTGTATCCACCTAAATAATACTTGGGGTAGACCCATTGAAATCAGAGGACTTAAGTATGTCATGTCTGACTTGACAATTAATTTCAGTTAGTCTACTCAGAATATGACTTAGATATGATTCTTAATGGTGGGTTTGTTTCATTAAAGAAATAATTTAAACCACAGACAGATATCTTACTCTTTTCAAATGCATTTATTTTTATGGATTGTATCCAATGGTGGCATTAGGCAAGGAGAATCTCACATAAAGTAGGGCACCCAATTTTCACTGATTCTCCTAATATGGCAACCCTCTGTACCGTATCATTTATTCTGGTGGATTCCCCCAACTCATAGGAGAATTGCTGAAAATCAGGAGTCCAGCTTTGCACAAGTGGAAGTTCTTCCACTTGCCTAATGCCACCACTGGCTGTAACCCAATACTTTCTTACATGGTGCCTCTGGTGGCTTTCTCCTACATGGCTGAGTAGACCATCCTCCACCCAGCAGCCATCAATCTTGCCTATTTTGAGTTCCCAGTTGACCCTGCTAATCTCACTGGCAGAAGTTTTATTCTAAAACTTTGTCATTCAGTTTCAAACAGTGACAAATACACCCCTCCCCAACACCTACTGTTTGTAGATTGCATTTCAGGAAAACTGCTTAGGATATACAGTATGATTATTTAAAATCTTTTCTAGAACTGTGTGAGTAATACAAATACTTTTTTCAAGTTCACACTTTAATTTTAACCAGTTTAACACCCACGTAAAACTTGTACTTGATTAACTGGTATGGACAAATAGGTAATTTTTTCCCCCTCCCTTAGGTAAGGTAGCTATCAAAAAAGAAGATTTGAGCAGATACTCTGGCAAAGAAACATGGTTTATACTTCAGCCTGTTGATTCTAATTCAGAGGTTCAGGTAAAATTGAATAAATGTGAAAGTCAATGCTATATTGTTTAAATGGAAAGTCTTTCTCCCCAATCCTACTTATGTTTGTAATTTTACTTGAGATCACCCATGCTGTGTGAAATATAGTTGATTGATTTTTCTAGTTCTTGTGAATTGGTAATGCCGTATTGTTCTTAGTCTATCAGGAAATAAAAGTTATTTTGCAGATTTTTCACTCCTCTGTCCATTATTTTAAATCACAACCAAGAGCTCAGGAAGCATTCTTTCACACTGATGGATTCTTAGTAATTTGCATTATTGTACAAATAAGTATGTATCCTGAGGTCAGAAACCCCCTTATTTGAAGGAAATAAGAATCTCTAAGCTTTTTCTTTCTATTCTCTTCCGCTTGGATTGCTCCTGTTGGAGAAGCTTTTTCTTGTGAGGAAAAAAGTGGAGGTACATATAAAAAGATCCATTGGACACAAAAGGCTCATTCTCACTTAATGCTAACCCATAGTGTAGAGCTATGTGCAGCAAACAGAACAAGCCTGAACAAAGTCTCAGCCTTATGTGCTACCCCTTTCTTTCTTCCTCCTCTGCAGTATTTGTTTCACTTTCAACACATTCTGGTTTGTTGTTAATATACCAATTGAAGAATTAGGTTTAAAGCAAGCTAGGGTTACTTAAGCAAGACAAATTCTTAATGAATGGGTTTGAAGGTGACTTACAGTAGGGCCCCACTCATATGGCGGGTTGCGTTACAGGCCCCCGCCGAAAAGCAAAACCCACCAGAAAGTGGGACATAGTGCGCGATCAGCTGTACAGAACAGCTAATCGCGCGCTACAGCAGATCACTGTCAGCTGGAGTGCGGCAGCTGAAACTCCCCGCACTACAGCTGACAGTGCTTTGCCCCTGAAGTTCCCCATGTTACAGCTGCTCAGCATGGGCAGCTTCAGGGGCCAAGCGCTGTCAGCTGGAGCACAGCGGCTGGAGCTCCCCACGCTACAGCTGATCGCCCCACTGGCACCGTATTAACAGAACGCCAAAAAGCGGGGCCCTACTATATTTAGAAACTGACAAGAGCTTATTTTAAACCACACTGAACTGGTTCACATGTAATGCTAAGTCAAACGATGGCTTCTCACAAATGTGCAGGTTCCTGGAGAGGAGATTATGACCACTGTACTCCTCTGGTCCTGCTGTGGAACTACTCTGAGCTTAGATATGATTTGGCTTAGTGTGTCATCTGAACTAAGGCTCATGCTTTGTCTCACTTCAGACAAACCATGAGCTTGTAACCAAGATTTGTTCTTTGGTTTACAGCCTGTGGTTTGTCTGGAGAAAACAAAATACAAACCCAGGTTTGGGCAACATGCTAAGCAAAAAATGGCTTGGCTGAAAGCATCAGGGCTGTGGGAGGAATGCAGCAGCCACAAATTTCCTCTCTGGAAGCTCACATAAGCCATGGTTTTATCTCTGGTTGATACAAAACAAACCAGAATCCTATGAATGGAATACTAATCTCTACACAAGGATAGGCATGGAATGTGTGAATGACCCTGAGGTTTTGCTCAGGCTCATTCTTGCTCGCATACATAGCACTAAACCATGTCTAGCATGATGTCATGAAATTCTTCTTGCTAAAGCATATATTTCAGTCAGACCTAGAGTGCAGGGCCAAAAGTCATACTAGTTGCGGGTATGCTGTGTCAAGTTTTCGTAGTTCATATTCCTTGACTGTGAATTACTGAGACAAACAATAAAGTAGATGTAGTAATGTAAAGTTCAAAATACCTAATAACTTGAAACTAGCCAGCTTTCAGTATGCTGAAACTTTGTTTGCTGTTGGAAAGATGAAGGGAGGGGGAGGATAAACCTACAGCAAAGGTAGATTTTAATGCCTTTATCATGCCACGTAACCATCATTCTGTGGAAGCCCTGCACATGTGGCTTTGTGGGTGATTTCATAGCATACTAATCCCATCTCTAACTCTTGGGCCTGCCCTCTGCAGCATGTGTATAAAATCAGTCTTAAAAACTGACATGGCACAGTCCAAAATTGAGTGTGTATCTCCTTAAGCTATTGTATGCTAGTCTAAAGCGTTCCTAATATATTTCTGTATATTTTCCTCTTCTTAGCACACTTCAAAAGTTTATTTACTATTTATTTATTATTTCAATTTCAATTTATATACCGCCCTTAGCAAAATAGCTCTCAGGGCGGTGAACAAACAAGATAAAATACAATATATCATAATAAAAATACAAAAACATATACAAACAAACAACAAAAAGCACAGCAAAAACAAAATAAATACTACAAAAATTAAAAATACAGATTAAAAGATTAAAAAAGATTAAGAAGATTAAAATGCCTGGGAGCATAAAAAGGTCTTTACCTGGCGCCGAAAAGATGGAAGTGTAGGCGCCAGGCGTACCTCTTCGGGGAGGCTGTTCCACAACTCAGGGGCCACCACAGAAAAGGCCCTAGATCTCGTAACCACCCTCCGGGCTTCCCGATGGGTTGGTACCCGGAGGAGGGCCTTAGATTCTGAACGAAGTGAGCGGGTAGGTTCATAGCGAGAGAGGCGTTCCACAAGGTATTGAGGTCCCACGCCGTGTAAGGCTTTATAGGTCAAAACCAGCACCTTGAATCTCGCCCGGAAGCAAATAGGAAGCCAGTGCAGACGCGCCAGGACAGGTGTTATATGCGAAGACCGACTGGTCCTCGTCAATAATCTGGCAGCTGCGTTCTGCACCAGCTGAAGCTTCCGAACTGTCTTCAAGGGCAGCCCTACGTAGAGCGCATTACAGTAATCCAATCTTGAAGTTACCAGAGCGTGGACAACGGAGGCGAGGTCGTCCCTGTCCAGATAGGGGCGTAGTTGGGCTACCAGACGAAGATGGTAAAACGCATTCCGTGCCACCGAGGCCACTTGGGCCTCGAGAAACAAGGAAGAGTCGAGAAGAACCCCCAAACTACGTACCTGTTCTTTCAGGGGGAGTGTAACCCCATCCAGAACAGGGTAAGCATCCGCCATCTGAGCAGGGAAGGTCATCAGACCAAGGCTGTTTCGGTGCCAAAACCGGGCCTGAAACCGGATTGAAACGGATCTAGATAATCGGTTTCATCCAAGAGCGCCTGGAGTTGGCTGGCAACCACCCGCTCCAAAACCTTGCCCAAAAAAGGGACATTCGCCACCGGTCTATAGTTATTCAAATTATCTGGGTCCAAGGAGGGTTTCTTTAAAAGAGGTCTCACTACTGGCTCCTTGAGGCTACCAGGGACTACTCCCTCCCTCAATGAGGCGTTAACCACTTCCTTGGCCCAACCGGTGGTCCCAGCCCTGCTAGCTTTCACTAGCCAAGATGAACAAGGATCCAGAACAGACGTGGTTGCCCGAACCATTCCAAGCACCTTGTCCACTTCCTTGAGCTGCACCAACTGAAACTCATCCAATAAAGGACAAGGCCGTGCTCTGGACACTTCAATGGATTCATCTGTCACAACATCAGAGTCAAGGTCCCTGCGGATACATGCGATCTTATCTTGAAAGTGTCCAGCAATTTCGTTGCAGCGGGTCTCAGATGTTTCCATAGTATCGTGGGGGCCAGAGTGTAAGAGCCCTCGCACGACTTTAAAAAGCTCTGCTGGGTGGCATAAAGATGATCTAATAGAGGCAGCAAAATAGAGCTTCTTTGCTGTCCTTACCGCTTTTGTATACAACTTATTGGTGGCACTTACCAAAGCATAGTTGTATCCACTGGGAGTTTTCCTCCATCTGCACTTCAGCCTCCTCCTCTCTTGTTTCATCGCTCTCAGCTCCGGAGTATACCACGGAGCTGTATGAGCTCTACACCGGAGGGGGCGCGTGGGAGCGATCGTGTCAATAGCCCGGGTCAGTTCCGTATTCCACAGTGCGACCAAGACCTCAACAGGAGCACCAGTTGTGAATGTGAGAGGAATATCTTTTACGAGAATGGCCTATGAAATTCTCCATACCACATCGTATCTATACTATCTCTTAATAATGCCCCTGGTTAGTAAGAAGTTCTGAATCTCTTGTTCAAATAGAAGAAAGTTATTATCTATGTAACACTCTTCTATAGAGTGGACCGGGAAAATTATATAGGGATCCTATGTGTGCCTCTCTGAAATGGTGTGATGCATTAACTGCACATGCCAAGGTTATGGTGGCTGGGTCTTTGTTAAGTCCTATGACCTATGTGGATCCCTCAGCTGCTTACTGTCCTTGGTGTAAGTCATTTTGCTCCCTGAACCATTCTCAGAGAAGGTTATTACTTTACATTGGGGATGGGAATTTTTAGTCACTTTTTAGATTTTCGTTAATAAAGAAAAGTCTAACTTATAAACTGTTTTGTCATGATTTAACTTTTTTGTAAATGTTGACTGTTTTCTTAAGTACAGTAATGTATCTATGAATCTTTCCTCTTTCATGAGACTTCCGGGAAGGGTGACTTCGCTTGTGCCTGCTTTTGAGACGGGCTCCCGCCTCAAAAGAAGCTTATTCAGATATAAATCAGTCAGAACATTTTTTTTTTGACTGATGAAATTTCTCCCGGGCAGGGAGAAACGTAGAGATCAACCTCAAAAGCCTGTTTTTGTTGGGAGGACTGGATTTCATTAATTTATGAGAAAAGGTCCAGCCAGCAATGCCGGACGGACTTCCGAACAAGCTCTATCTGATTAATGCAATACGTTTATATTTTCTTCAAAGAGAAAACGGACTAACAGGCAAGCACCCTTCTTTCTATTATTTTTTTTACTTGGTTTAAATTGTTGCAGCAAAAAGAGATTTGTCAAATGAATCAGCTTTAAAGAACTTCTGGGTGAGCTATAACTCTTCTCTGTTATTCACGAAATTAACAGCTTATCTCTGCTTCCATTGCAAAAAGCTGTCCTGGAAGTGCATTCTAAAGATATAAACAGAAGAGGGATTTCTATTCCGAGGAGAAAAAAATAAAAAATATGAACTTTGGAACATTATATTGTCTGGGACTATTCTCTTTTTGGTCTATTTTATTTTGACGAATCTGCTTCTTCACGACGCCACTAACTGTTTTGATGCTGGGAACTAAATTTGTTTTGTATTCTTGAACATAGAGAGATAAGGCAGGCTGCTCTGTTTATACTGTGATGTCATCAAGCCTGGAATATTAACCCAATTGTTGCTGAAATAAGAAGTGGTTCTTCTTTATTTTTGTTTTGTTTTGTTTTCGTGGTTTTAAAAATGGCAATCAAGAAAGTGGCTGAGAATCTGGAAGTAATTATGTTTCAGAAAATAATGGATGAGATTGAGATAACGAAACAAACCCTGCGACAGGGCAGTAAGGAGCTGAAAATTGAACTGAGCAAAATGACGCAGGAGCTTAAAGAAATAGGGGATCCTGTGAGAGAGGAGAATGAGATCAG
The DNA here is from genome assembly GCF_030035675.1 of Rhineura floridana. Taxonomy (NCBI): domain Eukaryota; kingdom Metazoa; phylum Chordata; class Lepidosauria; order Squamata; family Rhineuridae; genus Rhineura; species Rhineura floridana. The sequence continues at coordinate 112,136,692 of NC_084486.1, forward strand.
AGATGAGAAAAGAAAAAATAAAGGGAAGATACAAGCCCTGGAGATTGGAACAAATGTGGAATTGGAAAAAGATCTGGAGTTTATGGATATTAGAAATAAAATCTACTGTTTGGAATTTAACGTTATCTCTGAAGAAATTAATGAAGATATTAGAGATAAAGTTATCAATGGCTTGGATAATCTTCTGGACTGGAATGACGTGATGGAGCTTGATATAGAGAAAATCTATGGAATTAACTGCAGCCATGTGACAATGGAAAAACTCTCAAGAGATGAGCCAGTGCATTTTGTAAAAAAGAAGAACAGAGATATGACTTTACAACAATATTTCAGCAACTTATTCAGAATTGATGGCAAGAAAATATTTGGGATAGAGGAAATTCCCATCAGACTCTTATTATATGACTATGGTTATGACAGCAAGATTATTATGGAATACTGATAATGGAAGATTGGACACTGAAATTACTGGACTTAACAGGACTATTGAAGATGGAAGATGGAATTAATATGGATAATGGAATAATGGCTATTGAAATTATTGGACCTAACAGATTTTGATGAGATGGATTAATCGATATGTTTATTTGGACTATGGTTATGACAATAAGATTATTATTATTATTAACGAGATGGATTAATCGACATGTTTATTAGGAGAAAAATTGATAGATATATTTCTTAAAGAATTGAAACCTCTCTTTGACTTTTTGTGGAAAGAATAAAGTAATGTTTATGAGATTTGATAATTAAGATAACTACTGGAGGAAAGTGATTTTATAATATAATTTAAGAGACAGGATTGTTATATATTGTAGACCTATAACTGATTTGATCTGCGACAAATGGGAAGTCAACATTTTATTTTTTTGTTTAATCATTTTTGTTTTGTTTTGTTTTTTGTCTTTGAATGTTTTATGATTTTGTTTTGTATGTTTTATGAAAATTTGAATAAAAATTATTGTAAAAAAAAAAAAGAATCTTTCCTCTTTCATCTGTGGTGTGTTGGAGGTGGTCTAATGCCAACTGAATTAGTCTATGAATGCCATATAAAGCTCGTATGAAACAAATAGCTGCTGCTTGATTAAACAACAGTTTTAGTTGTCCTGAAAATAGTTCAGATATTTGTGAATCATGCAGTAATGTTTGTAATAACAGTGGCAAACATGCAGGTGAATGTTGGAATTTTCAAGTAAATACTTTGGGCTTGGTTATAGGCAAAGCATCATAACATAGTTTAAATTAAACTGAATAGAATTGTGACCTGGGTGTGATACTGAAAGGAATGTCCCTGCTTGATGAGCCTGTAATAAAAGATACTGCTTGCTATTCCTGAGAAATGCTGAGTTTTTCCTCCAGGCTATGTGTGCATTACAAAATCTCAAGTGGTATTTTAGTGATAACTAGAATGATGGTTGGAGAGTTAACCTTTCTTTTAGAGGTTTCTAGAAATTTGCTTGGACCAAATCCTGTAATTATGCAGTGTGTCTACAGAATACAGGTTGTCTAGAGTCTTATTCCTGTGTCAGTACAATGGTGTATATTTGCACAGTGAAGCAGCTAGATCTGTAAGCTTTACCAACAGCCCAAGTTGGAAAAAATAGGCCTGTTCCACCAAGTTAGGCCTTTACAAGCTGCATTGACTTGAGAAAGTTAGGACAGTGCTTAATTTTGACTGTATTTTGTGCCATTTTATGGATGACGGAAAGATTCCCTTTCTTATTATGGATTTCATTTTGTTTTGGGAAACTGTTTTTTACCGGCTTTAGAATTGGATTTGTTTCAGACAACTGTCACTTGTTAAACTTCACAGGTTGAATAGCTAAAGTATTTTTAAAGAATCTTTAGTACACTAATAGCAGTTAATTATAGAGGTGCTCAGTATTTGAGTCCGGAAGTGTTCTGTCAGTGACTTTTTTATTGCTTCCTAAATAACAAGCCTGTCTTGTTAGGGTGTGTTCATGTGGGCTTATAATACTACTAGGAATTCATTTCCAAGGTGGTGCATGTAAGTGTATGCACAATACCATTTTTTAAAGATGAGAATTATGTATATTGCATAGTAGGCTAGCCTTCTTTACCTGAGGCTATTTTGAGGTGGTTAAGGTTTGGATCTCTACACAATTCATTGATGTAGAACAGGTGTGGGGAGCCTTTGTCTCTGCTGATGTTGCTGAACTACAACTTTTATCATCCTTGGCCATTGGCCATGCTCACTGGGGCTAATGGGGAGCTCTAGTTTAGCAACATCTGCATGGCCAAAGGTTCTCTGCACCTGGTGTTGAAGCATCAGGACCTCCTTGAAGATTTTTGTAGGATATGTTAATTTAAAAATAGCATGTCCATGCTTCCTTTACACTTTTGAAAAACTTACAGGCGCATATAAGCAATCATAACTCTTAAATTCCTGTAATGCAATTACCTGATAATAGAAAAACTGAGTAGGAAAAATTATTTACAAGCAATGCCAAAATTAATATTGAGAAGTTTGATACAAGATCATATTTATAACATTTCCACATTTGAGGATAACAATTTTCTGTATTTAAAAAAAGTAAATAAATGCAGTAGGTTTAGTCTGACAGCTACCAAATTCATGACAGTGATTTGTAATTCCTGCTCATGTACAACTATTTGGACAATTGCATATTTCACTCTAGTGCTTCTGGAGAGGTTGCCAGCCCTTGGCTTATATTTATTATTGAGCAGGTGCTAGGTTTAGGGTAACAAGTTAGTGTGTTCATCTACAGTTGAAGTGTTAACTGTAATAGACTAGGTGACTTTCCACACCCAGTAATCTGATTACATCATCCAACAAGGAACCACAAAGCTGTTTAAAAGCAGTATGATACTTTTAAGTTTGTGGCAAAGCAATTATTTGTAACCTCCGTGTAGTAAATACTTCATTAGCAGGCTTTCAGGAATAAAAAAAAGTGAAGGGCAAACAGGGTAGTTGTAATGTAGGCTCACAATGTTAGTTTGCCTTGGAGTTAGATACTACATGATAAGCTTTCCTGCTCTTGTTTCCAGCATAAGTTGCAGAGTATTTGTCATCAGAAAATGAACGTACAGATTTATAGGTTAAATGACACCGGTCTCAATAGGTCTTCAAAGTCCCCCTGTTTTTTACTGGCCATTTAGAATACTCTTCCCATCTTTCTGTCTGTTTGATCTGGGATATGGCCCTCATCCTTTATGCCATGACTTTAAAGACTTTGAAGATGTATCTGTCAAAGCCTTTTGAAAATCCAAGTGTACTAAATCATTCTTGTCTTACATGTTTCTTGATACCCTTAACTGTATTTTATGTGTGTTGCTACTGAGAATAGAAGGGCGGTATCAGCACCATCATTTTACCAAGGTGTCCAACCACAAAGAATTGGTGATATTAAGCCCTAAATGGTGAATGATACATGATGCTGCTTCTTTCCTTTTATGAGCTGTTTAATGTTCATGGTACAAGAGATAACTGTGGTTTTGTGTGGAGCTCTTCTAGAGCATGTTCCCCTGACATGCAGTAGACATTGGCTAGGGGGCGGGATGGTGGTCTAAATTCATCGGGAACCTACAGAAGGCAAATTCAGCTGTATTGTGTTTGTTGTCTCTTTATTATAGGTCTATCCGTTTGCTAATGCTTCTATAACTTTATCAGAAAATATGTTGAAAGCATATAGATTATTTGTTGTATGCTAAGGGATACAATTAAGCATAGGCTCTTACAATTGAAACTTTTATTTTTATTTTTTTATTGACAGGGAAAAGTTCACCTTGAATTAAAACTGAATGAGCTGATTACAGATAATGGATCAGTATGCCAGCAGCTAGTAGTACAGTAAGAACATTTATTGATTCCTATTCTTGTTCTGCTTGCTAATGAAAATTAAAGGGGGTGATGCAAACTGCTTTAATTGTCTCTTGTCAAAATCTGTCAAGAATGCTTCCAATTGAATTTTTTTTTTTTTGCAATCTTTGTGGCCTTACATTTTTATTTTGTTTAGTGATGGGTGAGTTGCCCCCGGTTCACTTCATAGTTTTTTTCCCCATGGTTTCTTAGGGAAGAACTCTGATCTTCCCCAAGCTTTTCTGTGACACATCTGAAAAACCAAGGTACAGGGGCCTGACATCAGGGGGGCCCCTGCCAAGGCCTCCCCCCCAAACCTAAATAGGGGAAGGGCTGCTGCAGACAGTGAAAGCCTAGTAGGCCTCATTCCTGAGATCTGAATGCTTGAATGTTGGTTTACAAACTGCCCCGTCTGAATTCATCCTGTCACTAATTTTATTTTAAAACATTGCTCATAATGTCACAATATGACATATAGAAGCCATGTTTCAAAAAATGACTTTACTTACACATGCCTTGGTAAATATGTAGAACACTGCAAAATGTAATCTTGTTACACCTAGTCTTTGACTAAGCTACTCTGAAATCTCTTGAAATAACGTCTCCAAAACAAGATACAGTGATTCATTGTATATACTAATTTTCTGTGTTGCTAGGGCAAATTGCTGTCTTATAAGAGATACAGTTATCATTATCAGACATCGGGTAACACAGCTTTTCAATATCTGTGGCTTGGAGTAGTGATGCTGCGGTTCTAGGAGTATTGCACAAAGAACAATAACAGTGCATTGTCTTCAAGAATCTTCTAGACGCATACCCAGACAGTACTCCATTGGAGTGCCTATCTACTGTCTCTGTAAGGAGGTGGCTTGGCTTTAAATTACAAGCTCATGAATGCTTTTTTTCAAGGAATGAAATGTAAATACACCTGGTGGACGTGGTAGACAGATACCTTGACCAAGCCTGTGTATCAAAAATGGTTTTGAAATCTGAAATGGGAGTATTTGCTTTTTGCCTGAATTGGCGTCCTTATTAGATCATGCTTGGTTGCACTCAAATTGTACATTGAGAGGCCATCAGAGCAGAGCTCTGCACTGTTTACCCTGTCTGTTAATGGCTGTTCAATCAGGCATTTTTTGGTTGTCTGGCATTCTTGAAACTTCATTCAGCATGTAAGCAGCACTTTACATTTTCTAGTCTTAATAGAGGGAATCCAACCTCAGCATGCATGGCAACAACAAGACAAGCATAGAACAGTGTTTAGTATGGTATCAAAGCATCCATATTTCATACATTAGTTCCATATATTTTTTGGACAGTATATTTCCCTATAGATATCTTAATTATCAGAGCCAACAAATTGCCTCTCTCAGTACACACTTTTAAAATTGCTTGTGCTATTTTTGAAGTTATGTTTAAAGTTGCTTTTTGCCTGTTTCAGGAGTTGTTCATTAACTGGCATGCCTACATATCTAAAGCTTTTTCACCTGTTTGATAGTGAAGTTGTATGTGGTCCCATTTCTGTCTCCTCAGTAATGATTAAATGTTCTTTCAGACAATGGATTCCAGTTTGTTTGGCTTGTCTCAGCCCTACCTGAATATCTGACTGGAGGGCTGTATCATTGTACCATATGTTTTCAGTACTCACCCTATTCCTGCAATGGTAATTTATATTAATTGTTTTTGATAAATTGATTTTCAAACTGTTGTAACCAACCCTGGGACCTGCTAGTAAAGGGTGGGTAATAATTGTAAAATAATACTAATAATAGCACACCACAAATACTTCCAGTTAGACCTGGAAACCACAGGAAAAAGTCGAACCTCTTGAGCTATTCAACAATATTGTTTACATAAATTAGAGGAAGGGTTCTAATATACATTCCTGTCTAACTCCTCTGGTTGCTGGAATTATATTTCACATAACAGCCACCCACCCACCTTGGAGGTCTATATTGAGTATACTGCACAAGATTTTGACCAAGATCAAGAGTTGATACACAGTAATTTGATCCACAAGTTATCTCACTGCCCCAGGACAAAGACTACGGTGAGGTTTACAAAAGCCACATACATCAGCTGTTTTAGTGTTCTCATGAATTTTGGCGAATAAACTCCTTGAGCTCAATACTTTGATTGTAGTCAAGCGCATCACTCAAGAGCCACATGCAGGAGGTTGTGCTGTCTTGGCTAAGACTGTTGTTAAATGTTATATTCATGCCCAAAGTAGCCACATCAGAACCTGAGGATTTTGAAGCTTTACTGGTGATAGGTGGATGACGCTGGAGGGGATCACAGGGAAGCAGGAGCCTGTCTCTATTGTTTCTCTACTTATTTCTGTTAGGGCCCAATTGTTCCTATTCTTCCTCTTGCTCTAAACCCTTAGGGACTATCTTTTCACATAGATAAGAACTGGATAAATATGTGGAGGAAGGCAGCAGCTCCTGCTTCCCTGTTGTTTGCCTGCTATTCCTTCCATGTCTTCAGGGAAACTCTGAAATTTTCAATAATCAGAGCCTGGTTTACGCTTGCATATTTTTGATGTGATGAATATGTAAGTAGGCTCAAAAAAACCCCAAAACAACTGGACAGAGGTTACATACTAAACAATACTTGCTGAAGGGGAAGATGGCATTGGTGCCCTGCAGTGTTCTCCTAGTATATATATATATTTAACTGCTCGCCAAACTTCACCCAGTGATCTGCCCTATGTGGGCCTAGTGTCTTTTCTGAGTGAAGGCATTAGTTTCACATAATTGGTTCATAACTTTAGCAATAATAGACTGGCTGTCCTCTTAAAACATTGGAAACTACTAGGACCTGGTTACTGACAGAAGAAAAGAAAACATTTAAAATTTAATGGACTGAATGGAACCATAGAGAGGGGGATGCTTTCAGCATAATTGATTAGTGTATAACTTGATAATTCGTGTACTTACAAATTTTTAAACCTGCCTTTCAGGCCATGCTAATAAGGCACCTCCCAATATTCTAGAGCACATGAAAATACAATTTAGAATAGAAGTTAAAGTGTTTTTTTTAAATATAGTACAAGTATTCAGCCAAATGTAGCTTGGATAAATGTTATTTCAGAGGGCTTTTTTTAAAGACCAGCAGTGATATGGTCATACATCTCTCTGTGGAAGCAGTTCAAATGTGTAAGACTGCCACTGAGAGAATCCTATCCTTAGAACCTGCCAGTTTAATAAAAGGTAGTTATTGCTCTGCCATAAAACTAATTCCCTGGCTGGCTTGTAGCTAAAGGTATTTTATTTTATATCCCTCCCTTTCTGTCAGAATCATAGAGTTGGAAGGGGCCTATAAGGCCATCGAGTCCAGCCCCCTGCTCAGTGCAGGAATCCAAATTAAAGCTTACTGGCTGTCCAGCTGCCTCTTGAAGATCTCCAGTGTTGGAGAGCCCACCCCCTCCCTAACAGTTAGGAAGTTTTTCCTGATGTTCAGTTGAAATCTGGCTTCCTATAACTTGAGCCCATTATTCCATATCCTGCACTCTGAGATGATCGAGAAGAGATCCTGGCCCTCCTCTCTATGGCAACCTTTCAAGTACTTGAAGAGTGCTATCATGTCTCCCCTCAATCTTCCCTTCTCAAGGCTAAACATGCCCAGGTCTTTCAGTCTCTCCTCATAGGGTTTTGTTTCCAGTCCCCTGATCATCCTCGTTGCGCTCCTTTCAACCCATTCCAGTTTGTCTGCATCCTTCTTAAAGTGTGTTGTCCAGAACTGGACACAGTACTCAAGATGACGCCTAACCAGTGCCAGATAGAGAAGGAGCCCAGAGTGACAACATCCGCCAAGCTAGACATGTGGAAGAGATTGTTGTGAACCTTTTTGGTACTGTAGTATCTCTGAATGTTTGCAACAGTGTTTGCAGCAAACTAGCCAGTGGTGATTTTTTTTTAAGCACTCATTTTTTGGTTAATGTTATTTTCAGGATTCGTATGTCTCAAGACATTATTATTACCCCTCCTTCACTCAAAGGTCCCAGGGCGGGTTACAACAATTTTAAAGTACAGCGTTAAAAACAAACTAAAATCAGAAAATAGGGTGGGTCCTAAAAATATATGTCTTGGGTATCAAAGGCCAGAGTAAAGAGGCACATCTTCACTATTTTCCTAAAACTGTGCAGGGAAGTTGCCAGACACACCTCAGTGGGGAGGGAGTTCCATACCTTAGGGGCCACCACAGAGAATGCCCTCTCCAGGCTACCATCCCCCTAGTTTCCAAGGGTAATGGAACTATCAAAGGACCTGCTCTGCTGATCTCAACACCCAAGAGGGTCTGTAGGGAAGGAGGTGTTCTTTCAGATATTTGGAACCTACATCATTTAGGGCTTTAAATACTAGCATGAGCACCTTGAATTAGGCCCAGAAATGAACCGGCAACTAATGCAGCTTTTTTAAAACAGGGGTTTTATGAGATCTGAAGAGAAACCCAGCCAGTTGTCTTCAAGGGCAACTCCATGTAGAGTGGATTATTACAAAGCAATCTGGAAGTTACCAGAGCATGGAGTACTGTGGCCAAGTCATCTCTGTCCAAAAGGGGGCAAAGCTGATGAACCACCCAGAGCTAGAAAAAGGCACTCTTAGCCACTGAGGCCACCTGACCCTCCAGTGACTATGTTGGATCCAGGGGTACTCCCAAGCTGCAGACCTGCTCCTTCAAGGGGAGTGCAACCCCATCCAGAACAGGCCATCAGCCCACTTCCCAGACATGAGAACTCTTTTTAGGATTGAGCCTCAGTTTATTGGACCACATCCAGCCCATCACCACCTCCAAGCACTGGTGTAGCACCTCAGCTGCCTCTCCCAATTCAGATGGAACAGAGAGATAGAGTTGGGTGTCATCTACATATTGAGGACACTTTGCTCGAAATCTACTGATGACAGTTCCCAGCAGCTTCATATAGGTGCTAAATAGCATGTGGGACTAGATGGAATCCTGTGGAACACCACATGAGAGCCCTCATGGTGTTGAACAGTAGCCTCCTGTAACTAGTGTTTGGAAGCGGCCCTGGAGGTATGAGTAGAACCACTGAAGCACGGTGTCCCCCCAACCCCCACCTCCCTGAAATGTTCTAAAAGGATACCATGACCAATGGTATCAAAAGCTGCCAAGAGATCAGGGAGAATGAGCAGAGTTGCACTCCCCCATCTCTCTTGACAGATGTCATCAACCAGGGCAACCAAGACAGTTTCAGTGCCATGGCCAGGCCTGAAGCCAGACAGGAATGGATCCAAGTAATCAGTTTCCTCCAAGCATGATTGAAGTTGGACTGCTAGTAAGCACCTTGTCCCAAAAGGTGACATTTGCCACTGGGCAACAGTTGTTTAACACTTCTGGGTCCAGGGAGGTCTTCTTCAGGGAGGGATGCACCACTACCTCCTCCAAGTTAGATGGTACATCCCCTTCTGCAGTGAAGCATAGATCACTCCCTGCACCCCATCAGTCAACCCCTTATGGCTAGCAGGGCTGTGGAGTCGGTATACCAAACCTTCAACTCCGCTTCCGACTCCTCTATTTTTCTACTGTCCAACTCCGACTCCTCTATTTTTCTACTCTCCGACTCCACCCAAAATTGCTTCTTGTCAATCAAAATTTATTTGGAAGTTGGAGTCGGTACATTGCTACCGACTCCGACTCTTCCCAAAATTGCTCCCGACTCTGACTCTGACTCCACCCAAAATTGCTCCCAACTCCGACTCCACAACTCCGACTCCACAGCCCTGATGGCTAGCTCTACGAAGGCAAGAGTCAAAGGGGCAATTGGTTGGCCACACTTCTTCAAACAGCCTGACCACATCCTAAGGGTGCAATAACTGAAACTGATTCAGTACAGATGGAACAGACAAAGCTCTGGGAGCCTCCACTGGACTTGCTCTAACTGTGACATCCAGCTCTGTCTGAATGTGAGCGATTTTATCCTTAAAGTGCCATGCAAAGTTGTTACAGCAGGCCTCTGCGTGTGTCAGAGGAACACTCTCTTGGCCAGATGACAAAAGTCCATTCACCACTCAGAAAAGTTCTGCCAGACGGCAACTTGTGGAGAAGTAGGCTTTCTTTGCCACCATCAGTGCCATGTGGTAGGCATGATGATATAACCTTACCTGTATCTGGTCAGGTCCAAACTGAGATTTACACCACCTGCACTTTAGCTGCCGACCTGCCTGTTACATTGCATGCAGGTCACTGGAGTACCAAGGTGACCTACATGCTGCACAGTGACGGCAAGGGCACTTGGGAGCTATCATGTCAATGGCTCTATTTCACCATTCCACAATGAGACAAGAGACTTGACAGGAGCACCAGCCCTGTCCACCAGAAAATTCCTCAGAGCAATTGGGAATCCCTCAGATTCCATGAATCTCTGAAAGGACGCTATCTCAGTGGGTCCACCACCCTTTCAGAATGGAGTAGCTACATTCAGTCCAAACCTTAGCAGGGAATGGTCTGTCCATGACAATGGACTCACAGTGAGTCCACCAATCAATGGAGTATTACCAATCTGCTCTGTTGCAAAGACCAGATTGAGGGAATGTCCAGCCACACTTGTTGGGCCATTGATGTATTGAGACGGCCCCATGGTTTTGTCATGGAGACGATGAAGTCCTGAGCTGGCCCATTTTAGGCAGCCTCAGCATGGATTTTGATGTTCCCAACAGCACAGTGAAAGAGTTCTCCAACACCACATCCGAGATTACCTCTGCCAGCTCGGTTAGGGAGGTTGTCGCACAGCAGGGTGAACGGTACACTAACAGCATCCCCATTCTATCTCTCTGGCCCAACACCACAAACAATCCCTTGAATCCATGCAGATGAGGTTTCTGGTTGTCAGGCCCAGGATGTGACTCAGGAACCAGACCAACGGCTGTAGTTAATTCGTGTTTTATTAGGGTAACGTCCAAACAAAGACTGCGTTTTCTCATGAAGCAATACAGGGATACAGGTCCTGCGGCATTGGGAGAAAGTTGACAGAGCAAGGGACTTCTTCCCGCCTGTTCTTTAAGAAGGGGCCAAACGGGCGCGCAATCTTTCGCTCCTCCTTAACTGCCCCTCAGGTACTGCCCGCCTTCCCCCCCTTCTCTCCTGTCTTTTCAGCTGTCTGCGTGTGCGCGGTGAGGGGGGAAGCATCACCCCCTCCTCTTCTGAAGTTTCCGATTCCAGGATGGGGGATAGGGGAGGGGCTGATGGTAAACTGCCTCCCCGCTTTTCGGCTGTGAGCAGCCCTCCCTCTTTCCCCTCTTGCTCTGAGCCTGAAAGAGGGGGAGGCGTGAGAATGTCCAGGGAGGGCTCAGGCTCCCCGTTGCTAAGCGACCTTATCACTGGCAGTTCCTCTGTTTCGTCTTCGCTCCAAAGGGGGGAAGTTCCTCCCCCTTCCCTCTGCCATCCATCCGAATACTCTTCTCCCAACTCTCCGGGATCCAGCTCCCCGGGATTGGGACCCCAGCTCTGCCTTCCGACACTGGTGAGGGAGATGGATTTTTTATGGATGATTGCAACTCCACCTCTCCATCCCTCTGACCTGGAATGGTGCTGCAACAAGTACCCACGTGGACACAGCTTGGTTAGCACTGAGCCACTAAGCTCATCTGCCAGGTCTCAGTTATACATGCCAAGTTTGCCCCCACATCCACAATCCAGTAGAGGTCATAGTGGACCTAGTGTACTTAGATTTTCAAAAAGCTTTTGACAAGGTACCTCACCAAAGACTCCTGAGTAACCTTAACAGTCATGGAATAAGAGGAGAGGACCTTGTATGGACTAGGAATTGGTTAAGTAGCAGGAAGCAGTGAGCAGAGTAAATGGACAGTTGTCCCAATGGAGTGCTATAGAAAGTTGAGTCCCCCCTGGATGGGTATTGGGACCTGTGCTTTTTTACTTTTTCATAAACGACTTAGAGTTAGGGGTGAGCAGTGAGGTGGCCAAATTTGCTGATAATACTAAATTGTTCAGGGTTGTTAAAAGGATTGCAAAGAGCTCCAAAAGAATGTCTCCAAATTAAGTGAATGGGTGGTAAAACGGCAAATGCAATTCAGTATAAACAGGTGTAAAGTTATGCATGTTGGAGCAAAAACCCTTAATTTCACATATACACTCATGGGGTCTGAACTGGTGGTGACTGACCAAGAATGAGACCTTGGGGTCATAGTGAATAGTTTGATGAAGATGTTGACCCAGTGTGCGGCAGCTGTGAAAAAGGTAAATTCCTTGCTAGGGATCATTAGGAAAGGTATTGAAAATAAAACTGCTGATATCGTAATGCTGTTATATAAATCCATGATGTGGCTGTGTTTGGAATACTGTATACAGTTCTGGTTGCCTCACCTCAAAAAGGATATTATAGAGTTGGAAAAGGTTCAGAAGAGGGCAACCAGAATGATCAAGGGGATGGAGCGACTCCCTTACGAGGAAAGGTTGCAGCATTTGGGGCTTTTTAGTTTAGAGAAAAGGCGGGTCAGAGGAGACATGATAGAAGTGTATAAAATTATGCATGGCATTGAGAAAGTGGATAGAGAAAAGTTCTTCTCCCTCTCTCATAATACTAGAACTCGTGGACATTCAAAGAAGCTGAATGTTGGAAGATTCAGGACAGACAAAAGGAAGTACTTCTTTACTCAGCGCATAGTTAAACTATGGAATTTGCTCCCACAAGATGCAGTAATGGCCACCAGCTTGGATGGCTTTAAAAGAAGATTAGACAAATTCATGGAGGACAGGGCTATCAATGGCTACTAGCCATGATGGCTGTGCTCTGCCACCCTAGTCAGAGGCAGCATGCTTCTGAAAACCAGTTGCCGGAAGCCTCAGGAGGGGAGAGTGCTCTTGCAGTCGGGTCCTGCTTGCGGGCTTCCCCCAGGCACCTGGTTGGCCACTGTGAGAACAGGATGCTGGACTAGATGGGCCACTGGCCTGATCCAGCAGGCTCTTCTTATGTTCTTATGGCTCTTTCAACAGGCCTTTGGGATTTCCGGGGAGGGTTAACTTCTATGACTGAAATGCCTCTTACCCTGCACTAGTATTGTTGTTGCTGCTGTATTGTTTATGTATTGTATTAATGTATTTTATCGCATTGTGTTTACATGTACGTCGCCTAGAGTGGCCATCGGCCAGATAGGTGACACATAAATTAAATTTTATTATTATTATTATTATTATTATTATTATTATTATTATTATTATTAACTTGCACAAAAATGCAGTTAAGATGGGGATACCTTATGTTGCCTGAATGCCCCCTGTCCTGCTTATACCAGCTATTCTAGGGCAGGGGGAGGATAGCTATGGTAACTTTCAAAAAAGAATGTCAGATGTGTGATCTGGTAGTTAGGGTGCAGTAGTGAGGGATAGTCAGTTTTTCCAGCAGACCATTGGAGTGTGAGCTTGCCACTCCTCAAAGTAGGCTTTTGGCTATACTGTCTGACAACTGTATTATCTTGCAGATTTGCTTAGTAAATATCACTGAACGGTGCTTAATGTGATTTAGCTTCCTTATCTTAGAGTGGAGGTATGCTGGAAGGAAGCATTCATCATAGGCAGAGTAAGTGGGGATGGAGAGGCAATATTTCAAACACTGATGGACTTGTGCTAATAAAATAGTGGTAGCTTGCGAGTTGGTATGGAACAGGGTCCAGTGTTTACAGCAGGTCTGGGTAGATGTTGGTTTGCAAGTTGTGAGACTTCCAAGTACCAGTTCATACAAACAGTGGTTCTATGACAGATGCAACTACCATAAGACTCTTCATGATTTTTCCTCAGCTTCTTTTATAGGAATTAATTTTTTAAAATATATTAAGTTTTAATGGTACAACTGGAAGCTGACATAAGGAAAGGAAAAGGAGAAATAACTGTCCCAGCATTAATTTTATTGTATAAATACTTGTTGATTACTTTTCAACCCTCACCACTGAATTACAATGGCTAATAAATATTTTTTCTCTGACAGGATTTCCCCCATGATAGTTATAACTAATCAATTTTACTCATACATGGTATTCCAAGTTTTAATCAGTCATTTGTTTATAACCAGGTTACTGAGCCAACTTCTAATTTTTGCTTGTAGCATCCTAGTAGCACTCAGAATAACTAGGATCCTAATGTAAAACAGGTGAAATCTACTTACTTTTCAGCAAACCCAGAAGACATAGTGGGAAAATTAAAAGACACTCACTTCACTCCATGCGTGCACACTAGCAGCACACTCAATGGTATTAGCACACAGCTTCTTATGATAGATCACACTTTTGAAGGCAAGAAGCTAAATGTTTAATGATCTGCTCTACTGTTGTTCTGTTTGATAACAGTCCAGTCCTATGCAGAACTGAGGAAAGGGGCTGTGAGCCTCATAATGGTCCCCAACAATTATGGTGAATTTAAAACACTTATAAAAGTATCTCCTTTAGACACTGTTCAGATTCTTAGTGTTCACCAAGACATAGTGTAAGGTGTGATCAATTGAATCCTAGTCACAGACTTATTTTTTTAAAAATGTATTTAAGGAAATTTAAGTTTAGAAGGTGCTAAAGTCTAAAAGGATAAGAGTAAGTTTTGCAACCCTTACTCATGATAGTTCTTGCTAGGTAAGCACATGGGGTTGGGTTGCAGAGAATAGCGCTAAGTCCATCTCATATTTAAGAAATGGGTACATGCACTTGTTGCGTGTCAAAGAACAAAGGAGAATGAAGTAGAAAGAGTGCTGCTATTAGTGGTTGGCAGGGTGGCACAGACAGGGCAGTATCGTTCACTTGTCTTCCTAACGCTGAGTGTCACTGCTGGTTTCTGAAAGGTGGAGGAGTGAGGTTCAGGAAGCTCAGTGCAGTATGGGTGTGGCAGCAGGAACATTGGTTTGGCTCTGCACCTTCGGTGCACTGAGCTTTCTGTGCCTCGCCTTCTCAGGAACTGGCAGCGGCATTCTGCATTGGGAAGGCAGGTGAGCAACATTGATGTGCTAGCCACTACTGGGTTCAGCCCATGGTTTCATGCACACTCTGACCCAAAAAAGAAGTTCTTTTTGTCTGGTACACCATTTCCATATCCATCTGAAAGTACTGGCTCTGTCTTTTAATAGACAGAACCGGTTTAACTGGAAGAGGGAGGGACCAGCCAGCTTTGAATGTGAGCCAATCCCTGTTGGTTAGCTAGCAGGGGAAAATGCTTCCACAAACCAGTTGGAGATGACCATTCAGAAAGAGAGAATGTAATTAAACTTTGAAGTGCTGAGCAGTAACAGCTTGTTTTGCAAGATGTCACATATTCACAGGTCACACACAGAAAGGAGTCTGTCCCTTTCATATAATCCAAAAATCAACATCACTTAACACACAGTCTAAAAAGGGAGGTGGGGAGGGATGACTCACCCCACCCAGACTGTTTCCAGGCAAGAGCCTACACCTCCAATATGGAATTATTTGACCAAATTTTGACCATGCAGCTAAATTCCATGAGCAGCTCACTAGATATGTTATAACCTGTTACAGATGTGATCATAATTTAATTTCCCCCCCAAAATGTGAAGTCTGTAGCAGTTCTGTCATCAATTTATCAGACAGCAACCTAGGTGCTGTGTTCTGCGCTGGCTGTAGCTTTTGAGCCAGCCTTAAGGGCAGTCCCACTTAGAGCATTACAGTAATCCAAGCTTCAAGTTACCAGTGGGTGGGTTATTCTGGACAGGGGTAGCTTGGTAAAAAGCACTTCTAGCTACGGTAGCTACTTGGGCCTCTATTGACTACAACAATGGTATCAAAGGACACTTGAAAAATCAAGTTGAAATTACAGGGTTTCATCAGGGTGATCAAGGCCAATTAAATCCCAAAACTAGATCTGACACTAATTTGAGTGGTCCTAGATAATTAATCAGTGTCTTCCAAGAGTGCCTGAAGCTCAATCGTCACTACCCTCTTGAGCACCTTCCCCAGGGGATACTCATCACCAGGTAGTAGTTGCCATAGACAGTCAGGTCCAAGGTAAGCTTCTTTAAGAATAATACTTCCACCTCTTCGAAGGCAGCAGGTACCACCCCTCATGTAGAGATACATTCACTATACCCTGGACCCACCCAGTTATACCCCTTCCCGTTAATTGAGTCAGCCTTGAGGGGCAAGGATTTATAGAGAGCACACAGTCCACATCCTTGAGTTATAGAAGCAAAAACAGATAATAGAAAGCAAGGCTAGATGATGTGTTAGATGTTTTTATTGGATCTGCCATAACAATGATGTTCAGGCAGTCATGGAGCTAGCGGTTATCTTTATGATGCGTGTTATGCCCTTTGTGCTCCAGCCATCGCTGAGCCTGCTTCCTTACATGCAGGTCCTCACAATACTGAAGAGCAGAGTAGAAAGCAGCATAAGAGAGGGCACTTAATAGCAATCATGTCAATGGTCCAACACATCTCACCGTTCCATAACATGGTTAGGGCCTCAGTAGGATTGCCGGCCCGCTCCACTGGAAAATTTTCCAGAGCATTGAGGAATACATCGGGTTCTATAAGTCTGTAGGAGTGGGTCATCCGAATAGGTTCACCCATCCACACAGGTAGGAACTGTTGCCATGAGACTTAGCCTTACCAGAAAGTGGCCTGACCATGACAGTGGGGTAATCTCAGCAAAATCACCCCCTACACACTACCTCTCTCACCTCTTGGAACAAAGATTAAATTAAGGGCTGCATTCCACAATAAGTTTCCTTGCTGGTACAAACAATGATGTGGAACTTGTGCAGGGAAGCTGGATACCAGGTGGTTCAGAATCACACAGTGGATGCTATAAATGCTACCCCTGGAGGATAGAAAAATGACAACAGAGATGCTGATCTGTCTGAAAAATGTAATCTATAGTCTAGGCCTCAATTTATATCCAGCTGATATTACCATGACAAGAAAACTAGAGATGAAAAGTTGTTCAGAGTAGACTTAATAAAATTAAAAAGAATCTGCATAAACTCAGTATATCTTTATCCATCATACATCAAACTGCAACTGCATTAATTTGCCTTTTTTTCATTGTAGCTTAAAGGAATGTCATGGGCTTCCTCTTATTAATGGACAAAATTGTGATCCTTTTGCTACAGTGTCTCTTGTGGGTCCTTCAAGGTAATAGTTTAACATATATTGAAACTGTCTAAGTGTGATAGGAATATTGGACTGAAAAACAGATTTAGTGATATTGAAAAGTAAATGATATGGTGCATCATTTTTCAGTTGATTAACATAGAGAAGCCTCTTTAAGCAAGGGAATATGGTGTTAACACAGTTGGGGAGAATTCAGTACATTTCCTAATAACATTGGCTTGCATCAGCAAAGTTGTTCCATTTGTACAATGTCTCCTGTTTGTGTTTAAGAACTTCCACACCCTCTCTTTCTCCATGTGTGCTCCCCAAATCTGTTCTGGCATTTCCCCATCCCTCCAGAGAAGATTGGCAGGAGATGCAAGGCAAAAGAGAGGGAGGGAATTTCCACTGCACTAGCGGGTGTAGCTTTGGATACAACCCATTGTCTTAATTATTGTTCTATCTATTATGCATCTCCTAGCTCAGGTTTTTAAGATAATGCAAGAGCAGGTTTTTAAAAACTTATTATGCTTATTGTATTACATGGGGCTGTTTGAATGCTAGTCATCACTCAGTTTAAAATATATTTATTTTATTACACTGTTATCCTTTCTTTCCGCCAAGGAGCTCAATGTGATGAACAAGGAGACCTGACCTCCTCTCTGAGATATTGTACTGCCCTACAAATCTGTAAAAATGCAAACACAATTTGGCTTGGTCTTTCACAGTCTAATGCACTTCCTGTGTAGCATGGAAAAATTTGGTAACTTATGCTTCTGAGCATATGGTGAGTGGTGGCAGCTCCTGCAGTCAGTCCAAATAACAGAAACAAGACATGTGCTATGCTGATCTTGTTTTAGCAGGGAGGAAGCAACAACATTAAGACAGTTGATATAGTTCAGATAGTCACTTTAAATATGGCTAATTTAATTTCTAATTTTAGTGATGTTTCCGATAGTAAATCATTTTCTTTTGCTTCTGTTTCTGTGAATTTATTTATTTATTTATTTATTGCACTTGTATACCGCCCCATAGCCGAAGCTCTCTGGGCGGTTTACAGCAATCAAAAACATTAAAACAAATATACAATTTAAAACACATATTTTAAAAACAATTTAAAACACAATTTTAAAATTTAAAACAATATAAAAACAATTTAAAACACATGCTAAAATGCCTGGGAGAAGAGGAAAGTCTTGACCTGGCGCCGAAAAGACAACAGTGTTGGCGCCAGGCGCACCTCGTCACAAACATCATTCCATAATTTGGGGGCCACCACTGAGAAGGCCCTCTCCCTTGTTGCCACCCTCCGAGCTTCCCTTGGAGTAGGCACCCGGAGGAGGGCCTTTGATCTTGAACGTAGTGTACGGGTGGGTTCGTATTGGGAGAGGCGTTCCATCAGGTATTGTGGTCCCAAGCCGTGTAAGGCTTTCTAGGTCAAAACCAGCACCTTGAATTGAGCTCGGAAACATACAGGCAGCCAGTGCAAGCAGGCCACGATCGGTTTTATATGTTCGGACCATCTGGTTCCTGTTACCAATCTGGCCGCTGCATTTTGCACAAACTGCAGTTTCCAAACCGTCTTCAAAGGCAGCCCCACGTAGAGTGCATTGTAGTAATCTAATTTGGAGGTTACCAGAGCATGGACAACTGACGCCAGGTTGTCCCTGTCCAGATAGGGACGTCGTTGGGCCACCAACCAAAGTTGGTAGAAGGCACTCCGCGCCACTGAGGCTACCTGAGCCTCAAGTGACAGAGATGGTTCTAATAGAACCCCCAAGCTACGAACCTGCTCCTTCAGGGGGAGTGCAACCCCATCCAGAACAGGTTGGACATCCACCATCTGGTCAGAAGAACCACCCACTAGCAGCATCTCAGTCTTGTCTGGATTGAGCCTCAGTTTATTAGCCCTCATCCAGTCCATTGTCGTAGCCATACTTGAATATGTGAAGTACAGCAACACTTTGCGTAATTTACACTAAAAACACGCGAAAAACAATTGTGGAATAATGGCACTGACTATTCTGCATAATAGTGTCCAACCGACGTGAGAATTGCCTCAGTTTGCACACAATAAAATAGTGGAAGGTGAAATATATTCTAGTAAATTTCTAGGTGTGCTCTGTTTTTAATTGGCAATGCCCACCTTTCCTTAAGTGGAGTGGTTTAAGCATAGAAGGCTGAAAACATGCATCTTGGGCAGGCCAACTTTGTTTTTTCCAATAGCTAGATTCATTGCTTAAGTAGCAACATATTGTTATCAGTTTGATTTTACATCAAACTGCAGTTTCAATTTCAACTGTTAATACACCCAAAATAGAAACAGAACATAATCTCCAGTTTGAAACAAAAAAGGTTGTCTTCACCATCATGTGACATTGACCAATAAAAAGGCTTTGAGATTAATGAAAATAAATTTGACAAAGATTTCTAGGATGAATAATGAGAAATATAATTTTCTGGGTTAGATTTTCTGTAGAAACAGGAGTAACACAAGAACAAAGCAAATTAAGAAGAATACAAACAAAATACAAAGAATGTAATTCTCCATCGTTGGAGATTATTCCTGATTAAACACCACTCACCATATGCTCAAAGGACATGTCACGAAATTCCTGTAAGCTTTACAGGAAGTTGATTGGATTGTGAAAGACCAAGTGGAGTTGTATTTGAATTTTCACAAATTTGTGGGGTAATACAGTATCTTGGAGAGGAAGTCGGGTCTCCTCTTCCCCTAGTGCATTCACTATAGCTGCCCAATTTTCCTGCTTTTTAAAGTTTGATAGAAATATCTGTTGGCTATAGGTATGTTCTTAAACCGCAAGGGTTTTTTGCCTATTTAATAGATATGCCATTTATTTTGTGTATGGTCACAAAGGCCCTAACCTTAAAATATGCAGAAGCCCTCTGCATGCATCAGAGCTTTAACTTTTTTTTCTGATCAGTATGCAAATGAATTACAAACAGCTTTTAAAACTCACACTGCACATATTTGTAGATTTTGGATACTAACAACTAAAAGTAAAATAACAGATGGATATATAAAAATGGAGTTTTACATGTTCTAGCAGTTCCTATATGTAACACCATGGGAATCTGCAGGAGGAGGGGTCATCAAGGGAGCACTCGCCTCAAACCATAATCCCAAGATTCTAAGTTCATAAACATTTTTTAAAATTACTTTATTAATGCAGATGAAGTCCATCATTATTGTACCCATGTTGCAGGGGGCAGGACTGTGGCTGAGAAAGTGTGGGTTATGCCAGCCCTGTGAAGTAACCCAGTGTTGTACCTATTTTACTGAAGGGAGGATGGAGGTAGTGTATGGCAACCCTGAACTTTGGGGTTTGTTTGTTGTGAAATGCAATGGGGAGGGGCTGTGAAGCTGATTGTAACAGCAGTGCAACTAATTAAGAGCTGGAGGACATAAAGGGAGCCGGGAAAGAACTGAGGGTTTCAGCAGTGAGTGGAAAGACATTGTCTGCCTGTATATAGACAGCTGGTCTACCCATAGAGAACCAGTGGAGGGGTAGACCTGGAGTACAAATTTCTCAGGCCAGGTCTACCAGAAGTGGGCACTGCACAGTCACCACACCTGGTAGACCTGTTCTCTGATACTAGTTGTGTATGTTTATTCTTTATTTAGAAAACTTACTCCCTCCCCCAAACAACTACATATGACCGTGGGTAACACTCACATTGACTTTAGTGGGGCTACACAAATTCAGGTGATGTGTAATGCATCCGCTTTACAAGGAATGTCTTCCTGTTTGAAGATAGACCTTTCATAAAAACATCGTTTAACATGGTTCGTTCATATCAATACAGTATTTTTATAATTATATGTTTTTACATTTTGTATGGTAAAACTGTACCTTATTGGAACAGGAATGACCAAAAGAAGACAAAGGTAAAGAAGAAAACAAGCAATCCACAATTTAATGAAACATTTTATTTTGAGGTAATTAATTTCTTATCAAAATAACCTATTAGTGTGTTGCCTGTCAATTTATGCTGTTTTAATATTCTCTTTTGTTAGCTACCTAAATGCTAGCTATACAGCAACTTTTAACATTTATACATCACTGTACATGATTCCTCTGTGATACTGGTGCTTCGTAGGATAAAACTGCTTCCAAAGAGCTTAGCATCTAAACTAGATAATGGGAAAATGGAGGAGGGGAAAATCAAGAATGGTGAGTCAAAGACAAAGTGGTTTTTTTATAATTACAGTGAGTCAAAGGCAAAGGCAAAATATGGGAATGAGAATGGGTTCAGCCAAAGGTGTAATGGAAAACGTAGATTTAGTGTAGGGATTTTGAAAAAGGAAAGATGATACCACATGTTCATAGAGGGAGCTCCAATCATAGAAGCCAAGAAGGAAGAATGGAGAAAGGCAAATGGAGCACAGAAGATCACAGGTAGGGACTTAATTAGGCATTACCGCAAAGATAAGATTGGGCAAGCCTATAAAGAATACAGAGGAGTTTGTGCAGCATCAGAAAGAAGTGAGAAGCCACTGAGGGAAACAATTGGAAGAGGGGTGCTACACAATCTGAGTGATAGGGGAAATGAATGATTTTGCAGTGGGATTTTTGATAGAGGATGAGAAGACTGAGGTGTGAAAGAAGGGCCAAAGAGAAGAACATTGCAGAGTCAAGGTAGAAGGTCACCAGAGAAAGTACCAGAGTCTAGCTGAAGGGTCACAGAGCAATAGGCAATTAAAAAAATAGCAGTGTGGTTTAGGGAGCAAATGAAAAGAGAAGAATTATAGGTAAGACAGCATATAGGCATTGAGTTTACATATTTATGCCGTTTTCAATCCCAATAAGACCCCATCCAAGGCAGCTAAGAACCTAAATGTATATTGTTTTTAAAATCTAAATTTTAAATGAATTAAACCAATTTGGAATTCCCTCCCCTTAAATATTAGACAGGTGCCTTATCTTTTTGCCACCTACTGAAGACCTTCCTCTTTCAACAAGCCTTTTAAGTAAATACCTTATCCAAGTCTGCATTTGTGTTGGAATTGCTTTTAAAGCTTTTTTTAGAGATGTATTGTTTTAATATATTTTAAAGTCTGTTTTTATAATACTTTAGAGTGTTTTTAGTGGTTTTGTTTGCCACCCTGGGCTCCTACTGAGAGGAAGGGTGGAATATAAATAAAATAATAAATAAAATAAAACAAGAACTATTCCTGGCAAACAGGCCCTGGGTTTAGTCCTCTCCAGACTAACCATGAACTGTAACCAATGTGTATCCTACTCTTTATGGTTTGTTTGGGAGAGTGAAACCACAAGCCCAGGCTTGGACAACTAAGTTACCATAGCTTAGCTCAGTATGGGAACAGAACTTCCGGGGTGGAGCAAAGAGGCTATGATCTCCTCTCTGGGATGACATTCATAATAAGCCATGGTTTTGTTTAGCAGGGAGTGCAAACCAGGGCAGTGAATGTTAATAATTGACAGATATGGAGAATAATACAGGAGAGGAAAGACTGGGAGGAAAGATAAGTAGCCCAGTTTAGATACCTTGAATTTGAGAAAGTGATATCCAAGTATATGTATTGGACAGGTAGGCAAAGGTGAAGCACTGAACAGAGGGGATGATGTCTGAGGTAGAGAAATATAGCTGCATATCAATAGCATATTGGTGGTCCTCAAAGCCATGAAATTTGAGAACACCTAAGGGGAGATAGAATAGCTTGGGACCAGGAGCAATATCCTGAAGGCCCCCCGAAAGAAGGGAGGGACTGAGGCATTTCCTGGTGGAAATATGGAACTTGTGACTTGACAGATAACAAAGATCAATCAAAGAAATGCAAGTCATTAGGGAATTCAAGGAGGATAAAATAGTCAATTGTATCAAAAGTAACAGGCCACAAAGGTCAAAGACACAGCATAGACATTTGTATTGGTCGTTAGGAACATGATCTGTGAGGGCAGTCAATGGAGACCAGAAGCAAAGATGGTAGGGGATCAAGAGCAATGGGAATAAACACTATACTTCAGGAATCTGGAAACAAACAGAATAACTTCATTCTAACATGACTGAGAATTGAGCACAGAGGTAGATCTTTACACTAACTTTTGTAATAAAAAATCAACCTTAGGCAGCAAAATCTGAAATATTTTCAGTTATGTGTAGTTCAAAGGATGGATTGAAATTTCCTGCAGCTCAACATAAGATGAGCTCTCTTCTCCATCTTTTGTAATAAAATATTTGTTCTCAATCACTGATCATGCTTTTTGCTTCATATATCTTGGACATGACACATGTTGAATGTCAACTAGAAGTTCATGGATGTTCTGCATTCTGGCTTCTGCAATATGTGGCTAGAAATGCCGTCTTTGCTGTACATATCAATGGCTTGAATCCATGGCTAGTTGCACAACCTAGGTCTATGGTTTGGCTTCCTCATGATTGCTTCTGTTAATGTTTCTTAGTTAAACATATTTTACAAGGTTATAAAAACAAGAACTGATCACTTGCCAAATCTGATTTATCAGCAAGTGTTGCAAAGCTACATGTTCAGAACAGTTGATTTGTTGAAACGTGAACAGTTATGTAAATACTGAGTTATAGATGAAATGTACTATACAGTGTTAAATTTTAATTCTAAAATCTTCTGTGCTGACAATATATATAAATCAGAGCACGTCTGTTGCCTTTGAGTTAATCAGTTTAATTCTCTTACATGCCAGAAAGTCAAAAATCATTGTTGATATTATGTTGAATATAGTAGTTTATACTTGGCTGATTTCTGTGCAGTATTAATACTACATTGTGCAGTAATTATGAAATAATGGGTAGCTTGCAAAATATCCAGGAATGGTGTTAACATTCCTCTTGCTTGTGTGGCCAGTTGCAGCGCAGGCTTAAATAAGCCCCTGGCGCTCCGGCCCCCCAACACTACACATCACGCACGCATATTACATGCATTGCGCGACACTGCCCATCTTAAAGATGGCGGCTGTGGCATTGCCCCCTGCCGCAACTATGCTCCGCCTGTCCAGGCTGTGCGTGGGCAAGTGGAGCGGCATTTGTGATGTGCGAGTCTCTAGTGGTTATCTACCACATTCGGTATTTCTTCATATGTGAGGAGCCCTTGAAATAGGTGGGGAAAGGAGAGAAGGGGGGGGCAAAGTAACACAGTTTTTGCCCTCTTTCTTCCCATTGTTCCCAAATTCCAGCAGCTATCAAGCAATTTGGGGCCTCTTCCCCAGATAAGGGATTTAGGGTCAGACAGTTCTGAGGGACAGAACCAGTTGTTCTCCTTCTCTCATAGCACTAGAATTCGTGGACATCCCCTTTGAATGTTGGAAGATTCAGAGCAGGCAAAAGAAAGTACTTCTTCACATAGCGTATAGTTAAAGTATGGAATTTGCTCCCACAAGTGGCAGGGATGGGTCACCAACTGGATGGCTTAAAAAAAAGTCTTAGATAAATTCATGGAACATAAGGCTATCAGTGGCTGCTAACACTGATGGATATGTTCTGCATACACTGTTAGAGGCAGTGTGCTTGTGAATTGCTGGAAAATGCAGGAAGGAAGCGTGCTCTGCTCAGGTCCTGCTTTCGAGCTTCCCACAGGCATTTGGTTGGCCGCTGTGAGAACTGGATACTTGATTAGATGGGCCATTGGCCTGATCTAGCAAGCTCTCCTTGTGCTCTTATGAAAGGGAGGACTTAGCTTTCTTTCACCTTCAAAACTTATATTAGAGGAGGGACTAGCTCCACAACAAGCCCCGCCCCCCACTTTCCTGTTCAGAGCAAAACCTGCGGGATTCCTACTGCTGTATGCACCAACTACTTCCAGAGCTGGTTTTGGATGGGTAAGAATAGGTGGGTCTCAGACAGATTCATAGATAGTAACTATATGGGTTAAATCTAAAGAAGTTAGAGCAGAGTAGCTTAAGCTTAATGGGCTTAAGCTAGTCATATCCATTTGTTTCAATTAATCTACTATGAGTAGAATTACAACATGTTACAAAAGTATGTACAGACATGCTGAGAATTTAAATAGGGATGGGACAGGATAGAATCCACCCACCCCTCCTATCCTTGCATGAAAATACTGAGAGAGTTGAAATGATCTCTACCTTTCTCATCCTAATGAAATACAGTAACTATGGCAACATATAATAAAAGCCTCTGCTTTCATGCCCATTCAGTCTGATGTCTAGGCAGATTTATTCTACCATTTAGAATGCTATGCAAAGGGAGAGGGTCTGTCCTCTGGAGTGGAAGATAAGTATTGCTGATGCCAATTTCTATGTCAGTGCTGCTGAAGCCTATCCAAGTCTTGATGGAAGGTTGTGATTATTTACTAACTTCTAGACTGTGGGTGATATTCAGTGCTAGTTCTACTTAGAGTAGATCTTGTTGAAGTGAATATACATGACTAACGTAGGTTTGTTAATTTCAATGGGTCTACACTAGGTAAGATTTCGTTGTGTACAGCCCTTTGAGTTTAATCATAGTGTCTTATTAGTCCAGGTCCCAATTACAGATATGAGCAATTACATTTCTAACTCTCTTAAGTGGGTTAAAAAGATGGCTTCCTCACTTAAATTTTTGGATATATTGGGAGAACTTGAATTGTTTTTCTAGTATTGGTAGACTTCAAAATGGGCACTAAATGGGCAGTACAAAAGGAGAAACAAATTACTTTTGTGAGTTTTCTTACAGGTAACCAGGTCCAGTAGTTACACCAAAAAGTCACAATTTCAGGTGGAAGAAGAAGATATTGAGAAGCTGGAAGTCAGGTATATTATTTAGCATATTAATACTGATTCTGCTTTTTCATACAAAACAGTCAATGTTTTTATAATAACAGTAAAAAAAAGTTACTCCAAATAAAGAATCTCCAACTTTGAGGGATGGAGGAGTTCAGCTAAGTTTAAAATGACCTGAAAAAAACTAAGGAGAGAGAATTATCATCTGAATAGCTGAAGATGAGAATAGGTTATTTCTTAACATCAACTGAACTATTTAAGTAGGATAATTTGGAACATCCAAGTGAATATCGCAATGGATAACTCATTTAGGGAGGCAAGACACAACACAATGGGTTTTATTTTTCTTCTTCTTAATATATGTGCCGTCTTAAAAGAAATGTCAGTGAGGTAAGACTCAACAACCCAAGTAGAGTGCATGCCTTTGAGAGTTTTACAGCTTTTTAGGTTGAAAGAACTTGAACTGTTTGGACTAAAACAAAAAAAACCCAATGCATGTGTCATGTAAGTGTTACAGTTTAGTCAGAATGAGCAATAACATAGGAATATTAATAAATCCTAGGAGAACTATAAATGCCTGATAAGAAAATGGTAGTGTTTTTTTCTTTGAGTGCATCAGTACCGTCCAATACTGTTTTTAGCTAATTAATAAACCCTTGCTTTTTACCAATATGCTGACATTCCCATGGTTGCCTTTTATAGAAATAGGACACTTTTTGCCTCTTAAGTTAAACTATTGTGTGTGGAATTACAAATTTGTTTGTGTGCATGCTGAATTGGTGTGGTGCTTTATGTGATGATATCCAGTTATATTGACTCCTAAATTATATGAGAGTTGATTATGACATTAAATGATTAACTGTGTTTTAACTTTCAGAATTGACTTATGGAACAATGGTAACTTGGTACAGGACCTTTTCCTAGGAGAAATCAAGATTCCTGTCAAGGTGTTAGGAAGTGATTCCTTCCAAGCATGGTAAGAAACTAAGCAAAAGACCATTTGTGACATAGTTAAAACAAAGTGTAGTTTTTGTTGTATACAGCATGAAAGAATTTATAACGGGAAACTCAACAGTTCACTCTACCAATTATTTCGTGTAGAATTTACTGCAAGGTTAGATTGCTTGCTCTGTCTCTCAGTCCCATTTATTGAATCCAGTATAAGAAATTAACCTTGCTTGTCTATCTGTCATTGGAACCAACAGAAAAAATTAGTTGCAACTAACGTCCCATTGTTTTCAGTGGGACTAAGGATGGTATCCAACATTAGTCAAACTCAGAGTAGGCACATTAAAATTAATGGACAAGTTATTCATGTATATCGATTTCAGTGGATGTATTCCGAGTATGACTAATGTTGGATACAAATTAATGTTAACTGGATTCGGGCCAGTTTCTTGGCAAGCATTTCTGTCTGTGGCTAAAGTCTGCCCATTTTGTATGAAGCAAGAATACTGCAGTTACAGGTGTGTCTCACAAGATTGGTAAATATGTTACCACAGCACGCAGCCAGCAATCTTATGATAGCTTATGTGGTATATTACATTACAGCAACACTTAATTAAAACATGTCTCATCTTTATAGTTATAAACTGCTGGTGCACTGAAACTGACAAAATAATTTGTATTTTGTCATCATTTCAAAGTGTAATCTTTACAAGTTCTACTTTTAGTCAGTATTCTTATGTGTGCTCAATTGCAAGTAGTTGACATTTTATATTTCTTGTTATCTTAACACATTTTAAGAGTTAAAAAGGGAAAAAGAAACTGAATGGTACTAAGTAGCTCCTTAGTGTGTTAAAGTAGGGATGGGCAGACTTTAGTCCTGTGTGGTCCATCAACATATATTACATTTACAGTGCAGGAATGCATATTCTTATCTCGTAACAGTTAAGCCATAATTATGTATTATGTGAACCTGAAAGTGCACTTGCTTCAGAACATGAGAAGTGCTTATAATATGAATCCTTGTCCAGCATTATTTGGAAGAATCACAGAAACCAGCAGGTACTGAGTGGTCCTCCAGAATTTATGTATTTAAGCTGTTTATATACTGCTTAATCACTGAAGTTTCTAAGTGGTATATATAAAAATTATAAAAAGCATACAGTAGATAAAATAATTAAAATTAATCATAAAAACAGAAAACTTGCATAAAATGACTGATGGAAAAGAATGGTCTTTCTCAAGCGCTTGAAGTTCAACAGAGTGGGAGCCTGTCTGATCTCAGCTGGAGATTACTGAATGCATGGTTTCTGGGGAATATTTATTTATTTATTAGATCTATATCCCGCCCTTCCTCTCAGTATGGGATATGAGCCATTCATCTTAGCTAGTGGGTCACCAGTGGCCTCTGATATACCTTCTGCCCGCCCCTGGTTTATAGACACAGTGGTCCATACATTGGTACCTCAAGACTGGACTACTGCAATGTGCTTTGTATGAGGCTACCCTTAAGGTTGGTCTGGAAGCTGCAGTTAGTGCAAAATGCACAGCTAGGACAGCCTATTGTCAACACTTGACTCCTTTGTTGAAGCCATTACATTGACTGCCAGACCAAGTTTAAGGTTTTACTTTTAATATATAAGGTCTTATACAGCTCGGAATCAGGTTACCTGAGAGACCTCCTCTCCCCCTACATCCCTGCCTGATCACTACAGTCTTCTGATGAGGCTCTTGTGGTGATTCTGCAGATCTCTGCAGTAGAACATGGTAGAACATAAAAATGGTAATGTTTAAAAGATTAATTGATGCAAGTAAATGCCAGGAACATTTAAGAACAGTGTAGAAAACCCCAAGATTTATGTAATGAACAAATTTAAGTTGGGAAAAGCAAGCTAGGAAAAATGAGCAGAGGGTGGGTGAGAAGAAAATTATTCTAGATCTAACCTTATTTGGTGGATTATGAATAAACTGCAAAATCAAGCTTGTCACTTGAAACATGTCTTTCTTTTTAAGGTACCTTCTACAACCAAGAGATAATGGAAATAAGTCCTCTAAAAATGATGACCATGGATCGCTTAGGCTGAATATATGTTATGCTGAGGACTATGTGCTTCCATCAGAGTATTATGCTTCCCTCAGAAACTTGCTGCTAAAATCTTCGGAAGTTGAGGTACCCTCCTTTGGGTGGCTCTTTAATAACACATGAGAGTGAATGCAGGGGCACAATCTTCCATATCCCATTAGCCTTCTTGCATTTCTTTAAAAGAACACCTGGACAGGGACAGCCTAACTTCAGTTGTTACACTCTGATAACTTCTAGGTTGGATTATAGCAATGTGTTATATGTAGGGCTGTCTTTGAAGACGGTTCAGAAACTGCAGCTGGTACAGAATTCGGTAGCCAGACTGTTAACCAGGATAGAATGGTCAGAACATATAACGCCTTTTCTGGCATGGCTACACTGGCTGCCAATTAGTTTCTGGGCTCAATTCAAAGTGCTGGTTTTGACCTATACAGCCTTATGTGTCTCAGGACGCCATTACCTTTCCCCACATGAACCAACCCAGACCCTGCGTTCTTCATCTGAGGCCCTTCTCTATGCCTTCCCTCTGAGGGAGATGTTGGAGGGTGGCAACACAAGAATGGGTCTTTTCAGTGGTGGCTCCCTGCTTGGGGAATGCTCTTCCCAGGGAGCTAAGCCTGGTGCCATCATTATTTTTAGGCACCAGGCAAAAAAATTCCTTTTTACCTAGGTTTTTGGCCCTTAACTTAAAGGGCTTTAGGTAACAATGGCCTCTTTTAATGTGGCAGGTCTTGCAAGACCTGTCTTTATTTGTATTGATCTGTCTTTTAGGTTTTGTGTTTATTGTTCTAATGGGTTTATTTGGTATAATCGGCTTTAATCTTATTGTTGTAAATTGCTTTGAGTTGCCTTGCAAGGAAAACGAATTAATAATCATAATAATACCCAGATTGGCGACTGCAGTCATAATGAGAACAGTATAAGTAATACTGTTACTTATAAATATTTAAAATTGTTGTTGTTTATACTTATAACAGTATACATAGTTATAACTAATACTGTTACTTAAAAAAAATACTCTGTACATACTCTAATACACTGTACATCCATGAGAGAATTTAACTGTTTTTTAAAAGCAGCCCCCTGCTTCATGAAAAGATGGCATTTCACAAGCTATTTGGCTACCTTATGAATTGCAGTTCAAAGAAAATCTAAAATGTAAATGTACTGCCATCAAGTCGCTCCCGACTTACAGCGACTCTGTGAATAGGGTTTTCATGGTAAGTGGTAGAGGTAGTTTACCATTGCCTTCCTTTGAGGCTGAAAGGCAGTGACTGGCCCAACAAGGTCACCCAGTGAGCTGCACGGCTGTGTGGGGATTTGAGCCAGCTTAGAAAAGCATATTTTAACATTTTTGAATTTATTCAAATTCTGGTTGTCTTACTGTTTTTCCAATTTGGTATAACTGGTATTTATTTTCAGTTATATTTTCCCCTTTTTATAGCCTATTTCTGCTTCTACTGCTTACGTTTTGGCTGAAGTGTGTCGAGATAAATATGATGCCATTTTGCCTCTTGTAAGATTGTTGCTACATCATCATAAACTAGTACAATTTATCACTGCAGTAGCAGAATTAGAATTGAAAGATACTCAGTAAGTGCTTGATTTTTTCCCTCTTTTCTCCCTCTTCCCAATATTTGTGTCCATGACAAGTGCACATGTATGTAAAATGTGTCTCATACACATTTTTCTGCAAAGGAACCATTTCACTCAGCTGAAGAGTGTTTCTCAGAGGACACTAGGACACCACTAAATGTGCATTGTCTTCCTCTCCTGTTGCTTGAGGCAGGAAAGAGTTAATGCTCCAAAGGACTCTCGTGTTAGCCCTTCTTGTGGAGTGATAGTTCGCTATCTGGCCAAGCTTGGAAGTATAATATTACTCAACAAAAAAACACTATATCATCAGCTAAACAGAGATAAATACAACATGAACAGAAGAGTTTGAATGCCTATGGTCATTCTCTATTCCTACCACCTATGTCTCACCACTCATATTTTATTCATCCAGGATGGTTCTTGGTAGTGTCCTAGTGCCCCCTGGGAAAAACCTTTCAGGTGAGTAAAATGGTTCCTTCTCCAGTGGGCACTTGAACACCCCCAAATGAGATGTTCCATAACTGACCAAATGTGAGGTTAGATTTTGTGCTATTAATATGTAGGCAAAACTTGCTGGAGGACTCTCCTTGCAAACACTGCTTCCACAGAAGCATAAAGATCCATTTTGTAATGACTTGTGAATGGGTTTGAATTTGCCCACATGTCAGTTCAGCATTCAGCAAGCTGCCCTTTTTGAATGTGCCACAACACCCTTTAGTGGTGTTAAATGAAGAGTATAGTATGCCAAGGAAATGCATAGCTTTATCCACCAAGCCAATGCAGAAGTAACTTTATTTCCTAAATTGGTTGGATGGAACAATACAAATAATGAATTTGCGTGCCTGAGCTTTGTCTTATTAAGGCATACTTTCAAAGCTCTGTGTGCATCCAGAGAATGCCAAGCACGTTCAGTTGGATGTGTGGGACACAGACAAAAAGTGAGAAGTACTAACTCCTGCTAGCAGTGAAACACAGTGTTTACTTTTAGGGTAAAGGACAGATCAATTCTTAGAACAAATCTGTCCTTATAAAACACACAGAGATGTTTTGCTACAGACAATGCTCCGAATTCTTATATTCGTGCTGATGTTATCGCTACTAAAAACAACACTTTGTATAACATGATTCGCAGAGATGTTGAGCTTACTGGCTCAAAAGGTGGCTTGTTGAGCACAATCAGGACTTGATGTAACTCCCATGTTGGATTCCTGTGTTGAACTGGATGGCTAGATAACACAGCCCCTTTCAAAAATTGTTTCAGATATGGATGAGAACCAAGCAATTGAGATGGAGATTTAGATAATACTGATGCTAACGCTGAAGCTTGTCTATGCAAGGTATTTCCTGTTTCAGTCCATCCTGCAGAAAAGACAGCAGCTCATGTATTTCAGTTTTTCTGGGCCACACACAACATTTACTGCACCATCACACAAACACTGTCCAAGTGTACTGATATACTCTTATTGTGGATAGACGACGCAATGTCATGATAGTAGTGATGTCCTCTGGTGGTAATCCTGCTCTCAATAACTTCCTCTGCTCAACTTCCAAGTGGTTAGATTTAACCATTCTGGATTGAGATGTATCAGAGCAGCCTTTCCCAACCTTTCGGTCCCCAGATGTTGCTGGATTACATCTCCCATCAGCCCCAGCCAGCATGGCCAGTGGTCAAGAATTATGGGAACTGTAGTCCAGCAACATCTGAGGACCCAGAGGCTGGGAAAGGCTGTATCACAGGATCTTGTAACAAGAGATCTGGTTGATGTGACAGAGTCCACAGCTTCTCCACAGCCAGGTTCACCAACTCTGAGAACCACGGCCTTCTTGGTCAGTATGGGGCCATCAAAATGACTTCTGCTTTCTCTGTTCTCATATTTTTCAACACCCAAGCCAACATCAGAATTGGAGGGAAGATGTGTAGTTCTGGTTTCCAAGGAGAGTTCAGAGCATCTGTGCCTTCTGCCATAATTGATGGATACCTGGTATAATACCTCCAAAGCTAATGATTCACAGAGGCAAATAGACCCACATCCATCCTTCTGAACCGCTTCCAAAGTTGCCTAAACACATCTTTGTGAACCTGCCACTCTCCCAGCATCATACTTTGCCAACCATCCAATCCTCTTGAACATTGTCCACCCCTCAAACATGTTCTGCTACAAGAGACTCCTGCTGGAGTATCCATGATTTCATTCCTCCCTGATGATTGACATGAGATTTCACTGTATTGTTGTCCACAAAATCACCTGTGTTAGACCTAGAAGTGTCACAAAATGTTGCAAAGCAACCTTGCTGCTTTTGACTCGTGTGTGTAGGCTACTTTGCTTCCTGTACTGTCCATGTGTCTGTCCCCTACCGTGAGCTCTCCAACTCTTAGGCTCACATCTGTTGCTGTTACCTCCCATGAAGGATCCTTTAAGAGCATCTTCTTGCATAAACTGCTTACTTTTGTCTACCATCTGAGAAATGCCTGTAGCTCTGCAGTTAGACAAATCTGTAAATACAGATGTTAACATTGTGCAGTGGGTGCCTGATATGGCATGAGTGCCCACTTCAGAAGCCCTGTGTGGAATTGGGCCCAAGATGTTACCTCAGTGGATGAAATCAACATTCTTAAAACCTTTGCCAATGTCATGAGATTTTCTGTGGTCTTTAGTAGAAGAGATGTAACCACTGCTTTTATCTTTGCCATCCTCTCTTTTTACAATGATATTCTCTCTTGAGTTGTATCCATGGTTGCTCCCAAACGCTGCAATTTTTGTTGGAGTCAGATGACTTTTTACTACATTCGCTAGAAAACCTGAATGTCCCAATATGCAGACTGGGCTGTTCTCAATCTCATAACAATGTCATGTTAATATGGACACAGGTGAACCCCTTCCTGATGCCAATAAGCCATGAGGGCCACCATGATTTTCATGAAGACCCTTGGAGCTGAAGCTAGCTTCTGAAGCTGAAACAGTTGCAGTGCTTCCCAAATGGAAATCAACAGCTCCATATGACATTTTCAATTCCTCATGAGCTTGTTCCAGTACTCCAGCTCTGAAACAGTTCACCAAGCACCATCTTTTTTCAGCACAAGGACATGTATAGAATAAATACCAGAGGACCTATGTTGTTGCTGTACTGGTTTGATTGCTGCTATCTACAACAGATGGTTGATTGCCTCCTGTACTAGCTTGCATTTTTTCCAGGTTTGAACACACTGGAGATGGTACAAAGTGGCTTGGCTATGGAGTCTGAAATTTTATTTGCAATCCCTAGAGTACTGCATTCTTCACTCTATGGTCAGATGTTGCTTCTCACCTTTGGGAAAAATACAGCAACATGGCACCCACAGGAATCTGTGGTGAGTCAGAACTGTTTTTGTTGTATTCCACCTCTAGTGGTGGAAGAACTCTGAAACCATGGTCCAGGTTGATGCTGGTTCCTTGGTTGAAATCGAACATCCCCCCCCCCAAATGGTTTTCCTGGGCCTATCTGGATCTTGATTCAGGTTGTCCAGAATGTCATCTAACCACAGAAGAGCTGCCCTGGAAAAAACAGAGGCTGCACAGGAAGCACATGTGGCCAACCCTGAAGCCTCATGCACTTTCTTTAAAACTAAAGGTAACTTGAATTCTGTAAGATCCTCCAGCAGAGCATTCCATCCCTTGAAAGGAAAATTTTGGATACCAGAGCAGAAACTGGAGCATCAGTTGCTGGAGTCTTTAATTGTTCCATGAACTATGGATCTAAAAGGTAGAATAACTTATTAGCATATGACACTGATTTTTTATACTGGATGGGAGAGTCCAATTCATATTTCACTAATTTTTTAAGCAATGGCAGTGCTCTGACCACCTTGTCATTTGGCTTTGTTTCTGGAAGCACAGTTGCTTACTTAGATGTGGATGGCACAGCTTCATTAGAAGACTCCTTTAAATCTAGTGCTGCCATAGCCTTGACCAATGAAGTATTGTAGTATGCATTATGAAACAGTCTTAATTGCTCCTTCACCTCAGCTCCATCACTCCTTTCATCTATATTATCCTTCTGTGAAACAATGGAATTATCACAAACAGTTTGATGAACATGCATATTTTGTTTGCCTGACCACTGTGCATCCTTTAGGCTATGCACCTTACCACTTGCAACATCATGTGGATCTGGTGAAAAACTTATGTGAAGTTATTGAAATTCTTGCTGCTCAGTAGTAGTAGAAGCTGGCTGAATCAGATTAGGCATCTGCTGTATTAAAGCAGAATTTGGCTGGCTGAATTAAATTAGCCATTTGTTGCATTTGCACAGGAGTTTCCTGTGTTGTCTGCCTAATTACAGCTAATTCTGCAGAAATATCAGCCATCAGTGCCTTTTTATCTGACAATGCATCATAATTGAATAGTAATACAACTGTTTTCTGTTCTTTGTTTTGTCCAGAGATGGCAGCAGACCTCAATCCTTTGGTAACTGCCAAGCTCTGTGAAACTACAGGCTGATGGCAAGGGAAAACCAACAAACTCACCCTTGCTTGGTTCTGAGTTAAAAAGAACCTTTGGGACTTTTGCTGGGCTACTTTCATCCTCAGAAAGCAGCTCATCATGTGTTACTACCCACTGCTGACTTTGCTCTCCCACCTATGAGGTTTTGCTAGTCTTCTCACTGTTTCACTGCTCACTTTCCCCACTACTGCAGGAGTTAATGGACCAATCCTTGCTGCATGTCTGCTGCTCAAAATGGCACCCATCTGTGTGAGTGCCACAGCAGCTTGTATTTTAAACTGCTTTTTTCTTTTCTGAATGGGCTGCAAGATCTACCGAGCTAGCCACTCCAGTTACTTTAGACCCCTCAGAATAGCTCTTTTTAAGATCTTTAGGCATTTTGCTGCTAGCAGGAATCAATAGTAATTGTGCTAATTAGAATTCTTAAAGTTTTTTCTGTTTTAAAGTTTGAGGGAATTAAAAAATATCTCAGTAAATTTATACTCAATTCATGAAGGATTAACTGTGAAAGAATTAATTATACACACTAATTAATCACCAAATTAATACAGGAACCAATAAGCAATAGGAATCAACAGAGGTAATGGTGACAACAGATACCTAACAGTCACTCACACACCCATAACAGTTAATACATCAATTCATTAAATGGAAAATCACCACCAAACATTCAATAATGACAAAAAACACCAGAAAACAAAAGATAGAAAGGATCAGATGAAATAATTAAATAAAATGCCAGCTAGACTGAAGAGCAAGGCGAAACAGTGCAGCACAAGCTAGGCAAGAATATGAACTAACAGTCTGTGGGACATGCTAAGATGAAAGTCCTTTGGTGTGTGAACCCTTTCCTGCCTCAAGCAACAGGAGAGGAAAACAATACCCACTTGTGGTGTCATAGTGCCTACTGGAGAAGTTATTTTTATCACTAAGAACTGTTAAATCCTTTGCTGCTTGAAACTATGTTGTCCTTCTTAAAAGGTATAAAACCAGATTCAGGATCCTTTTGATGATATCAGCTGCAATAGTTGCTTGATGCTGATGCAAAATGCATACTTGACAGGTCCATAAATGAACATGCCACTCCTATACACCAGTCCTCAGTATCCTAAGAAACTTAAATAATTCAGAACTACAGAACTAAAATTCTGACAAGATCAATTGATCTCCTGAACCTGAGTAAGGGCAGAGAGTGTCTGCTGGACATTGTCCCACGAACTGTGATACTGTGATCTCAGGGTTTGTTCCATCAATTACACTGCATTCATGAGGCTCTTGGATCACCTCCCAGAAGTTCAGAATGACCTCAAAAGCAAGACCTCACTCCTTCCTTCTTGTGGGAAGCAAGGTCTCAGGGTGAGCACAGAATAGAGTGGCTTCTAAGGCTAGCAAAAATTTATGGACCTCTGATATTGGAGCTTTCATGTTAGACTAAAAATATGTGTGTTCCTGTTAGTCTAGATTACTTTTCCTAAACCTTCATTATTAGTTGGCTACATAATTAGCTTTGATTTGATTCTTTTTATAGGAATATCTAACAATACAGCCCCACATTATAATTGTAGATAGAACCAGAAGAAACGATATTTTCCCTTTTCTCAAAAAGGGATGTGTTTTGTGTAAAGCTTTGGCTCTCCAACTATTGCTGAACTAAGACTCCCATCAGCTCTAGCTTGCATGGCCAACAGTCAGAGATGATGGGAGTTGTAGTTCAGCAACATCTGGAGGTCCAAAGGTTCCCCACACCTGGTGTAAAAGAATTGACATTCTTAGATGCTTTTTTGAAGATTGGATTATGGAGGTTTATTTATTTATTTATAACATTTATATACCACCCCATAGCCGAAGCTCTCTGGGCTGTTTACAGCAATTAACCTCATGCTCAGAGTGTTCGCTATCACTGCCATCAAAAGAGCAAGGGAACATAGAAATAATAATTTATTGAGAAAGAAGTACCTACAATGATAGGGTTGTGCCTTCTGTATCTTAAAATTAGTAACGGATGAAGATGTCTTTCTTGGTCTTGATTTCTGTCAGTTGTGAATAGGACAGATGTCTGCTTAGGACACTTCCCCCCCCTGCAGTTCCATAAGGATGACTTGAAAGTTGATAACTAGCTAGGCTCACAGTGGACATAGACATCCATTTAATATTAGTTACCTGAATGTAACTTAGATTACATGAACAATTAAGCAATATGTAAATGTCTTAAACATTAGAGATGTTTTTTAAAATCTCATTTCTGCATACTGTCTGCATATGCTAGAAAATTTTCACAGAAAACTTTGGCTAAGATTTATACATTCCTTCCATCTTGAATTTTTAAGCATTCATTTTGTATTGCAGGGAAGCAAATACAATCTTCAGAGGGAACTCTTCAGCTACTCGATGCCTAGATGAGATGATGAAAATAGTGGGAAAGCACTACCTGAAAGTTACCTTAAAACCAATTCTTGATGAGGTATTGTAAAATTATGCTTAAACGTTTTGGGATATATTGAGAATGCTGGAAAAATCCCAGGGATTATTTTCTCCTCTCTGTCAGAACTAAAATGTTTATATTGCTATCTAGAGACATGACTCAGTTTACAACCTCTGATTAAGGCAGTGTGCAAGACTGATTAATTCTCTGTATAAGAATGACAATAGCTGTTGCAGAATTTTAGTGTTTAAGTTGTCTCAAAATGCTATAACATATATGTTGTATAGTGAGTGCACAACCTTCAAGAGCCTGAGAGCCCCATACCAGAATTATCATAGTTCATAGCTTCTTGCAGTTTCTATTTCTACTAATTTTTTTCCTTGCTGCTGAAACTATCTGCACTTCTCGTCCTCCTTTTCTGTACTAGTACTTCCCAGCTATGTACCACGGGGCAAAATCAGTCTAAAACAATAAACACTGCACTATAGAGTCTGTTAAGGGTTATTGTAGATGCTACTTTCAGCTGTATCACTGAATGACTCAGTGCGGTGTTATTTCTTAAGTATCTGGTAGTGACAGCAAAGCTGCACTTCATTTCTAAGGGCCACATCATATGTTATATGACCTGTTTGCCACAAAAACATCTGCATGGTGGGGTGTCATATGGCTCTTGCTAAAGAACGAAAGGGATTCTCTACACATATTAAGGAAAATGTCAGCAACTTCCAGACAAGTGTGATGTTAATATGAAAACATTCCACATAATGATAATCTGCCTGGTGTGCCCCTTAAATACATATAGTAGTTGCTTATCATACAGACATATTAATCAACAGCAAGCATACATTTGCTGTAGGAATGAAGTTGCCTAAGACAACTCATATCTAACTGTGTTGGAAGTCATCTCTTTAGTATCATCCATGTATGTGTATATGCACCTGTGCCCATGTGATGACAACTGCTGTTCATATAATAAGGGTGCAATCCAACTGCTATTTAGGTCGGGCTGAGGTGAGTTGGATATGATGGACCCGTGGCTCAGCCGGCTGGGTCCCAGCTCAACCAGGCTAGACTGGCAGAAACCCCTCATCCCAGCTCAGCCACTGCTGAGATGGGACCCAGCCGGCTCCATTGGAGGTCTGCCGGGGAAGCTCAGCCCAGCAGAAGGCATTCAAAAGGAGTGTTCCAGGGGCATGTCAGAGGAGGGGCTGGGGGGATTAAGTAATATCCAGGTCTTATTGGTCTCCCTCTCGTGGCCCTCCCTCACAGCAGCAGGTATATCAGGAAAAGAGGTGGCGGAAGGAAATGTGTTTTTTCCTTCTGCTGCATCCTGCTGATGCAGCCAGTGTCCTCCCCTCCAAGACGCCTCCAAGCAACAGCTGAATGTGACAGCCCCTTCTGCCAGCTGTGCTTCCGCCAACCTTTAATAAATTTGATTGCTCTGTAAGTCAGTGACAGGAAGGAAGCACTTGATGTATGAGTATTAACTGTAAAAAAACAAGTAACTTCTCCATCTTGGCTACTCTGAAATTCAATACCCCAAGAAAAAAATCATTTATTTGCAATGTAGTCATTAACTAACAAGATTCCTCCTGTGGGCATATCTTCTCAGCATATTAAGGAAGATTGGAAGAAAAGAAAATGGGAGAAATTGAGATACCTTCACCTTGAAGATGCATGGTTTGGAGTATAACCAAGATCCATTTACCTTTCCTTTCCATTTTTTGCAAGAATGAAGATCTTGTATGACTCTCTGGTGTCAACATGACTACCAGAAATTTACACATGCTGGGGCTGGTGCCATCTTTATCCAAAAATTAGTGGTAATCCTAAGGGCAGCTGCTGGGGAATGTGTATGTGGTTTTGTCCCTCTTACCTCTGGCCCAGTGAAGGAAAATAGATCTGAAATAATTCTTCATCCTTCTACAACTAACTAAATTTTTACTCTTATTTTCAGATATGTGAGAATCCTAAACCCTGTGAAATTGATCCCCTGAAACTGAAAGAAGCGGATAATGTAGAAATACACAAGGTACACTTGAGTGATTTTGTTCAGCTTATATTCAGGAAGCTAGTGCAGGGGTGGGAAACCTCAGGCCTGGTGCTAGATGTGGCCCTCCAGGCTTCTGTATGTGGCCCTTAGGACTCTGTTCAGCCAAACCCCTACTTGCCCTGCTTTGCACCCTCCTTGCTTGTTTTTGCCTGGCTGAAATGTGTTCTCTCAGTGGAGGTCAGAGAGAAGTTAAACTACCCTGCTGTACAAATGTATAAGTTACATTAATTGCTCTATCCACTTTTGCCTCCCCCTACCCCACTGGCATGTGGCTTCCAGAAGGGAATGTGGCTCTTGGGCTGAAAAAGGTTCCCCACCTCTAAGCTAGGAAATAACTCTGTATAATCATCTCCTTGGAGTCGTAATTGTTAGCCATGTTCAGCAGCAAGGAAAATTACTGAGAAATCTGAGCAAATAGAGCAAATTTTCTTCTATTTGTTGTGTTGCCTGCCAGCTACCAATGTGTTCTCCATCACTTCATTATGTAGAGCTTAATATAAATAAGAACCACTGTAAATAGTTCATAAAATTGCACATGCAATAATGCACATACATATTTGGGATCAAATCCTGAATCAGCAATAGACCCACTGTGGTGGCCATGGAAGTTGCTGCTGCTTAGTTTTGGCGTACTCTTTGATAAAATAGAATTCTTAGTGCGCTGCAATAGAAGTAGAATTTGTAAGACACTTTGTACCATAAAAGGGCTGTGTTTTGAATTATTAATTATAAGAAGTGTTGGTAGTGATAACTGGGCTTTGTTTTGGCAACCTGTTACAACTGAGTGCAGTGAAAGTACCAAATGCTGTAAGTGTTGCTGAAGGATGGTTTCGCATGCTTCTCTATTATGTATATATGTATGTCAGTGTCTTTTGCTTGCCTTTAAAGCATCTGATTTGCATTTGTCCCTGTTCCCAGAAGACTGCCATTGTATGATAGAATGGAGACCATGTATCAAATTTTGTATTTTTCTCTTTGACAATAGGAGAAAACTTATAAAAGTCTATGTTAATGCAAATATGTTTGTCTTCCAGGAAAATCTGCGCTACTATGTTGACAAAGTATTCAGTACAGTTGTACAGTCAAGTATAAGTTGCCCTACATTAATGTGTGATGTTTTCTGTTCTCTGAGGCGCTTGGCTGCTGAAAGATTTCCTAGTAAGTGCGTAATTTTTAAAAATTTAGCAATCTAGCTACTAGCCATGATGGCTGTGCTCTGCCACCCTAGTCAGAGGCAGCATGCTTCTGAAAACCAGTTGCCGGAAGCCTCAGGAGGGGAGAGTGTTCTTGCACTCGGGTCCTGCTTGCGGGCTTCCCCCAGGCACCTGGTTGGCCACTGTGAGAACAGGATGCTGGACTAGATGGGCCACTGGCCTGATCCAGCAGGCTCTTCTTATGTTCTTAACTGACATAAGGCCTGACTAAATTTCTTGAAGTCCATGAAAATATTCCCAGTAGCATTCATGAAATGAAAATGTTCCCAGTAGCATTCATAAGAAAACTGAAATAGTTGAATCTTCAACTTACATGTTCAATAGATTTTTCAAATATTTATTGTAAATATTGCCTGCCTTCTGTAGACTGCATACAAAGTGTATGTATTTGTTAATTAATATTATTTGGCATCAGCAAAACTGCACGCTTCTTATAACAAAGCATCAGAATGAAAGGAGTGCCAGATAAGAGATACATAAAAGAGATTGCGCTTCAAGATGTTGTATTTGATAACGTTTTGAAATATAGCTATGCATCTATTAGTGTTACTGATATGTTAAAATGTGTGCAGCTGTGAATAGCAAGTAGTTATATGTATTCTATATAGAACATACATATACTATACAACAGTGTTCCAGAAGAAAGAGAATTGCCTTCTCCGTAGTGAGTAAAATAGCTGAAACCCATTAGAAGGTATAGTGTATTTAATGCACATAATAATAAACTATGGTTTGCATCAGGGATGTGAAACCTGTGGCTCTCGAGATTTTGCTGCGTTCCTAAATCCTGTTGTCCTTTACAATTGGCCATGCTAGGTGCTGATGGGAATTGAACAACATCTGATTCCCTGCCTCTGGTTTACAGGAACCAGTATTGAGCTCATGACTTCCCCATTTCCTGTCTTTTTTCAGCACAGCCATGAAGCAAAACATGGTTAGTCTTAACTATGGTTTAGGTAAACAAGCCAACTTCAGATTGTAGCTCAAATCCTTGTTTGTTTCCGTAAACATAGTTAAGGATAAAGTTTTTAGTTCAGACATAACAATAAACCATGATTCATGAGAAACACAAGTGAACACTTCCAGTCTCTTCCTTGTATCCACACTGGAGGAAAGATGCAGCACACAAGCCCAAGGCTTGTGCACATGGCTAAATTATAGTTTAGATACAAACCAAGTGTCAAAGCATCTTGCATCATAGCCACACCTTCATTTCATGCCACTTGCTAGTTCTTTATTCTGCCAAAGAACAGTAACTTGTCTTCTACTAACATTGTCCTGCTAACGTTTTCACTTTCTTCATTTCCTACCAACTTGTAGTACATCTTACATTTCATGGTTTTTCTCTGCAGATGACCCTCATGTACAATATTCTGCAGTGAGCAGCTTTGTATTTCTTCGTTTCTTTGCTGTAGCTGTAGTATCGCCTCATACTTTCCATTTACGACCTCATCATCCCGTAAGTTTTGATAATGTTCTGTCTCAACTCTGTAGGCCAAGTTTGTTAGGTTTATTTCTATATACATCTTCCTAACATTTGTAATATGAATGTAGAGAGTAATTGCAAGCTTTGTGAATGGAGCTGAATTGTGAGTTCTAGGGCATCTGGGTTAATTTTTTTAAAAAGTCAACTCTAGTTAAGTACCTAGCCTCTAACTTGCAAACTGTTCTATGCCATTTTTATGCCTGAAAGCACTTGTAAGTAAATGGCCCACATAAATGAAAAAAATCAAATATTAGGTAACTGGCATCCTGCGTATATGTTTGGATGCATTTCCTATTGACTTCAGAGGAATTTGTAAACGGAGTCAGAAAGCCCTAAAAGGGAAGATCAGGTTATCTTGAAGGAGAGTATAGAAAGCTATACAGCTAATATTCTGGCAGCTAATGTTGTTGAGGATGTTAAATGGGACAGTTATAACTTTGTTGTTACGTGCAACAATTTATGTGTCAGTTCCAAGCCTGCTTCTACACAGAAATGTCTTCTGCTCATGAAAAGCATAGTGCATGAAGTGACCTCAATGATTTATTGTAACGTGCAATTTGTTTCTGTTATGGACTCTTCTCAACAAAATTTATTGAAGGATTGTAGTGTTAATACACTGCGGGCATGGTCAAATCAAAAGCTTTGTGCATTGATCATCTCAAAAGAGAAAATGTTCTAAAATGATTTTGTTTTCCTGTGTTATAGGTGTTCATTTTTAGTTGACATCATAAGAATATAAGAGCCCTGCTGGATCAGGCCAAAGGCCAATCTAGTTCAACATCCTGTTCTCACAGTGACCAACCAGATGCCTATGGGAAGCCCACAAGTAGGACCTGAGTGCAATAGCACTCTTTCCCACTTGTGATTCCCCACAACAGTTACTTAGAGGCATTATTTCTGTAACATTGCTTATGCAGGAATTTAGCATAATTGTATCAATTACTTTTTGGATCCAAGATGTTAAACATTTTGCAAGCATGTTACAAATTGATATGCTCCTTATGGCAGTGAACTTCCTTAATTAGAGGGCACTGAATAGTCTTCGCTACTTACTATTCATGTAATCAGTGATGTTGGTTTTCTGGAAAACTTTGAATTCGATATTATTCCTAAGCAAGTTTGCATCTGTTCATTGAACTTATGAAACAGAAAGTTTTCCATGTAAAAATAAAGTACTGGAAAATTTTCCAGAAATTTTTCTAGACATTCTTCTGCCCCACATCACTGCATGTAATTCCTGGCTCCAAGTTCTTTGAGCAGTGTGCTTTCAATGCTCTGCACTTCTTAGCATGCCCCGTGTATCCACTGCACCTATTAATTCATTTTCACCTGTCCACTCTACTGTCACTACTCACTCTCAGCTCTTGTACCTACTCTTAGATTTCTGGTCCTTGTTAGCAAGGGAAGTGATGCTTAGGCTGCAATCCAGTACACACTTATCTGGGAGTAAGTCCCATTGAATCTAGTGGAGCTTACTTCTGAGTAGACAGCTATTGGATTGCAGCCTTAAAAAGACAATGCTGTGTCCTTAAGTAACTATGTAGTTTGTTGAGGCCAAAATATGCTGTAGTTAATATTCATTTAATGAATCTATCATAATTTCAGAAAGGGAAATTGAGAAAAATGTCAGATTTAATTCAGGATACAATTCTGCTGTACAATAAATATTTGGGGATTTACATGAAGTGGAGCAAAACAAAATACGGTAGGGCCCTGCTTTACAGTGCTTTGCTTTACAGCATTCCACTAATACAGCGGTTGTGAATTGTAGAAAGGCCCCGCTTTACAGCACTTGTTCCGCTTTTACTGCGTTTTTTTGCCTCTGGGTGCCATTTTGGTCAATGTAAGTCAATGGGATCCGCTTTACAGCAGTTTTTGCTTTACAGCGGGGGTCCGGAACGTAACTCGCTGTATGAGTGGGGCCCTACATTAGGTTCCTCAGTCTCTGCTTCAAATATTGTGTTAAGCGTAAACATTCACATAGGTGAATTGTTTGAAGTGACAAATTCTAGCTCTGTGTATTACAAGATCAGTATTAATGTTTAACATCTTAAATGTTTAGAACAGTGAT
The DNA here is from genome assembly GCF_030035675.1 of Rhineura floridana. NCBI lineage: Eukaryota > Metazoa > Chordata > Lepidosauria > Squamata > Rhineuridae > Rhineura > Rhineura floridana. Next base: position 112,180,685 of record NC_084486.1, read on the forward strand.
GTAGAAGCCTGGCTTCTGTTGAAGCAATAAAGTACAACTCTCTTGCATTTTGCTTCACCTGGTGGGGATATGCCAAATAAAAAAAACTGTAGAACTGGAATCTACAATATAAGGTGTTTCATTTACTAATGGATTAGAGCCAAACTTCATATGGGTGGACTTCTACTCACTGAAAGAATGCTCCCATTGCCCACTAATTGGCAGAGGCGGAGGGAGATGGCGTTTCCTCATGCCCTCCCCAAAAAATCTGCTCTGACATTTCGAAACAGCATGGGCGGTATGCAAGGGTCTGCAGGGAATTTGCCAAAAATATATCCTTTTCTGCCCCCCTTGTGCTGATGGGGACCTTTGCTTGTATCAGAGGTCCTTGTGCTTCTGGATCCAACCCTATATTTTGGGGGAGAACTTGGTTGAAGTCTACAAATCACTGCTTCATGCTATATCCATCTCAGTGATGTGGCGGCTGCACAGTAAAATACTTGATAGATATTATCTTTCATTGTATTACTATTTTGTTTATTTAACAGGTCGTATAGACCGCTTCATCATCAAGACCTCTAAGCTGTTTACATGAAATATAAAATATACATTAAAAATACTGATAAAATAAGATGCTAAAAACAAGTTGACCTTTAAAAAATCCAAAATATCAAGTCAGCAGTTGAAAAAATATACATTATAATATAACATTACATGTAAATGCACGCCAAATTTACATGTCTGGGTAGGCTTGCCTAAACAAAAACGTTTTTAGCAGGTTCTGAAAACAATACTGTGACACCAGTAACAATTGTTTGCTGGCCATGTTCTTTAATCCAGTTAAACTTTGTCACTTCTTGTAAAATAGCAACCTTACCTATTTCCTAAATGTTTCTTTTAGGATGCACAAATATCTAGAACACTAACCCTTATATCAAAAGCCATCCAAACATTGGGAAGCTGGGGAAGTTTGTCCAAAAGCAAGCTGGTAAGTACCTGATAGTTTATTTCTGTATTTTGCTACTAGTATCTTGTTAAGGTTATTTATAACAATTTTATCTCTTTTTAGTCAAGCTTCAAGGAGACATTTATGTGTGAATTTTTCAAAATGTTTCAGGAAGAGGAGTATATTGAATCTGTCAAAAAGGTATTCTTTTATATATACATAATACTTTACTGTTTAAAAAGTATACTTTCATTTTTTGCTGCCTTCCTTGGAGGAGCTCAGGAACTGTACTTGAAGGTTGTTCCATGCAGCCCTGTGTGGTAGATTAGACTGGTAGATGGTCAAAACTCAGCCAATGAGCTTACAGCTAGGTAAGGATTTGGAAAACCAGGTTTCCCTGATCCAGGTTAAGTCTTCTGTTTACTGCACCATGCAGTGCATTGAAATGTTTTTAAAATGTAATATTTTAAGTAAAATGTGAAGGCAAAATGCAGAAGCAGCAAATTCTGTAGGTATGAGCTGAACCTAGGCTTCATGAATATTGATTTATTTTAATTGTAGAAGCTTTAAGTATAGAAAATAGTTTGCGTTATTTTAACATGTTCCCCATCTTTAGTTTTTAGATGAAGTATCATCTACTGAAAGTAAAGAGCCAAGTGTCATGAGCGAGTCTGTACATCTAAAAGAAGGGTAACTGACGTACCAAGTACTGTATACTAAAAAGTGTTTTGCTTGTATACATTATTTGTGTTATTCTCCCTCTCCCTCTCTCTGAACTAGTCCTAGCCAATAACCTTTGCTTCCCTGACTATTTAAGCCCCAACACTCTCTGAGGTAGTCACCTTGAGTGTTAATATCTGGGCTACCTGCTTACATATGTTCACAACTCTTTGCTCAGATTACCAGTATACGCATAATGCCCCTTCCTGGTCAGTGCAAGATTACTGCATAGAGAGGCTAACATGTTATTACCGTTATTTACTCAGTACCATGCTTATTGTAAATGTACTGATGGCAAGAACTTGCAGAGTTGAAACAATACGCTGGCATCCTCATTTTTAATTACTAGTGAAATGAAATGATATTAGCAAGTAGGTTCCTTTCTACTGTGGGAAATACCATGGTCTGAATGATCCTGACTTTAGTGTTCAGTGATACATCTTTGCATTTGAGGACCTTTTCTAGTTCTCTCATAGCTGCCCTCCCCAGTCCTAGCCTTCTTCTGATTTCTTGACTATTGTCTCCATTTTGGTTAATGACTGTGCCAAGGTATTGGTAATCCTTGACAAGTTCAATGTCCTCATTGTCAACTTTAAAGTTACATAAATCTTCTGTTATCATTGCTTTAGTCTTTTTGACGTTGAGCTGTAGTCCTGCTTTTGTGCTTTCCTCTTTAACTTTCATCAGTATTCGTTTCAAATCATTACTGGTTTCTGCTAGTAGTATGGTATTATGTGCATATCTTTTGTTGTTATATGCCTTCAACTCAGTTACGACCTATGGCGACCTTATGAATCAGCGACCTCCAATAGCATCTGTCATGAACCACCCTGTTCAGATCTTGTAAGGTGAGGTCTGTGGCTTCCTTTATGGAATCAGTCCATCCCTTGTTAGGTCTTTCTCTTTTTCTACTCCCTTCTGTTTTTCACAGCTTTATTGTCTTTTCTAGCTAATTATGTATTGTCATTATGTGTCCAAAGTATGATAACCTCAGTTTCATCATTTCCCTCCAACTTTCACGCCTCATTCATCTTGGTCCAATCTCACTCTCCGTATTGTATGTTCTGCATATAGATTAAACAAATAGGGTGATAAAATACACCTGTCTCACACCTTTTCCGACTGGGAACAGATCAGTTAACCTCTTGTCCAAAGTATAGGTTGCACATCAGGACAATCAGATGCTGTGGCCCCCCTATTTCTTTTAACAACACTTTAAAAATCTTAAAACAGACTTTAAAATATATTAAAACAAAACCTCTTTAAAACATTTTTTAAAAAAGCTTTTAAAACATCTTTTTTTAAAAAAAAGGTTTAAAAACACATTAAAAAGCAATTCCAACACAGACTGGGATAAGGTCTCTGCTTAAAAGGCTTGTTGAAAGAGAAAAGTCTTCAGTAGGCGCCGAAAAGATAATCGGGGTGGCACCTGTCTAATATTTAAGGGGAGGGAATTAATTATAGTTACAAGCAGTAACTACTGCTTGCGAGTAAATGGAACTGGAAACTCCATTTCTGAGAAGAATTTTAATTCTCCCTGGAGAACAGCTCATCAAATGGGATAACAGCGCCATCTAGCATCAGCAGGCAGGAATCGTATGTTGTTTGAGGAAGTAGCAACTCTCGCGAGACCCCAGAGTATTCCTGCCTCCTGCATCTAGGCGGATTGTTTTCCTTTCTCGCTCCTAAGTAGCTTTGTTTTTTCTAACCTTTTCTAATTCTTCTGTTTGATCCAAACCTAATATCTTCTTCCTCTGTGTTACGTCCCTCGAAAGAGTCATCTCTCTTCATTGCTGTGTGTCTTTTCTCTTCCCTTGACATATGATGTAAAAAAACCACCCCTCTCTTTTCTGGTGTTTTGGGGGCTTTGCTTTGAGCGCTGGGTTTGTTCTGGACTCTCCCCCCCGCCCCGCTCCCCGCAAGTTGCCTGCCTCACTCCGTGGAGCAGCAACACAACAGCTTCTCTTTCAGCTACTGCACTTATTCCTTTCAGTGGCAGCACGGCAGGCGCCATTATGAGCAGCAGCACAGTGAGTGCCTTTTTTGTTTCCTCTAACTGCCTTTTCCCACTTCCCACCATTTTTGTGCTTAAAGCGCTCACCTCCTCCTGTTGTCATTATTGTTGGTTCCCTATTGTCTGCTGTTTGTATACCTCACTGTCTGTGAGGTCCTAATTGTCGTTCTCATTTTCTAACATGTGGTAAAAAAACCCTTGTCTTTTTTTCCTCTCATCAGGAAGTTCCATCTTGTCCCTCGTGTGTTCACATTCTTCTACTGGGTTTTTCCTTGTGGGTTTTCTTTCCGAGTGTGAGTGTGTGAGTGTTGTGTGAGTGAGTGTGAGTGTGTGAGTGAGAGTGAGACCTGCTTTTCTTTCTTTTCAATCCTTCCTGATCTGCTGTAGGAAAAGTTAACTGTGGAACCAAATTAGTGTTCATTTTCATACCAATTCAATGGCCTCCACACCCTCCACCAGTGCATGTGAGTTGAGCAGCCAGTATTATATACTTCCTCCGTGCCCCATACCTGTGCACATGAGTTGAGCTGTGCTGTCATGGAGGCTATACCTCTTGTTGCCAATGTCCAGGACCAGAAGAGTGGCAGTCGTACCAAATGATGCCAATGACATAACCCTTCTGGATTCAGTGTCTTCCGTCTCTGTGGCTCTTCCCCCTAAGGTGTCTGCTTCAATATCTACACTACAGCACAAAAAGGTGCTTAAAAAGAAAGCATGGCAAAGCTGCCTCTCATGTTAACACTACTGAGAGTGCACAGCATAAGGTAAATGGCAAAACTGAGAGTGCACAGCATAAGACAAATTATAAGCCTCATCAGGCACAACCACAGTCCACTGTTATTAGGACCACTAAGAGAGAACTGTATATTGGCGCACTGGAGCATCCAGCCCTGGAATTGTCTGCAAGTGGCAGCCATTCAGCTGTTGACAAAGAATGCGCTGAACATCATCTGTCGGTGCCTCAGTTAGCTGCCAGGGACCCTGATCCGCCTCCACCTCCCACCAGCTCCTTAAATTTTGCATTTGCCTCCTGAGGCCCTAGCCCAACTCAAAGATGCCCTTTTGGAGGTCTTTTCAAATGAATTGCTGCGGTGACCTCCTGAAGGACCATTGTTAATGCAGATGCAGGGTCGTGCTGCTTGCCCTTACCAGGGGCCTTCACTTTCTTAAACACAATACACAACCATCAGCTCAATGCACACATATGGCCAGCGGCCATTCCTCAGAAGAGAAAGATCACAGGTATTCCAACTCTTTCATCATTGTATCTCTGGATTGACTTACTACCCAATTGAAAGGTTCTGAGGTCTCTATGGACTGCCGTGATCCATCACTGGAGCCTGATAGTGATAAAGGAGAGAGAAGTGATGGTGCCACAGTGGAAGAAGCTTCGTCCCATAGGTTTTTTCAAGACTTTAGAGGCATTGAACTTCAGTGAGACTGTTGGGGATCCAACTACAATACCTGAACCTTCCAAAAGTAAGTCTGTTTTAAAGGAGCCACGTCTTCAGCTCGTTATATACCAGTTGTGGGGCCTTTCAAGAAGCTAACCATCATGGAATGGGAGGCCCCTCTACATTCCAAGTGCATTCCAACAACAGCCAGCAAGTTTTATAATCTTGATCTCACCTTCATGGATGTCCTTAAAGTCCCAGGACTGGATCAGCCTATCTCAACTCTAGTGTCTTGATCGCTGATCCCCAAAGAAGGGGATGTGCAGTTCAAAGATGCCTCTGAACGTCGCCTGGACTTCGCTCATCACAAGTCGCATGAGACATCTGCCCTTGCTCTCAGGGTGGCTTATGCAGCTTTGGTTTTTTCTAGAGAAGCAATGGTTTGGCTCAGTGAGTTCCTGAACGAATCTCATCAGGATATCGAACACATCCGTAAGATTCTGCTGAAACACCACTATTCTGCTGCTTTCATATCGGATGTCATGCTGGATGCCGTTCAGCTCGCTGCACACTCTTTGTCTACAGGAGTGGTGGCACACAGAACTCTCTGGCTCCGTCACTGGCATACAGATACAATGGCAAGAGTAAATCTTTCCACTGCATCCTATGTGGCTCACAAACTATTTGGAATCGATGCATTGAAGGAGGTCCTGGTCAATCCCAAAAAAAAGAGGAAGCCTGTCTTGCTAACTACTCATCATGAGGAGAGACATCCCTTCAAAAGATACGTCCCCTATTCAATGCCTGCTACTTCTTATCAATCAGCTTTTTGCTCCTTTTGGAGAGCTAGGAAGACAGGGTAGGGGTTGCAACTTTCGCTCCAACCACTCCTACTGAAACACGTTACAGTTTCAAGGCAGACAACAAGTTCACTCAGGAGGAAGATTTGTCAACCCCTCTGCTTCCTCCAGGGGAGGCAGACAGCAGCACCAGTGACAATACTGATGCTCTACTCCCACCGGTTGGGGATCGCCTCCAACAGTTCTCTGCAGTGTGGAGGCAACATGCCGCAGACCGGTGGGTGCAGGACTCAATAGAGTCAGGTTACCAGATCGAGTTGTTGTTTCTCCCTCCCACCAGATTTGTTCTTTCCTCAGATCTCAATTCAGTCAACAAGGAACGGATAGTGCAAGAGTCCATAGAGCATCTTCTCCACATTCAGGCCTTCAAGGAGGTACCTCATGAAGAATGCTTCTCAGGGGTGTACTCCTTTTTCTTTGTGGTACCCAAATGAGACAAGTCATGGAGAACCATATTGGATCTCAAATTCCTGAATCATTATGTCAAGTATCAGAAATTCCAGATGGAATCCCTGTCGTCCATCAAAGCAGCACTGCAGCCCCAGGACTTCCTTGCTTCAGTATATTTAAAGGAGGCATATCTCCACATCCTGATCCATCCAGGTCACAGGAGATGTCTACATTTCGCCTATGGCAATCTTCATTTTCAGTACCGGGCCCTGCCATTTGGCTTCTCATCCACACTGAAGATCTTCACAAAAATCATGGTCACCCTGGTGGCACACCTCCATCTCCAGGGGGTCCATGTCTGTCCTTACCTGGATGGCCTCTTGATATGGTCGAAAACTGCTCAGAAGGCAGAAATGGACATCCAGTTAACTCTGGCTGTATTGCAGTTTCATGGGTTCCTCATCAATGCCAAGAAGAGCCATTTGTCTCCCACTCAACATATTCAGCATCTTGGCGCACTCATTGATATGCACACATCAACGATCTCTTTGTCCCTGGAGAGGATCTACAATGTTGCATCCACAGTTGCGGCTCTTCGCTCCTCTCCTTCAGCAGATTTAATGGCCATGGCCAAAGTCCTGGGTCTACTGGTTTCTATAATACAGATCAGTCCTTGGGCTCAGCATCATCCCAGGACCCTGCAGTGGACTCTACTGCCTTTGCAGGATGAGATTGTATCCAGTACTCACCGACCTGTTCATATACCCCAATCTCCCCAGTTGTCTCTCTGGTGTGTGTGAATTTCCAGAAGGGGGTGCCATTCAGAGATCCTCCATGAACGGTTGTAACTACAGATACCAGCCTGTTAGGCTGTGGTGTGTTGTGTGTGCGTGTGTGTGTGAGTGGCGCACAGTGTGTGTTTAGTGCCAAAGAGAAAACAAAGAAGAAAGTCCAGTCCTTTTGTTTAAGATGAGACTTTTACTGGCAAAGCTCAATAAGTTTAACAGACAGTTTCTAACGCCTTCCTTCACTAACATATACAACCCCCACACTGCTATTTCAGCTTCAAGGTTTTTATGGCTTCAGGGCCAGCCGCTGCGACCTTGGTATGCTCAGCCGTTTTAACCCCTTTTTAGTCTTTCTGGAAACCAGACTCATTCTATCCTCATCAGCCCCCACCTTTCCAGCAAAGACGTTTTATTTCCTTTACAGACATGTTTACAGACATTTTTCAACTATATTTTTACTGGTAGTTACTTGTTTGTTTTACACAGTTTTCATGTTACACATGCCTAGTTTGTCTACCAGTTTGTTGTATGTTTCCTCATTTACTGGTTTTGTCAGCACATCGGCTAGCATGTTCTTTGTGTTTACATATACCAGCTTTATGAATTGTTGCTGCACACACTCCCTAACGTGATGATATCTCACGCTGATGTGTTTAGTACATTTCGTATTTGCTTCTGACATGGCTAGGCTAATACACGTTTGGTTGTCTTCGTAGACAAGTATGGGTTTTCTGACTTCTATACGTGTTTCCTCCATTAACTGATCAAACCATCGCAGCTCATTACATGCCGCTGACAGGCTTATATACTCTGCCTCCGAACTGGATATTGGAACGACAGTTTGTTTCCTGCTGTACCAGTCTATGACTGAGCCATTATATAATATGAGCACACCAGACGTTGACCGACAGCTGGTTTGGTCACCGGCATGATCGGAATCCACATAACATTCCAAGTTACCCTCTTTGGTTACAGACAGGGTTATTCCTTTGTTTGATGAACCTTTCAGATATCTCAGTACCCTTTTCACCCCATTCCAGTTGTGCTCTGTGGGCTTTTCCACCCTCCTGCTCAAAATGCTGATGGCATTTGCTATGTCTGGACGTGTAGTCTTAACCAGAGCTTGGAAGATTACTTTTAAAAAGTAATAAATTACAGTTACAATTACTTGGCCCAAAAAAGTAGTAATCACCATTACAATTGCAATTGCTCTGAAAGTAACTGATTACTTTACTTTTTCTCAAAAGTAATCACTACAATTACATTTCAGTTACTTTTAAAAAAAAACTCCTACAAGGTGCTGGCCTTGGCTGCTGCACATCTAAGAAGCCTAAAACAATATTAAAAATAAACACACACACATAGGGGGTAGTAGAATAAAAAATTTTATCCGTAAGATTAACATAATGGCATAACAGAATCTCACATCCCCCCAAGCAATGAAGATACCCCAACTCTTGAAATCAAATTTTACACTTGAAATGCTTTTATAATATGTTTCTGTTATGTCTCAAAAGAACAAGATGCTCAAAGAGCATGTCAGACAAGGAATGTCTTTTTACAGTCATTACATTGCCACCAGTACTGAACAGGCGTTCTACTGCGGCGCTTGAAGGCATGCCTGTGTTGTGCTGCAAAAAACACCGCAGCACACGTGGAAAGCCATGGAGTGATGACACTTCCCTGCTGGGAGACCTCAGGTACCTCACCAGTTCCTCCTCAGCAGTGTCCACTGCTGACTTCTTGCCCTGGGGCAGAAAGTTAAAGAAGTCATCTTCTAAGTCATCTCCTTCCTGGTCTTTATCTGAAGACTGATCACTGTCCTCATTAAGTACACCCATCTTTATTTCAGCTTTCAACAAGGCTTCCATTGTGTATCTAAGAAAGAGAGAGGATATGTTAACACATATATGTTAGGAAACCATCATGTGCTCTTCATTTCCTGATGCTTGTTATGTCCCCTGGTTCAGGGTCCAGCCTGAGCCTGTGGATGATGACATGGAAGGTAGGAAGGTGACCAAGTCACCACACTCATGGGGCAGCACAGCAGACCCTTAAGGATTACCTGCAGTAACCCAAGGTTGTGATGAGGAGCCCCAGGAAGAAAAGGCCCAGCCCCTGCCTACCACCTTAAGCCCTCTGATGCCTCCCTTGAGACAACATTTCCCTTGGAGTAATCCACCCAAAGGGCTTCCCTAATGTTCTTACTTGTTGGTATGGGTGGCGGCCTGACACGATTTCAGCCAATCTAGTTTGAAGCGAGGGTGTAGGCAGGCTGCCAGAAGAAGCCTCTTGTCCTCCCAGATAGCTGCAAACCGCTTTCTTAGGGCTTCGCGCACACCTCTCAGCAGCTGAAAACAGTATGTGTACCTCTCAGGTTTGTTTTCCAGTCCTTCTAACTTGCGGTCCAGATCGCAGAGCGTTGGTAGCAAATACCCCATGAACATGCCGTTCTCCAGTTGCAGGATATCTAGGGACTGGGCTAGTGGCTCCATAATCTCTGTGTATTCCTGTACCACTTCAATCTCAGCAGCTGTGATCCTGGACAAGGAGCAGCGGTCCATTATGGCATGCATTTTTAGTGGCACAGTTGACAGGAGCTCATGTAGTTGCTTCAACGCATCAAAGGTGGAATTCCACCTGGTCCTATTCGGTACCTTCAGATACACACCACATTGCGCACGGGTATACTCAGCAATCTGGGCTGACTGGTTCTGCTTGGACCACAACTTGCTGCACTTTCCCATCAAGGAACAAAACTGTTTCTTGAAAGGACCAAGAAGACTACTTTTGGAGGAGTCAGAAAGCATGGCCTCTATGTCTTGTGTTGCCACAAGGTTGAGGGTGTGGCTAGCACATCTCTGGTGTGGTGGTAAAACAAAATCCTCTCCTGAGTCTGCAGCTTCTTCCTCTGCCTCAGGTCCTGTGTCCAGGATCTCACAGATAGGCACAAACTCCACCTCAGCCTCCTCCTCCTCCTGGTTATCACCATCATCGTCACTGGTGCCTGCAGCTTCCACTGGTTCTTTGGCCATGAAAACTCTGAACGCTTTCACAAAGTTGGAGCCATTGTCTGTAGTAGTGCACATAACTTTGTTGTGGATCCTGTACTGCACATGTACATCATGCAGTGCTTTTGAAAGGACATCGTATGTATGGCGCCCCTTCAGACGCTTACAAGCCAAGGCCCCGACTTCACGTTTCAGGGTAGTTGGGTTGATCCAGTGGGCTGTTACCCCAAAGTAACTCTTCTTGCCATTGGTCCAACAATCTGCAGTGGTTGCTATATATGCCACAGCACCCATTCGGTTTGCAAGAGTTTCTCTCATGTGGCATGCTCTCTTCTCAATTCTGTCTCTCAGAGTCTTGGCACATATGATGGTGAGATCTTTGGGGAGTCCAATGCGAACCAGATTAATGAATGATGGTTTGCCCACAGTCTGAAGTGGTAATGTCTCCTCTACAATGAAATCAATGATTCTCCTGTCGAGATTGCTCTGGGTGACAGGCTCCCTGCCAGATCCCCACCTCTCAAGGGTTGTCTGCTGCTGCTTCAGCATTTTGGGAGGAGGGGTGTCATGCATTGGTTCAGGAAGGCCACGTCTCCTTGCCTTTATTGCTTCTTCAATTGCTCTCAGCTTCTCAGGGTGTGCCCTCTGAGGAAGAAGAACAAAGCATGAATCCAAGAAAAAATGGAAGAGGAACTTCACAATTTAAACATAAATAGACAATGGACACTCTTGGAGGACCAGCATGACAAAGGCTTACCTCAAAATGTTTCTTCACATTGGATGAGGAGGAAACAGCTGATCTCAGATTTTTGATCCTTGGAAGGCAGTAATTGCATCGTACAACAACATTTTTCCCACTCTGGCTCACAAATGTACAAGCTTTCTCAAAGCCAAACCATGGTACTTGCTGTTCTGCAGATGTGGCTGTGGGCAACTGGCACTGCTTCATGCCCTCCTCCTCCTCGTGCACAGGGCCTCCTTTCTGAACCTCACTTTCTAGTTTTGCCTCCTCAGGATCAACAAGCTGTGACTCAAGTGGCCGCACTAACTGACTGCTGCTCTCAGCAGCAAAACCTGCAACAGGCGTCTCTGTAATGAACAAGAGATAATGCTCCTATATGGGTGAACTTCAGCTGTGATGTGCCCCCATCTCTTCCCCATGCTGCAAGATCCCCCAGTCAGAGTGGAAGTAAGCAGGTCGATAGCACAATTAAAAGAGATCCTGTTTGCATCATTTTTGCTCACTGAATAACCCTGCCTGGGCCAGTCTAACCTACTATCTCACAGGGTTGTTGTGAGAACAAAATGAGACTAGGGTTCAAATCCCCACATAGCCATGAAGCTCACTGGGTGACCTTGGGCCAGTCACTGCCTCTCAGCCTCATGAAAACCCTATTCATAGGGTCACCATAAGTTGGAATCAACTTGAAGGCGGTACATATATTTTTTATTTTGAATATGATGATTATGATAATAAATATGCAGCATTTCAAATTAATTCTGTATGAGAAGCATTCCATGCCAAGCTTGGAAAACCAAGGATGAGGTATAAAATGTAGACAAAAATACTTTTGACAAAATGCCATTTATCTTTTATATCTATATCTATAATTAGCAATATAGCTGAATGATGTATGTAAAGTATTTTTTCTGCCCCTTTTCTTTTTTATTAATATTTTAGTACTACTGCTAAAGTTCTGATGAAAGAATAAAGCATTCATTAGCCAAATTCAAATGATTAGAACACATCACATAAATTCCACTGAAGTTGGAGTTTTTGCCAGAAAATGAAAAAAACATATAACCTATGATAGCCCAATAGACAATCAGAACTAATATAAAACCCTATTGCTTCTCATTTGCAAATCTTGCAAGATCTAAGGTAACTCTAGATCATGTGAGTTCAGGTGATGCATGTTATGTACATTTGTATAGATATTAGCAGAGATTGTCAACAGTCTATCTCTCTCTGGGACTGGGAATCTCTTTCTCACAGAACATGAGTTTGAGAGCTGGGGGACTGAGAGGAGGAGCTGCAAGGACCCTACTTCTCACCTCATCTCTGCCAAGAACAAAAAAATCAGCCTTAAGCCATTTATTATACGCCTAATGATTTTTTATTTTTATTATTATTATTACTGAGACAGTTTTTGTCCCACATACAATTCAGTCTTGTGATTAAACAGGACAAAAATACAAATAAAAAGAAAGATGGAGTTCAAATAAATATACAATAAAAAGCTAGCCGGCATTTTAAAAGGCAGGAGTGCTCTGTCTGGATAAATACAGCACACAGGTATGTATGCATGGGAACAAGGGGAAGAGTTCAAAAAGGGGGGGAAGCAAGAGAAGTAGGCCAGAGCTTGGAAAAGTTACTTTTTTGAACTACAGCTCCCATCAGCCTAATCCAGTGGCCATGTTGCCTAGGGCTGATGGGAGTTGTAGTTCAAAAAAGTAACTTTTCCAAGCTCTGAGTAGGCCGAAGTTTCGGAAGTGCCTTGTGATTGATGGAGGGGGCGGCAGAGGCAAGGAGAGGCAGTGGGGAGGGCAGAACGGGGGGGCGGGGGGCAGAACGGGGGGGCAGAACGGTGCCGCGGGGACACACACACACACACACACACACAAATCATCGTCACTCACCTTCACAGCTCTTCGCCATTCTGCTGCTGCCTTCTCCGTTGTCCTTGCCCTGGCTTTTTCCTCCGGTGTCCATTTTGTCCTCTCAGACGCTAGCAGGCCTTGCCTATTCACCTCTTCCCTCGTGCATCCTAACACAGATCACAAGGGAAGAGAGAGTCTGTGCAGAGGTCCAATCAGTGTGAGGCACATGTCTTGTGTTAACCAATCATAGCCAGGAGCTGTCTTCCCCTTGTTCCCGCCCCCAAGTAACGTGCAACCTAACGTGGAAACGTTAAAGTTGCAGCTGAAAAGTAGGGAAATTACTAGTCGTTCCGTTACTTGCCAAATGTAATGGAATTACCCACTTGTTATTTAAAATTGTAACGAATTACAAGTAACTCGTTAAAAATAACGAGTTACTTCCAAGCTTTGGTCTTAACTATATATTGCAGCTTACCCACGATGCTTCTATACAGTTCTGGTTTGCTGTATGCCACTTCATTTGTTTCATGCTGAAAAGACACTGTCATAGGCGTCTTTACTGCATTACAGTCAGTCATCCCACAACTCACTAACAGCTGTTGTATTTTGCCTTCTTGGTGTAATATGAAACTCCCTTCATTATCACGCACTACATCGGTTCCCAGATAATGCCGTACTGGACCTAACCGTTTGGTGTCTACATATTGCTGTAGTGTATTAAAGAATACCATTTCTTCTTCTGTGTCTGTATGAATGTATAGGATATCATCCACGTACATTAGACAGTACGTGGTTTTGTCTCCCTGTTGTTTCATGTAAACACGAGTCAGCAATACAATGCTTAAATCCCATAGCCTCCAAAACCTCATCTAGTTTCCTGTTCCAGCAGCACGCACTTTGCTTGAGACCATACAGTGATTTGCGCAATGCACATACCAGCTCTGGTTGTTTTTCGTACCCTGGTGGTTGTACCATGTAAATCTCCTCATCTAATTCCCCGTGCAAGAACGCAGTTTTAATGTCATAGTGGAACACATGCATCCCCTTCATTGCTGCTACCTTTAAGAGGAGTCTGATGGACTCATGTTTAATCACTGGGGCAAATATGGCATCATAGTCTGTTCCATATTGCTGCGAAAAACCTTTCGCAACCAAACGTGCCCTGTACCTCAGCACTTCACCTGTGCTAGACCTCTTCCGTTTAAAAACCCATTTACATCCTATGGCTGTTTTACCTGGTGGAAGTGTTGCCATTATCCACGTTTTGTTACGTTCCATGGCATCCAATTCCTCCCTCATGGTTTCCTGCCATTTGGCTTGTTCAGCTTCAGGCATTTGCCTGATTTCATGTATGTTTGTGGGTTCCCTTTCTGTTGCCTCTGGAGCTGTCACGCTACAATGAACAGCCACAGGCAACGCTGCATTAGACTGCGATACCGAGGGCAGTGTCTTATTCCCAGCCCTCTCACCAATATTCCAAGCATCCTCAGCAATGCCCATGCGGACATGGAACAGGGAATGTCTGAGAATCCCTTTTATGTAACTCCTATTCCCTTTACTTATTGTGCAAGTCCCCTTTTCGAATTTTACCACATATCCCATGCTGTTTACTTTTGCTACAGAAAGGATATTACTATCCAGATCAGGAACACATAACACGTCTGTCATGATTGTATTCAGTACATTTAAATACACAGTACCCCTTCCCACAACTTGCCTTAACGTGCCATCAGCCAGCAAAACAGATTCCTTTGTGGTACGCATAGTTTTATATGAGTTTGTGTTCTTTATCATGCTATGGGTGGCTCCCGAATTCACAACCCAATCAGCACTTTCATCATCCTTCTTCTTGGCACTTGCCATTTTTATCACTTGTACATATGACTGTCTATGTCCATACCTTTTGTTCATACAGTCTCTTTGCAAATGTTGTCTTGATCTGCATTTAGAACACGCCTTAAGTCCAAAAGTCTTCGTTTCTTTGTCACTTCTTTCAGTTCTTCTGTCATGTTTTTTGTTTGTCTCTGCACGTCTCTCCCATTCTTGGATCAGTTTCCCTTCAACGTATTGTGGTGTCAATCCATCATCAGGCATCGCTTCAGGAGAGTTAATTAGGGGATCCCAGGTGGAGTCCAGCGATGACAGCATTATATAAACTTGCTGTAATGGAGAATGTACGACCTCTCTCTCCTGTAACTCTGTAAACAACCTTTTCATTTCAAGCAAATGAGTAGACATCGATACACTCTCTGTCAGTCTCATTTGGTGCAGTTTGCGCACCAAATAAATCTTGCTACTTGACGTCTTCCTGATATGCACGTCTCTCAAATTGTCCCACATCTCTTTCGCTGTTTGTTTATATTGGATGTGCAGTAGCTGTGAGTCATCCACGGCCAGAATCAAAAACGATCTCGCCTTTTCCTCCATACGTATCCAAGGAGCCGGCGGTGGGGCAGCCGGTGGAGCATTCTCTATTACTCGCCATACGTCTTCCTTTGTCAGGAATGCTTCCATTTGCATTTTCCAGCAGGAATAATTCTGCTCATTGAGGTGTTCCAAAGGCATTCCAGCAGATAAGGTTACAGCCATCGCTCTTGTTTTGCCAGTTAGTCCTGTCAGCTTCCTGTCAGCTCTCTGTCCTTCGGCTTTCCACAGCTTCCCGATCCCGACGATATACAACTCTTTCTTCACTTGCGTTTATGTTTGCACTTTGCACGCGCTCTTTGCCACTCTTCCTGGGCCCATAACCCTTGTTGTGTGTGCGTGCGTGTGTGTGAGTGGCGCACAGCGTGTGTTTAGTGCCGAAGAGAAAACAAAGAAGAAGTCCAGTCCTTTTGTTTAAGATGAGACTTTTATTGGCAAAGCTCAATAAGTTTAACAGACAGTTTCTAACGCCTTCCTTCACTAACATATACAACCCCCACACTGCTATTTCAGCTTCAAGGTTTTTATGGCTTCAGGGCCAGCCGCTGCGACCTTGGTATGCTCAGCCGTTTTAACCCCTTTTTAGTCTTTCTGGAAACCAGACTCATTCTATCCTCATCATGGTGGCCATTGCCTGGGCAACTACATCCAAGGACAGTGGTCAGATCAGGAATCTCACCACAGTATCAACTGGCTGGAGCGTCAGGCAGCCAGCCTTCCCATACAGCACTTCACTATCAAGTTCAATCTTCTTCACGTCCTGTTGCACACCAACAACACTATTGTGAAGGCACACTTCAACCAGCAGGGGGGCATGCATTCTCGAAGTCTGCAGCTCGAGGCTCCTTTCTCTTCAACTGGGTGGAACTACACCTTCTGTCAGTGCAGGCAGAGCATCTGAGTGGCAACTTAAATCTCACAGCATATTGGCTCAGCAGACGATAACACTGGGAGGATGGAAGCTGCATCTGTGGATCTTCACAAGGATCAAACATTTTTGCAAGATAACTCCCGATCCTGTTTGCTTCTCACTATAACTATGAAGTACTTTGTTTCTTCGTGAGGTACCATGTGGATAAGGCAGAAGGATTGGATGCCCTGTCAATGCACTGGCCTTAGGACCTTCCCCCCAGTGCCCCTCATTGTACATTGCCTTCAAAAGCTATAGGTGGAGAGGGCAGAGGTTATCCTAGTGGTGATATTCTGGCCTCGGCGCCCGTGGTTTTCAGAACTTCTCCACCTCTTGACTGCCACTCCATGGAAGTTGCCCTGCAGTGGGACCTTCTCTCACAGGGTCATCATTCATCCAGAACCTGCATGGTTGAAACTGACGGCTTGGTGCTGGAGCACCAGTTCCTGAGACACTCTGGCCTTTCTTCAGACGTAATTGATACCTACCTTGCAGCATGGCGGCCTTCTGTGAGAAGGGTCTACCAATCAGCTTGAAGACCTTTGCTCTGTGGTGTTCACATAAGGACCTACATCCTTCTAGAGCACAGATCCCTCACATTCTGGCATTTTTGCAAGATGGCCTCTGACTGGGCCTTAAAGTGAATATCTTATGCCAACACATCTCAGCCATTTCTTCTGTCTTGTCACTTCATTCTTCAGGAATAGTTGGGTCTCATCCACTTGTCAAAGGTTTTCTTCAGGGCTGTGGAGTCGGAAGCAATTTTGGGTGGAGTCGGAGTGGGTAGAAATGTACCGACTCCGGCTTCAAAATAAAAACTTTCATAGGAATTTAGGGAAGTTTTCTTGTTCAGAAATTTTAATCAAATAAATATATTTTATGTTCTATCAATCTAGCCTGATTTACGTGGTGGTGATGAAATGCCTTGTGCTACCATTTTACTACAGTAAATTTGTTATTACTAGTTAATATACATTTGCCATTTATGAAGGAGTTGGAGTCAGACAGTAGAAAAATAGAGGAGTCGGAGTCGAAGGTTTGGCGTACCGACTCCACAGCCCTGGTTTTCTTCTTGAGGCAGCTGCCTCTTGTCCACCAGCTGTCTATCATTTTCCCACATGGAACCTCCACAAGATCATGCAGGCACTACAGCACCTGCCATTTGAACCTTTAAACACAGTACCTCTGCATATACTTTTATTGAAGGTTCTCTTCTTGGTGGCAATCACCTCAGCACGAAGAATTTCAGAATTGAATGCTTTCAGTGGCCAGACATCTCTGTTTTCCATGTGGACAGAGTAATTCTTCATACGGACCCAACTTTTACCCCTAAGGTGGACTTGGTGTATCATCACCAACAAGAACTGATTCTTCCTACTTTTTGCCCCACTCCAATCCATCCACAAGAAAAGGCGTTGCACTTGCTGGACTTCCAGTGAGCATTAAAGGTTTATATTCAATGATCAAAAGAATGTTGACAGACTGAATTGCTCTTTGTGTCCTTCCACCCAAAGACTATGGGTAAACATGTATCATCAGCCACCCTTGCTGGCTGGCTTAAAGCTTGTATTAGTGTGGCTTACGAGTCTTCACAGCTTCCTGTTCCTTCACATGTTATGGCTTATTCTACTAGGGCGACAGTGGCTTCTGCTGCTTTTGCCATCAACGCTCCCTTGTTGGAGATTGCAGGGCAGCTGCCTGGTCCTCCCCAAATACCTTTATCTCCCACTACAAGATAGATAAATATGCATCTTCAGAAGCCGTCTTCAGCAGACATGTGCTACAGCATGTTACCATCCATACCTGAAGCATATCTGATGGCCTTCTTGCTATGTGATTTCTTGTTCAATCTTGGGCAGCTTCCCACCCTTTGCCTTTGGATGCTTTGGTACATCCCATCTGATGGTCTGTTCTCCAGGGAGAAGGGGCTGTTGGCCTTACCTGAATGTAGTTTCTCCTGGAGAACAGACCATGAGGACCCACCCATGGGAGGAAATGGGAATCGCAGACTGGCTGCCTGAGGTTGGGAGTAACATGCTGTTTTCTTGCTCACATTAAGTTTATATAATATGTTCTTGAGAAGTGTTTTATTCTCAATATTCATTGGGGAGTTTTTTCATGAAATAAATGATGAATTCTTCTCTTTTGGAGTTGTCGTTATTTGGCTTTATTTATTTTATTTATTTATTATTTGATTTATATCCTGCCTTTCCTCCCAGCAGGAGCCTTTAAGAGGAAGTAGTATTAATTAATGTATAGGGTTGTTTGCCTTGTTCTTATCTCTGGGTGTCTATCATCTTTAAGTGTGTATTAAATTGTCATCATTGCAGTATCCTTCAGGCTATTCAGTGAATGGTCTGGGGTCTCGCAAGGGTTGCTACTTCCTCAAATAACATACAACTTCTGCCTGCTGACTCTAGGTGGCATGTTTTCCCATCTGATGTTCTGTTCTCCAGGAGAAACTATGTTCAGGTAAGGCCAGTGGCCCGGTATCTGTGCTTAATGCTCCTCTGTTCTTTTTACAGGGAAATGTATAAAAGAGCACAAGGAAGAACTCGTATTGGGAAAAAGAATTTCAAAAAGCGTTGGTTCTGTTTGACAAGTAGAGAGCTCACTTATCACAAGCAACAAGGTATGAATATTTATTTGTGACTTTAGCATTTTAAGCTACAGAACATGGTCTGTTTATCTGTGGTATGCAAACTTCATTCTTTCAAAACAGTAGTTACTGTTGGCGAGTGCGTGTGTAGGTCAGACGTGGTTTGAATCCAAAAGCCGTTTAGAACAGGAATAAGACAGGCCAGGCAAGTTTCATGTAAGAGTCTTTACTAGGCAAAGACATTAGACACATCTTTCTCCATTGACATTTCTTCCCCCACTCTGAGTTCCTGCCAGTTCCCACCTTATCACACTCTCAGTCAGCCACACTGACCTTGATTGTCTGGAACTCTGTTCTCACAGCTTAACCCTTCTGCTTCAGGTTTCTCTCTCTCTGCTAAAAAACCTTGTCTGTGAGTCTCACAACCTGCGTCACTGACCAACAGTTACATGTGTTAGAACATATTCCTGTTTATATTCAGAGTGGAACAAAGTAATAATACTTAATCTTCCATCTTTTGAAGGTATTTTTTAATTTAATCTCATATTTTATTCCCATAACTACTTCCTGCCTTACCCAAGAAAGGACTCTGCCCTTGCATGTATGTTAACCATTACAGGGTCACAAGCATATGCTTTTCTATTGCATTTACCACTTGCCTTCCAAGAAATGAAAAATGGAATGTAAGAACTAGAGTTCACTTCCAATTTCTGCAGAGTAGTATGTTTTACTAAGAATTTATATCCAGTGTTACCGTAATCTATTATCCTAATTTATTGTGTTCTTTTCCAGTTTGTTCCAATTCACTAATTTTTATTTATACAGATAAAGAACCTATTTACACCATTCCAATCAGAAATATCCTTGCAGTGGAAAAACTTGATGAGAGTTCCTTTAACAAGAAAAATGTAAGTGGGGTCTAATTTTGAACTACCATTTAAAGAATACGCTTATTTTAAATTGACTGCTTCAGAGTACACACCAATTCAGGCTTGTTTGTACCAGGGTGTGTGCTTTTGAAAAATAAAATTATAAAATTGTTATTTACGTGCAGTGATGCCATATTTTAAAAAAATATGTGTCAACCATATTGTAGATCAGGAGTTGGAAACCTGATCTGACCAGCAGGCCAGATCCTTTTCTCCCCTCCCCCTTACAGGCCAAGTTTGACAAGTGAGCAGAGCTGCCTACCTATGAAACACAGACATCAGGTGATGATCGTTGGGACTTCAAAGCACCGCACAAGCCTTGCAAAGAACCCTGTGCCATGCTTTGATACCCTACTGATCAGCAGGCTTGAAGTCTATCACTTGATGGATGATGACTTTAAACCTGCATTCTGCAGCAATCAACTGGGTGATCAGGTTCCCCACAGCTAATCCAGCTGTGCCTCTACCTTCCCCACACCTGATGTTACATATGATATTAGTTGTGGAGCAGTTTGGTGTGTTTTGGGGGAAATGGCTCTGCGGGCCAAATGTGGCCCATAGGCTGGAGGTTCCTTGCTGTTGTTGTTGATGGAACTCACCATATAATTAAGGGAAATACTGTGGAATAACCTACTAAGTCAACAAGACTTGAGAGGTCTAACACTGATAAAGATGTCCAAGCAACTAATATGCATCTGCTGAAGTATGAATGGCCTTAAGCAAAAGCATTGGCTTTCCTGAAATATATAACTGATAAAGCTTTTGTAAAATAAAATAAAAACTACTTCTAATTTGGAGATCTAAGGACCCTTGAAGATAAATGCTTAATTGAAAAATAATTGAAGACATAATCTTACAAAGACTTACTTGTCTTATAATCTTCATTCATATATACTCAGTGCGCTATTACTTACAATGCCCTAATATGGCAAAAGAATGACCTCATCTGCCAGTACTTCATATTGCATCAGTAAAATGTATAGACAAATAATACACAACAATGGCAAGAAAGTGAATGTAAGAAAAAAATGAACAGTGTATACATTATTGGAGTCCTACGCTAGTTATATAATTGCCATCCATGGGCTCCTGCTAGGAGGAACGGCAGAATATAAATTAAATAATAAATAAATAAATCCAACCAAGGTCATCACTAAGCTTACGGGGCATTAATAAATACAAGGCAGGTTCAGTTTCATATTTTATTTTTCATATTTTGTTCCAGTTAAGAATGTTTTGATACTTCCCATTAATGATTATTTTCCACAATCAGGTACAGCTTAAAACATAAGGGGCAAGATCCAACATAATGTTTGTGGAAGAAGCAAGAGAGTTGTCATTGAGCAAGCTGTTGTTATTGCACAACTGGAAGTAGTGTAACAATTCAAACCAGTATATGATAGGTTAACACTGTGCAACACTTTCATCAGCCCAAGTCACCCATTAAATTCATCTGATGTACTATACAAAGAGCAAGACTTTCTCTAGTCAGATGGGTGTTGTGCTAGTGGACTGCCATAATTGGGTTTCACCCAAATGCTATAGATTTCTGAGCATACTGAAAGTTGTTTCCTGGTTAGAATAAAAGATGGTGTGGATAAGGAGAAGGGTGGAGTGATAAATAACAATGTGGCAGGAGAAAGAACTAAGCAGATGAAAGATGTAGCAATGCAGGCCCACTAGTGAGTGACAGAAAAAAGTTCATAAAAGTGTTAAATAAAACAGCCAATGAACAAAACCTTGTGCTGCTTGTTATCATTTAGCGTCCCCTAAATCCTCCGTGGCGCAGAGTGGTAAGCGGCGGTAATGCAGACGAAGCTCTGCTCACGGCCGGAGTTTGATTCCAATGAAAGGAGGAAGTCGAATCTCCGGTAAAAGGGGTCGAGGTCCACTCAGCCTTCCATCCATCCGTGGTTGGTAAAATGAGTACCCGGCATACGCTGGGGGGTAAAGAAAGGCTGGGGAAAGAACTGGCAAACCCACCCCATATATATGGTCTGCCTAGTAAACGTCGCAAGACGTCACCCTAAGAGTCGGAAACGACTCGCACTACAAGTGCGGGGACACCTTTACTTTTTTAAATAAATTATGTTGGTTGCTGAATGAAAAAGATAATTTCTTTTTCAGATGTTTCAAGTGATACATGTTGAAAAGCCACTCTACGTGCAGGCAAATAATTGTGTGGAGGCTAGTGAGTGGATAGAAGCTCTCTGTAGGGTGAACAAATGCAATCAAAGGAGACTGAGTGTTTACCATCCCTCGGCTTTTCTGAATGGAAACTGGCTTTGCTGTAAGGCTACATCAGAGAACACAGTAGGTTGTACACCATGCACTGCGTAAGTAACTTCTGTAAAGAAAAGTGTATACTTGTTTGGGAATAGAAATAAGATTGGACATTGTTTTTTAAGTCATTCCTTGCCATGCTTCTTGCCCAAAAAAGGTATCCTATCAGACTAGTGTGTTTGGCCAGGGCCATATGTTATATTTCTTGATAGAAAATCATTAGAAGAATGTCCCATTATCCATCAGATCTGGTTACCCAAACTACATGGGTTATGGTTCATATGATGCATGGATCAGTCATAGAACTGCCCTTTGGGAATTGTAACTTTCAGCCTTCATACACTGAGTGTTTCCCTGACAACAGCAAAAAGCTTGACACTGCTGCCATTTTTGACAGCAGCCCTAACATGAATAATCTGAATGTAATGATATACAGAGGAAAAACTTCCCATCAGTTATATTGGCAGATATATCAGATGATTACCAGTACAAGTAATCATCTGATGTAGTTACTATACGTTAATCTGTCTCTTGTCTCATGCTAGTCTGGGAGGCATTTGGAGGCTGACTTTGGATGTTGTTAAACCATACAATAGAGCTACATTAACAAGCGGAAGGGAGCCTTGAGTTTGTGCACTCTTCTCTAGCGGAGCTCCAAGGAGGAGATCAGAAGCATCCACTTCCTATTTTAAACTAACAGAAGTTAAACCAGTTGTAATGTAACAATAAACTCCTGTTAGTCTGAAACAGTGTGTGTGATTGCGGTCTCCTCCTCACAGCCACACTGGTGGAAAAGAGATTAAGGGGGGAGATGAAAACCCAAAGCCCATTCATTTAGTTTAGCAGATGGTCCAAAACATTCAGGAAGCAGCAATAATCCTCTCACAGTTAAGCTTAGTGCATCCCAGCCAAGTACGAAATGAGAGACTGACTCTTTCTTCCCACGCCAAGTCTTCTGCACTCTGAGTGTTTCGGCTTCAATCTTTCACATCAGAAATCTTGATCTTATGCATCTACAGATTTGATTGTTTATTTCATTGATTTTGACTGTTAATTTGCTTAAGATTCCTTTAGGCAGCAGACCTAGTCTTAATCCTTTAGGTGGTGTTAATTCATAGGACAGCTACTGCTATCAGGGCCCAAGATGGGGGTGGGGAGAAAGGGTATACTTTACCAGGGTCCAGACAGCCAGGAGGCCTGGCCTAGGCTACAGCCCTTACAGGGGATGGGGGAGGGGATTGAGGCTAAATTGTAGATCATGCTTCAGGGTGTATATAGAAGTTTGTTTTCCTGTATCTGTCTACCTATTGTGACATTTGCTAGACTCAATCAGAAGCAATGTTAGAGCAGACCAGGCAACATTCTGAACAGTGGGTTTCTGACCCAGGCCCTTCTCTAGAACAGAGAGTGTGCACTTGTTAAGTTAAAGTAGGATTTGTAGCTTGAGAGATTCCTATATGACATAGTCTTTCAAGATCTACTAGTCCCTGAGTTCTGGAGGGGCAATCACCATCATAATCAGCGACACTGATACCAGTGATGGTGGGAGCTAGATGTATGTGTTAAGCTTCATTAGATAACAGCTTGTAACATAAAATGAAGGAGATATATACATTATAAACTTTAATTGCAGAGGTGTACCTGCTGACATTCAAATAGAGATTGATGGGGATCGAGAAACGGAGAGAATCTACTCACTTTTTGCTCTCAATATGGCAAAGCTGCAGAAGATGGAAGGTACAGATATACTTATTAAATCAAGTAGCACTGATTTCTTAGAAATAGTAGTGTTGGAGAAAAATAAGTCCTATATAAGCTCGTAGCAGTTTCCTATAGACAATATATTTTATATGTTACATGGGAAAACCACATCAGATACACCCTTTCAGCTATTTAGGCTGAAATTGTTCTGTCAGTATAAATTTCAGTTACTGCATATGTGTTAATATGTGTACATCAACACCATCTTTTGGGCTTACAGACTTGATGGGAA
The DNA here is from genome assembly GCF_030035675.1 of Rhineura floridana. Taxonomy (NCBI): domain Eukaryota; kingdom Metazoa; phylum Chordata; class Lepidosauria; order Squamata; family Rhineuridae; genus Rhineura; species Rhineura floridana. Next base: position 112,204,526 of record NC_084486.1, read on the forward strand.
AACTTGTTTAAGTTATTGCAGTGAGTATTACAAATAGAAACCAGTTGTTTTTGTTGGGTTTTTTTACAGAAAACTCTGTAGTTATCACCCTGTTCCAGAATAACAGATTATTTAACAAATTGTTAATTTTTTGAGACTTGGGCTGTAATCCAATACATGTCTCCTCAGAAGTAAGCTCCACTGGGTTCAATGGGACTTGCTCCCAGGGAAGTGTGTATTGGATTGCAGTTTCAGAGTGAGTGGTGAATAGCTTCCTCTTATGTCCAGTAAAGTTCTCTTCTTCCCTCATTATTTTTAAAAACCCAATATCTTTTATATACATTTCTACTTCTGAACATGTAGAAAAATAGAGGTTTAAAACTTCTCTAATGTTGTATGTACTTATTTTTAGAGGCTTGTGGAAGTATAGCAGTCTATCAAGGTCCACGGAAGGAACAAGATGACTATTCTAATTTCAAAATTGAGGACTCAGTAGCAACTTTTCAAACTCTTCAACAAATAATATCTGCTGCAGAAAAGTTGGACGAGCATCATGACAGATATCGGAAGAAAAGATCATCTAGTGCTAAATATGGCAGCGAGTAAGTATTGTATGTACTTCTACCTTTAGTGTGAGTCTGCCACATGACAAACCAAATATATCTGAAATATCGCCCAACAGATTTTTTGTCAAAGTAAATCATGCAAATAAGCCCTAAATCCAAATATATGCCATCACATCTACATACTTAGAATAGATTATTACAGAGAAGAGTTGCATCAAGACACATTTCATCAATCATGTATTGCACATTGCACAATTCAGTATTTCCTCTTGGTTTAGAGCTGATGGTACCCAGCTTCAGTGGTCAGTTTCATGTGAATTGAATAGGTATTTGCTGCTTGGATGTTATCTCAAATTAACCACAGCAGAGAGAGGGTTGAGGTACCTTGCTTTCCTAATTTTTAAGCTCCTTTCCCCCCCTAATAGATGTGGTTTCTTTTTTCTTTTTTTCCAGAGAAAATCCAATTGTTGGAAAAATTTCTTAACCAAAGACACACTGCAACAGAGAGGGATTTTGAAGAAACTGGAGTAGTTTTCACTTTTTAATAATCCTGACTGTATGCTGATTTAGAGTATTTAAGAATGTCCATCGCCTGAAAATGAGCTGTGTACACACAATCTATTTATTATTTAATAGGGAAAAGACCAGCTTGGAAATCTGATTGGTTTTTTTGGGGGGGGAGGAGATCGTTTCTGTTTTGCTTAAAGAATGAACTGTTTCAGAAGATGCAAGTAAACAAATTTTCTAGTGCTGGAAGGAACTACTAAAGGAATGAGCTTTCTAAGAGAGGAAATTAACTACTGTTACAGATAAAGATTTTGGGTCTGCCAAGATAATAATCAGTTTCATTTGTGAACCATCAATACCTTTTCTGCGGACAATGAGTCTTGGCAAAAGAAATCCCAACAGGTGACAGAAAGAACTGAAGCTTTACATTCAGAGCACAGCCACTTTTAAAATTGTCCTTTCTTAATCTACAGTAGACATTTGTAAAAAAAGAAAAAAGTGGTACTTTTTAAATGTGCATTGACAATTAGCAATGTTATGTTGTTATTTAAGTGATATTACCGAAGCAGGACAAGTCAGGGAGTCTAAGCATCTTGTTTACAATTGGAGTGAACAGTGAATGGAGTGACATGGGACCATGGTCTGTATTTTGTCTTTTTAAATAGCCAGTTATTAGTACTTTTTTTTAGAAATCAGGGCTTTTGGGGAAGTGTGAGAGCTTCATGCTGTTGGGAAAATATTATGGGTGAATACTAAGCAACATCTACCTGAAAATTTAAACAACAGCCCTAACATTAGACATATGTCACATCCAATTGCAACTAGTTGTTTTTGAAAATCACTCCAAGCACTTTAGATATCTGGATTGCCCCAGATCATATTTAAAGATACTTTGTAGCATCTAATCATTATGATCAGTTGAATGATCACTATTGTAGCTTAAAACAATGGTTTTGTGAACATTTTTATATATAGTTTTTTTACTTGCTAGGGGACGTTTCAGACTCAGATTTGCCTTTAGAAACTTTTAATCTTGCCTACTTAACATATATTTTAGTTATAGGCTGATAGAAATTTCTGTATGTAATAAATAGAAATATAATAACCAACTAAGTAATAGACTAGACCCATTGAAATAAATAAACTTAAAGCCATTGATTTCAGTGGGTCTGCTCTATGTCCAAGGTTGGTTTTCACCCTAAAGTTCCTTTCATCAGTATTATTGAATGTGGTACTAGAAAACCTCATTTTGGGAACAATTTACTCAGCACTGTAAAAATGATATATTCCCACATGATGTTTGTACATTGTTCTTCTTGTTTACTTTTCTACACTTGTTCTTTTTGGCTGTCATTTGCCACAGTTATAGTTCAGATTTGTATTAACTGATAGAAATCTGGAATATTGATATTTAGAAGATATAAGCTACTTAAAATACTACATGACTTACTGAAGTATGGCATCTCCTAAGAAAATGCAAAGATCTTTCCACAGGTTTGAGCAGCCTGATTCCAAGCCTTCCTGCACCAACAAATAAATGTGTATAATCTACTCAGCATGCCCAAAGGGCTGCATGCAGCCAGCAGGACTTGTTTTGGAACAGCTGATACCCATGCCTTATTGCTAACTGCTTTTGATATTTGCTTGATTTTCAAAAATAGGTTTCTATGACATGGGGGCTACTGTTGAAGAAGCTAGGCACATTGACTTAGCTGTGCAGTTCTTTGGATCATGGCTTTACAGTAGAGTGTGAATAGCAATCGGAGTGAATTGGGAGCAGAATGTGAATGGCATAGAAATTGTGTAAGAAGATCACTAGAGATATAAACAAGTCTAAGAAAATTACACCTGGGAGATATAAAGCTCATTTTTATATGGGATTCAAGTGCAATGCATAATAGACAGAGAGGAGACTCATCATTCCCTGAAGAATTGTCCAGGTTACTATATGAGAAACATTGTCCTTTCTATGTTGTATAGTCAGCATTGGACAAAGCCAGTAGTACTGACAGAACTTAATTACTCCAGATAAGGCTCTTCATCAGAATACCCTTTAAAGTATTGAATATTCTACAATCCACTATTGTCTGACTGAAATTTTAAAAATTATACTTGGTACATTTGTCCATCCTAGGTTTGGATACAAGTTGAACTAAAATATTGGGGATGTGATTGTCCGTTAAGATTTGTTTGTACAGGGGCTCGCTGTTTCCCCCCCCCTTTTTTTTTTTATAAGGAAGTACACAGATGCTATGAATTCAGTCCTTGGTTCATCACCAGCGTGAGAGGCTATGTATTATATCAATTGTACTAGTGGGATCATGCCATATTCATTCTTTTAATCTTTATTTATTTGAAGTGGGGGGAGAGGAAATTGATTTTATTTTACATATATATAGTTCAATTAGTGAAAAATAAAGACGCAAATGAATACAAATCAATACAAACACAATATAATACAAAGTGATTTTGTACAATCAATACAAAATAAGAGTATTAGCCTTATTATATGTGTATTAGCCTGTTAAATCTTATATGCAGTTTTAAATGATGGCTCTGTTTGCTGATCAAGATTAACTATAGCTAATCACTCCCACTTCACTACTCCCCTAGCATAAGTAAAAGTAACAAGCCATGATCCCTGGCTTAACAACACATCGAAATCAGGACTGTAGTTTGCCTCACTCAAACAAACCCCAGTTGGTAAGCCAAGAACCTTGGCCTTTACATCGTAGTATGTTTGAAGCAAAATAATTCCTGATCTGGATATAACACTACGTCAGGTATTATGGTTGTTCCTCCCAGGGAAGAACCAAAGTGGAAATCATTTGCACTTTCATAGTAAACCATTAACTATGGTTTACTGCGGTGTGCGAATGATGCCAATATTACGCATGGCGACTGGACCTTTAGTTAAGTAAGAGAAAAAAATTAAATCACTTGCAAAGTGGAAATTTAAGCACTTAAATTGTCCTGAGACAATCTTTCATTTCAGTAGTGAATAAGGCCAGTCATTCATAAGTATTTGAATTGCATTATATCTCCCTGCTTGACAGTGTAGTATGGCTGACAGCTTCTACATTACCACAACACTCCATATTTTATATATGGTTTTTAATATGTACATTCCGTCATGGTATGTGAATATGACCATGAGAATCCAAAACCAGATAAGTATTGCACCATATGGGAAAGATGTACAGCATTTTATGGAACTTGAGCATGTTTAAGATTTGAAATGATTTTATATAGAATGCATTCATTGCACAACTGCAGTTAGACCAATGTGGATGCAGTTATGCAGAAAGACATTCTAGATGTATATACTGATTTTTAAAAAGAGCTAGAATTTCAGGGTTTTATGTGGATTACATTGTATTTCTGGATGATTTCACTTCTGGGCTAGCATGACAGAACCACATTTCTAACAACAAATATTTCAGGGTGATGAACCAGTTCTATTTCCTTAACTGTTAGGATTCACTTGTGTCTCTGATCACATAAGGATGTTTCATGCACTGAACACGACAGGCTTTCATTTTCCAGAGTGTTCCTTCAACAGGGATGTGCAGTTGATTGTAGCTGTCTGGATAATGTATACTTACATTTTTACAAACATGCTTATTCATATGCCACTTTTTTTTAGGTATACACCCAGGGTGAAGAACTGAAACTGGCTGGTAGGCTGGATCCCTAATTCTTCCACCCCTACAGGCCAACTTTGACAGATGGATGCTATCACCTGTCATAGTTCAAAGAAGGTTACAGCAACCTCGTTTGAAGATACTTTCAGTGCCAATCACCTGGAAGTATGCCTTCAAAGAGGCTTGCCTAACTGCCCGTCAGCTGAATAGTGGTTACAGGGAGCCCTTTGAACTCCTTTCAGAGGAAGCATTTTGGGTTTAAAGCATTTTGGGGAAATGCTCTATTTGGAGGATTTACTATGAATCCAAATCGCTTCCTACAGTCCCCTTGGCTTCACTAAGAAGTTCCCAATAGCGTATATGCTTCCAGCAAGGCTCCCTGTCAATGGCAATTAGCTGATCAGTTGCAAAGGAACTATTGGGAACTCACTTTAAGCTCCTGATTGTTACTTTGAAGCCACATCCGCAACAGCACCACACTTGATGTCACATATGATGTCAGGTGTGGTGCAGGTGGCTGTGTTTTGTGCAAAATGGCCTCACTGGCCAAATTGGGACCCATGCCAGGCCTCTGGAGTACACCTGAAAAATAATTCGTGATGTGGCCCTCAATGGTTGGTATGTTCTTGCTGAGGTTTGAGTGTTAAAAATGTTAACTAAAGATACATCTGTTTGATGATGGGCACAATAACTTTGAAAAGTATTATGCAGTTGTATTAGTTACAAATGGCAATTCTGTCAATAGACTTGATTCTAATTTGGGAGATTGCAAGACAGTAATTTGCAAGGCAGAAATTTTTATAGTTTTATGGGTAAGGCAGGCATTTGTGGCTCTTCCAATTAAGGCTTATGAATAAGGTATCATAAAACAAGCAAAATATTAAACCTTCTGTACAACTATTCAATGTTCTGCTGTTAAGTGATTTTGCTGTGTAGTGTCCCTGAGCTACCTTCTTGGCACTGAATTATTTATTAGTCCTCTCACTGAGATTTGGTGTCAGAATCATGCATCACTTTTGGATCCCTTTATATGTCATGCAAGTGTGACCTACAACAAAAGGGTGGAGTGCTTCAGTGCAGTATTCCAACTACTCCATTCCATTTCCCTTCCCTGGTTTTCCACTTCCCCCTCTATTAGACAGTCAACATTTCCTGCTCACTAAGAATATTGAGCTATTTAGTGTGGGGGGGCGTAACCTTTTTGGTGTGTTTCCTCCATGGGGGTGATGAGGTGGACACATTGGTGCCCAGTTACATTAAAATCTTGGATTTTCCCTCTGATTTCTATGTGTAGCTCTCACCATCACTGGGGACATATTAAACATAGCTTCTTGGTGTGAACCTCAAAATTATTTATCCAGACAATTAGATAGTTCTCTCTACCATTGTTATATCTGAGTGTCTTACATCATTCTTTGCCAGCCACTATTCTGTTCCTCTGTTCACCCAGATATAAGGGAGGGGTTTCTTCTGTGTGGACTGAGCAGGTGAAGTCTTCATTGTGGTGAATTTGTGATAGATGTAGAAGCGATAGACCAAACAGATCCAATGCCAGGCAATAAACCAGTTAGCCAGAGTAATAATGCGCACACCAGGCTCTTGTAAATAGAAGCTTTTACTTAGCTCAATATGATACAAGTCTCTTTCTCCAATACAGCTCATCCCCCACACTTCTGTTCTTTTGCTCACTGCTTTTAAACACTTTCTGTTCAGGGCCAGCTGCCTTGTGCCCTTGAACAGCTCTGTACTTTATTAACCCCTTTCTATTCTTTGTGAAAACCTTCAGAGCTCACCTATCTGCAACAGCCCCCACCTTTTCACAAAGAAGTTTCACTTTACATTTCATAGTACATGTTTTACAGTTTTACATTCAGTTGCTTTTTATGAGCATTTCGTTTGCACACATTCTACATACGTTTCCTATTTTCTTCTTCAGACTTTTTATCAGTACACTGTTTATTCTCATCTATCGGCCATTGCCTGTTGTTTGTGTTACGTGCTGTTATTGTGTTTATCTGAAAGCGATCTGGAGGTTTTCCTAAGTTCGCCCTTTCAGACCTCCTGAGTGTTGTTTGTGGCTCAGCTTCTTGTCTGCTGCTTTGCCCTGATTCCATAACAGCCTGTTCCTCTTCTTCTTCCTTTATTTCTTGCTCTGTCTCTTTTTCATGTGTGTTTTCTAGTTCCACATATTTTACTCCATCCCAATCCTGTTCCTGGGCTTTCACACTTCTACTTAATACTACTCTTCTTTGTTTTGGTAGCCACACCTGATAGTATGTATTTTGAAACCCCAGCAAATACCCCTTTTCTGCTCTGGGGGCCAGTTTGCCTCTCCTTTTGTTCTGTGGTATGTGCACCCAGCACTCTGCTCCAAACCTGATTATCTGTTGTAACCTGGGTTTCTGGCTGTGTAACTTTTCATATGGTGTCATGTGAAGTACTCTGTGCACCACTCTGTTTTGTATGTAACACGCATATAGCACACATTCTCCCCAAAACGCGTTTGGTAAGTCTGAGTCTTGTAGCATGGCTCTTGTTGCCTCCTGCAAAGACCTATTTTTTCGTTCAGCTATCCCGTTCTGAAACGGGGAAAATGGTACAGTTAAATCATGTTTTATGCCTTTCTGCGTTAGATATTGCTCAAAGGCTTTGCTAGTGAATTCCCCACCTTGATCTGAGCGAATTCTCTTTATGTGTGTGCCATGTTGCACCTCTACCTTGCGCACAAACATCCTCAGTTTCTTCTCTGCTTCATCCTTTGAGTTTAACAGGTAAACAGTACTGAATCTGGTAAAATCATCCACTATTACCAGATAATATCTGGCTCCCCCCTGTGACTTCTGAAATGGCCTGGCCAGATCTACATGAATAGTTTGATAGGGTTTGTTGGTTTCACTTTTAGCCTCTTTGTTTATGGGCGCTACTGTGGCTTTTGTTTGTTTACATGTATTACAGTCTACATGCTTGTTGCACTCCTTTAATGTCATATCAGCACTATGTTTTTGCATGTCTTTTATAGTATCAAAGTTAGCATGCCCTAACTTTCTATGCCACAAATGGATGCAATTGTCATGAGGTTTTACATTTGTCACCATTGCTGCTTTATTTGTTGTTCCCAAATCCACATAGAACAGTGAACCCTTTAATCTCCCATTGGAACATACTTTGTCCTCCTTCCTTATTTCACAAACCCCATGTTTAAACAAGTCAAACCCCATTGCATTAAGCTTTGTCACAGATAGGATATTGTTCTCCAGTCCCTTCACATATAATACATCCGTCATGATTGTTTGCAATTCACATAATTTGACAGTCCCTCTCCCTAACACAGTTCTCTGTGTACCGTCTGCTAGAAGTACACTTTCTGTGGTGGGAACCATAGTTTGAAACATGGATTGGTCTGCAACCAGGCTATGTGTTGCCCCTGAATCGACCACCCAATTCCCACAGTTATTGCTTCCGCAGCTTTTGCCCACACTCACCAGCTGCACATATGACTGTTGTCTTCCTTGTGCTTTTCTTCTTATCGACCCACAGTCTCTTTGTAGATGCGAAAAGGATCCACATATGTAGCAGGCTTTCACACCAAAAACCCTGGAACCTGCTTCTTTGAAGAATGTTTTATTGTCCTTTCTGTTGCCTTTTTCCACGTGCTCTCTTTCTGCTGTCTCCTGCCGTCTCTCCCATTCCTGAATCAATTTGCCAGACACATAATCCACAGTCAAATTTTCGTCTCTCATCGCCTCGAGTGAACTTACGACAGGGTCCCAGGAAATGTCTAAAGATGATAATATAATGTATACTTTCTGAAGTTGTGTATGTTCTACATTCCTCTCCTGTAATTCGGCGAATAACTTCTTGATGGCTAGTAAATGCTCTGACATTGATGTGCCCTCTGTTAGTCTCATTTGGTATAATTTCCTCGCCATATGGATTCAGCTACTGGCGGTTTTCCTCACATGAATGTCTCCCAGAGCAGTCCATATCAGTTTCGCTGTCGGTTTGTCATGTAAATAAATCAATTGTGGGTCATCCACTCCCAGGATCAGAAATGCTTTCGCTTTCTCCTCCCGTCTGATCCATTGCTCCAGAGGCGGCACGGCGGGGGGGGTCATTAACTATAACTTCCCAAACTTCTTCTTTTGTGAGAAATGCTTGCATCCGTAATCTCCAACTCATGTAATTAGTCTCTGTTAGCCTTTCCAGAGGCATTCCCGCCGAGAGTGACACTGCCATAATTTACAGCCTCTCGTCACTTTCTGCTTACCAGCCAAACTTCCTTTCTCACTGCCGCTTGCAGCTGGTCTCCTTCGGCTTCTTTCTTTCTGCCACTGGTGCTTCCAGCTGGTTCTGTTATGGCCTATTCTGGGCCCATAACCCTTGTGGTGAATTTGTGATAGATGTAGAAGCGATAGACCAAACATATCCGATGCCAGGCAATAAACCAGTTAGCCAGAGTAACAACGCGCACACCAGGCTCTTGTAAATAGAAGCTTTTACTTAGCTCAATATGATACAAGTCTCTCCAATACAGCTCATCCCCCACACTTCTGTTCTTTTGCTCACTGCTTTTAAACACTTTCTGTTCAGGGCCAGCTGCCTTGTGCCCTTGAACAGCTCTGTACTTTATTAACCCCTTTCTATTCTTTATGAAAACCTTCAGAGCTCACCTATCTGCAACATTCATTGGGCCATTTCAAGGGGACCCATCACTTGTAGAGTTCTCACTAACTTATTTGTATATCTGGAAACCTTGGAGCTCCCCTAAGTCTGCTGATATCTCCCTCTTATGTATGGGTGCTGCCATTTTGGCTACATAAGCAATGGCAACCATGCCTCAACATCAGAAATGAAGGAGATGATACTTAAGTGGTAATCTGGGGTTTTCAATATACTGATGCTCAGTCAAGACATTTGCTTATATATTGAATTACAGTGTTACCTTGTTGCATCATCACTGTGTCATTCATTCTATTTTAGCATTTGATGAAGTGGGTTCTACCCATGAAAGCTTAATGCCCCAATAAATGTGTTAGTCTTTAAGATGTTGCATGCTTTTTGTATTCTTTCTATTAACCCTTCTGGTTCCTGTTCACTGTTTCTAAAATAATTTCCTCCTTTTTATTTTTAGATTAGAGTATGCCATGATTGCACCAGGACCATGACACACTTAGTATTGAGGGTCCCCACTCTACAAACAGTAGTGTTAAAAGGATGTAAATTTAAATCAGAAAACTGGGATCACCTGTTAATCAGCTTAGTCTCTGTATGTCACATCATCTTCATGAAGTAACCTTTGAATAACTTTACTCCTGCCTTATTCTAAAAGAGCATGATTAATTTCTAACCCTTGTGCAAGTGCAGCTTCATGAATTAAGTGGAGTTCAGGACAGGACCCTCATTTCCCTGCCTGATTCACCTTGGACTATCCATAGATTACAGCATGCCACCCACTATTTACAAGGAAGAAATAGTACATATCTCCCATATTAGTGATTCAACTATTCATCTACCCAGAACCCCTGCCTGCAAGGTATTGCTGCTAGGGTTATATGAGTTTGCTGTACAGGAGGCACTCACTGACCTTTTGTTGTAAATCATTACTGGCATATTGCATTCTATGCATTTATGAACCTGGACAGAGGAGCGCTGCCTTGAGCAGATAAAGCTAATTTTATCAGCCTAGTTACATTTGTGCAAAATTTAACTTGAACTCTTTAATTATAGGAAATCAATGCACTTTCAAGTTAAGGTACCGTATTGTGTAGATAAAGTTTGAGGCAGTTAAAGAGTTAAGGTTATGAGCAGCACTGAAAAATAGTTCAAATTCCAACAAACCAGTCGATGTTTTTTGGTACATGGCTAGGTGACAAAGATACTCCTAGCCCTACCCATGCAAATCTTTTTGGCAATAGTTTATTTCAAATGCAGTAGACAATCCAGAATTAAGTTTTGTGTGAACAGAGTAGTTAATATTGAAAAGAGTTTCTTCTTGAATTTGCCTAGAGATGAAAAGACTGCTTGCTTAATTAGCTTTGTTTGACATGTACTTTTTACAATGTATTTTTAATTTGTTAAGATGATGTACTGAATGTATTTTTATTTAAATTTTATTTTCTTAATGCAAGTATTAAAGTTCAGTAGAATTGTTTGAAACTTGAATGTTGCAGCCAAGTTTAATATGTTGGTTTATTGATCATTTTAAATACTTAATACACAGATAAAGACTATTTCACACAGCAGATGCTGAAAGGATATTTATCAATTGCTTCATGCTCCATTTTACAAAATAGGCTGGAAATACTTTCAATATCTGGTGAATGCATTGCCCACTTAACTGGGCTCTTTGAGTGAAAGAAGGAGCAATAACTAACATACAACATTACTTCTGCAGAAAATATTCCTGATCTTATGGGAAAGGGTCAGTCTATAACTAACCAAATACAGAAGATAGGTTGTGGCAAATTTCACCTTTAATAACCTTAAAAGTCAATTCAATTGGACCAAGCAGCTGCATCATGACATTTATATTAATCAAGATAAACAGAATACCTTTAAAATAACAGTGTAGTTTGATGTAAAAATGCAAGATGTGCAATCTAAATAAAACATTGATTTCCTTGGAAGAATAAATAATATCAAAGTAGCATGTCCAAAACTTTATTCCAACATGTTCCAGTTAGTAAATTGGAAAAAAGGTTACAAGAATTTAAAAATGAAACATCTTTTATATGGAATTGTAAGAAACCTAAGAGTTAAACACAAGATATCTGGGGATTAAAGAGGATATCAGGTACTAAATATATATGACTGTTATGCTAAGGTTCTAGTAGGGCTATTTAAACTTACAGTATAATTCTAAAAATGTCTGTTCAGAAGTATGCCAAATTGAATTCAGTGGGACTTTCAGTTAAGTGTGTATAGAATTACAGCCTTAGGGGGCAATCCAACTCACATTTAGATTGAAGAGAGTTGGATGCGGCAGATCTCCAGCAGAGCTAGCTGGGTCCTGGCTCAGCTGTACGCCAGAGTAAGTACCTCAGCCGGGCCAACCCAGCTTAGCCAGGACCCAGCCAGCTCAGCCAAAACCAGCACAAGTGGAGTTGGAGTAAACCAGCATAAGGCTTGAAAAAGGAGTGTGTTGGGGGAGGAGCCAAGGTGAGGGGACTCAGGCCACATCTAACTTGTGTTCAGAGCACTCCTGCAGGTTCCAATCCAGGCAAAAGTTATGCTGAGAAAAAGGTCAGTTTAAGAAAATAATTGCAATATGAGTCAAAGGGGAACGTTTACTCCCCGGTAGGGGCATTTGGGAGAGCAGACTTTTACTTTCTGGTCCCTGCATGCAGCTCCTGGCTGAGCCAGCTTTCAGCCAACCCAGAGGCTCCTGAACGGCAATTGGATGCAGCAGAACTTTATGCCAGCTTGTCTTCCTCCAGCACAATTTACACCAGCTTCCCCTGAGTTGGATTGCTCTGCCCATAAGTTTCAAGTTTTCCAGAACTCTTTTGTCAGGATAGATGGTAAGCAAAAGAGGAGTGGTGGCAAAGAAAAAAACTTGCTGTTGGTTTGAGCCTTAAGATGAAATGTAGGATGAGGCAGAATATCTTCCAATTATTATTTTTTTTTACAAGACTGGAGATTAATTTTAGGTGGTGTAGTAGTTGTGTGTTTTTTTAAAGTAGGGAAATTGGGTAGCTTTAACAGACCCATTTGAATGGATTGTATCCAATGCTGTCTGTGCATTAGCAGAACAGACTTCAGTTTGTGCAATGGAACTTCCCCTTTTTCCCTCCCCCTTCTCTCTGTGCCCTTAAAATCTGTTTGAAAGGGTGGCAAGGCCCTCTGGAACAGATTTGGGGGGCACATGGGAGGCTACAGGAGGGAGGAGAGGAAGTTGGTTCACATGGTGTTGGATTCTGCCCAATGTCCCCTGTCACCTCCCACATTTCATCTTAAGACTGATTAAATGCAGAATCAATCCTTGGCTCAAACATTTGCCTCCTCCCCCCCCCCGCCGCCCATACCACCCTTGTTCTGTTTGCCAGATAGCTGGATGAAGAGTTCTGGAGAACTCAAAAGCTTGCACACTGTTTTAAATATGTTGGTTGGCCTAAGAAAAGCATTGCCCTAATGGGAATTTTGGATTTTTTGTTAGGGCCAGCATAGCTACCATTGCATTTCATATTCTTTTTTCCACAGAAGTGGAATGGCACAAACTATATATGAGAAGGTGGAATTAAGAAAACTCTTAGAATGGCAATATAATGGCATTTATCATCATGGAAATTGCATGTGATCTATACAAATGACAACAGTAAATGGCTAGGAGACACAATCACCACATAAGATTGTCTAGGAGATTAAGACAATTTTTACTCTGTTATTAAGTAACTAAGTTCAAAAGCTTTGGAAAATAGTCAAAAGATTTTTGACTTTGATGTCACCAGATCCTTTATTGTGTTACCTTGTATGGCAATGGTGTCACCATCAAATATTCAGGTATCTTTGGTTATTACACACAATTGCCACACTGAGTTTGGCTACACATTTGAAAGTGGGGACAGAGGTTTCCTCACCTTCAAGAGACTGGCTTAACCAGGCCTGTGTTATGTTTGCTTTACACTGACAGTCAACAAGTCATCAATACAATAGCAAGCTGTAACATGTTGCGCTGTCAGTGAGATTTTCTTCTGCATGTTAATTATGATTTGTTCTGAGAACTGTTTTCCTATAAAAATGTTGATTTTTACAAATGCAAATAAAAAATGAGACCTACAAAAATAGTTTCCAATCAACTTTGTACTTCAGACTTCCTTTTATTTTTTAATAAACCTTGGTTTATTGTTTAAAATTGGGTGTATAGATGCTTGAGCATCTGTGATGTCACACATGGACCTAGAAAGGGCACTATCAAGGTCTGCAATAGGAGGAATGATTTAACACTGTAGTGTAGTCACTAAGGAGGCCATTAGAGATGCATTCTGCCTAGCATTAACTTTTTTTTAAAGTTACATTTTTTATATAAACAAAAATTATTGAAATATGAAGATACAAAAGAAATAAATACAATCAGTAACTTGTGGTTCTTGGGCTTAATACAATAGTGTGTATTCTTTAAATTGAGAAATCTTATTTACAAAGTTTATAGCTAAATCATATCTATATATATTTTTATAACTAGCTTACAAATATACAGGCAACAAATGGAGCAGACTTTTCAAGCACATGCTATTGCTGTAACTACATAGGTTCCTATCGCCTTGTGGTAGCATACATCATAGTCAGGACTAGGATAACCTGTCAATTAATGTAGTCCACAACGGTATATTTAAGCCGCCTACTCCAGAAGATAGAGAATCTGAGGTAGGAAGGCTGGCAAACATGACTTGAGGCCCTGGAGAACTGGTAACAGCCAGATTCCAAGGGTGGGATTTGGGTTCTGCTACCACCAATGAGGTCATATTTAGGAGGTGGCAATTTCTCAAGAGCTTCTCACAAGACTCCATTTTGTCACTTGTGCTGTTTAACATCTATATGAAGCCATTGCGAGGTGTTATCAGGGCATTTGGGGTGAAATATCAGCATGCTGACGACACAGCTCGATTTCTCCATTCCATCTGAATCAGGAGAGATTGAGGTTCTGGGCAGGAGCCTGGAGACAGCAATAGACTGGATTGGAGCCAACAAACTATCCAGACAAGATGGAGGTACATGTGCCAGGTTCCCAAGTCTGAGACATGGTGGGACCGCCTTTCCTGAACAAGGTTGTGCTTCCCCCGGAGAGTGCAGGTTCTTAGCTTGGGGATGTTCTTGGATCCAGCACTTCCACTTACATCCCAGGTGGCCTCAGTGGCTAGGAGTGCTTATTTCCAGCTATGGCCCTTCCTGGAGAAAGTTGACCTGGCATCAGTGATCCATGCTCTGGTAACCTCCAGGTTGGATTATCACAATGAGCTGTACATGGGCCTTCCCATGACGATGACTCAGAAGCCTGGAACTTTTGGTGAAGCCTGGGCAATAAATTATCTAAATAAATAAATAACTATTCACTAGTCCAGTTCATATGTTACAGATCCAGCATGGTTGCTGCACTGCTCAGAACCACCTTCTCAATTCATTTCAAGTGAACAGTGCCAGTCTAATGTAGTATGGGATATGTGGGAAAACCATTGACAGTATAGTTACACAAGGACCGACCCTCAGTCTGGGGCTATGTACACACTATACATTTAAAGCACATAACCTACCTGGAATCCTGGGAACTTTAAATAAGGGTGCTGGGAATTTTAGATCTGGAAGAGGTAGACTATAGTTCCCAGGATTCTTTGGGGGAAGTCATGCTTTAAATGTATTTAAATTTGTAATTGACTTATTTCACAATATCGTGCTCAGTAGTTTATTGGCTAGAGATTTAGATGTAAATATATCTTTACTCACATAATTGGAATAACTGGAATTTATTTCAAATATTTGTGTATAATTTGATGGTTCAACTAGAGGCACAACACAGATAATTTAGTTATGAATGTAACTTGAAGTTATTTCAGTTACATGTCTTGTTTATTACTGATCTGCAAGAAGGTGGTTAAAAAATAATACACAGGTACAGAGACTTGAATTATTTTCCATATTAAATTAGAAACCATTTTCTTGCTGTATCCACACTTGGCTTCACCTTGCTTCCTTTCTTATTTAAACATCTCAGATTAAGTTGCTGTGGATAAATATGGGCTGAAATGCAGGATAATCCTGGCTCTTTAAATAAAACAAGTTTGCTCTTTTTCTCAGTTGTATTATATGGTTGCTAGGTGACCTGAAAACACTCCAGTTGTATGAAGTACAGGAGAGTTTCCAAAAGGTGAAAGGCGGGGAGAGGCTGTGCTCACTCTTCTGAGAGTTAACAAAGCCCACAAATCATCAGGCATCACCTTCTTTGTGATACTTTGGTGTGTGAGTCCATTGTCAACTGTTGGGTAAGTACAATTCCTTCCTCCAACTTGGCAAACTAAGCTAAGTTGTCCCCCTCTCCCTTCCAATCTGAGCTACATAAGTACTACCAAACCCCACCATTGCACTTAATTGTAGCTGCTGTGGTGGCTTCTCTCTGCCCCTAAGATGGAATAATGGTAATTGCAAGAAGTAACTAAAGAGAGAATCCTGTGCCGTTACCCTGAAAAATAGTTTAGTTTGGAGTTGAGAGCATGAATCCCATGCCATTGGATCAAAGCCTTTTTCTGTCAAGATTGTGTGTTGATCATAAAACAAATTCACACACAGGCTTCCATAACAAAAGTCCCATGGCGATTGGCGATGGGGGCAGGACTGTGAAATCCAGAAGCCCGTAGTCATGGTCTGGTACATCGGCGGTGGATACAGATTCAGACGGATCCATTCTTAAAGACTATATGTTGGAAGACAATCTTACTCAGTCATGAGTGATCTCCAAGAAAATACTGCTAACCGGACTAAAGTTGAGTCCTAGCGATTGTATGAGGATATTAATGGTACCTTAGCAGTGAATCTTATGAGCTGAAACTGTTTGCATGCTTTGTTATGTCAAGTAGCAGTGATGATGATGACTAACAAAGGCAAGAGGGGCAAGTGTAAGGTGGATGATCCATATATATATAAGCACCCGATATGGGACCTTTGAGTGATTTATTATATTAAAAGAACAGTAAATCTACGAACTCAGGCTTGAGAGCACATTGTATAGAGTTAACTACACAAATTTATATGGAAAGAGGTAAAAACATCTCTGTGCTTTATTTTTTTTTTTCAATAATTTTTATTCAAATTTTCATAAAACATACAAGACGAAATCATAAAACATTCAAAGACAAAAAACAAAATCAAAAATAGTTAAACAAAAAAAAAAAATAAATAAAATAAAAATAAAAATAAAAATAAAAAATAAAAAATAAAGAGTAAAATATTGACTTCCCATTTGTCAAAGATCAGATCAGTTATAAGTCTATAATATATAACAATCCTGTCTCTTAAGTCATATTATAAAATCACTTTCCTCCAATAGTTATCTTACTTAATCATCAAATCTCATAAACATTACTTTATTCTTTCCACAAAAAGTCAAAGAGAGGTTTCAATTCTTTAAGAAATATATCTATCAATTTTTTTTTCCAGATAAGCATATCGATTAATCCATCTCATTACTAATTATGATAATCTTATTGTCATAACCATAGTAAAAATAAACATTTCAATTAATCCATCACATCAGAATCTGTTAGGTTCAGTAATTTCAGTAGCCATTATTCTATCATCCCTATTAGTTCCATTTTCCATCTTCCATCTTCAGTAGTCTTGTTAAGTCCAGTAATTTCGGTATCCAATCTTCCATTATCAGTATTCCATAATAATCTTGCTGTCAAAGCCATAGTCATATAGTAAGAGTCTGATGGGAATTACCTCTATCCCAAATATTTTCTTGCCATCCATTCTGAATAGGTTGCTGAAATACTGCTGTAAAATCATATCTCTGTTCTTTTTTTCAAAATACACTGGGTCATCTCTTGAAAGTTTTTCCATTGTCACATGGCTGCAGTTAATTCCATAGATTTTCTCTATATTGGGCTCCATCACATCATTCCAGTCCAGAAGATTATCCATGCCATTGATAACTTTATCTCTAAAATCTTCATTAATTTCTTCAGAGATAACATTGAGTTCCAAACAATAGATTTTATTTCTAAAGTCCATAGACTCCAAATCTTTTTCCTGTTCCACGTTTGTTCCAATCTCCGGGGTCTCCTCTCTCACAGGGACCCCTGTTCCAGTCTCCAGGGTCTCCTCTCTCACAGGGACCCCTGTTCCAGTCTCCAGGGTCTCCTCTCTCACAAGGACCCCTATGTCTTTAATCTCCTGTGTCTCCAAACAATAGATTTTATTTCTAAAGTCCATAGACTCCAAATCTTTTTCCTGTTCCACGTTTGTTCCAATCTCCGGGGTCTCCTCTCTCACAGGGACCCCTTCCAGGGTCACCTCTCTCACAGGGACCCCTATATCTTTAATCTCCTGCGTCATTTTACTCAATTCAATTTTCAGCTCCTTACAACCCTGTCGCAGGTTTTGTTTCGTTATCTCAATCTCATCCATTATTTTCTGAAACATAGTTATTTCCAGATTCTCAGCCACTTTCTTAATTGCCATTTTAAAAGAAAAATATAGGAAAACCACTTCTTATTTCAGCAACAATTGGGTTAATACTCCAAACTTGGTGACATCACAGTATAAACAGAGCAGACAGCCTTATCTCTCCATAGTTAAGTAAACAAAATGCAGTTCCCAGGATCGAAACAATTAATGGCAGTCGTCAGGAAACAGATTCGTCAAAAAAAAATAGACCAAAAAGAGAGTAGTCTCAGACAATATAATATTCTTCAAAATAAAAATCTGGAATAGAAATCCCTCTTCTGTGTATATCTTTAGAATGCAAATCCAGGACAGCTTTTTGCAACAAAAACAGAGATAAGCTATTAATTAGTGCGTAGCAGAGAGAAGTTATGGCTCCCCAGTGAGATGTCAAAAACCGATCAATCTGGCAAATCTCTTTTAAACAGCAACAATTTAAGTCAAATAAAAGAAAAATATAGAAAGAAGGGTGCTTGCCTGTTAGTGCGTTCTCTCTTAGAAGATAAGGTGAACGTTCGCTTTATCAGATAGAGCTTGCTGTTGAAAATCCGTCCCACCTTCGTCGGCTGGACCTCGTCCCATAAATTAATGAGATCTGGTCGTCCCAACAAAAATAGGCTTTGAGGTTAATCTCTTCGTTTCTCCCTACCCGGGAGAAGTTTAATCAGTCAAAAAAAAAGAAAAAACTGACTGATATATCTGAATAAGCTTCTTTTGAGGCAGGAGCCCGTCTCAAAAGCAGGCACAGGCTAAGTCACCCTTCCCGGAAGTCCAAAACATCTCTGTGCTTTAGACCATTGTTGTTGTTATGTGCCTTCAAGTCGATTACAACTTACAGCGACCCTATGAATCAGCGACCTCCAAGAGCATCTGTCATGAACCACCCTGTTCAGATCTTGTAAGTTCAGGTCTGTGGCTTCCTTTAGGGAATCAATCCATCTCTTGTTTGGTCTTTCTCTTTTTTGACTCCCTTCTGTTTTTCCCAGCATTATTGTCTTTTCTAGTCAATCATGTCTTCTCATGATGTGTCCAAAGTATGATAACCTCAGTTGCATCATTTTAGCTTCTAGTGATAGTTCTGGTTTAATTTGTTCTGACACCCTATTATTTGTCTTTTTTGCAGTCCATGGTATGCACAAAGCTCTCCTCCAACACAACATTTCAAATGAGTGGATTTTTCTCTTACCCGCTTTTTTCACTGTCCAACTTTCACATCCATACAGAGATCGGGAATACCATGGTCTGAATGAACCTGACTTTAGTGTTCAGTGACTTTAGACCATGCTAATATATGAATTCCTACAGCTGATAATATTAGGTGTAGTATAGAGAGAGCGCCTTCCCATGGTCTGGTTAATTTTTCTCTCTTGTGGGAGATACATAAAGTGTACAGCTGGATCCAGTGGTCTTTGGTAAAGTTGGAGAATTAAAATATCTGATGGTGGGTTCTCCTGCATTAGAGCACAGAACTCCTACTAGTTTATCTAACTATTGGTATCTGAAAATTTGTGGGGGGTTTTATGACAGAGTTATTTTTCATAAGAGAGCATGATTGTTATAATTATGGCCAGAACTTCCAGTATGTAGAGTTTGAAATTTATTTTCCATTAAATCAACCACTAGTGAAATCTGTGTAGCAGTCCTGGGGGGAGCAGGGTGCTTGACCTTTCTCCTTGTACAGTTTTCTTACTTGAAATTCTCTCTTCGCCCCCACCATCTTGTTGTGCAGCACATGCTGTTAGCCCTGCTGGGTGAAAACGCCAGTGCCTGAATCATGCATCCATTCTCTCTTCTCCTACCCCTCTTCCCAGCCCAACCAACAGCTTTGGGGCAGAGACTATTTAGATTGGAAAAAGGGGCTTATAATTGGGGCCTCGCACCCACTGATTTTGGGGGCCTTCAGCATGCCTTCCTCTGTATCGGATTGTGATTAGGGCTTCTAATGTTTGGTGCATTGTTCACAAAGGCATGTAGACTTAGACAGGTTGTTCCATGCAGTGGAATTGTGAGCTCTGGTCTGTTGACAGAGACAGTTAGTCCTAACTGTCCTACTCTCAGATTGTTTAGGTTCAGGACTGGTATTGCTATGGCAACCAGTGCTGTGATATAGAATGAATCTGCCTTGGTTGGTGTCTTGCATGGATAAATCAAACTGGAGGCTGATACAGGTAGAGGTGGGTTGCTTCAGTTTCCTGAACATGTTCTGCAACCTCGCCTATAGTTAGGAATGCAGAAAATAGCAATATTCACGTGTAGACTAGCAACAGAGGATCTTTTTTATCATTGTGTTCTATTGCTTCCTACTGTTAGATCTGCATGAAAGTTTGAGGATGTCTGCTATGTGGGTACCATCTTGGATGTCGGGGGATGAAGCAGGGACTTTATGGCTGCATAGGTAGCAAGCCCTGGACTGGCTTCTTGTAATTAAGAAAGTAAGGAGGGCCCATCTAGTCCAGTACTCTGTTCTCATGGGGGCCAACCAGAAGCCTATGGGAAGCCATGAAACAGGACCTGAATGCAACAGCATACTCTCCACCTGTGACTTCCAGCATTCAGACAAATATTGGTTGGTGCAGGAAGGATTGGGAACATAGAATGTTACCTTATACCAAGGCATCCTCCTTGCCAGTCTAGTTTTCCTTGCATCTAGCTCTTCTCCCTGATTTTGGTATGCAAATGTAATCTATGTAAGATTAGTGTGTTTCTTTAAGGAAGGTCTGCAAGATGCTTGTAAATTTGTAGCCTTTGCTCATCAAACTCATCAGCTGCTGCTAAACCTCATAATAGGTTTCACTTTCTTTTTTCAGATTCTGCATTCTGTGGCACTGGCAACTGAAAACTTGGGGAAAAGAAGCCATGCCAAAGCTAAAAGGGAAACCAAAACCTAAAGCCAATTCAGATACCTATATTCTTGAAAAGTTTCTGCAAACTTATGAAAAGCACTGTACAGCATCCCAAAGTTGTGTCAGTCCAACTATCAAACAGGGCTTACGGAAATGTATAGCAAATGACATGTTAATTACTAAGGTAAGTACATTTATAAACAATCATTTGAGATGCCATTGTGAGTCAGGACCAAATGCTGCTAGGGGCGGGATTACACTCTAATTGTAATGGTTTTTAAATTAATTATTCCTTAGTTTACCATGAAAACCCTATTCATAGGGTCGCCATAAGTCGGGATCGACTTGAAAGCAGTCTATTTCCATTTTAGGGGGCAGCATGCTATCTGCTTAGCTCTTTCCCCTTATGTAGATTCTCTTCTATGTGTATTTCTGTAATTTGCTTAAAAGCAATTTAAATGAAACTGTGCAGGCTGAGCTGCTGATGACTATGAAAGAGCACCAAAGTTACAGTAGTCTAGTGAGGATAATTCTGTCCATTTATTGCATGATGTTTACAACAAACCTGAATATGATTAACATCAGAACAATTTGCATAGCTCCCTGTCATGCAGATTTGTGTCTTCTCAACATATGAATAATTTACTGCAGTTAATTGGGAACACTTTTCACTATGGTTAATGAAAAATGGTTTTAGCTTTAGGGCTCTTGCTGACTTCTTTTCTCTCTCTCTCTCTCTCTCTCTCTCTCTCCCCCTCCCCTAGTTCGTGCTTACAAATGTAGAGACCTTATCCAGAAACCTGCATCCAGTTTCTCTCACTCCTTTACTTAGGACTATCCGAGACGAACGGTATCGGTTGGGGAATGAGCTCTGTATCTGGGGAATTAAGCTAAGTCCTCAAGATATTGCAAACCTTGTAAGTTTAAACACAAGTCAGTTGTAGAAGGATCTCAGATTTTCAGAGAGACTGTGCCTAATATAGAAGCCTCAGTATTGTAACTTAAACATAGTAGTATATTTTGCTACTTACATGTAGATCAGAGATGGGGAGCCTTTGGCCCTCCAGGTATTTAATTTCATTAGCCCTGCCCCTGACCAGTGGCCACACTGGCTGGAGCTGATGGAAGGTGGAGTATAACAATCTCTGGAGGGCCAGAGGTTCCCCATCTCTGATACAGATATCTTGGAAACATTTTATGCAGTTTTCCTCTCTCTCTAGACCAGGAGCATTCTACATTTTATTTATTTTAATTGCACCTAGCCAGCTAACTAAAACATAAAGTAAAATAAGGATAGTTTGGGCAACTGCTTTTCCCAGTCATTATAGTATTATAGCACTTGCATTTGGATCAGAGTTGTGTGGTTTTAATGATGAACTTAAGAGCATCCTCCCTGTCCCCATCCAAAAAAACCCTTAATTGCAAGATGAGCCCAAACTCCCAACAAAATGCAGTTCTGGCTTGTAACGAGTCTGTTAGGTTCATCAACAAAGACAATCCCTTCTTCTTTAAACAGCAACGGGGCAGCACCCTCATGTCATAAAGAACCTTATGGAGGAGGGTGGAAGAAATTGGTCCAAGAGTCCTTGCTACTGCAGCCTTTCCCTTCCCACAAAACATATCTGCTGCTGGCTGCAACAACAAAAAGGCCTCTGTACAAGGCTTCCCTTGCTCCCTGGCATCTTGAAAGTTGGAACAGCCACATTCTAGGTGCCAGGGGAATGTAGGTTTCTAGGGCACGCCAGTTCTTAACATGAAAGTCATATTCCAGGACTACTTGCACGAGGGCGTGCTGTTCTGAGTGGGAAACAATTTATTCTAGCTGAACTTATTCAGAATCAAAGCTGAAGAGAGTTCACTTGTCACTAGTTCTAGACCTGGTAGCAGCTAAATTAAAGGAAACTGCAAGAAACAAAGCCATGTGGACCCACTTTTTGGATCCCAGAGAAAGCAAAGGCATTGTTCTAGCACTACCCAAGTACATAAGCATGGGTAGGTTAGAGTGGGTCTAGAAACAGAGTTGCATGCAAACATGATTAATCCATCAGCCATCTATGTGGTCTGAGTATTCCTGCCACCAAGCATATGACCCTAATGTGACACAGATTTGCATGCATCTGAGTAGTCCTACTTGTCTATAGTGACTGACTGAGCCCATCCAGAGAACTGCAGGATTTGCCAATGTGTGACTTATCCCAATATGAGCTGTGATTTTAGACTTGATAAGAGTACTTTTCAATTGAGAGAGGTGGTTAGTACTGGCAGGGATTTTAACAAGCATACCATCAACTGCATAAATAATTGCTATTCCATGGTACCTATAGTAGTAACTATAGTAGAGAGTATATGTTAACAATTTAGAAACAGAAGGATAGAATGAACTAACATCAGGTCAAAGAGGTGCTTATCTGCGTTAAAGGGCGAATAATATTATAGCATATCATATTCATGCTATATAAAACAGAATTTTGATCTCCAAGAGTATTTCATTTTATGCATTCTGTATAGCAGAATTAAGCAAATAAAAACACTTTAAAGCAAAAAACAATTCAAATTAGAAGTGTTAATCTCTTTGATAAATCTTGATCTCTGATTTTTTTTTAATCTGTATTTTAGGCAATCTTACTAGAACTGGATGGACGTACCATCTATCCATTTTCCAAATTAGAAATAATGCATCATGTGTTGGACCTTTGGACTACGGAGAGACTTGGAATGGCTCTGCCTTACAGCAATCTGAGTTCTCTTGTTTTGGATTACTCCAAGTAAGAAATACTATTAGTTTTGCTTCTTTGGCTACAGCCTAAAAACCACGAGATGCTGTGGTGGAAAACATTGTAGGGGCATTATAATAAAAGGCTTTCCGGTTACCTTTCCATATCGCATAATGATACATTTTTGCTGGCTTCTGGGAATGCAACAAATTACAATTCTGAAATCCATTTGCAAGAAATATCTGGATGTAAAACAGTCACATCAGAAACCATCATTATCCATTAATGGTCCCCTCAGAAGGAAGTATAAGAAATCTTCCCCATATGCCTAACTGTGCACAGTTAAACTATGATTCTTGCATCCTAAGGATATGTCACAAGTTTTATTAAGCTATGTGTTCTGGGCTTTGGAAAAGTAAATTCAAAGCTTCTCTCTTCTAGACAGACTATGGTAGGGGTGGGAAACCTCATCTCTGGGGGCTAAATGTGGCCCTCTGGCATCTCTGTCTGGCCACTGGGATGCCATGCCCTCTCCTCAGGCTACACATGTCACTGGTTCTATCATATTCTTCTTTTGCCTGGCTGGAACGTGTCCTTGAACTGCTATGATGTCTCTTGCATGCCCCTCCCTCCCTCCCTCCCTCCCTCTGTGTGTGTGTGTGTGTGTGTGTGTGTGAGAGAGAGAGAGAGAGAGAGAGAGAGAGTGAGAGAGAGAGAACCTCTGCATTTTTGCATGGCTGGAATGCAGCCTAGGATACCAAAGTAAGACTCACACTCACTGCTCTGTCCACTCTTATCTCTGGCCCTGTCAACCACTGGCATGGTCCCCCAGAAGGTTGCCTATAAGGAAATGCAGCCTTCAGGCTGAACAAGGTTTCTACCCTCCGGATTAAGGTATGACAGCAAGTTCATCCTGTCTAGTGGCAACTTATTGTAATTATTATTATTATTTTTTGCATAAATGTGGGAATCGTATACGGAAAGGGAAGTGGCCAGTATGGATCCCATCCACACAGACACCCACACAGCACAAGAGTGATCTTATTATTTTATTTGATAGCTAAATAACCCCAAGAGAGCCAGTGTGGTGTAGTGGTTAGACTATGACCTGGGAGACCAGGGTTCGAATCCCCACACAGCCATGAAGCTCACTGGGTGACCTTGGGCCAATCACTGCCTCTCAGCCTCAGAGGAAGGCAATGGTAAACCACCTGTGAATACCACTTGCCATGAAAACGCTATTCATGGGGTCGCCGTAAGTCGGGATCAACTTGAAGGCAGTCCATTTCCATTTTTCAAGTAACCCTACTTTTGTTAAGTTTTTTCTTTTGCTCTGTGCAAGCTCCAGCCTGCCAGCAAACCCTGTGTTATACTACTTGGAAACTATGGCTTGGATCCTAAGATAAGTTAACTTAAAGAAGTTAATGGAAGGGAAGTTTTTCTTTTTCTCCTCCTCTCTGCACTCCCCTGAAAGCCTCTTTGGAGAACTGGAAGACTCTCCAAAACAAGAGACATGGTATGGGGGGTTGCCTGGGGGAAGAAGGGATAGAAAATATTTCTGTTAAATTCCCTGAGTCAACTTAGAGTCCAAGTCCAATTTTTGATTATTTCCCCATCCCCCTGCACCTAATTCCACAGTTAGTAATGGGAGCCGTTGGCTGGTGCCAGTTCGAAAGCATTCCGTCAACCTAACAGGCTGGTATTGATTCGAGTTTGTTCTTTGTCCGCTATCCACGGCTTTTACCAATCAATTTCCTTTCCTTCACAAGAAATACTGATATTAATATAGATACTTTGAAAGGAAATATTGATAAATGAATTATAGATAAATGAAAGGAAATATCAGTAATATTATCATTTAATATCAATATATTAGAAAGTAACAGCGGATTGCTGCATAAAAATCTGATCCAAAACGATAAAGAATAAGTGAATTAATGGAAAATTCAGTACCACATCTGAATAGGGTGGAATTCTAGCAAATTCCTATCCACATCTCACATAATTCAGGCGGTGGGCTCTGACCCTCTAGAGAGGCTTTTGTTAAGGGGCACAGAGGCAGTTGCATAACAGAGGAGGCAATGGAAAACATTCCTGCTCTATGAACTTCCTTAAGTTAACTTACCTTAGGATCCAAGACAGTACAGTATTTCTGAGGAAAGACCAGTGAACATAGTAATCCCCCACTTGGTGTTACACAAGACACAGGCACATAGATTTTGCATTGGTTCCAGGTATGCTTCTATTATTTATTTATTTATTTATTTATTTATTTATTGTGCTTTTATACCGCCCTTTAGCAATAAGCTCTCAGGGCGGTGTACAACAATTAACTATTAATTAAGCACCACTGTGAACCTTGGTGAGCTCATTCTCTCAATGTATGTATTTGTAGGGATGGTTCTATATAGACTTGGCTCAATAGATTAGATCTATGTACCATACTGGAATACTAGCTGGATAACTGCATGTTTAAGGTAGCAGTATATGGCCTTCTTTGGAGATATTGCCTACCTAATGTATTCTTCTCTTTACAGATGTGGTGATAATGGTGTCAATAGACTTACTTCTGGATTAGATGGGAACAGAAAGCTTTTAATTCTGAGTCTGTGCTACTGTGATTTAGGACCCAAAAGTGGATCAATGTTAGCAACTCTTGTAATCCAAACTGCCATTTGGTAAGTTTTGATATTAAGAATGGGTGGGGGTAGTATTATATTGAACTGGTTCAGATGTTATGTTAAACTATGGTTTAAGTTGCCTAAATATGCAACAGAAAGCTTTCGCCTTTACATGTGGCTGTTAGGAGGAGGTAGAGGCATCCACTTCTTGGCTCAAACTAATCAGAATTTGTTACACCCAAACTGGGAATTCTAGTTAATTTAAATGTTAAGCTATGGTTTGTAGAAACATGCCTGAATCATAAACCACAGTTTGATCCTGGGTAGTTTCAATAAACCATAATTATATCTCCAGTATAATATAGTGGAGGAATAGGATGCACTCAGGGAATGACCCTTGATATGACAACAGGGAGCATTACAAGTATTACAAGTCTACATTTGTGAAGTCTTGGAGAATATGCATAGAGACAAGTGTGTAGTCTCTGGGCTTAGCTCCATTTGGTCTTGTGCAAATATTAACTAAATAAAAACAGTTGGGGAAACACTTAATTTGATCACCATCAAACTAAGATATCAAAATTAGGAAAGCCCTAAATCACATTTAGAATTAAGTAAACGGTTGGCTTGGGCTCAGGTAACCTGAAGGATCACCACCTCCCATAGATGGCAGTCCAGACCTTAAGATCATAATTGGAGGTCCTTCACCAGGTTCCTTCACCTAAAGAGGTGAGATGGGTGGCCACTAGGGAGGGGGCCTTTTCCCTCGTAGTGCCCAGATTATGGAATACTCTCCCCAGTCAGGCTCACCTGGCATCTACATTAAGATCTTTCTATTCTCCCAGGCCTTTATAAAACCATATTTTTGTCTTTGAAACAAATTATGTTTAGCTGGGTTTGAGTGATTTTATGCCACTTGGGCTGTTTTTGTGTATTGATGGTAGTGTTTTAACATTTTTTACTCTTGTATATTTTCTTTTAATTTTGTGTGACCCACCCAGAGGATGTTGCTAATGGCTGGTCAATAAATGTAAAAATAAAAGATAAATACATTTTGCATTCAGATATGAAGAATAATATGAACTGTTGTCTGCTAAAAAACACTGTAATTATCAGTAAACAACAACCTGTTCTGAAAACAGGAAAACAACACTTAATATTCTGTTTAACCAATATCTGTGAAATCTTTTTAAATTGTTTATCGTAGCGACTTGTTCCTTAATGGTAACCACTTGCAATGCCTGGGTGCCACAGAACTCCTCAGACCAATAGCAGAGTATGCAGAAAACATAGGACAAGAAAAGAAAGGAAATGCTTTATTCAACAATGATACTGCTCACCACCTCCTTGAAGGTAGGGTTTCATTTTGTTATTCACACATTGTAAATCACATTACAGTCCTCTAACACAGTAAGCTCTATTGACTTTTATGGGACTTACTCACTCGTATATGATTGCAGCCTTAATCTGTTAAATAATAAAAGTGAATTGTTAAGAATGGGTTTGTTTTTTATAAGATGTTGACAGTTATTTTTGAAAACTCTTGACGGACCTCTACTAAAAGCAATATATACAGGATAAAGTTAACCATGGACATGTATTTTCTTAGGCTGTTTTTAAGAATGGGGTCTATGAAAAACTGAAAATAACCAATTGGAGGAATGTAAATGGATGCTTTAGAAAAAGGAACTATGGGGCGGTACCACATCCCTTCAGCACAAGGATTTCCATTTGTGCAATGGGACTTCCTCCCTCTCTTCCTCATGCTCACCCCCATATCCCCAAATCTGCTGTAGAGGGTTGGGGACAGGCCCTGCCCCCCAATTTTTTTCTGCCCCCCTAATTTTTTACAAGTTTATTACAGTTTTTTCTTTTCTCCCCCTGCATTTTGACTCCCCCTCCCCCAAAAAAGTTTAGACTGATTACGGGCCTGGTTGGGGAATCCCTAAAACAGATTTAGGGGGTACCAACAGAATGAGAAACTTAGCGCTATATTGAATTCTACCCATGAACAGCCCTGTAGCCAGCCTTCCTTGTTAGGTGGGGCAGTTACATTTCTAGGTGGCACATGGGGGGGGAGAGGAGCATAGTGCCAGCCAATCACACACACTCCAGTGGTGGAGAGGATGTGAGCAGAAGGGGAAGGCAATGACCTTCCCCCTCACTCCTCCATCCAAAGAGTGTGTTAACTTACATGTATGAAGTTTAATCTGTTGAATTGTCTCAGCCTTTTTGTCACTCTTTGCCAGCTGCACCAAGGTGATTAATAGTGCTGTAAATCAATTGCTAGAAGCTGGACAGACAGGGGCTGGGTTGTAACTCTGCCAAGGATTGAGAAGAATGAGGGTAAGCAAGGAGGGGTCTAGGGTTTCGAGCTCAACATACCAGTTCATCTTCCAAAAACAAGGTCAGTAGCAAGTCAAGGGTTCAATATTCCAATCTAGGTTTCTAGACTTGACAGGGTCTAGTACAGCTGGCAAGGGTCTGATGCTGGCATCAGATGCTGCTTCCAACAGAGGGCAAAAGGCCTCTCACTGCCTTTTAAACTTCTGCCCCTTGCTCAGGTGATAGCAATCAGCCCTCCAACTCCTGGGATCTTATAGCCTTAAATTACCAGAACGCCTGTGTTGCTCTGCTACTCACAGGCATCTTCACTGTGCAAGGGGCAGAGGGGCCTCCTGTTCACTTTCTGAGTCTGACTGAGGCGCTCCAGCTGTGTCCTGCACATCTCAGCGGTGGGAGGTCTGGAGCTGCATCTTGGGTGATTCTGTTTGTTTCCTGTCCTGGGTCTGCTGTGTCAATCCACTTCTCCACGTCCTCCACTGAGGACTTATCCAATGGAGGCATGACACTATCCCCCTCCCCAGGGTCAGTCTGCCTCTGGTTTGGCCGGGTGGCAGCAGTGGAAATAATGGGCCATCCAGGGGGCATGCACCTGCAACACATCTTCCCAGGAGCATTCCTCTGGGCCATACCCCTTCTAATCTATCAGATACTGAAGCCAGCTGTGATGCCTATGGGAATCAAGGATCTGTGAAACTCCAAACTCATCATCATCATCAATCTCCACAGGCAGCAGAGGCTGTAGTTGAGCACTCAAGGGGTGAGAAATTAGGCCTGAGTTACAACCTGGATGTCCAACTAACCAGCCAGCTAACTGTAGTATACACAGCAGTATTTCTGTTCCTCTAGGACTGCTTTCATCCTTAGCCATCAAATAATCAAGAATTATAATTATGAGTATAGTCAGTGCTTTAAAACAGTAAAGGGTAGCTATTTTTATATCATTTTAAGTTATCTCTTTATTTTACTCTTTAGCAATAAGCACCCAATCCTGCTCTATTCACTATAAGGACTGCAAAATAAACAAACTCTTACTTCTTACTGCAGGCAAACAAACATGTTTCTTTATTGCTGGCTGGGTAGACAGCACAACTGAAACTGAAAAGCAGAGCAAAGAAAAGTCCAAGGGATAGAGTTTAACTCTAGCCAATAATAAAAAGTATTATGTATAATACAAAGTAAGGTTGCCAGGTATCTGGTTTTTGCCCAGAGACTCTGGATTTGGGGGGTCCTCTCCAGATCTCTGGGTAAGTCACTTTAATCTCCGGACTCTGTTTTAATTTTTTTTAAAAAAATTAAGCTTCTACATTCATGAGATATACACCAAAACATCAGCACCCCCCCACACACACACACAACTTCTGTTAAATCATCTTGTAGCTAGCTGCTATAACCCCACCCTTTCAGGTTTGTAGCCAGTAAGTGAAGTCAGGGTTGTGATTTGTTGACCTCCAGGCAGTGCCTAGACCCCATTGCAATGCCAGAAAATGGGTGTTTTTCCCAGTTTATCTGAAAATCTCATAAATTGAGTATATAGCTTTCAGTTTTTTCTGTTGTGTGCAGGAGTCAAGCAAGTTTAAATTTTCCTAGGCTGTTGAAGAGGGCAGTGTTTTGAAAACCTTCCCAATATGAAGCTTTAATCCAATACTTGCTTTTCTGGGAGTAAAGCTGCAATGCTAATCCCACATACCTGGAGTAAACCCCATTGAATTCAATAGGACTTAGTTTTGAGTAGACATGGTTAGGGTTGTGCTCTAAATTAATGGAACTTTTGAATGAACATTGCAAAGAATTGTGTTTGTGTTGTAAATCTTTCTTTCCTCCTCTAATCCTATTTTAAAGCAATTAGGCAGGGTTTACTTAGATATCACAGTTTTTAATATGCAGGAAACTAATACTGATTTTTTAAAAAAAATGTTCTGCAATGACTGGTTTGACAATACACTATTATATGGGGTGTATGTATTTTTACATCTGCAGTGTGTGTGTGAATATATATATATGGAGTCTTTCCAACAACCTTGTGAGGTAGGGTTGGTGACTAGAAGCCAAGGCACTTCACAATAAGAAATAAATCCCTTTAAAATCCAATAACCATACAAATATAAACAGTTGCAAAACAGCTTAAAGTGGCATGATTCTGAATTTTGGGTTGGGTGAGTGGAGTTCCTTATCACTTGAGGATGCAGTTCTGTGCATGCTTCCCTCTTTGAGACAGCCCCATTGAATACATTTGGACGCTTCTGAGTGAACAAACATAGGATTGCCCTATAAATATCTTTACAGGTTGTGTAAATAATAAATATATTTGACAGTCATGCTTATATAAACATTTCTTCATACTGTGTCCCAATAAGTGTTTGATTTCACACTATGGTTGTAGATTATTATTTCCTCTACATTTTAAGTGTGCCCTTCTTCCTTGGGGTGGTCATGGTTCCCTTTATTGTTGTAGTTTCCCCCTCACAGTTATAGTTCTCACCACCCTTAACAAACTACAGTTCTATGGTGGGATTCATGTGCTTCAATGGTGTGCTGAATGTGCTTTAAATGAATGCTGTGGGTCTGCCCTAGATATGATGTGCATTCATTAGTGAATTGAAAAGAACAATTTTAAAATACACTTTTTTAAATGGGAAGGGTTGTAGCTCAGTGGCAGGGCATATGCTTCGCATGCAAAGGTCCAAAATTCAATTACTGGAAAAGACTATTGCCTGGAATCCTGGAGACCCAATGCTAGTCCATGTCATCAGTACTGAACTAGATGGTACCAAATGGCCTGAGTCAGTATAAGGCAGATTCCTTTCTTCCTAAAGTGGAAAGAGACTCAAGGGCCACAGTGACTCCAAAATTTATTTATGTATTTTATTTACAGCATTTATATACTGCTTTATTGTAAAAAAATTCAAACCAATTTCCACAAGGAATTAAAACAATTACATTATTGGCAAAAACAGTTAAAGACAGGTAATTAAAAACATTCAAAATAATAAAACCAACAATGAGTTAAAAACAGATTAAAAACACAATAGCTTTTACATGTCTGGATAGGCTTGCCTAAACAAAAATGATTTTAGCCGGTGCTGAAAATAGGCAGGGAGTTCCAAACCATTGGTGCTGCACACTAAAGGACTGATTTCTTACAAGAGCAGAGCAAGTATCCCATTTTTGGGCACGGTAATAGAGCGTGTGGTGGCCTCCCAGCTCCAGGGATTCCTGGATGAAACGGAGTAACTAAATCCATTTCAGTCTTGTTTCAGGCCTGGTTATGGGACGGAGATGGATTTGGTCGCCTTGGTGGACGACTTACGCAGAGAACTGGACAGGGGGAGTGTGTCCCTGTTGGTTCTGCTGGACCTCTCAGCGGCTTTCGATACCATCGACCATGGTATCCTTCTGGGCCGCCTTGCTGGGATTGGACTTGGGGGCACTGTTTTACAGTGGCTTCCTTCCTGGAGGGACGAACCCAGAAAGTGGTGCTGGGGGATTTCCTGTTCAACTCCTTGGCCGTTGGCCTGTGGGGTCCCTCAGGGCTCAGTTTTGTCCCCCATGCTATTTAACATCTACATGAAACCACTGGGAGAGGTTGTCCGGGGGTTTGGGGTTCGGTGCCATCAGTATGCTGATGACACCCAACTCTACTTCTCCTTTCCACCTAACTCCAAGGAAGCTGTCTTGGTTTTAAACCGGTGTCTGTCATCAGTGGTGAACTGGATGAGGGCAAACAAATTGAAGCTTAATCCAGACAAGACAGAGGTGCTCCTGGTCAGTTGAAAGGCAAATCAGGGAATAGGGATTCAGCCTGTGCTGGATGGGGTTACACTCCCCCTGAAGACGCAGGTTCGCAGTTTGGGTGTGCTCCTGGACTCAGCTTTAAATTTGGAGGCCCAAGTTTCTCCGGTGGCCAGGAGTGCTTTTGCACAATTAAGATTAGTGCGCCAACTGCGCCCGTTCCTTGAGCCGTCTGATCTGGCCACGGTGACACATGCCTTAGTTACATCCCGTTTAGATTACTGTAATGCGCTCTACGTGGGGCTGCCTCTGAAGACTGTTTGGAAACTTCAGTTGGTGCAACGTGCTGCAGCCAGAATGTTAACTGGGGCTGGTTACAGGGACCATACGACTCCCTGTTACAAAAGCTCCACTGGTTGCTACTCTGTTTCTGGACACAATTCAAAGTGCTGATGATGACCTATAAAGCCCTATATGGCTTAGGTCCAGGCTATCTGTCAGACCGTATCTCCCTATATCAGCCTGCCCGGGCCCTGAGATCCTCAGGAGAGGCCCTTCTCTCAATACCTACGTCCTCACAAGCACGACTAGTGGGGACAGGAGATAGGGCCTTTTCGGTGGCTGCCCCGAGGCTTTGGAACCCCCTTCCTAGGGAAGCAAGAATGGCCCCCTTCTTGCAGTCCTTCTGTCGGCAAGCAAAGACTTTTTTATTTCAACAAGCCTTTGGAACTGAAAGCTGTTAAGGACAGGTCTTGAAGGGTGCTGCATTGCTGTTGCCTAACTATATTATTTTAAACTGAGTTTGAATTATTTTAACTGTATGTATGAATGGTTTTAATACTGTAAATTGTTTAATTCTATTTTAATCTAGACTTTTGTATGTTTTTAATTATATGTGTGCTTTTATCTGGAAGCTGCCGTGAGTTCCAGTTTTGGAAAAAGGGCGGGGTAAAAATAATAATATAAATAAATAAATAAATAAGTACTATGTAGCATCCGTAACATGGAAAGCACACCTTGAAATTGGTTGCAAATTAGCAACCAGTGCAGATTTCAGAGCAGAGGTATTATGTGCTGACAGGGTCACTCATGTCAGCAATCATGCCACAGCATTCTGCACTAACTGCAGCACCCAGGCCAAGCTATGCTGCATGGGGATATCTGTGACCTTGGCTGACTAGCTGCCAGGATTTTTTTAGTTTTGGTTTTTGGTTATGCATCCTGACTGCTTGTGGGATGCTGAGTTTTCTGCCGTACTCATAGGAATCTTCTTGTGGTTGGTATGGTGTTGCATTTAGGAAATCATTGCTGTCTTTTGTTTTTCTTTTCTATTTGCATTTATCTTTAACCTCACTCCCTTACATCTATAAAAGCAACAACAGTGGTTCCATGTGCTCAGCTCAACCCCCTTAAACCCACTGATGATGCACCTGGTTGGTTGCATGACAGTTTGTTTCTTGCCCAATAGTGGTAAAAGAGAATTCACATATTTGGAAGTGTGTTGTTCCCAAGCTGCTGCCTGTGAAGGTAGACCAAACCATGTGTGTCTTCCCTCTGTCAGTTATTACTCACTGGAATTGGATCGGCTGTCAAAGTGAGTTTATAGTAGCCCACAGGGTAGGTAGAAAAGGGTAGAGAATCTTCTTAATCTTACTTGTTTCTCAAACCTCTTTCTGAAGTGAAGGGTCAAATCTGTAAAGAAGTTTGGAGCAGCCACGTTAAAAGACAGGGGCAGGACATTCTAGGCAGGGGGTTGTCAACCCTGCTTGAATATGGATATCTTTGCATAGGATCCCTAGTCAAGCTTTAACAGCACAATCCAAACTATATCTACTTAGAAGTAAGCCCTATTTTCTATGGGGCTTGGTCCCTTAGTAAGTGTGTTTAGAATTGCAGCCTTCAGGGACCATCGTTACTCCTGAGTGTTCCCATCTAACATCTCCACAACACTAGTCTCCTTTCTTCCTACAGTAGCCTTCTGGTGACTGGCCTGACCTGAGGGCACTTAAACCCTTCTTGCCAGAAGCAAGTAGGCTAGATTAAATGTTCTCTACCCAGACTCCATCTTTCAGCTAAGATTTCTATCTTAATTTTCAATCAGAGAAATGTTTTTGTTTGAATTGTATGCTCCAAGCAACTGTGGTTGATGCTTAATGTATCATACTTAATGACATCACTAGGGCCCACCCCATGACATCACTACAGCATGCCCCTGAAATCTCAGGGTTTGGGATGCTTCTGACCTGGCAACCCTAACACAAAGTAATTTTTAACTCTTCAAGGGTCATGTTACGGCTGTTTTTTTCAGGATCATTTAAGTAAGTAAACGGTGATTGTGATCATGAAAAAATCCATCCTCAGTCAGGGAAAGTCTTGAGTGAGGAGACTTCCGGGGGTTCTTCCAGATTAGGTTTTTGTTGTGCACTCACCTGGGCTTATTCACTGAATTTTTCAGAGGGTCCTATTCTTAAATTGCTCCTATGCTTAAAACAAATTATCATTCTTTAAATGAAGGTTGTCATTGTTTGTCCTGGCACAAATTAAAAAGAAAACAATTTCCCCAAAAATCTGGGCGGGCGGGCGGGCGAAGAACAGCTCTAGGGGGATGGCACTCCCATACCCCCTTGGCCAGCTACAGGCCTGCTCATCAACACGATTCACTCATCTTCAATTAATTGTCCTTATTTCAAGGGTATAGTCAGGCCTTGGAGAGAGTAGTGCAAATAAGGTATATAGAAGCAATTATTTGGTGGTTCTGCAGGTTCTTGTTAAGAAATATGTGCAGTGTTAAGGCCCAGCTCTGTTCTGCCTGTTGTTCCACACTGGCTATTGCACAACTGCACATCTTTCAGCTCTAGCTTCGACAGGGAATGTGAAAACTTTGCAAGAGCCTCCCTTTATTTTAGTTTTAAAAATCAGTGAGAGGACAGCATGAATTTACTGACGATCGGAGCAGAGTTGCGAGCTACAAAGCATATCCACAGGGAGCAAACATTGGAACTGGCTCCGGGAGAGGCCACCTTATGACAAGAGAAAAAGGCACATGCAAGGAAGGCATCCTAGCTGAGCAGCATACATGTGTGGAAAGATCAGTCTTTTATTGTACTTCCATGAGCAGTTCTGCAGATTTCTCATTTTCTGATATAAAGAGCAATACGGGATATAATAAAGTCCAGTGTGGAGGTGAGTGCGAACAGGACACTGCCCCACCAACCTCAGTGTCCTCAGCCACCACCCAGCTGCCTGCCTTCTTAATTACATCCAGTCCAGGGGGTGGCACTGCTGTCATCTTCTTCCTCCTGAGTCTCAGTGTTGTAGAGTTGTAGAATTCAGCAAGGAGGAGGATGGGGCCAAAATTAGAATTAGCTCATTGGCTCAGGCTCAGGCTCCACCTACTGTTGGACTTCCTGACTTCCACAGCCTGTGACTGATAGTGATGTCATAACATTTTGGTTTTTAGTTGATCTCCATTTGTAATATTTTATTTCCTGATGTTTAGAGGATATTTTGTGTGACTGTTTACTATGTTTTACAGAATGGAATTTCCTTGTATATTTGTAGCAGATTTTTATGTGCGATTTTTATTATGATTCCAAAGCGGATACTCTAGTTAATTGTGTCTTATAGAATGTGGAAATTTTCTGGTATTTTTTGCATTTGTTTTCTATTTGTTATAACCTATGTGGTAAACCGCTTAGAGATTTGTTTAAATATAAGCAGTATGAGGGTCAGCTCCAAGCATGCCGGGGCCCTTGGGCTCCAGCCAGTCTCAGGCCTAGGCACACACAGCCGCAGATCACACCACCCACCTGTTTCCTCGCTCCGCCTATCTTTCCGTTCTGTGTTTTGCGGCTGCGTGCGCAGCCCTGCCCTTAACCAAAACGGCGGCTGAGGTTTCCCTAAGGGGCTGAAGCCTCCACCGCCATTTTGGTTGGTGGCACGCATGCGTGCTATGCACACGCAGCACTGTCATCAACCAAGATGGCAGCGGATGCTTCAGCCTCTTAGGGAAACCTCAGCCGCCATCTTGGTTAAGGGCAGGGCTGCGTGCATAGCCACAAAACACAGGAAAGGTAGTCGGAGCGAGGGAATGGGAGGGTGGTGCTATCTGCGGCAGCGATTCTGCTGTGGGGATCGCGGAAGGGGAGTGCTACTCCCGCACCTTAAAGAGGGGTCCTTGACTTATGTAACTCAACTAACTCAGAAGTTCACAGAGCTGAACAGAGGCACAGAACCACCTACATAACGGTGGATGTATTCACTCTGTTGCTGAGCATCTTTCAGGACCTTGGGCAATGTGGCATTCAGATATATAAATAGCAACCAAAGAATGAAATTTATCATCTGATCTATTTAGTTGTTCATTTTCAACAGCAAACAAAGATGCAGTTATTCATTCAAAAGCTGTAAGTCTAAAGGCTACTTCCAAGAAAAATAATTTTATCACACTGGAAAACCCTGAGAAGAAAAAGAAAAGAAAAGGTACAGTTAAATTATCCAGTATGGAAGATTTGTAGGATCATATAATTAGTCTGACAAACATCATCCTGGTCAAAAATTAAATTAATTTAATTTTGATGTATTGCCACTGGGGGGGGGATTTGATTCAGTTTGCATTTAACGCCAAAACTATCAAATTCATACTTTCTGAAACAGTATGAGAACTGAAACTCAGCCATCTTGCAGAATTCAGTTATTCA
This sequence comes from Rhineura floridana, assembly GCF_030035675.1. NCBI lineage: Eukaryota > Metazoa > Chordata > Lepidosauria > Squamata > Rhineuridae > Rhineura > Rhineura floridana. Next base: position 112,241,327 of record NC_084486.1, read on the forward strand.
CATTTTGTGATGCAGTTCTCCAACCAAGCAGTGTGTACAAAAATGCATATATTAAGAGAAAATGTGCATGAAACTGGATATATCACTGAAAATTATAAAAATGCATTATATTAGGAGAAATTGCTTGCAAAAATGTGTACATTAGTCAAAACTGCAGACAAAAACATGTTAATTAGGAGACATTTGTACTAAAATGCTGATGAATTTTCATGAGGATGTTTTTGAAAAAATATTCACAAATTGCTGCAGAAATGTGGACAACCGAATTTAAGATTGGAGGACTTAGTTCTCACTGAGATGCTGAACCTGTACCTGGCTGTGCTACTTTAGATAGTAAACGGAAAGAGGCTCATGTGATAGAATTATCCTCCATTTGGAAAAAATAAAATCCCTACACAAAAACTAGCTTTAGAACTTTTCTCCTTGACATACCAGGTCTGTGTGGAGACACTTTTTTTTATTTATTTATTTATTTATTTATTTATTTATTTATTTATTTATTTGATTTATATACCGCCCCATAGCCGAAGCTCTCTGGGCAGTTCACAACATATGGACCAGTACTGTGAGCTCTCACCCCACCCCTGCTACCCATCTGAAGTGATGCAGCCCAAACTCAGGTTTACCACCCCAGTGAGAGCTTGGTGTTAGTGAAGGGCCACTTCACACAAATCTAAATTCCTACGGAAAAAGCAGTTGTATAATGCATGTATACATAGAACTTGTGTGCATACACACAAGATTTATTTATTTATTTATCTTTGCTGAATGCAGCTAGAAAATCACAAGTGGTTGTGGCTTTTTAGGGTGTGTGCACTGCACATACAGCAAAAAATGCACCTGCTCAATGTACATGACAATATACAGACAGGTTATAAGTTACTTTCTGCACATTAAATTCCTTTTAAGGAAAGGATTTTGTAAGCTCTAAGACTGCAACCCTAAACAAAGTTACAAAGAAGTTCCACTAAAATACATCTGAGTAAACATACATTGGACTGAGATATAAGAAAGGTGAATTAGAAAACGCGATGAAGGGAACAGATGGCTTTCACTGTAAATTAGGGATGGAGAACCTTTTTATTATTTATTTATTTAAATTATTTCTATCCCACATTTCTGCCCTACAATGGGGCACTCAGGGCAGCTCACAGTGCCATCATAGACAGTAAATAAAAACACAAAAAATGTTAAAATAGATAAAAATACATAAAATACAGTTAACAAATCAAGGGGGAGTGATGTTAAAAGGGGACCAAAGAGGTAAAACTAGAAAGGGGGAAAAATAGAATCAGTTTCAGACTCTATCTTCAGTCCCTCCCAAAGGCTCTCTGGAACAAGATGGTTTTCAGAAATCTCCGAAACAACATCAGGGAGGGAGCAGAGCAGGCTTCTTGAGGTGGGTGAGCTTCAGCTAGAGAGTGGGTGAGCTTCAGCTTCTTTCGCTGCATGATTTTGTTCCTGCTGAGAAGAGGATCATGCAGCCAAAACAGGATTAAACCCTGTCCTCCCGCCTATCAGCTGGTGGACATGGTTTGGGAATATGGCCCCAAGGGCAAATTGCCCACCCTGGGGGCATGATTGGCCCAGAGGCTGAAGGTTCCCCACCTCTATTGTAAAGGATGTTATCAGCCCCAAGACAAATTTCAGATGTCTTTCCCAAAACACTTTAAGACTGGGCAATTTCCAAATGAAAACAGAAACAAAGGAGATCATGCTAGAAGATCTACACTGGCTACCAGTTGTCTACCGAGCCCAATTCAAGGTGTTGGTGTTAACTTTAAAGTCCTATACGGTTTCGGTCCAGTTTATCTAAAGGAGCGCCTCCTGCATCACCAAATATGCCACCTGACGAGATCGGCCTCACAAGACCTTCTCTCGGTCCCACCAGTGAAAACAACCAGGCTGGTGCGGACCAGAGAAAGGGCATTCTCGATTGTGGCTCCCACCCTCTGGAACTCTCTCCCATATGACCTTCGCCATGCCCCCTCCCTGGTAGGTTTTCGCCAAGGATTAAAAACGTGGCTGTTTCAGCGGGCATACAGGATTCCTAGGTAATTTTAGTTTTTTAACGTACAGAAGTGGGTGGGCTGATTATCTGAAGACTGATGTTATAATTGTATTTATATGTTGTATTTATTTTAATCTATGTACGCCGCCTAGAGTGGCCGTTCATTCGGCCAGATAGGCGGCCTAAAAATAAAATTTTATTATTATTATTATTATTATTATTATTATTATTATCTGGCCATCAAGCATCTGATTGTCAAAGTTGTCTGTCTTCATTGTGTCAGAAATAATCCTACTGTGCATACATTGCTTGCAGGCTTAAAGAAAAAAAGTAAGAAACCTGACTCTGGCCCATGGTTAGCTAAACTGCATTTGGCTGATAATGCCATTGATGGAAGATTTAATCAAAGAGAACAAAACATCTGGGAGTTCATTCAGCTTTTGACATGGTAAGGCAACTGGTCAACAGGGCATGAATCACGTTCTCCTGCCATTTCTGGCACTGTGGAATGTTCTGCTATTCAGATTAGGAACAGAAATAGCTGCTTCAGCTCTTTATGTTCAGTAGCCCAAAGTCCTAAATATACTGCTTTGTGACATTCTTGACAAAGAAAGATGTTTTTGAGTTAAGCCTATTGGGAAATGATAAAACTGTTGACTTAAAAGAAACTTTTGAGGTAATCAATTCAGACTACTACACTAAAAATGGCATCAGTGGCTCCAAATATTCTTCTCTGTATTCAGTAGAGTGAGTAGGAGAGTTTGTTGACGGCAGATGCTGAAAGTGTATTGCAAGCTTCCAACCAATGGAATAGAGCACATGTTGGCTGTAACCCTAACCCTCAAACCACACTGCTGGAGGGGATGTCCCTGACTCCCTGTTCACTGGCTGAGGAGCTCCAGCTCCACAGAGGCTCCTCCTGAAGCTGCAGAAAGTGTGGTGGAGGCAACATTACTGTCGGCAGAAGGATGTTGTATGGATGGGGCTGGAGCTGGGCCAGCCAAAGATCTACTGGATCTGAGAAGCACAAATTAGATCTCTCTGTTGTGCTAGCCTGGAACTGCTGCTCCGTTCCACCCTGCTGCTCCCTTCGCAGACTTAGAATTGCTTTATAAATCTATCAGCTTAGTACAGTACCTGCTTTCCCTATGGGGAAAGGTCATAGCTCAGTAGCAGAGCATCTGCTTTGCATGTGGAAGGTCTCTGGTTCAATCTCCAGATAGGGCAGGGAACGTACCCCATCTCAAATCATGGAGAGTCCCTGCCAGTCAGTACAGATGGAGCTAGATGGACCAATGGTTTGACTCAGTATAAGGCAGCTTCTTATGTATTTATACAGACTGCTTTTGCAACTGCTGCACTATCTTAAAAAGTAAAATAGGATCTTATCACCTGCATGGGAATCATCCTTCCAAAGCTCAAATATTTAGATGTTTCTTGGTTGAAAGAGTGTGCATTTATAGAGTAGTGGAAAGGGCTATGGAAAACACTGTAACAGGATGATCTTCAACTCATGAAGTGGTTTTCAAAGACTGATAAACAGTTGAATGTTCTATGTTTAACCAAAATAAAAAAGCTCATTATAAAAAGAGAACTAGAACAGAAGGCCAAGAGTTGCTGGCAGCCTTTCTCCCTGCTGTCTTAGTTTTCTATTTGCAGGGTTATTGGCTTTTAATATAAGGAGAATTCAAAACCAGAATCCAACAAGCAGTACAGTTATTTCTACAATCTCATTCCCACTTCATACTTCTGCATATGCAGACAAGGCTTAAATCCTGTTAAAAGGAGTAATAACTTTTGAAACGTGGACACAAATGTACACTGTGTTATTTTGGAATCCAGTACCTAACTATTAAAATGTTTGTATATTACATATTAATATAAAGATTTATTTTCTGCAACAATGTTCAGTGTTACATTTCTAATCATAGTCTGATCAGGAACTCTGACCACCTAGCGGAAGTTGATATCAATGGCAATGCTATAGGAGAACAATGTGCAGTCAAGATATTGGAAGCTCTTAAGGACCGAAAGAAAGGTGGGATGCTTCCAATCAATAAACCTTTAAATATGCCTGTTTGTATATATATTAAGGCTGCACACCTATTTGGGAATAAGCCCCAATGAACCAAGCGCAACTATTCAGAGTAAATATACATAGGATTGCACAGTAATACCTCCTTTGCTCAGACCTAAACTCTCTCTGTTGAACCAAATATTGATTCCTGTGGTAGACACTGCCCAAATAAGATTTAAAAAGAAAAAAAATGGGCGATTTTTGCTTGTGGTGTTTAATTTTTAGTCTCAAGGTTCCCCTCTCCCCAAAAGAAAATGTAATGAAGGACTGCCTCCCCCTGTATAAACCTGTAAGATCACTTAGATCATCTGGGGAAATTTTACTTGGGGCACCACATCCTACAGAATATCATAGGAAGGTGAATTGGCATAAATGGGCATGTTCCATTGTTACCCCTGCACTTTGGAATGCCCTTCCCTCTGCCATATGTGACACACTGTCAATTATTTGCGTCAGATTTTTGTGCAGGCTTTCCCAGATCCCTAAGATTGGACCCTGTATCACTGGATTCCTGTTTTTAATAACTGTTTTTAGGATACTGCTTTACAATTTTTATGTTTATTGATGTTGTAAATGATATTTTTACTGACGCTTTTACTGATTTTATTATAATCTTGTATGTTTTATACTGCCTTGACATACTGTTCATAAAATGTGTATAAATACTTCAGTAAATAAATAAATGTGGACTTGAGTTGTTTGTACACCACTTAGAATGTTTAAAAATATGAAGCAGTTTAGAAGTATTTTTAAATAAGCAAATAGAACATTGCAAATCTAATGTATAAGCAATTCAAGAAAACAACACATGTACAAACAAGTCCTTGCAGTTTAGTGCTAAATGTTCTTCATGGTGACATCAAGGAGTATTTCTGGGAAATGGTTATTTAAGGTATAAATCTTTTCTCTTGTATAAAGGGATTGATTTTTTTTGTCTCTACAGATGAAATGCCAAACTTAAACATTAAGATAACCCCCCAGATTTCATCAATGACCTTTAGGGAAATTTTCAAGAGCTGTTCAAAAATCAATACAGCAATAAAGAGAAAGAAAAAGGTACAAGAATTTCTTTCTACATACATACATACATACTATTAATACACACATTTACATATATACATACCATTTACATGCCACCTTCATTTTATTTAAGATTTCAGGGTGATGTACAACCAATTGTTGCACAGTACAAATACAATAATCAAATAACAGATGAAAATTCGCAAAGCTAACATTAAAACAAGTTAAAACACTTGTAACAAAAATAATATTTTTGCCTGGCACCAAAAAGACTGTAGAACAGGCACTAGGGAAGCCTCTTTAGAAAGGGCATTTCATAACCGGGACACTACAGCTGAGAGAGCCCCTTCCTTTGTGGTTAATACAAAAACCCATTGAAGTGTTGTTTGCCTAAAACAGAGGTTTTTGAACTAATTTCAAATGGAAGATAAATAACATCTTCATAGTGGACTACACTATGGTAACATTTGTATATAACCCAGTCATCAACATGATGGGAAATATTACACTTTACAAATAGTTCCACTGCAGAGCAGAAGGAAGGAGGGGGACAAGATTTCACCTACCAAGTCTCAGAACTAGAGTTAAAATGGTAGAAGGTCATGTTTATTTTCTGAAATTATTTCCAATGTAATACAGTCAGAGTTGTGCTAACTGGAAAAATCCATCTGTGGCTATTTTCATCTTGCACCATCCAAGAGAGTTGCGACAGTAATGTTCATGCCATCTAATTGTTTGGTACCAACTACCATTTGGCTCCCCCTCTCCCAGAACTGTCTTAATTTGCCACACCCACTTTAGTCTGTCTCTTGCACTGACCTGTCCAACTGGTCATTATCTGACAATATGAGAGTTTGTACCTGCTTATTTTTCTGTTTTGTCCCCTTTTTTTCCTTTTGTATCATGTATCTTAGATTACAAGGCAAGCTTTCATCTAAAACCGTAAACCACAATGAGTGAAAGGTGGCACAAAAATGTCATAAATTAACAATAAATTAGTATTATTCTAAACAAATTGTACCCTGTTCCAACAAGAGGATCCAAAAATGTGTGTGAACAGGTGTTGTACACATTTTTCTCCCGAGTGAAAAGTTGAATCCAGGAGGAGTGGAGGGGGGAGGGAGTAGATAGCTGGATTAGTAGGCTGGCCCTTCCCTTTCCTTTTGAACCGATGAATAGTGCTAGTGACTATCTTACTGGGGCAGTAGCAGTATATCCCCATTAGGCCTGGTGGGGCAGAAGGCAGGGCAGCAACTGATAGGTGGAACAAATGGTAGGAAAGGCTCTTCCCTAGTTTCCCAAGATGACCAACCCTCACTCCCTGGACTGAAACTGCGTACATGCGATCCCAGTTCTTGGAATGGGCTCTTAAGCTCAGAGAAATGCATGCATCACATCTGTCTACATATTTTCTCCTGATGGATTCGTGTGCTAGACTTCAGTATGCAGTTACTTTGTTCTAACTACTGCAGTTGTTTCTTACTGGAATCTTCTGAGATCTGTTTTGTATTTGTTTTACAGAAAGCCAAGTGATTATAAAGTCTTCATTTACCTTCTGAAGAAATTGGGTTCAAAGAAGTTAATATACATCAATTCCTTCCATAATGTTTTGTTTGTAAATACTACAAATAATGTTGTAAACAAGTTTATTCTTAGGAAAATTTAAAATACTTTTATAGCTATTTATAAATATTTCCAGGATTTATTTATTGGATTAGAAATAAGCAACTACCAAATAAATAAATTTAAACTACAGCTTACACTTGTGTCCACTTTCTTCTATAATTTTATTGCTACTCAGAGTAGTATGTCATATAGCATTTATTTATTTATACAAATATTAGTATATTACAAATTTTAAAAAACCACAGAAACGTTACCAGCTGACTATTACAGATTTTTTTCTTCTTAATTGTCTGCATAAATCCGGTGGAAAAGAGAGGTTTTCAGCAAGTGTTTGAAAGTTAATACCGAAGGCGGCGGCTGAATCTCTGTTGGAAGAGTATTACACAGGAATAGGCCAATAACACTGAAGGCTTACCACAGTGACACTCCAAAAGATTATCTCAGTGATCAAGCTGGGATATAAGGATTCAGGTGATCCCTATGGTACCTTGGACCTAAGTTGTTCAGGGCGTTGTAAATTGATACAAGGACTTTGAGCCCAGCTCAGTAGTCAATTGGCAGCCAGTGTAAATGTTTTAACAATGGTGTCACATATTGGCAGCTTTGTGTCCCCAACAGCAGTCTAGCTGCCACATTCTCTATCAGCTGAAGCTTAAAAAGCAGGCCCAAGGGCAGCCCCACATGTAGTGCATTGCAGTAATCCACTCTCGAGATTACCATTGTATGGACTACATTGGTAAGACTATACCTATCCAGGAACAGCTGTATCTGGCAAGTCAGACAAAGCTGGTAAAAGACATTCCTAGCCACAGAGGACACTTGGGCCTCTAGTGGCAAAGATGTAACAGGAGGACCTCCAAGCTACATACAGTACTTGTTCCTTCAGAGGAAATATGATCCCATCCACAACAGGTAACTTGTCTATCTCCTGGACATGGAAACCACCCATCCAAAGACTCTCCAACTTCCCAGGATTCAAACACAGTTTACTGGCTCTCATCCAATCCACCACTGCATTTAGATGCCAGTCCAGACTCCAGAGCTTTCACAGTCTCTCCTGATTCAGGTATTATGGAGAAATGGAGCTGCATATCATCGGCCTACTGATATCTCACTCCAAAACACCCAGTGACTACTCCCAATGGCGTCACATAGATGTCAAATAACCTTGGAGAGAGGATAGTACCCTGCAGAACCCCATAGCACAAGTACCAGGTGGCCGAGAAGCACATAGTCTTGAATGTAAAAACGGAACCATCCTATGGTGCCTCTGATACCCATCCCACTGAGTCAGTCCAGGAGAGGATACCATGGTCAGTGGTATCGAAAGCCACTGAGATGTCAAGCAGATGTAACAGGGTCACACACATACCCTGTCTCTCTGATGAAGGTCGTCTATCAGGGCAACCAAGGCTGATCTGGTTTGGAAACCAGGTCTGAACCCAGATTGCAATTGATCTAGACAATCATCCAGGAATGCCTGCAGTTGTTCCACAACTACCCTCTCCCCCCACCTTGGCCACAAAAGGGATATTGGCAACTAGTCTATAGAGGATAGTCTATATGAATCCGTTTATAAATGAGGAAGTGCATTTCAAAGTTTACACACCCCTTTGAACTTTAATGTTTATTTGCTATTCAGAATAACAGAAGATATGTTCCTTTACATCATGGCTGATTAACCCCCAGCCGAGGGGCTTAATCAACATCTGCAAGCAATTTTTTCTGGGGCCCTAAGATCCCATCAGTGTTGGTGGCAGTGGCAAAAAAATAAAAATAAAGGCAGAGCACTGGGATTGGCAGAGAGGTTTAATCTTCTCTGCTCAGCTCAGCATCTTGATGTGGATACTAACCATTCCATCCCTGGACATCAAGGAGCTCATATGAGGCGGGTGTAATAGAGATAGAAAGGCCTGTGAGGGCAGGGACTGAACATTTTCCAAAAGTTGTAAAACAATTGATTATGAAATGTTTTCTTTTAGAATGATGAATAAAATGTTTAAGACAAGGTGTTCATGTATTTATTCCCCCAAAATGATTTCTAAAAACAAGTTAACAGGAAGACTTTGGGCATCCTATGTGTGCAAGAGTGTGGTATGGCCACATCCACCGCTGACATGCAGCTCCTGCAGGACTGACCAAGGGCAAATGTAGCCATTGGGGCAAAACAGGTCAGCTACCTCTGCTTTAAGAACATACGAGGAGCCCATCTAGTTCAGTATTCTGTTCTCACAGTGGCTAACCAGATCATAGAATCATAGAATAGTACAGTTGGAAGTGTCCTGTAAGGCCATCGAGTCCAACGCCCTGCTCAATGTAGGAATCCATCTTAAAGTATACCCGACAGGTGGCTATCCAGCTTCCTCTTGAATGCCCCACCACCACCCTAGGTAATTGGTTGCATTGTCATACCACTCTAACAGTTAGCATGTTTTTCCTGATGTTCAGCCCGACCTGGCTGCCCTTTGGCGCCGATCCTATCTGTTTTAACCGTGGAAGGGCAGGATATAAATCCCCTTAATAAATAAATATTCCATAGTGTTGGAAGCTAAAGTCTGGGCATACAAGGCTGAACATGTAAGGGGCTGTTTTTCTTTTGTTTTAAAGATTCCTCATATCCTCCCCCAGTTTTTGGTGGTAATTACTAGGCACAAAAACAAAACAACTGGACAATGCAATTATTAATATGCTTAATTTGCAAATATGTCTGCCCGGATTTGTGGAACTGGAATATGGCAACCCTACTTTTCAAGTACTTGAAGGGTGTTACCATATCTCCCTCAGTTTTCTCTTCTCAAGGCTAACCATACCCAGGTATTTCAGTCTCTCCTCATAGGGCTTTGTTTTCAATCCCCTGATCATCCTCATTGCCCTCCTCTGAACCTGTTCCAGTTTGTCTGCATTCTTCTTAAAGTGTGGTGTCCAGAACTGGATGCAGGACTCAAGATGATGCCTAACAAGTGCCAAACAGATGCCTCTGACATGAGCACAGCAGCACTCTCCCCTCTTGTGCTCCTCAGCAATTGGTAACCAGAAGCACACTGTCTCTGATCTAGGAGGTAATATTTAGCCATTGATTGATAGCCTTATTCTCCATGACTTGGTATAATCCTCTTTTAAAGCGATCCAAGTTGGTGGCCATTGCTACATTTTTTTGGTAACTGATTCCAGAGTTTAGCTGTTCACTGCATGGAGTACTTCCTTTTGTCTACCCTTAACTCTTCCAACATTCAGCTTTATTGGATCATAGAATCATAGAATAGTAGAGTTGGAAGGGGCCTATAAGGCCATCAATCCAACCCCCTGCTCAATGCAGGAATCCAACTTAAACCATACCCGACAGGTATGCCTCCACAGTGCTGGAGAGCCTACCATCTCCTTAGGCAATCAATTCTATTGTCATACCACTCTAACAGTTAGGATGTTTTCCCTGCTGTTCAACTGAAATCTGGCTTCCTGTAACTTGAGCCCATTATTCCATGTTTGAAACTCTGGGACGATTGGGAAGAGATCCTGGCCCTCCTCTGTGACAACCTTTCAAGTACTTGAAGAGTGCTATCATATCTCCCCTCAGTCTTCTCTTCTCAAGGCTAAACATGCCCGGTTCTTTCAGTCTCTCCTCATAGCGCTTTGTTTTCAGTCCCCTGATCATTGTTGGCCTCCTCCGAATCCGTTCCAGTTTGTCTGTATCCTTCTTAAAGTGCAGTGTACCGAACTGAATGCAGTACTCACCAATGCCGAATAGAGAGAAACTAATACTTTATGCAATTTTGAAACTGTACTTCTGTTAATGTAACCTAAAATAGCATTTGCCTTTTTTGTAGCCACATTGCACTGTTGATTCATATTCAGCTCGTGATCAACAAAAATTCCAAGATCCTTTTCACATGTAATATTGCTGAGCCAAGTATCCCCCATCTAATAAGTGTGCATTTTCCTAAGTGTAGAACTTTCCACTTATCCCTGTTAAATTTCATTCTCTTGTTCTCAGCCCAATGCTACAGCCTATCAAGATCACTTTAAATTTTGTTCGGTCTTCCAATGTATTAGCTATTCCTCCCAATTTTGTATCATCTGCAAATCTGATAAGCATTCCCTGTACCACCTAATCCAAGATGTTAATAAAAATGCTGAAAAGCACTGAGCCCAGGACAGAGCCCTGCAGTACCCTGCTTGTTACCGCCCTCCACTTTGAGAAGGAACCACTGATAAGCACTCTTTGAGTACAGTTCTGTAGCCAACTGTGGATCCACCTGACAACTGTGCCATCCAGCCCACATTTGGCTAGCTTGCTAATGAGAATATCACGGGGCAGTTTGTCAAAAGCTTTGCTGAAGTTGAGATATATTATGTTCACAGCATCTCCATAGTCTACCAGGGAGGTTACCCGATCAAAAAACAAGGTAAAATTAGTCTGACAGGATTTATTCTTGATAAATCTATGTTGGCTTCTAGTAATCACTGCATTGTTTTCAAGGTGCTTACAGACTGACCAATTTATAAAGTGCTCCAGAATTTTTACCAGGAATCTATGTCAGGCTGACTGGTCTGTAGTCCTATGTTCCTCCCTTTTGCCCTTTTTGAATATAGGGACATTAGCCCTTCTCCAGTCACAGGGCACTTCACCTTTCCCCCACAATTTCACACAGATAATAGACAGTGATTCAGAGAGTTCTTCAGCCAGTTCCTTCAGTACTCTAGGATGCAGTTCATCAGGTCCTGCAGATTTGAACTCGTTCAAGGTGATTAGGTAATCCTTGACCATTAGTCTATCAGTCTCAAGCTGCAATCCTACCCCTTCAACTTTACGTTTGCCAGGAAGATCACAGACCCTCTTTTGGGAGAAGACTGAGCCAAAGTAGGTATTGAGCACTTTTGCCTTTTCTTTGTCATCTGTTATCATTTCACCATCCTCACTGAGTATCTGTACCACCATTTATTTTCTCTGTCTTTTACTATAGATGTATCTGCAGAAAGGTTTTTTGTTGTTTATAGCATCTCTCGCTAACCTCATTCTCAGCTTCAGCCTTCCTGATGCCATCCCTGCAATTCTGTGCTACCCCTCTGTACTCTTCCTTTGTGCTCTGGCCTTCCTCCCACTTCCTGTATGTGTCCTTTTTTGTGGTTTTTGTGAAGCCACATTGGCTTCTTCTGCTGTTTTCCCCCTTTTTTCCTTGTTGCAATTGTTGGATGACCCTAGGTTATAGCATCAGAGAGGGAGAAAACTTCACTTTCTCTACACCATGTATAATTGTATACAGCTCTATCATGCCCCCCCAACACACCTTTTTTCTAAACTAAAAAGCCTCAAACATTGTAACCTTTCCTCATAGAGTTGTTCCAGTCCCATGATCATTTTGGTTACCCTTTCCTGAACCTTTTCCAGCTGTACAATATCCTTTTTGAGGTGCAGCAACCAGAACTGTATAGAATATTCCAAGTGCAGTTACATGATAAATTTGTATAATGGCATTATATTGGCAGTTTTATTGTTAATATCTTTCCTAATGATCCCTAACATGGAATTTAGTTACCCAGTTTTCACAGCTGATGCACAGGTCACATTCTCACCATTTATTAAAAACACATGGCTTCCCCCAAAGAATTCTGGGAGTTTAAGTGTGCCTGGAATTGTAGCTCTGTGGGGGTAAACTACAGTTCCCAGGACTCTTTAGGGTAAGCCATATCCTTTAAATAGCCTTTAAATGTATGGTGCGGATGTGACATCATTTTCAATTGAGCTATCCATCATGACCCCAAGATCTCTTTCCTTGTCAGACACCACCAGTTCAAACCTCACAAGTGGAGAGCTGAACTTATGATTTTTTGCTCCACTGTGCATCGCTTTACACTGTCTTACACTGAATTGCAGTTGCTATTTTGAAGCCTAGTCACCCACTTTGGAGACGTCCTTTGGGACCTTCCCACAATCCCTTTTTGCTTTTACCACCCTAAATAATTTGGTATCATCAGCAAACTTGATCACCTCACTGCTTATCCTGAGTCATTTGTGAACAAGCATAAAAGTACAGGTTCTACTACTGATCTTTGGAGGGACCCCACTTCTTAAATCCCCCTGTTGTGAGAACTGTCCATTAATTTCTGCTCTCTGCTCCTGTTAACATTTTACTGATACCTAAGAAGACCTCTTATTCAGGAATCTTTGGTGGGGGAATTCATCAAAAGCTTTTTGAAATTCTAATTACACAAGGTCTATTGTGCTAGAGAGGCAGTCAGGATAACGTAAATCAGGGGTTGCCAACCCCTCACCTGCAGGTGCCATTGTGCCCATGAAGGCCTTCAGTGGCACCACTAGCAGGTAGCCCAGAACCTGAACTTTCATTTTTTTTAAAAAAGCGGTAAGTTTCTAGTCCTCCTAGAAAGTTATGGAGTAAAATGGGCAGGCACCATAAGTGATTTCTGTGAAATGAGCCAGACTGGCTGCTCCTGCCTGTCAGTGTTATGAGCCCATTAGTGAAGTCAGAGCTGTGATTGATAAGGAATTGTTTGGACAACAGGCAATAGGAATCCCTGGGATGCTTAAGAGCTGCTGTTTTGTCCTCCACTTTGTGCACTTTCCCTGCTTCTGTCTGTTTTCCTAGTCCTTTGAATCTCTACAGTTTGACGTTTTTCCCCCTAGCAACTAGGATGCATCTCTCCTTTGCTGGGTTCACCTGAGATGAGGTAGTGCCTAGAAGTTATTTTTTGCAAATATTACTACACAATAAGTGTGGATGAACATTAAAGGATCCCCCTCCCCCCAGGCAAAAGGCAACGTTTTCTGCTTTGCAGGAGCAAAAGACTAGGCACCCATTAAGAACTCGCTGTATGGTTGGGACTTCCGGGAAGGGTGACTTCGCCTGTGCCTGCCTTTGAGACGAGCTCTCGTCTCAGAGGAAGCTTTTTCAGTTTTAAAATCAGTCAGAACGTGTTTTTTTTACTGGTAAAGACTTTCTCCCGGGCAGGGAGAAACGTAGAGATTAACCACAAAAGCCTGTGTTTGTTGGGAGGACTGGATTTCATTAGTTTATGAGAGAAGGTTCAGCCAGCAGTGCCGGACGGACTTCCAAACAAGCTCTAACTGATTAAGCGACACGTTTATCTTTTCTTCAAAGGAAAATGGATTTTAACAGGCAAGCATCCTTCTTTCTATTTTTATCATCTGGTTTAAATTGTTGCAGCAAAAAGAGATTTGTCAATGAATCAGCTATAAACAATCCCTGGGTGAGTTATAACTCTTCTCTTTCATTCACGAAATTAAGGAGGAAAGAAATTGAAAAAACTTATCTTTGTTATTATTGCAAAAAACTGGCCTGGAATTTGTGCATTTTAAAGATACAAACGGATGAGGGATTTCTATTCCGAGGAGAAAAAAAATAAATAAATCTGATTTATGAACTTTTGGAGTATTATATGTCTGGGACTATTTTTTTTGGTCTATTTCATTTTGACGAATCTGCTGGTTCACGATGCCACTAACTGTTTTGATGCTGTGAACTAAATTTGTTTTGCATTCCTGAACATATAAGAGATAAGGCAGGCTGTGCTGTCTACACTATGATGTCATCAGGCTTGGAATATTAACCCAATTGTTGCTGGAATAAGAAGTGGTTTTTTTTCTTCTTTGTGGTTTTAAGAATGGCAATCAAGAAAGTGGCTGAGATCCTGGAAGTAACTATGCTTCAGAAAATAATGGATGAGATTGAGATAACGAAACAAACCCTGAGACAGGGTAGACAGGAGATGAAAATTGAATTTGGCAAAATGAAGCAGGAGCTTAAAGAAATAGGGGATCTTGTGAGAGAGGAGGTTGATGAGATCAGAGATACAACTGGACAAGCATTAGAAGATGAAAAAAAAAAAGAAAGAAAAATTAAAGGGAAGATGCAAGCCCTGGAGATTGGAACAAATGTGGAACTGGAAAAAGACTTGGAGTTTATGGATATTAGAGATAAAAATTACTGTTTGGAATTCAACGTTGTCTCTGAAGAAATTAATGAAGATATTAGAGATAAAGCTATCAATGTCTTGGATAAATTTCTGGACTGGAATGATGTGATGGAGCTTGACATAGAAAAAATCTATGGAATTAATTACAGATATGTGACAATGGAAAAACTCTCAAGAGATGAGCCAGTGCATTTCCTAAAAAAGAAGAACAGAGATATGACTTTACAACAATATTTCAGCAACACATTCAGAATTGATGGCAAGGAAATATTTGTGATAAAGGAAATTCCCATCAGACTCTTATTATATGACTATGGCTATGACAGCAAGATTATTATGGGATATTGACAATGGAAGAATGGCTACTGAAATTACTGGACTTAACAGGATTATTGAAGATGGAAGATGGAATTAACATTGATAATGGAAGAATGGCTATTGAAATTATTGGACCTAACAGATTTGATGAGATGGATTAATCGACATGTTTCTTTGGAGAAAAATTGATAGATATATTTCTCAAGGAATTGAAACCTCTCTTTGACTTTTTGTGGAAAGAATAAAGTAATGTTTATGAGATTTGATGATTAATTAAGATAACTACTGGAGGAAAGTGATTTTGTAATATAATTTAAGAGACAGGTTTGTTATATATTGTAGACCTATAACTGATCTGCGACAAATTGGAAGTCAACATTTTATTTTATTGTTTAATTATTTTTGTTTTGTTTTGTTTTTGAAAATTTGAATAAAAATTAATGATAAAAAAAAAGAACTCGCTGTATGGTTAACTTACATTACAATACAATGGTTTACATATCTACTCAGAAGTCTCTTTGTGTTACTGTTTAATGGGACTTACTTCCAGGTAAATGGGTATACAATGGCACCCTAGATATTGGTTTCAGAGTTGTCATGGGGGAAAAAACAGAGTTCTTGTGCTTTTAACAGCTGTATAGCAGGCAGAAATGCAACAAGTCAAGCCTTTTCTAGCATGTAAATACAATTATAAGGAAAGTTCACCATGACTCTCTAATTTTGTGTTATGTGTCACCCCATGAAAGCCATTTTGTGACTGGTGCCCGCACCACTCTCTCAAAATTTGAAATGTGCCCTCTGCTGCTGATTTTTTTTTCTCCCTCCTCCCCCACTTGGTGTCCAGTAAGCAGAGTTAGGACATCTGCAGCCCACTGGCTGTTGTTAGCTTCCAAATCTCATCATCCTTGTCTGTTTTGGCCATGCTGGCTGGGTGGGGCTGAGGAAAGATGGGAGTCTATCTGAAAGCCCACAATTTCCTGCCTTCTACTGTAGACAGTCAAACTGTGTGATCAAATCATGGTTTGTCCCTGTCCTGAAACTTCAGGTGACATGGGGGACTGCCTTGTTTCCCTCTCCCTCCAAAAAAAGGCCTCAAGAAAGTAGGATTGTCTGCAGTTACTGCTGCTGGAGGTGATTTAAGAGGAAAAACACTAATAAGGAAAGGGATATCCTTGATGCTCCTTAAATGTATATACAATCCTTCACCAAAAGACCCCAGGGTGCTTTACAGCACAGAAACAAACAAAAAGAGGAAAGCACGAAAGCAGGACTACAGATGAACATCAAGAAGACTAATGTAATGACAACAGACAATTTATGTAACTTTACAGTTCACAATGAGGACATTGAACTTGTCAAGGATTATCAATACCTTGGCACAGTCATTAACCAAAATGGAGCTATGAGAGAACTAGAAAAGGTCCTCAAATGCAAAGATGTATCACTGAACACTAAAGTCAGGATCATTCAGACCATGGTATTCCCAATCTCTATGTATGGATGTGAAAGTTGGACAGTGAAAAAGTGGATAAGAGAAAAATCACCTCATTTGAAATGTGGTGTTGGAGGAGAGTTATGCGCATACCATGGACTGCGAAAAAGACAAATAATAGGGTGTCAGAACAAATTAAACCAGAACTATCACTAGAAGCTAAAATGATGCAACTGCGGTTATCATACTTTGGACACATCATGAGAAGACATGATTCACTAGAAAAGACAATAATGCTGGGAAAAACAGAAGGGAGTAGAAATAGAGGAAGGCCAAACAAGAGATGGACTGATTCCCCAAAGGAAGCCACAGACCTGAACTTACAAGATCTGAACAGGGTGGTTCATGACAGATGCTATTGGACGTCACTGATTCATAGGGTCCAGAAGTCGTAGTTGACTTGAAGGCACAACAACAAACTTATTATCTATACAATACAAAAACTATAGCAGTTATAATAAGAAATATATAAAATACAAAATCTTAGATACAACTGTAAACAAGAATGAATTTTAAGGCTGTGTGGGTATGACGACTTCAGATTAATCTGGCACCACTGTCCGAAAGAAAGACAGCAGCAGGGGATGTCTCCTAGACATTTTATTTATTTATTTATTTAAAATATTTATACCCCACCCTTTCTCAAAAGACTCAGGGCGGCTTACAATTAAAACATAATTAGACTAAAAACCAAAACAATTAAATCAAACAAGAATACAATTAAACAGTTAAAAGTACATTAAATCCTAAATAGATTAAAAAATGATAAACATTATTAATTAAAAGCCCGTCTAAACAAAACAGTCTTCAACTGGGTACGAAAAGACGATAACGAGGGAGCCGTACGAACCTCATTGGGGAGAGAGTTCCATAATCTAGGGGCAGCCACTGAGAAGGCCCTATGCTGTGTCTGCGCAAGAAAAACTTGCGAAGAAGATGGAATAGAAAGAAGAGTCTCACCAGATGATCTCAAAGGCCGAGCAGGTTCATAAGGGGAGATACGATCTAACAGATAGCCTGGACCTAAGCCGTATAGGGCTTTATAGGTCAAAACCAGCACTTTGAATTGTGCCCGGAAACAAATTGGCAGCCAGTGGAGCTGGTACAATAGAGGGGTTGTACGTTCTCTAAGTCCAGCACCAGTTAACATTCTGGTTGCAGCTCTTTGTACCAATTTAAGTTTCCGAGCAGTCTTCAAGGGCAGCCCCATGTAGAGCGCATTACAGTAGTCTAATTGGGATGTAACTAGTGCATGTTTCACCATAGTCAAGTCTGACAAATCAAGGAATGGGCGCAGCTGGCGTATCAATCTTAACTGAGCAAAAGCACTCCCTGCTACAGCAGAGGCCTGTGCCTCCAGGCTCAAAGCCGAGTCCAGGAGTACTCCCAAGCTGCGGACCTGTGATTTCAGGGGGAGTGTAACCCCGTCCAGCACAAGTTGGATCCCTATTCCCCGATCCGCCCTCCGACTGACAAGGAGCACCTCTGTCTTGTCAGGATTTAATTTCAGCCTGTTCATCCTCATCCAGTCCACCACTGATACCAGGCATCGGTTCAGAGTCTGGACGGCTTCCTTGGTTTCATTAGGTAGAAAAGAGAAGTAGAGTTGGGTGTCATCTGCATATTGGTGGCACCGAACCCCAAAACTCTGGATAACCTCTCCCAGCGGTTTCATATAAATATTAAACGACATGGGGGACAAAACTAAACCCTGAGGGACCCCATAGGTCAATGGCCAAGGAGTCGAACAGGCATCCCCCATGACCACCTTCTGGGTTCGCCCCTCTAGAAAGGACCGGAGCCACTGGAACACCATGCCTCCAAGTCCCATCCCAGCAAGGCGGCCCAACAAGATACCATGGTCGATGGTATCGAAAGCAGCTGAGAGATCCAGTAAAACTAACAGGGACACACTCCCCCTGTCCAGTTCCCTGCGTAGGTCATCCACCAAGGCGACCAAAGCCGTCTCGGTCCCATGACCGGGCCTGAAACCAGATTGGAATGGATCTAAATAGTCCGTTTCATCCAAAAACCTCTGGAGTTGGGTAGCCACCACCCGCTCTATTATCTTCCCCAAAAAAAGGGATATTGGAGACTGGGCGATAGTTAACTAACAATGCAGGGTCCAGGGAGGGTTTTTTCAGTAAAGGTCTTATTACTGCCTCCTTTAAACAGGGCGGAATTCTGCCCTGAAACAAGGAGGCATTAATCACCTCCGTGGCCCAATCAACCAGCCCCCCCCTGGCATTTTTTATAAGCCAGGAAGGGCAAGGATCCAATGTGCAGGTGGTAGGACGCACCCCTCCAAGGATTTTGTCCACATCCTCGGGTTGGACAGGCTGAAAAGAATCCATTCTAATCAAACAAGCAGGAGCCATAGCTACATCCCCAGAGACTGTATTAATTTTGGTGTCTAAGTCAGAATGAATCTGGGCAACTTTCTCTGCGAAATGCCGCGCAAATTCATGACAACGGGCTGCTGAGTGGTCATCATCATGGTCACACAGTTCGGAGCTTAAAAGGCTCCTGACCACTCGGAACAGTTCTGCCGGACGAGACTTGGCAGACGCGATAGAGGCAGAGAAGAAAACTTTCTTCTGAGCCCGGACTACCATAGAATAGGTCTTTAAATAGCCTCTAGCCTGTTTTCGATCAAATTCGCTCTGAGTTCTCCGCCAACGACGCTCTAGTCTCCTTCTTTCGCGTTTCATCATACCCAGCTCCTCGGTAAACCAAGGAGCAGATTTAGGTCCAATCCGCGAAAGGAGACGCTTAGGAGCGATTGTGTCCACCGCCCTGGTCATTTCCTCATTCCAGAGGTCAACCAGAGCTTCGACAGAATCACCTGCCAAGGTGACAGGAAAGTCCCCAAGAGCCATCAGGAAACCATCTGGTTCCATCAGTCTCCTGGGGCGGACCATTCTAATTGGTCCTTCACCTCTGCGGAGGTTCTGAGTCCCAGTAAGTCTAAACCTGACCAGGTAGTGATCTGTCCATGACAACGGAACTAATGAAAGTTCCTCCACACCAAGATCACAAATATCTCCTCCAACTCAAAAAAACAAGGTCCAAAGTGTGACCGGCAATATGGGTAGGGCCTTATATTACTTGGGACATACCCATGGTTGTCATGGAGGCCATGAAATCCTGAGCCACTCCAGAAAGTGCAACATCGGCGTGGATATTGAAATCACCCAGTACCATAAGCCTGGGGGATTCCAAAACCAACCCCGAAATTACTTTGGTAAGCTCAGGAAGGGAGACGGTTGGGCAGCAGGGTGGACGGTACACCAACAGAATCCCTATTCTGTCCCGGGTACCCATTTAAACATGCAAGTTTAGTCTTCTCAAATCATTCAAAAGTCCACACAAGTGCATGCAAATCAAGCCCTAGGACACAGGGGTAAAAGCTTGCCTGTTGACATTCTGCTGTTATGTACTTATTCCCGCTGTTGACTTACATTCCCTGAATATTTCTAGTTATAACATGATGGGCCCTGTGTGGGTTTTCAAACATGAAATTTACCACAAGCTAACACCACATACGAACACTATAGCATTTGCAGAAATTATTAGAACATGAAGCAGTTTCCAAGTGAAAGTCCTGTTCCCAACTCAGACTTTCATAGGGACATCAGAAATATTAAACATATTAAACTGTAAACCATCCAGAGAGCTTCGACTATAGGGCAGTATATAAATACAATAAATAAATAGAGGTGAAGGTTTGAGATGGAGATTTTCTGCCATTGGTCTCAAAGCAAAACAAAACACAAAATACAACTATCCTCCTGCTTTACTTGTGTGCCACTCCTGTAGGGGGGAAAGCCACTGAGTTTGCTGATAGGTGTTGGTGACATACAGTCATGCCCCATGATAAAAGAAAGGATGAATTCTCTTTTGTAAGCATTCCTTATTAATTGTGGGGGATTCTGTATATGAACAATAAAATTTTTCTAGATTAATTAACATGATAAAGAGCGATTCTGCGTTGCTGTGAGGCTTACATCACTCTCGCAAATATATCTGTTTACGCCAAGCTCCAGCTACGCTACTAATAATAA
Source organism: Rhineura floridana (assembly GCF_030035675.1). Classification (NCBI taxonomy): domain Eukaryota; kingdom Metazoa; phylum Chordata; class Lepidosauria; order Squamata; family Rhineuridae; genus Rhineura; species Rhineura floridana. The sequence continues at coordinate 112,261,885 of NC_084486.1, forward strand.
ATAAGTCACCTCGAGGTAGGCCTCAGCTTCTTCGCTCGATGCCTTAGGCTGCCGCTGGGTGGTGCTAGAATTCCACTTTGCCGCCACCGCTTGGGGACCCTGACGTGCGGTTAGGCTACGGAAGCCGCCTCCTTCTCCCCCCCGTTCTCCCCCAACCATGGCCGACGTGGAGGACGGAGACGAGTCGGCTGTCGCTACTTCCCACGCGGGTTTCTCCGGCTCTAAGGCGGGCGGAGTCGACAAGATGTTTTCGCTGAAGAAGTGGAACGCCGTGGCCATGTGGAGCTGGGACGTCGAGTGCGACACTTGCGCCATCTGCCGGGTGCAGGTCATGGGTAAGACGGCGCGATGAAGCGGGGCCGGGAACAAAGGCCTCACTCCTGCGGTCTCCTCAGTCCTTTCCCGAACCTTAACCCTGGGCTGGGCCGGGGTGGACCAGGCCAGACCTCGTCTCTCCTCCTCGCCTTGAGGGTGTCTTTGGTAGCGTTTTCTTGCTAGTATTTCGGAGGTAGCGGAGCACTGGTGTTTCCTCCGCCAGGGAGAGGGAGGAGAGGGTCTGCTTCTCGGCGGCCTTAGAAGGGGCTGCTTTTTGTCGCCACCAGCACTGTTAAGAAGATGCGTATGCTAATATGCACCGATAAGAAGATATACATACTCTGCGCCCCTTCCTAACCCTTAAATCAGAGGGGGAATTCCTGGCTGCTTCCCTCTGCGGATAATCTCATTACTCCTGGCCACCTAACGAGCCCCCCTCCTCGCAGGCTGAGGTCCCTGTTCCCCTAGTATTGGGCCTTTATCCAGAGAGAACATCTAGGCTACTGTCATTCATTCGTTCATTCATTTCTAGCTAGCTATTGCGCCCTTCCTCCCAGCAGCAGCCAGTATATCCTGATGTGACTCTGAGAGACCTACAAAATTTGGTTTAAGCTCAGAGAGAGGATCCTGATAAGTTAGGTTCGATCCTAACACAGCAATAGCCATCTGGGTGCTAGCTGAAAAGCAGGAGGCTAAGGACAGCTGCCTTCCCTTTTTGTAGGATTTCTGAGTCTTCAGGGTAGGCTCTGATACTGTTCAGTATAAATTATGAAGGCTCTGTCTCTAGAAAGTTGCTGATTGCGGGCATTATCAGGAAAGTGAACAGCCTTTATGTATTAACTTAAGAAAATGTTGTTATTGGAATGCAGAAAGGCTTGCATGTATACACTCATGAGTACATCTGTATGAAATAGGCAGATTTGATTTAGTGACCAAATACTTCCATAAAACATTGCTTGAACTGTATTTGTATGTTGCAAGAGCAGACCCTATATAAAGCTACAGTGCATTTTTACTTATTTATCTTTTCTGTTCGCTTTTGTACCTGAAGATATTCTGAGATTTAACATGGCTATAATAAAAGATGCTGTCTGTGACTTAATAGATTTGAGCATCTTTATCTGTAGGATGCTTTCTTTCTTCTGTATACACTTGGTTTCATTGTGGCACACATACATCCCACTCCCTTTCTAGTTTTTTTATAAGCTACCATTTGTAATACAGGGGGTTGTGATGAGAAAGTTCAGCTTACTGTGTGACCAGAGCCTACAACTGGTTCCTTAAACAGTTAGAATTGCCATGTTTTAGTTTTAAAGGTGGTTCATTTTCACCAATACACATCCATCTTTCTATCAGAAACAGTTCAATTTTTTCCTGTTATAATCTATGCCTAAATTACACATCTGGGTGAAAGCAAAGAGTCCCATGTGGCATTGGTTTCCAAAATATTTACAAAGAAATAATCTACCAGTTATAGTTCTTTTTAGGATGTTCTAGTCATAACCATAGATTTAGAAATCAGACTGTATCTTTTAGGGCCAATTTAGAGAGTCAAAATGGCTTGTTTCCCAATGCAATCCTGCCTGCCTTTACAGAATTACACAGAGAGACATCTTGTGTGCACTACAGGTGTGTATTAGCTCCAGTGCATTCTAATCATGGCACGTCTCAGAGGTGATGTGATAGGAATAGGCATTACTGCAAAGTGAATTAATTTACTGCTAGTGCATTGAATACATTTCACAACATAGTCCAGTAGACAAAGATGGAATCACAAAGAAAATCAACTCTTTTTTGTCTGCGTGGACCTTTAAAGTTTTTAAAGTAAGTTGAAAGAGCCAAGCTTTTGTGGAGTGGATGTGGCTAAATGGGTGGAAGATCATGGTTTAGGACAAGTTTTAGATAAATGATCTTGAGATGGTTGAATTACATGACACAGTATGCATGCAACATAAATGTTTTTCAGTGAATGTAAGTGTTTGGAAAACCACTCATTAGAGCTGCATCTAGAACATCATATTTAGTATTTTTCTTGTGTACATCTAGATGCCTGCCTTAGATGTCAAGCTGAAAACAAACAAGAAGATTGTGTCGGTATGTTGTGATTTCATTCTCTTGTTGTTCAACCAACGGCTTTCTCTTAGTGGGGGGCTTTTTAAAGTTTTGACTGAATACCTCTTATTTTTGTGCATCAATAAAATTCAGCAAAGCTTCACTAATGTAAAAAGACATACGGTTGTATAAAATACTCGAACGCAGAAAATCCGCTATTAGTATTTTAGGTGTGGGTATGTGGCCATGAAGGACTTGTTACATGAGCTAAAACATTTTATTTGGGAAGCTCTGTTGTATCTTAGACATTTTTCATAAAAGATGGTTTGTTGAAACAAACAAATCTTAAAATGAAAAACATTTGGTGTAACCGTTTATTCTTCGTTGCTGAGGTTTTTGAGGTTTCAGGGATCCTGTTTTTTATTACTATTATTAAAACCAGACATCAACAAGATGGATTGTTACCATCATTTATTTGTATGGATTCAAGGCTAAGCTTGATTTTAAAATATAAATGTAGAAAGTATGAAGTCTGATATTATGCAATTAAATAGCAAGGCATTTTCAACTGCTAAAAACATTAACCAAGGTAAAGAACGCAAAAAATGATCCTGCATTGACATGTTCATATATAATAAATTTGCAATACTTATATTTAACAATATAACTGTATACCCCATAGCTTTTAAAAGCAAATAGTGTAGGTTCTGCCTCTTATTGGGGATTTGCATGTAGTGAGATTTCTTCAAATCTTACAGCCCTATAGTGAGTGCTGCCATCTGAAAACTTTTTTTTTTACATTCTCTACACAGGAATCATAGCATTTGGATTGGCCTTGAGAAGGAAATGTTTAAAGTGTAGCATTGGGTGAGAAATGCTATAAGCTTAAAACAACGACCCTTTATGTACTAGAGAAGATTTATGTGCTATAAATGGAAGCTACTTTGGCACACCTACATGTGCTCAGTCAGACTCTTGACTTCCTTTCCTAGAAAAGTAGACTTCTTCCAGTCCCACAAGCTCTTCCAAGTTCTGAAAGTGGTTTGCTGGGTGGCATGGAGGCCTGCTGTTCAAGAAATAAAAGGTTTTCTATGATATTTGGAAGATACTGCTTGGATCATGGCCATAGCTTTTTACAAAAAACCACAATTCTTCTAGAGCAGTACTGAGTACTGAGAGAAATGTTAGTACTTTGTATTAAATATTTGTCAAGCAGTTTTTTAACATGCTGTCTCAAGTTTGCTTTTCTTCTTTCAGTGGTCTGGGGAGAGTGTAATCATTCCTTCCACAATTGCTGCATGTCACTCTGGGTGAAACAGAACAACCGTTGCCCCCTCTGCCAGCAAGACTGGGTGGTTCAGAGAATAGGCAAATAAAAGCGCTTGCAGTTCTTCTATGGACTTGTTTGGAAAGTTGTACCAACTGAAGGCATATTCCCCTATAAAAGAGGGGAGCATTCACAATGTGGCGAAATCTGTTTTATTTATTTACACCTAGGCCTACAGAGTTTTATGGAGGTGAATTCGAAATCTTTTTGTGTTGGTCTCTTGGATCAGCATTGTTTCATCAGGAACAGAGATATATTCTTCAGTATTGTGTATCAAAACATTTAATGTGAACTCTGTACATTTGCTTAGGAATGCTTTGGAACTTAAGAGGCCCACGGTTGTCTGTGTTCAAAGCAGTTCCAGCTAGAAATACCACTTATTTTTGTCTAAACTGAGGTATTTAACTGAAATAAAGTTGTTGGTGATGCATTTGTTTTACTTTTTTTGCTTTGTTTCATCAAGATAAAAATCTGTCAGCTAATCATAAATATTTATTTATTTGGTGCTAGTAAGATTAAAATTGAATTACTGACTGCTTTAAATAGTACCCTGAGAAGTGCTCAGGTTGTTTGTTTCTGTAAAATGATATAACTGAAAATTTGTCCATTAAAAAGTCTTGTCAATTAAAGACAAACAAAAATGATTGTTAGCTAGCAAATAGTTGCTCTTAGATGATATATGTTGTTTCCCCCTAAACATAGGCCGGGTTCCAGATTACCTTGCATATAAAGAGAAAGCACTTCTGCATGTGCATGTGTAGGAATTTTTCAGTTGGTGATGTTTTCTCTGCATGGCCAGATCTCCACAATATTTATATGTTGTTCTCTTATGCCCATATATAAAATCTGTTTCAGAAAAAGTTAAGCACTTTTAAGTCTTGTTGGTTTCAACAACTGAAATGTGCTTAGCCTGTAGCATTTAAAATACTGAAAACAGTGCTGAAAGAACCATTTTTATTTTCTGGCACCTGCTTCAACTTTGAATGAACAATTTTACCATATACAAATCCAGTGTTAGAACTGTGATGGGGAATAAGGCTTTGCAATCTAACAGTGACCTACCACTACCATCAGAATACCTGCTCCTACTGAAAAGCTTGAAGTAAGGTTGAGATTTGCTGCCCTGGGCTTCTTCGAGAAGGATGGGATATAAATTCAATTAATAATAATAATTTCCATCCTCTTATCTGGAATTGCAATCAAATCTGACATTTCATAAACCAACATTTGGTCTTACCTCTACAAGAGGCCTAATGAAAGCTGTTTCCATTTCCTGACAACTATTGAAAAACATACTCTTTTTCAGTAAGAATATAGAGACACAAAACTGTAGTGCACCTTACACAAAACTGAATCACGTAAGCACAAATTGGGATACAACCTAAGCAAGGACATAACTCACTGACTTTTACTTGAGTGTGTACCACTGGGGTTGCCAGTGGGGTTCCAATGGCTGCAATGACACCCTTCTCTGCTGCCCACAAAGCCTCTAAGCCCCTGCCCCCCTCTGCTGTCTTCCTCATGAGGTGACAAGAGTGGGTGCCTTCCCCCCCATCCCTGTAAAAGTACATAGAGTCAAAGAAGGAAGTTGGAAGAGTGATACTTGTCACCTGTGTGGCTGTAGAAAAGGTAGAGCAATTGAAAAGAGTAGAAGGAAAAGGAAGAAATGGAGCAGCCAGGAGCAGAAAGTGGGATGCCACAGGAGTCAAGAGAGTGAGAGAATGGAGTGCCAGAAATAGAGGTCAAACCATGATCCTGAGCTCAGACATAACACTAACCCAGGGATTGTGGTTTGTTTTGCTCCCAACACTAGCAAGGAAGAGCCAAGCAGGCACAATTTGCTTGTGTGTGGTAATTCCCATGAAAGTGGTAATTTGAGGATGATAACAAAATAACTAGCCACATAAAGTATATTGGACCTCTCTATGCCTTGTTAAGAGCCTCTGCTCACAGTGCCATGTGAACAATGCACAGTTAAAATACGTAATTTGGTAATGTGTTATTTCATTCTGGGATGAGCTGAGCTTTCATAATAGCTTGTTAATCTTTTCCTAAGAGCTCCTTGCTCCTTCATAGTTCAGCATGAGACTAGATTATGTGCCAGTTAAATGGGCACTCAAAGAAGGGCTGCGGACACTTGTATCTCAAAATATCCTGGATGCTATGAGATGAGCACTTCTGGAGTAGAAATCTCTATGCTCCAGTTAATCTGGAATGACTATTCCAAATAGCTGCTTTATGTCAAAAATAGGACTGAGCACAGTATCCAACATTACTGTTTCACTAGCATAAGAGACTTCCACTTGCGGAATGGAACTTTCCCTTCTTCTCCCCTCCCATGCTCCCTGTGCACTCTCAGTATCAGTTGGGGAACCCTCCAGAGCTGATTTTGAGGGCAATGCAGAGGGAAGAGAGGAAGGGGAAGCCCTATTGCGCAAGCAGAGTTTCACTTGCAGAGCATTGGATACAACCCAAACTTGGTAAGTATGAACAAATTTGGTCTTAAACCACTTGCCCCACTGGAAGCACTTGATCGTCCACATGATGTCTAAAGCAAAAGGACAACTTTCTAAATTGTATTCACTGCTACTAGAACGAGATTTGGGCCCTTTGGACAGAATCATAGAATTGTAGGAAGGGGCCTATAAGGCTATCGAGCTCAACCCCGTGCTCAGTGCAGGAATCCATGCAATTTGAAATATTGGAGGATGACATTGGGACAAACAGGTGGCACTGATTTGTTTATATTATGGAGTAGACCTTCCTTGTATACCCTAGCCTCTTGGATAAAGGAACATATAGTGAAGTTAGCTTTTCACTGACATATCACACCTGTTTATATTTCCAGAATCTTAGACTTCATCTTGCTGGCAGGGATGTTGTTTCATATGTGGTGGACCTGCCCAGTGCTCTCCTGATTTTGGATGACTGTTTTTGATGATTGACGATACCCAGGTTTTAGAAAGAACTTAGAAGGTGCTAATTTGGAATATTGGTACAGTAGGGTCTGGCAACTGGTGTTAATTGAAAAAAATTACTTATCAGCTGAAAGCACCTCTGGGACAAATAAAAAGAGACTCTTCATACTATGGTATGATTTTACTTCGTTTATAAACACAAAAGGATGGGAAAGCACATCTCCCATGGCATTGTGCCACAATCTGGAATTCATAATTTTCTTATTGATAACTTCCTTTTTCTGGTTGTTTTGACTGCATGTTTAAGATTGCATTGGGACTTCTTACTTAGACAGATCACAGTGTGCCTGCTAAATACAAATGAGAACAGGAAAACTGACCTTTGAAAATGTTTTCTTCAATTTGGAACAGAGCAAAGCCTGGTCCTACTGTGCACACTGACCCCCTGGGACAATCAGAGTGCAGCCCCTCCTCCCTCTATCCCCCAACACTGGAGATCTGAGAGTCATGAAAATAAGTCACAACAATCTTTTGTTAGGAAGTGTTAGGACATATAAATATAGGGATCACTACCATCTCTCTTTATAATCCCATGAGTTCTGTTAGAATCAGGCAGGATTGAAGTAAAATCTTAGTTCCAACTCTGCTTTCCAAATTCAGGAGCCAGAGTGATGAAAATGGAATTATATTTGGGAAATTATAATTTTCTGCCATGCTGTGAAGGAAATGGAGATTCTTGTACATTGCACACAGGTTCATTCTTATTTTTTAGAGCAGCAATCATTCTTCGCTTGCTCTTTATCTAAGCTGATTTGATTTCCTTCAGAGGGAGCTGTGCATGACAGAAGCAAGGTTTTATGTGGTATAAAAGTGCAGCTCACAATACTGACATTTCTCTGAGTGAGATCTGTACAAAGAGATAGGGTTTAATGCTTAAGACTGAATGGTGGATGATTAAAAAATAAAAATCCAACTAAATTTGGTATTCTCAATCTGCCACTTGTAATTCTCTGGTTCTGGAGAGAGTTTTGTTTTTGCTAAAAAAAAATTGCAGCATTGCAAAACAGAACATCTCAAATTCCCCTTTTAAAAATCCAGTTTCAAAGTGCGGATATGGTGAGGATGCTTTGGCATATTTGAGAATTAAGGTTTCCTGGGGAGATGGGCAGGAACTCATAATAGTTCTTTGAGAGGACATGATGTCAGGTGTTCTCTGTGGGTGGGGTAGAAACCAAGGTCAGGATGGCATAACTGTGGGTAGAAGAGCCTGGCATGCTTTAGGCATAGGGAGTGAGGTCTGAGTTCAGAAATCTACACCAGGGAGTGTTGACAGCAACAGTAAAGAGGTTCTCCAGGGATGTCATCCATTTAGCTATAGATAGCAAACCTAAAGCTCCTTAGAGAGAAGCCTCTTACCAGCCACTTTCCACAAATGGCACATGCACCTAAAGGTACTTAGTGAAAATCCTTGAGAGGTATTTAATGCTAAATCAGTCAGTCTCCCTACCATTTCTCTAGCCTTTACCTACACCCAGGCAGTGGAGCCAGGGAAGCAGTAATAGGGCAGCTGCCGCAAGGCTACACAGTGTTTTTGCCCCAGTGAGGCTCTGCCACCCTAATAGATCATCAAGATGTGTGACATGGGGGGGCTGGATAACCTGATCGCCAACACAGCATATCTGCAGGCCAGGAAAAGTGGAGATGCGGAGGCCAAGGAGATGCAAAAAAGGCGTAAGATCCTTGCTCTGCCCAAGACTGAGGAATGTGCCGAGGTCAAGCAGTCAATTACTGTGGAGTATGAGAACATTTGTGAGAAACAGCCCATTGGCAAGAGCTTTTTCTGGGAATTTCTGGAGAATATGCCTGAATATCTGTTGGCTAGGGAGTTCTTGGATGAAGTGTCTACTTGGGAGCTGGCAGAAGAGAACATCAAGGCCAGCCTCCTAGAAGGCATAGTCAACATGTATCTGAAGAATGGCAGCAATAGTTACCTGCAAATTCTCAGTGCAGACCTAGCCAACAAGTGCCAATCAGCCCCTAAGGATGATTTTGAAAAAGTCACACAGTTGGCCAGGGAAGAGACAATCACCTATCTTCAAGGAAAACCCTTTGAGGACTTCCAAACTAGCCCATTCTATGAGAAGTTCTTGCAATGGAAAGCCTTTGAGCGGCAACCTATAAATGAGAAGCTCTTTGATGAGTTCCGAGTGCTAGGCAAAGGAGGTTTTGGAGAGGTAAGGAGCAAATATTCTACCTCTTCTGTGCAAGCAGTTGGGCCTAGGCTGTACAATGAATGGCCTTTTGTCAGCAGCAGGCATTGGGCAACTAGCTAGCCTGCTGTGTACACAAGATCTCTTATGCTGTAAGCTCATATTTAGCCTTTACCCTTCCTTATTCTCCCTTACAGGAAAATATATTCAGGAGCATTAAGCAGGTGTTCATTTATTTTTCACATCTGTATCCCTCCATGCCACTCAGAATGGCTCAAATTTTATTTGTTTTTTTGTTTACCATATTTTTGTGCCACCCAATAAAAAAGTTCTCTGGGCAATTTACAGTAAACATTAAGATCATGAAGTATACAAATAAGACATAAATTTCATGTCGTATGAGATGAAAGAGGTTTCCCAATGGAAACTCCCATGGCTGTTGCTGTTGCTTCATTTATTAAGTTCCAATAATGTACAAGGCATGGTAGAGAACCCAGAAGTGAGTTATTCTGCAAAGACCTTGTAATTTAAGGTTTTGTTTAACTTAAAACTGAAACCAGTGGATATTGTGATAGGTGTAGCAATAAGGGATATGGTCTCTCCCGTTTCTGTTCTGCATTGCTTATTTAGATTTTTCCCTTTTTCGTCAAACTTTGCTGCTTTAGGTTTGCGCCATTCAGGTGAGGAACACTGGCAAGATGTATGCGTGCAAGAAACTGGACAAAAAAAGACTGAAGAAAAAAGGTGGGGAAAAGATGGCTCTGTTAGAGAAGGAGATCCTTGAGAAAGTCAACAGTCGTTTCATTGTCACATTGGCCTATGCTTATCAGAGCATAACCTCCCTGTGTCTTGTCATGAGCCTTATGAATGGCGGGGATCTTAAATATCACATTTACAATGTGGGTGAAAGAGGTTTGGAAATGGATAGGATCACCTTCTACTCAGCTCAGATCACCTGTGGGATGCTGCACCTTCACTCCATCAAAATTGTCTACAGGGACATGAAGCCTGAAAATGTCCTCCTGGATGATAATGGCCACTGCCGATTGTCTGATCTTGGCATGGCAGTGGAAGTCAGGGAGGACACACCCATCACCCAGAGGGTAAGTGAGAGTTCATGGTGCAGGGGTGTATGCAGAGGTGTGGAGCTTGTTCTATTTCCAATGCGCTGAGCCCAGGCTTTACAGTAAAGGTCTTATGTGGTCATTTCATTCTAAGTAACAGATGGAAAGAGGATTTGCGTAATTATCTATTTGGATGTACTATGTGGCAACTCAACAGTTGTGCCTGCTTAGAAAAAAATACCTTACAAAAAGTTGCCTTTTTCTTACAAGGTATTATAAACGAATGTTTCTGTTTACAGAGATATGGCAGCCTCCTAGGAGCTACATAAAGTGAGGAATAGTTGGGGAATGATGGCATTAATGTAATGAGCGCCACTTTTGCTTGATAATGAGGCACAAGCCAGTGGAACAGTTTCCTGTGCAAGCCCCCATTGAAATGAATAGGAATAGTACAAGAGCTTTAACTATTTGTTTCAGTGGAGTTGGGTCAAGGAAAATGTACCTCTAATTGTTCCCCCACTGTTCTTTATTATTATTTTTAAATTTTGGCAGAACAACCTACCGCCTATCTGCCTCATATTCACTTGCACATTCCATGTGAAAATGTGCAAAAAACCTGCTGCTGGTAGAGAGTTTGGTCACACTTAATATTCAAATGTATCTCTCTAAACAAAAAGAAGAGCACCAGTTGGCCACTCATAGATAGCTTACTGGGATTACCTGTGATGGTTATGAACTGATTCTGATATAAAGCTCTCAGGTTTATTGATCAGGATAATGTAAATATGGTACATAATGTGCCATATTTATTATCCAATTTACCTTTCTTGTGTAACTGCTGTTAAGACAGGTTAAATAAGGATCAGTTTGTAATTACTGCAGGTTGTCCTAATAATACAATCCACTTTTGAACTGTAGCGGCAAAAAAATAGCTTACCAGAATTCTTATCCTGGTTTGTATGTAGCATGAAAACCTAAATGGTGAGACAAATATATGTACCACATGATTCTACATACCTTTCTTATTGCACTTTTCTTGAGCAACCATCATTTTGTAACTAGCAAATTGGAAAAGTTCATAACTATTCCATGTAACACATTAATAATTTGAGGAGGAGCTCCAAAAATGGAGAAACAAAAGCTCTAATCCAGTTTATAGGAACACTGACCATATTTTTCACTATAACTTGAAAGTATTTTATATTTATTGAAATTCCCAAATAAAACATCCATTAACAGGAATGTCAATATACTTTATATTGTTTAGACCTTTTCCACCCATCACAGTTGGGTTAGCTTTGAAATTAACATATGTTATGATTTGGGCATAGTGTCCTTCTTCCATTATTCAAATATATTTTAGTGATGTTGGATCATTTATTACCTGCTTTATGAAATGGAAGTTTGTATTGCTGTAACAGATAATTGAATGTAACGTGGCTGTATTTCTGTCAAAAAATATCATTAAAAGTGTTGGCTCAGTTATTATGAAAACCACCTGGAGTAAGTCCTAGTTCTACTTCTGTATAACTTCACAGAACTAAGAAGGTCATCTTGAGTTTGCAGGTCCATGGCTTGTGAATGTACAAAAGGAAGAGTATGCCTCAGGCCTAGAAATGACTTTTTTCCCCAATAGATGTGAGGCATGAACAAATGTGTGATATAATTAGATCAAAGGTTTATTTCCTGTAGGAATAGTAACTGATGAGAGATCCTCAGAGAACTTCCCAAAAACTAGTGTGGTATAATTACAAAAGTTTGAGGAAAATCCATATTAAAACAGAATAGGCAGAAGATTAACTAAATATAGCTTGTGTGTTGTTTGCAGAAGATGGAGGCTCCCAGGGAGGCAGCCAGATACTTTATTGTGCTATTTTAATGTAAATGCTCAATGCTAGTATTATTTGTGAATTACTGGTATAAGACTCTGGTGTACTCAAAAGCAGTAATGCTATGGCTGAGTGTTTCCAGTTGAGTTGTAAAGTGTGATTAAGTTCCTTTCATGGTATCTGAGCATGGAGGTGTTTGCAGGGGATAAGAGGTGGTGGCGTCTGGTGCCCATTGGCACTGGTAGGGTAGAAGGCAGGAAGACCAGCAGTAGGTGGAGCTAGAGCCAATGACAGGCGGAGCCCAATTAATTATAGTTTTGTCTCCATCTTCCTTCCTGTTGAGTTCTACAAGAGCAACACTGAAACGAAGGAGGAGGTAGATGACAGGCAATGCCACCCCCAGGACTGGTTGTAAGTGATAGGGAGGTGGGGTGGCTGAGGGCAGACTGAGGTTGGTGGGGCAATGCCCCATTTGCCATAATGGAGGAGCCTTCACTAATAAGGGTGAGTGTAAGAGAGGGAACACATTTCTATATGAAATCTTACACAAATTTTCCCTGTGGGATAAATAGCTCTATTCCATCAGCAATCATTCTATCTGGCATCAGAAAGAGGGGTGAGAGCATACAGCCTCCTCCATTGGCCTGGCTGAGACCATTAGCTCCTCCTTCCAGAACTGTCTCCAGCCTTGACTTATATATAACTTCATCAAGTAATTGTATGAAAGAGCTGGTGCCCAAATTTGCTTATTTTCCTCTTCTTTCCCTGTTCCTTTTTGTTTTGTTTTGTAGAATATGCCCCATAAATTGTAAGCCATTCTTTAAAACTGTTATCGTTGTTGCAGAAAGGTGGTATATAATGTGGCATAGAAAGTGCCATAACCCGGTGGTAAGAGCATTTGCCTCCATGCAGAAAGTCCCAGGTTTAATCCCTAGCATCTCCAGGTAAGGCTGGGAATGTCTCCTGCCTGAAACCTTGGAGAGATGGTGCTGGTCAGTATAGACAATATTGAGCCAGACGGGCCAGTGGTCTGACTCAGTATAAGGCAGCTTCCTATGTTCCTAATAATTAAATATCTGGAAAAGCAGGAGAGTGGGTCACGGAAAGTACTATAATGCCTGATTATTTCCATAATGGAAGGAATTGGGTGGGGACAGGAAAGGAAAACCTCTTTTTGTGTCATTAAGGCTAGAGGAAATAACATCAAAAACGGAAAAAGAGACACCTCAGCTTTTACTGTAAAAACAGGCACTGCATCTGAAAGAAAATGGTTAAAGAAATAAATATTTGAATGCTCCATATGTATCAGGTGCAGAACATTCACATCTGCTTTGATTAGAGCTAAGAAACTGATAAGATTTAATGTTTCAGTATTTTGGCATTCCTGTAGTAGCTTTGAAGCTACATATTTTCAGTTCTGATTGCATCTAGGTTGACTTCCTGTTCTGCCTTCGCTTTCATCAAACTCTCTTCTCATTTTCATTATGCAACAACGGAATCAAGTTGCTAATGGTCAGTGAATTAAAGCTCGGGACGCTCTTTTCAATTGGCAAAGTAAACCATAGTTATTAAGTCATTATTGCTATAGTGGTTAGAGTGTTGGACTAGGACCTAGGAGACCAGGGTTCAATTCCCCACTGAGCCATGAACATCATTGCGTAACTGTGGAGAAATCTCTCCTTTTTTAAATCCAGGCTCCGCAGTACAGTGACCAGGCCAGGGCCAGATCTAACATTCTGTAATGGGAGGGAGTATGCCAAATTAAGGCTGCAATCCAATGCACACTTAACTGGGAGTAAGTCCCATTGAACCCAATAGAGCTTACTTCTAATTAGACATGTATTGGATTGCAGCCTAAGTTACACCTCAGCTCATCCCTGCTCCTTCACCATAGGCTACATGCTCTCACTTCTTCCAGTCAGACTATCACGGCCTTCAGCATTTGACAGAAGCAAATTTACCACTTGCCTTTTGATAAAGGAGCAGCCTTCATTATGCAGCCACAAGAGTGGCTGTATACTATAGCCAGCATGGATTTTTCAAATTCCACTATGTTAAATTGAAAATACCCCCCATGCCATTCTGATGCTTCCCATAAGCTCATTTCAAAACAAAATCTTACAAAGCTTATAGTCCTGAACTCAGAAATGCTTGCTTAACAACCCTCTACATTTTAATGGCAATACACAGAGAGAATAGAGAGCTCAAAGTGCAAAAAGAAAGAGAAAAAAACCAGAGCCCTTTTGGACTTTTATTTATTTATTTATTTATTTAATTACATTTCTAGACCGCCCTATAGCAGAAAGCTCTCAGGGCGGTGTACAACAAATAAAATCACAATTAAAATATGAGCAAGTGTGAAAAATATAACATGATAAAAATCCGAAATAGAATTGCCATTGAGTTTATAAATTAAAATGCATATTAGGTTTAAAATTAAATTTAAAATGTTTAAAAAGCCTGGGCGAAAAGGTAGGTTTTTACCTGGCGCCGAAAAGATAACAAAGAAGGCGCCAGGCATATCTCGTCTGGGAGGGCATTCCATAGTTCGGGGGCCACCACCGAGAAGGCCCTAGATCTAGTTGTTGATCTCCGGGCCTCTTTATGAGTTGGGACCCGGAGAAGGGCCTTCGACGTCGAGCGTAGTGAACGGGTAGGTACATAGCGAGAGAGGCGTTCCACCAGGTATTGCGGTCCGATGCCGTTTAGGGCTTTATAGGTAAGAACCAACACTTTGAATCTGGCCCGGAAACATATCGGTAGCCAGTGCAGCTGCACCAGGACAGGTGTTATATGGTCAAATTTCTTTGTCCCAGTGAGAACTCTGGCCGCAGCATTTTGCAGTAGCTGAAGTTTCCGAACCGTCTTCACAGGTAGCCCCACGTAGAGTGCATTACAGTAGTCCAATCTAGAGGTTACCATAGCATGGATAACTGAGGCTTTTTTATTGACTTTTTTATTGAAACTAATTAAAACTCTGCCATGTTCACAGAGTAACTGTAATCCTATTACTGACCTTGCCCCATACTCTGACCTTCATCTTCTGCAGTATAAAAGTTTTTTAAAAGCTTGGCCAATTTTTAATTAATTTAAGAAATTTAGCATTGGACTGAATGATAAGCCGAAGCATGCTCACTAAAAACCAACTGTCAGTGTTCTAAAAGCCAGACTCACAGCTGCTTGGCTTGGCTAATCAGGGGGCACACACAAACCAGATCTTTATTTTACAGTACTTTAGTCAGTCATAGCTTCCCCCAAAGAATCCTGGGAAGTGTAGTTTGTAAAGGGTGCTGAGAGGAGACTCCTATTCCCCTGGCAGAGCTCCAGTGGCCAGAGTGGTTTAAAAGTCAGTTGCTCTGATTGAAACTCTGTGAGAGGAACAGGGCATCTCCTAGCAACTCTCAGCACCCTTCACTTATTACACTTCCCAGTATTCTTTGGGAGAAGCCATGACTGTCTAAACTGAAATACAGGTCTGGTGTGGATGTATCCAGGGACAGCTTTGGTTTAAATTTGGGTGGGAGGCTACATGTGCCTGCTGTAGAATAAAAAGGTGTGGGAAACACTGAAAAATGATGATACTGTTCACAATGTTTTCCTTTTGGAAAGGAAAGGGGCTTCCTCTCTGCCCAGCCACCCAATCTCTTTCCCTCCCCATCCCCTCCCCCTTTCTGCCCTCCTCCTCCCCTTCCTGCCCCTCTCCCAGGTCAGTTTCATCTGTTGTAAGCATGCTTGCACATGGGTAACTCCCACTGAACTCAAAAAGCATGCAAATGATCAGACCTGCCTTTCCCCTCTCCTCTCCCTTCCTCCTCCCTTCCTCCCCTCGCCTCTTCTTCCTCTTCCCCTGCCCACTCCAGCCTTCCCACCATCCATCTATCCCTCTTCTTCTCCTCCCCCCCCCATTGTCAGTTTTACCTATCCTAAGCATGATTGCACAGGAGTAAATGAAATCACACTGAACTTAACAAACATGCAAATGATCAGACCTGCTGTCCTCTTCCCCTCCCCCTCCTTCCCCTCTGTCCTTCCTCTCCTCCTCCCCTACCCCTGCCCTTCCTCCTCTTCCCCTTCCTATCCCCCTGTGGTCAGTTTCACATGATTGCAGGGGAGTAAATCCCACTGAACTCAATAAGCATGCAAATGATTGATCCATTCTCAGCAAACTTGCACAGGATCCCATTTCTTACCTCCTGGATTAAAAAGCAGAGAAATTAACTAATGGGGGGAAATTTGCGGTTTAAGAATGTAGCCAACCAACTTTTAAAAGCAGGGAAATTTGGCAGCTCTAGTGAATGCACCAGGGGAACAGGAGACCTGACCTCCTCTCTGAGATATTGTACTGCCCTGCAAATTTGTAAAAATGCAAACACAATTTGGGTTGATATTTCACAGTCCAATCCACATCCTGTGTAGCTTGGAAGAATTTGGTAACATGTGCCTCTGAGCATATGGTGAGTGGTAGCAACACCTGCAATCAGCCGAAATAACAGAAACATGACATGTGGTATGTTGATCTTAGAAGCGAGGAAGCAGGAATATTAAAACAATTGATATAGTTCAGATAATCACTTTAAATATGTTTGATTTATTTTGTAATTTTAGTGAAGTTTCCTATAGTAAATTATTTTCTTTTGTTTCTGTTTCTGTGAATATGTGAAGTACAGCAACACTTTGCAACACTAAAAAAACTCCAAAAATAACTGTGGAATAATGGCACTGACTATTCTGCAGCATAGTTTCCAGTGGATATGAGAATTGTCTCAGTTTGCACAAGATAAAACAGTGGGAGGTGAAATATATTCTAGCAAAACTCTAGCTGTGCTCTGTTTTTAATTGATCATGTCCCTCTTTCCTTAAATGGAGTGGTTTATGCATAACAGGATGAAAACATGCATCTTGGGCAGGCCACGTTTGTTTTTTCCAATAGCTAGAGTCATTGCTTACATAGTAACATATTGTAATCAGTCTGATTTTACATCAAACTGCAGTTTCAGATTCAACTGTTAATGCACCCAAAATTGACATAGAACTTAAACTCCAATTTGAAACACAAAAGGCTGTCTTCACCATTATATGACACTGACCAATTAAAAGACTTTGAAATTAATGAAAATAAATTTGACACAGATTTCTAAGGATAAATAATGAGAGAAATATAATTTTCTAGTTTAGATTCTCTGTAGAAACAGTAGTAACACAGGAAAGAAGCAAAGTAAGAAGAACACCAACAAACATACAAAAATGTAATTCTCCATCTTTGGAGATGGCAGGTGTTGCCACCACTCATCATGTGCTCAGAGGCACATATTACCAAATTCTTCCAAGATATACAGGAAGTGGATTGGACCGTGAAAGACCAACTCAAATTGTGTTGTTAAACAAGGTCCAGTATTACACCATGCTTTTCTTGGTTAAAACAGGTGTGGATTTATTTTGTTCAGTATAAGATGTAGATGATATGGGCCACTTGTTTTAGGACATTTTGTTATGTGCCTTCAAGTCAGTTATGACTTATGGCGACCCTATGAATGAGCAACCTCCAATAACATCTGTTATAAACTACCCTGTTCGAATCTTGTAAGTTCAGGCCTGTGGCTTCCTTTATGGAATCAATCCATCTCTTCTTTGGCCTTCCTCTTTTTCTGCTCCCTTCTGTTTTTCCCAGCATTATTGTCTTTTCTAGTGAATCATGTCTTCTCATTATGTGTCCAAAGTATGATAACCTCAGTGTCTTAGGAAATAACTGTCAACAAAATTAACATCAAGAAAGACTTTTGATACTGAATTAATAAAATAAGTAATCTAGTCTAAAGTGCCATACAGTCTAATTAAATGCAGAATTCTGTAATTTCTAGCCTTACTTCCATACAACAAACCCCATGCAAAATGAAGTAATCCCAGATGGAAACAGACATTCCAAACTGTATCCAGTATGCATCTAGTTCAGTGGGGCACAGAAGAGCATTGCAATGAGGATGCATATGCTATATGTATCTGCGTAGGCTTGCATGTCCAGGTCTCCCTACCTGTATCACCTTTCTTTCTTTCTTTCTTTCTTTCTTTCTTTCTTTCTTTCTTTCTTTCTTTCTTTCTTTATTTATTTATTTATTTATTTATTTATTTAAAAAGCACCTTTCTCTCTCAGGAAGATGCCTACATAGCAAGCTATTTTAATCAGTTTACTCCAGGAGCAGAAATGTTGAATATGGAGTAGTAATCTGGGTAGTATATCCACACTTAAAGAAACCACAGAACTGAGTAGCTTTTGATGTCAGGCCCTCTGATCTATGTATTATTTTTCAAGCATTTGGTGTTTAGTCTGAAGTGTTTTGTGTTGTAATGCAAAGAAAGCACACATTCAGACTATTATAAAGTGAGATGATGTATGGGAAGAGATAAGAGAGACATACGCAAATGCTGGAGACAGATCATAGTTTTTGAAAGTAGTGAGAAAGAGCCATCATTGGCTGTGGTGTACACACAATTGTATCTGGCCAAATAGTTTTGTAGAATGACATTGAAACTGGAAAAAGAGAAAGTGCCCATACTTGAGACAATGATGGCTCTATAATACAGAGAAGAAAAATGGCACAAGAAGGGATTAAGAAGCCCTTCTCCCTTTGCTGAAACTATGGGGGAAGATATGAGACCCCTTGAAACCCACAAACCCCGCCTCCTGACTCTCCTCTGGTTTAGTGAAATCATGAACACCTCCTACAGCCTTCTAAAAGCAGGAGCTAAGAGGCCACCTAAAGGCGATGCTATGTATTTATAAAACGATTTGGAGCACAAGTCCATGACACAAATTTGCATTACAATGTTCATATGTTAATTTATATGCATAGATGCTTCTGGGAAATTAAGATGATGGGTGGCTGGGGCCTCACCAGCATTGTGATTTGGAGTGCACTCAGTCACCCTTTTACAAAAGGAGAAGGAAAGGACAGGTCTTGCCACAGAAGACCCAGGACTCAAGCCCCCGGCAACCCCCTGACAATGCCCCTGGTCAGAACAGTGAAACACAGGTCTGAAAAGCAAAAGTTAAAGAATTTTGTTTACAGAGGGAGTGTCAAATTTACCTGCATATCATTCCTGTTTTTAATGTCTTTAATATGAATCAGTCGTTAACATTGTCCTGATTAATTAACAAGTTATAGTATGCTTCAGATTTTGCTCTGCTCTGATCATGCCCAAATTAAGATCCCAATGGACCACCAGTCTTTGGAATCCTGCTCCGTTTCCACTTCCAGGACACAAAGCCAAAATGTATTATTCACTTTAAATCAATGCACTGACTTAGACCACCATCTACCCACAAAAGTACAAATAACCCTCAATGGCTGTGTTTACATCCATTTTCCTCTACAACCTCTGCAGAACTGAACATTGCAGAACAAATGGATGATTAATATCAGCCGAGTCAACAAATGAATTCCAATTGGAAACAATATATAATTGGAGGGGCACCTTTTATAGTTGCAGAAATTGATGAGCTGACTATTAGATGCCCAGCCATAGGTTGGTTATATGTTACAAAATGAAGCTGTCCCATCTTTACTGGAAACACTACAAACAAAGGAAGATATTGTGAGCCTACAGACCAGTATGGCATCTATGGGAAAATCATTGTGACAAGTCTATAATACATTTATGACACCTATATGCATTCATTTTTATGTAAAACTGATTAGCTTAAGGAAGCTATTAACAAACTAAACACATATGGGAAGCATATGATCTATACTTGCACAATCTTTCTTCATACAACACTCTTGTTCTCATAATAGGTCATTTTAGTATAGTACCTTAGTTATGATTAACATAGAGGAAACCTGCTATGCATGTCTCCAGAGAGACTGATCTTTCTTGTTGTGGCCAAAGAATCTATTTTAATTCCATGTAGTTCTGTGATTCCTTCTCCAAGGACTTTTAAATCAGATCAAGCTGGTGTGGGTAAGTTTAGACTGAGCAGAGACCTGGCGGACTACAGATGAGATCCAATTGTGGCAGCCCACTTGCACAACAGAAGTCTGCATTTTCAAAAGTGGCTTACAAAAATAATTACAGAAACAATACAAAACATTAAACAAATCAATTATTTTTAAAAGTGCAAACCATAAAAGAGTAAGATAAAAGAGGAATAAAAATTGGTGGCAGCAGTTAAATACGCATACACACACTTCCTAAAAAAGCACAGGCAAATAAACCACTTTGATCTGAAATGAATGCAGCCCCAGGTAGGGCATTCCAAAGCTATGATGCCACTACTAGGAATACCCAATTTCCCATCAGTACCCATCTGGACTTCAAAGACAGTGGCACTTTGTGAAGGGCCTTTCCTGACTCATAATGCTAAAACCTGGGGTCATCTAGTGAAGTTAAAGGTGGGAAATTCAGGGCAGACAAGGAAGCACTTCATGCAGTGCACAGTTAGAACTATGGAATTCACTACCACAAAAAGGTGGTGGCCACCAATGTAGACAGCTTTAAAAGGGATTAGAGAAATTCCTGGAGGATCAGATTATTCATGACTGGTAATTGTAATGGTTATATATTACCTCCATGCCTCTGGCTAGGAGCTGCTAGGGATCAACAGTGGGAGAGAGCTCTTATCTTCATGTCCTGTTTATGGGTTTCCCAGAGGCATCTGGTTGACCACTGGGGGAAAACAGATGTAGTTGTCCAGGGTCTTGGGGAGGTCTTAGACCCTTTACATTTTTGGGAACAGGGTCCCAGCAGGGTCCCTATGTGTCTAGCATCCTGTGAGCCAATCAGCATGAAAAGGGAGTGTGTTAGCCACTGAGAAGAGTGTTCTAACATACTTCCTTGACCTTTTCTGCAGACTGGAGCCAATCTGAGTGAAAGGAGGTGAGTCAGCCACTGAGAAGACTCTTCTCAGCAGCTAACACTCTCCCCTTTCATGCTTATTGGCTCCTAAGGATGTCTTTTGTGGGAGAAGGCATTAACAGGGATCTCATTCCCAACTCAGCAGCAAAAAAAGGGGAGGGGGCATGACTGCGACTAGCATGAAGGGACCCTGCACTTCTGAATTTCCCACTGCACTGCGGGGGGAAACAGGATGCTGGACTAGATAGGCCTTTGGTCTGATCCAGCAAACTCATCTTGGCTGCTTTGGGAGGAAGGATGGGATATAAATTGAATTATTATTATTATTATTATTATCATCATCATCATCTCAACAAATGGTGAGGGAGGCTCATATGGCAGCTGGTAATCCTTGTGATGTTTTTTAGTATACTGTTACTAAGTCATATAGGTCCAGAGGTGTAGTTGTTCGGGGTCATGGGGATCATTGACCTATTACTTCTTGGGTGATTGAATCAATGTATTGACCAATCAGCATGAATAGGGAGCATGTTAGCCACTGAGAGAGTCCTTGTCCTTTTGTGCTGATTGGAGCCAATCAGAATGAAAGGAGGTAAATTAGCCATTGAGAAGACTCTTCTCAGTAGCTAACACGCATCCTCCCCTTCCATGCTAATTGGCTTCTAGGGACGTCTGTTAGTGGTGGAGTGTGGCCTCATGTGACAACAAGGAGAGCAAGGGAAAGTGGAAAAGGGGTATGGCTGTGAGAGGGTGTGGCGTGACTATCATGAAGGGACCCTGCACTCCTGAATTTGCTACTACATTACTATATAGGGCTTTATAGGTTAAAACAGGGATTGGGAACCTTCAGCCCTGGGCCTCTTCATCTGGCCCTCAAGACTCTCCCCAGACCATACACCACCTGAACCATGCCGCTCACCTGCCCTTTTTGGTACCCTGCTTTTTACCTGGATGGAATGTGCCCTTGCTGCGCTGGGCTCCTTCTGGGAGGAAGGGTAGGATATAAATTTAATAAATAAAGAATGAACTCTGATAATGCTTCTTTGTCTGAATGGAAGATAGAGAGGGATGTGGGTGAATGTGAAGAAACTGGGTTACTGTAAAATTCACATTTATTGTGTTGCTCACTTTTACCTCTGGCACCACCCACCATCGCCATGTGGCCCTCAGAAAGTTGTCCAAAAGGAAAAGCGGCCCTTGGACTGGAAAATTTTTCACACCCCTAGGTTTAAAGAATAGGACCTTACAGTAGCAGCTAGCAGGGCAGTGTTGCTGCCGTGCCTCCCCACTCACCCCCTACCACCTCCACCTTGCCAGTAGGGGAACACATTATCTGTACGGCTTTATGTATAGCAAAGCTCTTCTGTTTCCCCAGCCTTTGCTATAACCACTAGGTTTCCAGAATCCAGGCAAGCCTCACCCCCTCACCACAACTATGGGTTAGCTTCCTTCACTGGTTACTGTAACTCAGAGGTATTTTTCACTGCCACTGTTTGTACCTTATATCACACTCTTGTTTATGTTTTGCCATCTTACAGTCCCCTTCGTAGCTGGCCAAGAACCAGGCGTGTTTTTGAAAACAAACCAATTTATTTAAAGAACAGATTTTACTTCACCAAGAATACTTTTGCTTCATGTACTTAAGCATGTGCTTTCAGTTATCACTCCTTAATTATTTATACAGTAGTTCATCCAATATCTTACTCAAATATCAGTATCAGCCTGCCTACCTAATCCCACTACAACCTAACTCACACCCACAGTCTCCCTCCAAATCCCAGTCCTCTCTCTCCCCAAGTCAAATCCCTCTCTTCAAGAACTATTCTCTCTCGAAACATCCAACTCTATCTGTCAGCTGACAAACCTTCAAATAAACTAGTCATCCTACATTCACCCAGCCAATCACACGCAGCATACAGCAACATTCCATTCACTTTCCCCCCTCCCAACACTCACCACTTACCATAACAACCTGTTAAACATAACTTTCCATAAATATTGTAATAAAACAGCATCAACCATTTACATAGCAGCATGGAACCTCACAGTTGCTCACCTGGCTTCCCAATACTGCGTGTTGCTGCAGTTACCAAGAATGGGAGGGCAAGGCAGTGGGGAGCTCGCCGCATTATGGGTACACTAGCAGAAGCATCGGATTAGGTCCGCCAGTGCACCCACAACACACCAAATGCAAATAGCTGTTGCATTTCATTTTGAACCAGCAGACTTTTCCTAGTGATCTTCATGTACAACACATTTCATTAGTTTAATCTGGGATAACAGTAGCTAAGCTGTTTCTATCTAGGAGGCGGTCACACCTGGCACACCAGCGTAAATGGCAGAAACGCACATCAGAAAACAATCTGTATTGGAAATAAGAGTGATTCTTAGTATGGATGGAATGGGTTTTTTAAAAAAATGCAAGCCCCCCCCCAAATATCTTGAAAGGTAAGTTAAAGTAAGGAGAGGAGGGGAAAGTGCAATCCCTTCTGCTAGTGTCTGAAAGGTTCAAAAATTATTCTTTTCAGAACCATTGCTTCCACTTCATCAGCCAGAAAGGTATGACAGAAGCCTGCCTGGCTAGTG
Source organism: Rhineura floridana (assembly GCF_030035675.1). Taxonomy (NCBI): domain Eukaryota; kingdom Metazoa; phylum Chordata; class Lepidosauria; order Squamata; family Rhineuridae; genus Rhineura; species Rhineura floridana. The sequence continues at coordinate 112,285,036 of NC_084486.1, forward strand.
AGGCTCCCCGATGGGTGAATATGCCAGGTTTGCCTCCTCATCTGTCCTTGCAAAGGCAAGGGAAAAGATCAGATGTTTGTGAGTGTTATTTCTGAGTATTGCAAATAAGTCCTTGAGGTTTTGCAATACCCCAACCATTTTGTTCACAACCCTCCATCATATTGTTCTACACTGTATCAGAAGTGGAAGGTTATCCTGCGTCCTGTTTTTTCTCGGTAACTGGTACATTTTATCATGGGATTGTTTTTCTGGACCCATTGCTTCTTCTTAATAACTGCTCCATCTCTCTTCTTATATCTAGAGCAAAGGTTTCCAAACTGTAGTCCATGGACCACCAGTGGTCTGCAAGCTTCACTGAAGTGGTCCACAGCATGTTCCGAGTAAATATTCTTATTTATTTTAACTATATTTTAATTGTTTTTTTTGGTTCTTCTATTGTATTTTATTGTATTACAATTTAAATGCTATGGAATGCAAATTTTAATACTATAAAATACGCTTTAGGAAATAAAAGCAATAAAAATATAAAAAATCATACAGGATCCAGCATAGCACAGTACAATGGCTACAACAAGCAGAAAAATCATCAAGTGGTTCGCCACAACCATCAGCAAGTTTCAAGTGGTCCGTAGGGGAAAAAAGGATGGGAACTACTGATCTAGAGATTCCATCAGTGAGAAGGAAGGAGCCAGAGCTGGAGTTCACACCTTCCATGTGCCAGGCTGTATTTAGTATGAACGAGACTTGTCTTCTTCACACATTCTTTTTTAACAAAGATTTCTCACCACATGGTGAGAAGTCAGTACAAAAATAATCAACACGTAAACACACAAGCAGTAGAACTATATCTTGCTCAGTTTTGTAAATATCCAATAGGAAGCAAAGAACATCCAAGTGTGTTTTTCAAATATATATTTTAATATGACCCTATTTATTTAATTGTGCAGATTCTAATTACAATGGGAGGAAATTTGCCAGTGACGAGATAACAGAAAATGGTCACTCCTTAAATAGTTTGGCAGTAGCCAAACAAATGATTGCCAAACGGGCACTGAAATGAAAAGCAAAGGGCAGACTAAATTTCTGCTGCTCTCTCATACAATCCATGGCATTAGCAGAGGGGAAGAAAGACAAACACGTTGGACATTTTCCTGTGGTCCTGTGGTCTGATGTTACATTCCTCCAAGGTCTATTAAGGCCACTATTGAAGGAAAAATGGAATAGCTGGAATGGAGAACAAAGCAGTCAGCGGCACCCTGTGAAGGGAGGAAGGAGTGAGCTCTACAAAACAGCTGATAGGCCTAAATTCAGCTTGTTTTTTCCTCCTGTTCAACAGTTCTTGTGCCATGGCAAATAAAGGATGGACACACAGATTTGCATCTCTATTTGGTTTATGAGACTCCTCGAGTTTGTTTTGTAAAGAGCTGTGAGAAAAGGTAGATATTTCTTAATCACACTTTCCCTATGCTGAGGGACCCCATAGAGAGGGTTGCACTGTGACCCTCCCATTCCACCCCAGTTCTCTGAGCTTAAATACCACTGTGCTTCTGCCAGAACATGAATAGTGCATTGCACTCGGCAGGGCATTTTCCCACCAGTCCATAAATACAAATTGTAGCTGTGGATGCCTTTCCTTTCTGAAAAATCACTTCAGTGTGCTGAACTCCGTTAGTGATACTTTTAGCAGAAGTCTGCAGTGGGACGTGTGTTATAAAAATAATTAAGCTACTTTTAAAAAGAGGCAATATACATTAAAGAAAACAAGTTATATTTCCAAAGCTTCTACTACCCCTTGATGTTGCCAATGTTACATTGTATAATTGTATTTTGCAAATATATGGAGGAGAGAGGAATCAGGGGTTTTTTTTGCAACACTTGAAAAATCATGTGCAAGCCTAAAGTAAACAGGATAGGATTATTCATAAAATGCCAGTTTCTCCTTTCCAACTCTTTGTCATGCTCTAGCATGACCAGGACATGTTGTGGAAGGTAGAGTTATGAGCTCAGTTCTCAATGGATCCCATTTTATTACGGGCAACATAACCAGGCTGCAATCTGGGATAAAGCAAAACCTGCCCCCTGCCCAGACACTGGGGCCACCAAAGGAACTGGCTGCTAAGTGTTGAGAAGACGCCATCTGGTTCCAAGTATAATAAGTTGACCTCCATACCTGATCCATGCTGTTTAACACAGCCAAAATTGATGGGCCTTCCGTTTTGACCTCTCTCAAGCAATTAGAGACCCCAATAAGGCGTGCACACACACACGCACACACACAACTTTATTTATTTATTTATTTATTTGTATACCGCCCCATAGCCAAAGCTCTCTGGGCGGTTTACAGCAACTAAAAACACCAAAAACAGATATACAAATTTAAAACACATCTTTTAAAAACAATTTAAAACACAATTTAAAAAATTTAAAACAATTTTAAAAACACATGCTAAAATGCCGGGAGAAGAGGAAAGTCTTGACCTGGCGCCAAAAAGATAACAATGATGGTGCCAGGCACACCTTGTCAGGAAGATCATTCCATAATTTGGGGGCCACCACTGAGAAGGCCCTCTCCCTTGTTGCCACCCTCCAAGCTTCCCTCGGAGTAGGCACCCGGAGGAGAGCCTTAGATGTTGAGCGTAGTGTACGGGTGGGTTCGTATCAGGAGAGGCGTTCCATCAGGTATTGTGGTCCCAAGCCGTGTCTTTATAGGTTAAAACCAGCACCTTGAATCGAGCTCGGAAACATACAGGCAGCCAATGCAAGTGGGCCAGAATTGGTTTTATATGTTCGGACCGTCTGGTCCCTGTTACCAATCTGGCCGCTGCATTTTGCACAAGCTGCAGTTTCCAAACCATCTTCAAAGGCAGCCCCACGTAGAGTGCATTGCAGTAATCTAATTTGGAGGTTACCAGAGCATGGACAACTGAAGCCAGGTTATCTCTGTCCAGATAGGGGCGCAGCTGGGCCACCAACAGAAGTTGGTAGAAGGCACTCCGTGCCACTGAGGCTACCTGAGCCTCAAGTGACAGAGATGTTTCTAGGAGAACCCCCAAGCTATGAACCTGCTCCTTCAGGGGGAGTGCAACCCCATCCAGGACAGGTTGGACAGGTTGACTTTAGTCAAACTTGCTTATCTACGCAAATAGTTACTTTCCATAAATTCTGCTAAATGACCTGTAAAGCAAAGAAACCCTCCAAGCGAACTGCAAGATACTGGTTTTTTTATTTTTTAAAAAGTGTCTGTCAGCTCCCGTAGTTTCAGACATGAAGGGATTAAAGGCTTATTAAAAGATGATGGTTAAACACTAACTGGTAGACAGAATAATGACTAGCTGAGAGCCCCAACCATCTTTAAGCTTGCCTGTGTCCACATGATAAACATTATGTGTGAATTATGTTGAATTCCATCAGATGCCAATATGCATATTCATGGCAAAATAATACTTCAAACATAACTATGTAGATTTCCCCCACACAGATTATTTCTTGATGGGGGGGGGGAAATCACATGTAAAATGATCCTTACAGCCTGACCCTATGCAGTTAGGCATGCCTATACTCATTGAAATCAATGGGTGATTGCTGATGTTAGTCATAGTCAGAGTAGTAGACCCTTAAGGGAGCAAGCAGCCAAGAGCTGCTGGCATGAGCGGAGTTTGGAACTGATGGATCTCTAATTGAGCTTGGGCTCAGGAAAGATATGCCTACTGAAGCCCTTCATCCTGGCTCAGCCAGAGATATGCTGAGCTGAGACTGGAGTAAGTCCACAAAAAAGGGTGTGATTGGGGCATGGCAGGGCAGGGGGAGACTTACTTCTAGTCTATGCCAAACTCTGTTCAGCTGGGTCATGTGACCTAACAACCTAGCAGAAGCTACACTGGCAAAAAGGGTGGTGTAAGTCAAACTTTCTTGTAAAGTATGGTTTTCCCCCTGCCAGGCTTAGGCCAGCTCAGCCAGTAGTAGCTTCACTCCTGAATGGAGTTTGGAATAGAGGTAAGTTGTTGTTGTTATGTGCCTTCAAGTCGATTATAACTTATGGCAACCTTATGAATCAGCAACCTCCAATAGCATCTGTCATAAACCACCCTGTTCAGATCTTGTAAATTCAGGTCTGTGACTTCCATTGTGGAATCAATCCATCTCTTGTTTGGCCTTCCTCTGTTTCTACTCCCTTCTGTTTTTCCCTGTGTTGCGTGTGACGTCCTTCCCCAGCACCACCAGTGAAGCTCTCACTTGTGGCTACCAGCAGACAGGAACGTCAGATTTTCCTCTTACCCTTTTCAGCTCTAGCACAGATTCAACAAATCCCACTGCTAGGCAGCACTACCAATCACTTTCTGTAACCCAAACTCCCAGAGACTTTACCTAAGTCTCTCTATAGCTTGTTACTTTGTGACTGTGTGCTTATGCTGTTCCCAACCCCCTTGTATCTTTATATTTAAAGCATACAACTCTGGGTTGCTCTGGATACGTGACTTGTGACAATCTCTCCCTTCACCACTGCCACCATTAGGTACAGTTTCTGTTCAGCCTTGGTAATTACCTTGCCCTCCCTTCTGGTCTGTATATTTCCCCAGCCAAGGATCAGGCCTTTGGTAAACCAAATAAGTATTTATTAAATATCAGAAACAACAAGATTACTTAAGGAATGTTTCACAAGCGTATGGTTTCATCTATATTCTGTTAGGTACTTGACTTCTTACTAATTGCCTCAGAACTCCGACTCACTCTCAACACCACCACCTCCAAACCTCCAACCTCTCTCTCAACCTCTCAAAGACACCACCTCAACCACAACCTCCCAGATTCAACTGTCATTCTTCCATTTATACTCCCAGCCATTCATACGCTCAGCCACTCATCCAGCATTCTACTGCTCATGTACTCCCCCCTCCTCTTTCACTCCACTTACCATATGTCTTCTATATAAACAGCACTTACCATATTTACAATATAAGCAGGAACATCACATTGCGCACCACCCCAATCTCTGAGCGGTGAGATTTCCAGGGGTCCCTGCGCTCACCCTGGGCTTGGTATGTGTGTCTAACAATCTGTCCCCAGCTCAAACAAAGGGGTGACCTGGGGCAGGATTTTTAAAAATATGTTTTATTACATTTTCAAGGATAAACAAATAATTCCCCCTCCCTCCCGATCCTCCCTTCCCTTCCCCCTTCCTTTTCGCCTGTAGGACCTGGGGCAGGAGATTTAAGCCCCAGCTTAACCCACATAGCCATGAATCTCACTGAGTAACCTTGGGCCAGTCACTGCCTCTCAGCCTCATGAAAACACTAATTGTGGAACAGCTTACCTGAAGAGATACGCCTGGCGCCTACGGTGCTTTCTTTTAGGCGCCAGGTTAAGACCTGGCTGTACTCCCAGGCTTTTTAATGTTTTTAATGATAATGTTTACGTCTACGCTTTATTTTAATATTGTTGCTGATATATGTGATTGATTTTATTATAATATTGTATTTTTAATCTGTTTTGTACACTGCCCAGAGAGCTACTAGCTATGGGCGGTCTAAAAATGAAACAAATAAATAAAATAAATAAATAGTGTTGCCATAAGTCAGAATCGACTTGAAGGCAGTAGTACATTTACATTACATTAACTGTTCAACTCCCCCCCCCAAAAAATTATAAGCAGCCTTCACTTCTGTTTCCAGTTATCACTGCACTCGCGGCTAACAGTATGGTGGAGCCAAACCCCACAGAGTACCCTTGTTTCTAGGAAGCTCAGTCTCTGCTGTCTCTGTGTGCCAACTGCCAAGTGGGCAGAGACCCTTTACATATGCCTAGCAGCAGACTCATAGCCAGCCGAAACATTCAGGGAGGGCACAAAAAAAAGGAGGGGAGATTTTTTCTGTAATAAATTTAATTTTTTTTAAAAAAAAAAGTAGGGATCAGAACAAATTTAGGGGGTGCACGGGCTCCCTGCCCCCCCCCGGCTATGGCCCTACGTAGCAGTCCTTGCTATGTCCAGGTCCTCCCCCTTTCCTACTGCCACTGTAATGGCAAGTATTTTTTTAGTATTAGATAAAAAGGTGTTGGAAATAGTATAATATACAAACAGCATGCAATCCCAGCCATGTATAATTATATTGAAAGTGAAAATGTTCTGGATCGAACTATATACTGGAGAACGGAATTGAGTAGTTGGAACCCTGAACAACAGTATTCCACGCTGCAACTTTTTGTTTCAAGGACCAACGGTTAGAACTCTAAGTGGCTGGCAATTTTTCCCATCCATGTTACTGTGAGCTGATTAGATTAGTGAATTAGTTCTGCCTTCTTTGTTTTTAGGATGGAATTTTTTTTGAGGAACCAATTGGTAACACAATCATAACAGCATGTTCTCTTGTGTGTGCCTGTCACTGCCTTTCCCGCTGTAAAGAACAGTTAAATGGTTGTGGGGCTCAAGGCAGAAAAAGGATGCAGTGAAGAAGAGAATGTAGGCGGCAAGGCCTACTTGCCTTCTTCCATCCTATGAACGCACAAAGGAGTCCCCCTTGTTCCTATCTGTCTCAGAGCAGGAAAAGGCTACCAAATGATCATAGCCTTTCCATGAGGAAACACTGCAATCTTGGAGTCGTTTTAGCTCTAACCGCTCATATTAATGATATGATTAGCAATTATGTTGTGGTTTTTAAAAAATTAAATACCAGGTACATAGGTGTGGGTGGGTAATTGTCCTCAGGAATGTAGCATTCCTGAAAATTGCTTCCCTCCCCATCCTCTGTCCTGGTGCAGCAATAAGCATTAGGGGAAAGGATCTCTGTGGCACCAATGGGATTTTTCCCCCTAACGTTAATTACCAGATGGGGTGTTGGTGGGGAGGATTTTAGCTGATCTTATAGCTGGGAAGGAAAAATTATTCTACCTGTTTGTGCTCTGTGTTCCCATGCAACATCGCCTCAATACGATCACCATGCCTGATATTGAGGTTTTTTTTAAATACATGTGATTGCTAATCACATGATTAATGAAAAATGTAGTTAGTCCCTTTTGAAAAAGCAACAAGGAAAGACATGAGAGAGGTTTATATATGCATAGAGTGGGGAAGGGGAAGTTTTCCAGCCCAGTAGGAAGAGAGGAGAGAGCCAGTGTGGTGTAGTGGTTAAGGTGTTGGACTATGACCTGGGAGACCAGGGTTCAAATCCTCACATAGCCATGAAGCTCACTGGGTGACCTTGGGCCAGTCACTGCCTCTCGGCCTCATGAAAACCCTATTCATAGGGTCACCATAAGTCGGAATCGACTTGAGGGCAGTACATCTACATCTAGGAAGAGGGGGAGGGTAAGCTGGAAGGTGGGAAGTGGTTGGGGTGGAAGCCACTGCTAGTAGATTTGGAGGGGCATTTGGGTAATCCTCATACTGCCTCCTCAAGGTGGCTGCCCTGTAACAAAACTAATTATAGGTAGGGATGGGGGAGAAATGTGATTGTCTGCATTTAAAGGCAAACATACCTCATTCACACTTTTTGAAACATGTAAACTGAAACACAGCCATCCTTTGAAATTTCCACGTCTCTGAATTTTGCAGTGCAGTTCTGCAGCCAAGTAATGTGTACATAAATGTACTGGGGTAAAGTGTGCATATAGAGACATAAATGAATTATATATTACAGGAAACGTCTTTGCAAATAGGTGTATATTAGAGGAAAAGCCATGGGAAACTTCTTCACAGCAAACTGGTTCCCCCACACTGAGTATGGCCTGTGCCCAAATGATTTTATTCCATCTGCCACTCTCTCTCAATTCCTTAACTCCCATTCCTTCTTCCCATGCCTTTCCAAAACTACTGCTTGCTGTATGGCCCTCACTTTTTAAAAAACAGTCTACAGTGTTTACAGCTGGTATAGAACAGTGGGGAGGAGAGCCTGGCTGGGAGTCCAGAGTCTGTGAGTTCAAATCCCCACTCTTGTCTCCTGGGTGTCAAAGGCCAGCTAAAGATCATCCCCACAGTGAGTGGCTCAGGGGTTATGTGCCCTGCCACCTGTGCAGCCGTGGGAAAGCTGCATAGTCCCAAGGAGCCCAGTTGCCCCCCCCAGCTAGCAGTTGCATACAAGGGAGGGGCTGGCTTGTGCAGTTGTGGCAAGCTGAGCAGGCCCTAGCCAGCTGGGGAGGAGTAGCCTCAGAGGGAGGCAATGGTAAACCCCCTCTGAATACCGCTTACCATGAAATCCCTATTCATAGGGTAGCCATAAGTTGGGATTGACTTGAAGGCAGTCCATTTCCACTTTTCCACGGTCTTTCTTTTCTCTTTTGACCTACAGGGGAGCAACTTAACTGGCTTTCTTTAACTTACTCTTGCTTTGGAAACCAGTAGCTACATTCTTTATACACTGTCTTTTAACCATCCAAATCTCATTAACACTAATGAGACTTAAGCAGTTAAAAATGTACTGCCACAACCTGTGAATATGACCCCATGGTGCTATCTCTGACTTCGTAAGCTGCTGCTATTTTCAGAGAACCGGCCTGTCATCAGTTTGGACTTCATCTCTGGCATGACCACTGAAATTCAGCTCCTGCTGTTGAATGATGTGCTACTACCCAGACAATCAGGCTATATATAAACTTCTCACCCTACTGCATATTGACTTAGAAGTAAGTTCCACTACGTTCATTGGACTTTACTTCTTCTTAGCCACAGCCCATTTAACCATTTTAAATAAGTAAAGTCAATGGCTCTGTTCAAACAATCATTCTCTGTTCAGACAAGCCATTATAAACTTCCTCCCCCCCCCCGCTATTGCACACTGGTTTCAGTATGATGATTCTGGTTCAGACAGAGTTCTCCATTATGTCCAAACATCCCGGCTTATTTTTCTGGCTTGTTAACTGACATTAAACTGGAGCTCCCTGGTTCAGATGTAATGGGGAACTCTGGCTTAATACAACCCATGATATTTGTGATGAAGCCAGTACATAAGAGGAGGAGACATGTGCAACCTTGCTGGAGGAATTCAGTTTTTCAGTACCATTCCCTATCCTGAACAGCAAATTTCAACTGAATCTGAATTTTGGTGAGTTCCACTTGCATATCAATTCATTCAATATAATTTAGTTGTTCATTTTAAAAACACTTCAGATGTTTTTGCACATATGTGTTTTGCTCATGGTTTTTACTGCATCATAGGAAGTATACAGTTTTGGAAGCTGTATAAAAAAGTCATTACACATGTGTGTATTATTCACAGTTGTTTAATATATAATAGGAGCAAAAGTGGTTTGGCACTAAAGAGTTAAGGTCATCAAGCAACTACATATATATTGTTATAATACATAATGCTTATTCATAAAGGAATAAATATACTCATGACCACCAGAAAGTTTAGACCAAATAACTGCAGTATTTGACTCAAATTTTGTTATTTTTCCAATGATGGGAACAAGTCTATTTAAAAAGTCAGTTTTCATCTTTGTTGGTAAAATAGTTTGAAAAGACTGAAAGCCCAATATTAAAATTGCTTGCATTTAAGTTCCCCATTAGGTGATAATCCTAAATACAAAAATTAGAAATCAGATACTATTGAAATCAGTTGAACTAACTTTCACAAAAAGGTTCAATATTTTGATATGGGATGATTTCAATTCAGCACCCAATTCTCAAAAAGACAATAGCAAAGATGTGCAGAATACTAATTTTCTTAGCTTTTCCAGACTTCATTCCTTTGAATTTAAACACATGAAAAATAAATATGAATCCCTGAAATATTGGTCAAGTTTAAAATCACTTTGGATCAAAAATTTTCTAGGCAGAGTGAGACCCAAAACAGTAAAACAGTGGAACTCTGGACATCTGTAATAACCTGACTTCCAAAAGTCATTCATTTGCTAGTTCTAGCCCAAAAGTTATTTTGTGTCAAGATATCACTGAATTGTTTGCTATGAAACATGATGGAGTTTGAAGTTCCTTGGCTGAAGATCAGTGACTTTCAGGTCAGCAGAGGCTCCCATGTGAAACTGCTGAATGAGAACTTAACAGTATATTTCTAGTTCTAGCAGGTTTTCTTCCACTGAGCAGGTGGTTGAACTAGATTATCTACAAGTTCCCCTCCTACCCTATGATTCTGTGATTCAGTCTATTTGCTCAGGCCACAGTCATGGCAATAGTTATTTACTCTCCTACTAAGAAAGCAAATCGTGGATGATTGTCTTATCACTTGTTACCATTATTATGAACGGTCACTGCACATTTCTAAGCTTTACATAAAATTTCACAGACTGTATTTTTTGCATTTATAATGTTAGTCTTTAAAGTGTTATACAATCCCATATTTGACTGCAAAGAAATACGTATCTGTATTGCTTGTGCTTTTTGTATTCTCTACTGTACCTTTAGTGTACCTATGCTTAAATAGAGATGGACAAATCTGTCAATTCTGGTTTCTCTCAAATTTTTCTAGCCTTCAGTTTGGCGCATTTCTGCAATTTTTTAAAAGTTGTACTCATGTTTGTGTGCATTTCTCCTAATATACACATTTATGTGATTTTGCCTTACACACACATTTTTGCAAGGAATTTCCCATAATGTCATGCATCTTTTGTATGTTATTTTTTACTATGCATTTTGGGGGGGTTCGAAAACTGCATTGCAAAATTTGGAGAGTTGTGAATTTCAAAGGATAGCTGTGATTCAATCTGCATTTTCATATTAAAATATTAACCACATGATTCCCCTCCCCCATCCCTCCTTCTGAGTAATCCTTCTTACTGTGTTTGTATTAAAGTGCTATGTCCCATACTACTTTTGTCTCTCCCCTCTACTGTCCTTTCCAATGTCAAAACTGAGATTGTTGGCACTTTGTGGGCGGGAGGAGAAAAAGGCCCTGCATACAGAATATACAAGCCAGCTTGTGAAAAAGATCAGGCTGAGAGATAGCAACTGGTACAAGGCCACCTAATAAGCTTTGGGAGCAAGAATTTAACTCTAGGTCCCACAGTCCTAGTGTAACTGCTGTACCACCCTGGTTCGCTCCCCCTTACTCCTTTGCTCTTTTTATATTTTTATTTTATATTTTTATAAAATGGCTTAGAAACAAAAACCCTTGACAATGCTGTACATGCAGATTTGGTGTGTGTGCATTGCTGAATTGTAGCTCATGCCTTTGATGAAGATGTGACATCCTTACTGTGGTTTCTTGGTATGATACGCTCTTAGCCTGCTGTAGGAGGAAAAGTAATGACTGCAGAGAAATGGTATACAGACAACTAACTCCATTCTATACATAAAAGTATAAAAGTATAAGTCACGTTCCAGAGGAGTAGCCATATTAGTTTGTTGCAGCAAAAACATAGAAGAATCTCACCTTAAAGACTAATGTGTTTGTTATGTCATAAGCTTTTGCTTATGAGGCATGTAGATGCAAACCAAATTGATTTTTTAATCTTAATCTATTTTTCTGAGATAACAACCATATAAATGGAGGAAAGGTTTCCCTGGATAATTGAAGGCTCTATCCTTAGTATGGTGTGAATAACTACCAGACAATACCACAGTCAATATTCAAAATAAGAAGACTTGAGTAAGATGCACAGTTTAGCCAGTATATAATTACCTGAGGATGGCTTGCTTTGTGTACAAGAGGTAAGGATGAAGCATCCTATAATTCCATGCCCACAAATATAAATAAATCTGAGACAGAGTTGTTAACCTGACAATCCAGAATGATCAGGCTCCCATGTTCCAAGCCATTGATATTTATTATCGACAGTCTTGTGATATGCATGTTTATGAGAAAGTAAGCCCCATTGAGTTTAATCAAGTTTACTCCCATGCTAAGTGTGCATAGAATTCTAGCCTGAGTAAAAATGTACACAGTAGGATCCTGGTATGTAACCAAATAGCACACAATCCAAACAAACTTAAGTCTTATTTACTTCAATTGAAGAAATTAAAGCATGTGCTTATTTCTCCCATTCCAATTTTAAAAAATATAAACGTGCTTAAACTCTGGTGGACTGTGCCCTTAGATTATTCCTATATTAACTACCCTGCAACACCATTATATATAGCATCCAAATATATACCTAACTTACTAGCGTGTGAAGTCCTTCTGTAGTGGGTGACCTGGACAGAAACTGCTCCTCTGGTAGACATTTTGAAAGTAGACATGAAGGCATAGGCTACAAGCCTGGCTTATACAAGAGGATGTATTTGAATGTGAATGATTTAACTTTTCCGGTGTTTCTAAATATCAGCAGCATTTGGGGATCCCCTTCCTATTCTCACATACAAACATTTTAGAATCCGGAGCTTATAAAACAGAATTGCACTATGATATGCTAATCTTAAAGTCTTCGCTTAAAAGGGATTGAATGATTAGTTCAAATCAATACATGGAACTGAGCTGTACCTGTGGCCACCATTTTGCTTTGCTGCACTCTTGCCTTACTTATTTACTAACACACAGCATTTCTTGCTTTTGTCTCTGTGTGAGAGATTTTCCCCAGTCCCAATCCCCTTTACGTATGTCTCTCCTCAATTCCCTGCATCCCTCCTTTCCTGAGACCTTTATTTTCATCATATCTTCTCTTTTGAGATCCTTGCATCATAGTCCATTGCCTAATTTCAGGCTGTAGCCAGGGTGAAGACTCATCTGGACCACTGGTTCACAGGGTGGATACATTGGAAATAGAGAAAATGCATTTTAAAAAGAAAAGAAAAGAAAAGCCGAAGATTTTAATAATATTTGCATATGTTAATTTATATGCATAGATGCACATTTAGATATAATTACAGTACCTTAAAAACAAATACATCTCTCCATAGTGGGGGAAGACCACGACCAGATGACCTGTGTGCCTGCTCAGCCTGCTTTCCGGGCTCTGACTATTGACTGGCACCTTCAAGGCCCTTGCTCTCTCTTTTTATGGCTCTGTTCTTAAAACTGAACTTGGACCAATCCTTCAAACAGAAGACACCTTTAAATAGAGGACTGTTCTCTGTTAAGTAGAAAACATCACCACTCTACAGGTTCATCTCACCCAAGAATAAATGAAACAAAAGATTTTAAAATTCTAATACGACAACTTCTATTTAAAGAACTGGAGCTTGTTATAAGGATAGGGGGGAAATCTGTGTTTTCTATCTGTGTTTTTAAAAAGTAGTGGCTGGTTTTCCGCAAGATATTGTATTCACTCCTTAATTCATTCTATTTTTATTTTGCGTTCCAGCCAGCTGGCTCCAAAACTGGATTACACTAATAAAATAATCAGATTAAAATGCAATAAAGCCATATTTAAAATTAAAGTTGAAATCCATCAGTTGAAACAATCAAGAACAACAGGAAGGCACAACTGCAGGTACCAGAACCAAAGAGAAGCAGCCCCAGTTTGACATCTTTCAATAAACCCAAATGTGCTGGTGTAGCTATAAAAGCTTTTGTGTAAAGAAAGGTCATTGCTCCCTTTGTAAAACTCCTTCACAAGGAGAAGATTCAGTATAGAGCAGAGCTTGGAAAAGTTACTTTTTTGAACTACAACTCCCATCAGCCCAATCCAGTGGCCATGCTGACTGGGGCTGATGGGAGCTGTAGTTCAAAAAAGTAACTTTTCCAAGCTCTGGTATAGAGGATATGACTATGGAGAAAGTCCTGGATTGAGTGGCTAACCCCCAAGCTTCTGACAATGAGGACTCCAAAATAAGGCCTCCCCTAGTGATCTCAAAGTTCAGGGGAAACAGGGCCGAGATACCCAAGGCCCAGACTGTTTAAGGTTTGAAAGGTTAAAAACAACACTTTGAATTGAGCCCAGAAACTAACTAGTAATCAGTAGAACTGGATTTACATGATCTCTGTGCCTTGTGACACTTAGCTACCTTTCCACTGCATTCTGGACCACTTCCAGTTTCTAAGTACTTTTCAAAGGCAGCTCCACATAGAGTATATTGCAGTAGTCCAAGCTTAAGGCTACCAGAACATGCATCATGGTTGCTAGGTCTCTGTTCCCCAGGAGAGGGCACAGCTGGCACACCAAGCACATCATTCACTGATTCAGAGACTCTACTGCCACACTGGGATTCAAGGAAATGAAGGTTATAGTATAACTGGGTAATTATGACACCAAATCCTCATAGACGTCTCTCAGCAGTTTTATGTGTATATTGAACAGCACAAGAAACAAGGTGGAATCTTGTGGCAGCTCCACTGAGAGCAGTAGTCTCCCAATAGCTACTTCTCTGCCCAGCATTTGCAGAGAAACAACTGCAAATCAATGCACATTTCTGACAGTGCTGACAATTGCAATAAGCCCAACTGTGCCAGATGGTTTGTAAAGATACTATGGTCAATATCAAAAGCCACTGAACAGTTTTTGAGATTGTGTCCCATGCAGGGATGCATGAGGAATTAGATCTTTGTGAATCCCTGTACAAAATGACCAGATCTGCATCTCTAATGTGAGGATTGGAACTTAGCTATACGCCAACTCATACTTTTTCAAATGATATTTAATAATTAAACATATTTGCAACAATTTAACTGTTCTAAGATTTCTCTGTCTTTTTCAGTGGCATTTCAAGGACAGTCCAAGGTGCTATGAATGTGCCAATTATATTTTGTATCAAGATATTGTGTATGCCAAGACAAAACTTTTATGTCTTCCATGCTTTTGTTTCATGTATTTATTATTGGCTTGTTCTACGTGTATCCTATTCCCATCTTCCCTTCAAGGATATTTGAGAGGTATTTTATCATCTCAGCAACATTATGGAGTAGGACCATTCACGTCTTGAAAGGTTTGCCAATGAGTTTCTAACTGTTTGGGGAATGTCTTATAGGAGCATGTAAATTTCTGCAGAATCTGCAAATTTCTGCAGAATCAGTAAAATTGACAAAAAGAAGATTCCCAAAATGAAAGAAAAACTACCCAAAAGAGGAGCTTGATTTAAAAAGAAAGAAAAGAATTTAGAGCAACAACAGTACAAACCCTATTTTTAGATTAATTTGCCAATATTGTTATTAAATATTTGGGTTGAGGCATAAACGATTGGGAGGTGTTGCTGCTAGGTACAAATGTCACCAGCTTTGGGGCTACTTTTGGATGTGATTGGATATTTTTACCTGACCTGCTGGTGAGCTTTATGCTTTCTTACATATGGATGTATGTTAAGTGAGCGTTAATTGTGTTTTTTTAGTGCTGTGTTGTCATGATATTATATTTTTATGTATCATTATTGTACTGTATTTTTTTTAATGTGAACTGCTTTGAGCACAGATATATTTGTAGAAAACATGGTACATAAATAAATGGACTATCAGCCCAATCCAAACCCAAGATCTGCCAGGAAGAGAGCTTTGAATCCAAAGGGGCTTTCCCAGCTGAGTCCTAGCTCAGGCAGAAGTCCCTCACCCTGGTTGAATTGGAGTCACGGTGGCATAAATCCCTCCTCCTAGCTCAGCTGGGCCTCAGCCAGCAGAACTTAAGCTGGTATAATTTATGCAAAAAAAGGGGGGTGTTCTGGGAGCATGGCAGAGGCAGGACAAAGGGAGATTTGGGCTATAGGTAATATATTGAATATGAATGTAAGAAACAGAGAAAGGACTGGGTTATAGCTTTGAGGGGGATTGGAAGTTTAGGTGGGCAGTGCCCCACCTTCACTTAGTGAGGAGCCTCCACTGACTTACACCTATTTCCAGAGCTTGGAAAAGTTACTTTTTTTGAACTACAACTTCCATCAACCAAATCCAGTGGCCATGCTGGCTGGGGCTGATGGGAGTTGTAGTTCAAAAAAAGTAACTTTTCCAAGCTCTGCGGCTATTTCACACCCTTTCAGCTTGGTCACATGACCTAGCAACCCAGCAGAACATAGCTGGCTAAAAGGATGTGTAAGTAAAATTCTTCCTGAATGTAGCTTGGAATTATGTTGGCTTTCTGCAGTTAGCATCACTCTGTTAGACTATGAAATACATCTGTATCGAGATATTGTTTTAATTACTAATAACTCCAGCTAAAATGCTGTTGTAATCAAAAGACTGATTTGCCTCATTATTTTTCAGGATTTCTTTTAAAGTTATCTGTTTGATTGTCACAGGCTGGAACTAATGGCTACATGGCTCCCGAAATCCTAAAGGAAGAGAATTACTGGTACCCTGTGGACTGGTTTGCTATGGGATGCAGCATTTATGAGATGGTTGCTGGTCGAACTCCTTTCAAGGATTTCAAAGAGAAGGTCAATAAAGATGAATTTAAAAGAAGAACCTTAGAAGACGAGGTGACGTTTGAGCATGCTAACTTTGATGAGCCAACAAAAGATATCTGTAAACTGTTCTTGGCAAAGAAGCCAGAAGATCGTTTGGGAAGCAGGTGTGGTTTTATTTACCTTGCTTTAAAAAATAAGTTAATGTGTAATGCCATCATTTTTTATGAAAATGAACTTCATGGGTTCTATTGGGTTTTCTAAAACTGTTTACACTAGACAGCACCAAATGTTTCTCATGCTTTTGAGCATATGTGTGAACATTGTTAGTGTAGGTGAGAAAGCAGAGGGGAGCTACCATTAATTCAACATACATTTTACCCAATGTAGGTTTTACAATCTCTTCCTGCAGACACAGGAAAACTGATTCCACTCATAAAAATGCTTTAAATGTTTCCTTTCACTCAGGAGTGATATACCTGCAGCCCTCCAGATGTCATTGGTCTCCAACCGTCATTATCCCTGACTATTGGTCATGCTGGCTGGGGTTCATGGGAGTTGGAGTCCAATAAGCAACCCCTCCTCCAAAGGGACTGAAAGGAGATCACTCAGCTTTAGCTGGATAGTAACACATGTCAAAAAACTGAGTGCTAGATATTATATCGAGCCTGAATTTATTTGTTTTTAAAATGTGAAGAACCTCTTCTCTGATGGTTTTTGTAGCAAGATGACCTTTAAAGAGCAGGAGGAAGAGGATATTTTCAATAAACATTTTCCTTCCTTGAAAGCATAATAATTCATGCATTTTGAAGGTGATGGCTGCCTTATGGCTGCTTGACTTCTTTAACAAGCTGCACCTTCCAAGTCCCAGCAAATCCATTGAAATACAGTTTCTAGACCCTTTCCAAGTTTTTTTAGATTCTGTCTTTTTTCCTTTGTTCCCTGGAGCCTCTCCCAGTTGAACTTGTGGGTGGAGTCACAATAAAAATTATAGCAGGAGGAGGCAGATCTCCTGACGCAGCAACTGGAGAATGAACCTTGCATGCATGCATGCATGTGTCTTGGAGGATCATAGGAACATTCTGCAGCTTCGTATCCAAATGATTTTGTCTGTGACTACTGCATTACAGGCATGCTTTACCACCCTTTAAATATGCCATGATACAACAGTCGTTGTCAATCTCTTTTATTTCCTCAAACCTAGAAACTGGGATGCCACTCTTTATTGTGAAAATGGGGGAAATCATATTCTGAGCCAAAGGGCATTTTAAAGGAGTCCAGTATTGAGACAGTGGGGAGGAGAGCCTGGCTGGGAGTCTAGAGTCTGTGAGTTCAAATCCCCGCTTGTGTCTCCTGGGTGTCAAGGGCCAGCTAAAGATCACCCCCACAGCAAGTGCTCAGGGGTTACGTGCCCTGCCACCTGTACAGTCGTGGGCAAGTTGCATAGTCCGAAGGACCCCAGTTGCCCCCGCAGCTGGCAGTTGCAGACAAGGAAGGGGCTGGCTTGTGCAGCTGTGGCAAGCTGAGCAGGCCCTAGCCAGCTGGGGAGGACTAGCCTCAGAGGGAGCCCCCTTCTGAATACCGCTTACCATGAAATCCCTATTCATAGGGTCGCCATAAGTCAGGATAGACTTGAAGGCAGTCCATTTCCATTTTCATTTAGAGGAAAGTAAGCATACTGCGCTTCTGCAGAGGTGATATCAGATAATGATACAACAGCAAAAGCTGTGCTTTGGCTAGTAGGTTCTGATCTGTAAAATACAGCACACAGTTTTAACCCTCCTCTATAAATCATGCTTCATGAGAAAGCAAACTATTATGATGTATGATGTGCCATTTGTGAATATGTTAATTTTCAGAGTTGCTTGGGCAACATAAGCGTGTGTCTGCTCTGAAGGAGCTTACAATGTAAAAGAGGGATGAAGGGATAGATAAGTACATAGAAGGAGGAATGTGGACAAATACTGTTCTGTGTGTTTAAACCTTTGTTACAGTTGGAAATGAAGAGAGAATTACTTCGTACTAAAGACGCTGTTTTTACATCGGTTTCCTATTTGCACCATCCACAGTAAGGGCTCAATGCTAGCTGCAAACATGGTATTTTCTATTCACACTGAGGGGAAGGATCAATCACGCAGTTTCCTAATGACCACACCCTCTAATTTAACATTTCCACTCCCTCTGGTTACTTGGCAACCAAGCAGGCTCAGTTTGTTCTACCAGTAAGTTTCATTAAAAAGAACAATTATTTGTATTTTCACTGGGTACAATACAGCTGAAATACAAATCTTTGTTTGAGCAGTGTCATGCTTTTGTGCATGGGAAAATAAAAATAAGGCACTGTTTGTAGCCACATACAAAAGAAAGGGAGAGAGCAGCCAGAAGTTGCTTTTCAGCCTACAGAAAATAAAATGAAGGAAGGGAGGAGGAGTGGGTGTGGAAATGGGAATGATTGACACACCCACCTAAAAGCATCAGAGCAAAATGTCTGCAAGCACAAGCAATACAGATATGTACTGAATATGTTTTTTTCCTTTCCTTTTCATATTATCAGAGGATTGGGTTAGCATAGATTTACAGGGGGAAAACTGTGTGATAGCTTCTGTTTGTCAGTAATGTCATGTGAACCATGCAAATTAAAAGGAGATGTGAGTAGCACCAAACACACACTAAACCACCGTGTAGATGAGCTCTAAGGGTATAAGCCAAAGGCCAGTAACTTGAGCCCAAGTTTCTTTTTCCTAGGTGTAGAACTTAGTACTTACCTCTGTTAAATTTCATTCTGTTGTTTTTAGCCCAGTGCTCCAGCCTATCAAGATCACTTTGAATTTTGTTTCTGTCCTCCAGGGTATTAGCTACCCCTCCCAGTTTTGTATCATCTGCAGATTTGATAAACGTTCCCTGCAGCTCCTCATCCAAGTCATAAAAAATGTTGAAGATCATTGAGCCTAGGACCAAGCTCTGTGGTGCCCCACTCTTACCTCCCCCTTTGAGAAGGAACCATTGATAAACACTCTTTGGGTATGACTGTGTAGCCAATTGTGGATACACCTGAAAGTTGTTCCATCCAGCCCACATTCAGCTCTGAGAGTTCTTCAGCCAACTCCTTCACTACTCTAGGATGCAGTTCACTGGGCCCTGGAGATTTGAACTTGTTCAAAATGATTAGGTATTCCTTGACTATTTATCTATCAAACTCAAGCTGCAGTCCTCCCCTTTCAACTTCATGTTTGGCAGGAGGGTCACAGACCCTCTTTTGGGAGAAGACTGAGCCAAAGTAGGTATTGAGCACTTCTGCCTTTTCTTTGTCATCTGTTATCATTTTGCCATCCTCATTGAGTAGCTGTGCCACCATTTATTTTCTCTGTCTTTTACTATGCATGTACCTGAAGAAAGCTTTTTTGCTGTCGCTTTTAGCATCCCTCTCTAACCTCAGCAATATCCCAATTCAAATATTACTTAGAGTTGATAACGTCAAGGAGACCAATTTTGTGAATGTGAATTTTGTGAATGTGGATCTACAAAAGAGGTTACCTCTGGGCACATTTGCAGACTGAAGAAATTGTTATGGGCACAGCACACACATCACAACCATGCACACACCACAACCTAATCTATTGGCTACAGGAAAATAGTTTTTTCCCCCAAGCCTTCTTTCTAATTTCAGCGAGGGGAGGGCAAGGGAAGGAGACCTTCCAGGCGCCAGCAAAAGAGTCCACAGGCATATTCCACCTCCAGGCACCACATTGGCCTGATCTACATGTTGTTCTATTCAGCGTTAACCCAATACTATTTGCAGTGAGGCTAAAATTGGCTACTCACTTATAAATAATACTTATTAATATATTGTTGCTGCAGTATAATAGCAAGTTTAAGGGTGGAGCTAAGGTCCTGCAGCACACCTGGGAGAATACCACCTGAGAATATACAGTGAGCAGGGGGTTGCATCAGATTCTTAAGTACTGGGGATTTAATGTTTCCAAAGTTCTTGGAGGAATGGGTGTCTGACATTTTGAACTAATGAGTCTTTGGTGTAGTGGGAGTAGCACAATAGCATCATTGCTATTTGTCAGAAGGCCAAAACATACAATCCCATACACTGAAATATAGCCTCAGTTTGATCATTCTGTACTGTTTCAGTGGGGAATTCTAATATGTCCAGTGGATGTGATTCTTCCCTTTCCCAGTATGAGGAAACTCAATGAATTCTAGTTGTGGATGTGACACAACTATTAATTTTCTCGAGACACAAAAAGAGTTAGGCAACTTTTCTCACTCAATTCTGTCACTTAAAGAGACAGCAAGCTTTCAGGTTTTTGCTATTTTGGGTGACCTACAGTAGAAGCCTGGATATATACAAATACATAATATAAATACTTTAGTCACTTCAGCTAAGTCGTAACCGTAATCGTATGCCCCTAGTTCAGGGGTAGCCATGATGGTGCCCTCCAGATGTTGTTGGGCTACAACTCCATTCATCCTTGACCATTGGCCATGTTGTCTGGGACTGATGGGAGTCCAACAACATCTGGAGAGCACCATCTTGACTACCTCTGCCCTACTTTCCCAGTAATTCATTATCCATATTTATTCACAGTTTTATCCTACTATGTTGAGGTGTAGTAATGGCAGTCCTGTGCACAGTTACTAGGAATGAATCCTATTGAACTAAACGAGAGTTACTTCTGAGGATTCCACTTTACACTGGCAATCCAAAGCACACTTACCTGGGAGTAAGCCCCATTGAACCCAATGGAATTTCTGAGTAGACATGTATTGGATTGCAGCCTTACATGGGAGTTACGTACTACTGGATAAAGTAGGATTTGCTTCCAAGTAAACTTTCCTGCAGTCCGCATTTACTTAGGAGGGAGCACCACTTGAACAAATTAGGGCTTACAATTGAGAAAATATGGATAGGATCAGCATTAGCATTTATTGCCTGCCCTTCACCCAGAGGTCCCAGGGCGGGTTACAGCCTTAAAATACAGTGTTAAAAACAATAAAAAACCAATCAGGTTGTACGTTGTGTTTGGAAAACCAGTACAGCTATTTAGTTTATGTTTGAGATGCTTATTTAGGAGTATGGTGTCATTGTCATTCTTGTATTTCTAAACATGGTCAGTGTAAAAAATCAGTGTTGGCTTGAATGTTTTTTTAACTGTTTCTATAAGTCATAAATGCTTGGCCTATTGCCTAGACATTTCCCCTTGGATAACTGGTTTCTGTTTGTTTGTTTGTTTGTTTGTTTGTTTGTTTGTTTGTTTGTTTGTTTGTTTGTTTGTTTGTTTGTTTGTTTGTTTGTTTGTTTGTTCAGATTAGCTCTTGGTTGGAGTTTGTGGCTGTTTAGTTTTCATGGCAAGTTTTTGCTGATAATGTTTTCATTTTACACATATTTGTGGTGTGGTTGTAAACTGCTTTAAAAACAGGGAAAGTGGTGTATATTATACAGTCACAAGAGTGGCTGTATACTATAGCCAGCATGGATTTTTCACATTCCGCAATGTTAAATTGAAAATACCCCCATGCCATTCTGATGCTTCCCATAAAAGCATTTAAAAACAAAACCTTACAAAACTTATAGTCCTGAACTCAGAAACTCTTGCTTAACAACACTCTAAATTTTAATGGCGATACACAAAACAGTCAGAGAGAATCAAGAGTAAAAAGAGAAAGAAAAAACCGGACCTTTTGGACTTTTTTCTGGCAGAGTTCTCATAATTTATTGACATTAATTAAAAATCTGCCATGTTCACAGAGTACCTGTAATCCTGTTACTGACCTTGTCCCATACTCTGACCTTCATCTTCTGCAGTTTAAACATTTTTAAAAGCCTGGCTGATTTTTAATTAGTTTAAGAAATTTTGCATTGAACTCAATGATAGTGTCAGGCATGCTCAATAAGAATGAACTGTCAGTTTTCTAAAAGCCAGACTCACAGCTGCTGGGCTTGCCTAATCAGGGGGCCACACCCACACCAGACTTTGATTTCATGTGAGACAATCATGGCTTCCCGCAGAGAATCCTGGGAAGTGTAGTTTGTGAAGGGTGCTGAGAAGAGACACCCCCTGACAGAGCTCCAGTGGCTAGAGTGGTTTAACAGTCAGTTGCTCTGATTGAAACTCTGTGAGGGGAACAGGGTGTCTCCTAGTAACTCTCAGCACCCTTCACTTACTACACTTCCCAGGATTCTTTGGGAGAAGCCATGACTGTCTAAACTGAAATATAGGTCTGGTGTGGATGTGACCAGGGATAGCTTTGGGTTAAATTTGGATGGGAGACTACATGTGCCTGCTGTAGAATAAAAAGGTGTGGGAAACACTAAAAAACATTGATACTGTTCACAATGTCTTCCTTTTGGAAAAGAATGGGGCTTCCCCTCTGCCCAGTGCCCACCCACCCAACCTCTGCCCTCCCTTTCCCCTTCCTCCCTCCCCCTTCCTCCCCTCCCTGCCCCTACCCCAGGTCAGTTTCATCTATCTAAGCATGATTGCACAGGAGTAAATCCCACTGAACTCAAAAAGCTGATCAAACCTGCCCTCCCCTCCTCTTCCCTCCTAACCCTTCTCTCTCACCACTTCCCTCCCCCTCCTTTGCCTTTCCCTCCCCATCCCCTTCCAATCCCCTCCTCTCCTCTCCCCTCCTCCCCCTTCTTCCCATGGTCAGTTTTACCTGTCTTAAGCATGATTGCATGGGAGTAAATCTCATTGAACTCAGTAAGCATGCAAATGATCAAACCTGCCCTCCCTCCTCCTTCCTCCCATCACCTCCCTTTTGCCCCTTCTCTTCCCCTTCCTTTGCTCCTCCCCTTCCACTCCCCTCCTTCCACTCCCCCTCCTTCCACTCCCCTCTCCCCTCCCTTTCTCCTTCCCTCTCCTCTCCCCTGCCCTCCCCTTCCTCCTCCCCATGGTCAATTTTACCTATCCTAACCATGATTGCATGGGAGTAAATCCCACTGAACTCAATAATAAGCATGCAAATGATGAGACCTGCCTTTCACCTCCTTCCCCACTCCTCTCCCTTCCTTCTTCCTCCCCCCCCCTGTCCATTTCAGCCCTTCCTCCCCCCCGGTCAGTTTTACCTATCCTAAGCATGATTGCATGAGAGTAAATCCCACTGAACTCAATAAACATGCAAATGATCAAACCTGCCCTTCTCCTCCCCTCCCCCTCCTGCCTGCTCCCCTCCTCCCCTCTGCTCTTCCCCCCTCCCTCCTCCCCCCCTTCCCCTCCCCATTCCCTGTGGTCCTAAGCATAATTGCAGGGGAGTAAATCCCATTGAAGTCAATAAGCATGCAAGTGATCAATCCATTCTCAGCAAACTTGCACAGGATCCCATTTCTTACCTCCCGGATTAAAAAGCAGAGAAATTCACTAATAGGCAAAAAACCTTGCAGTTTAAGAATGTACCTATGGCCCACAGATAGTTCTATCAAAGTTTTAAAAGCAGGGAAATTGGGCAGCTATAGTGAATGCACCAGGGGAGCAGGAGACCTGACCTCCTCTCTGAGATATTGTACTGCCCTACAAATTTGTCAAAATGCAAAGACAATTTGGGTTGGTCTTTCACAGTCCAATCCACTTCCTGTGTAGCTTGGAAGAATTTGGTAACATGTGCCTCTGAGCATATGGTGAGTGGTGGCAACACCTGCAACCAGCCCAAATAATAGAAACAAGACATGTGCTGTGCTGATTTTGTTTTGGCAGAGAGGAAGCAACAATATTAAGATACAGTTGATATAGTTCAGATAGTCACTTTAAATATGTTTGATTTACTTTGCAATTTTAGTGAAGTTTCCTAGAGTAAATCATTTTCTTTTGCTTCTGTTTCTGTGAATATGTGAAGCACAGCAACACGTTGCAAAATATACACTAAATTATCCAAATACAATCCTGGAACAATAGCACTCACTATTCTGCAGAATAGTCTCCAGTGGACATCAGGAGTGTCTCAGTTTGCACAAGATAAAACAGTGGCGGTGAAATATATTCTAGTAAATGTTTAGGTGTGCTCTGTGTTTTTAATTGACCATGCCCACCCTTCCTTAAATGAAGTGGTTTAAACATAGCAGGCTGAAAACATGCATCTTGGGCAAGCCAAGTTTGCTTTTTCCAACTGCTAGAGTCATTGCTTAAGTAGTAACATATTGTAATCAGTCTGATTTTACATCAAACTGCAGTTTGAGATTCAACTGTTAATGCACCTGAAATAGAAATAGAACATAACCAACAATTTGAAACACCATCATATGACATTGACCAATAAAAAGGCTTTGAAATTAATAAAAATAAATTTGACACAGGTTTCTAGGATGAATACTGAGGGAAATAAAATTTTCTAGATTAGATTCTCTGTAGAAACAGTAGTAACGCAGGAAAGAAGCAAAGTAAGAAGAGCATCAATAAACATACAAAAATGTACCTCTCCATCTGTGGAGATGGCAGGTGTTGCCACCACTCACCATATGCTCAGAGGCACATATTACCAAGTTCTTCCAAGCTACACAGGAAGTGGATTGGACTGTGAAAGACCAACCCAAATTGTTTGCATTTTGACAAATTTGTAGGGCAGTATAATATCTCAGAGGGGAGGTCAGATCTCCTGCTCCCCTGGTGCATTCACTATAGCTGCCCAATTTCCCTGCTTTTTAAAGTTTGATAGAAATATCTGTGGGCTATAGCTACGTTCTTAAACCATCAGGTTTAAAAACAGACAGAGGTATAATCATCTAATATTTGTGTCTACTTCTCTGTGAGCAGTGAAGCCATTGCCTCTAAACCAAACCTACAGGCAAAGTGAAACAATACACAAGGTGGCAAAACAAGGTTTTATGCCACTTTTGGGCCGAAAGGCCTCTGAGGAAGCATAGAAAAGATTAAAATAGAAAATACAAATCATCAAAGGAGATAAATGCAAACTGCATAAAATTATGTCAAGTACAGCAATGAACAGTAATCAGATCTCAAAGGCAGAAAAATCCCAAAATCAGAAGACTTGAATAACAAACTCATAAAAAGCCCAACAGAAGAATATGGTCTTCATCCTTAAGAACATAAGAAGAGCCCTGCTGGACCAGGCAAAAGGCACATCTAGATCAGACCAAAAGCCCCTCTAGTCCAGCAACCTGTTCTCACAGTGGCCACCCAGATGCCTATGAGAAGCCTGCAAGCAGGACCTGAGTGCAACAGCTCTCTCCCCTCTCTGATTCCCAGCAGTGGTATTTAGAGGTATACTGCCTCTGACAGTGGAGGTAGAACATAGTCCTCAGGTGGTCAAACGTACCTTCAAAGGAAGGACGTTCCAAAGCAAACAAACTATCTACCTTAAGGAAATAAGTTTTGTACTCTAAACCTTTCTGCTTTTGTTTTATAACTTATAATTCAACCCCACCCTGTATCTTACGTGTGGTAAAGCTGTTCCAGTTACTCTGCAAAAGGGCAGAGAAATGTTTTAACGCATCCCTGCTCTTGATCCTGTACCATCCTGCTCCAGCTTGCTGAATGTTATATTAACCTCTGAGGAATCAGGGAATTGCCTTGCAATGGTTATTTGTGCAGATGTTTTTCATGCTGCTGTTGATATTCCAAAATATGCTGCTTTAGCATTCTTTACTAGATGTGATATTTCTGTGTGACTGACTGTGCAGAGAGGCTTCCACTCCCTGCCCCAGCCTCTTCCATCATCTAGCAATAAAATCGTCATCTTGAGTTTCTCAAAGGCAATGGGTGGGACAATGCACAAGGAAGCACTGGAACAAAAATACTAACGAAAGATAGAAATCCAAAGCATAGACCTTTTGTTTTATTTTATCCACTGTAGTTAGTACCTGGAAGTATTGGGAAGGCACATATCAAAATCCATGAATGGTCTTTAAAGGTTGAATCCCTCTAGGATGCACTTCTTATGGTGGTGAGGGGGTTTGAGAGTGTTGAAGAAGCTGAGAGCAATGCCTTCAGGAGTCTAGACCAAGAGACTAGGCTCCTAGCAGGGGCAACCAAGGCGGAATGGTCAAAGCTGAGACACCAGACTAAGATGCATCCAAACTCAGAGGAAGGCAATGGTAAACCACCTCTGAATACCTCTTACCACGAAAACGCTATGAACAGAGTATCCAAAATGCAACATGAGATAGTGCTGGAAGATGAGACGCCCAGGTCAGAAGGCACTCACCGAGCTACTGGGGAAGAACAAAGGACAAGTACGAGTAGCGCTGTGCCTAATGACGCCGCTGGGTCAAAGCAGAAAAGAAGCCCAAAGGCTGATGCTCACAGATGTGAAAGGAGAATCCGGAGTTGTACAACTCACGCAATAGGAACATGGAATGTGAGAAGCATGAACAAGGGAAAGTTAGAAATTGTCAGGCAAGAAATGGAACGTATCAATATTACAATACTTGGCGTGAGTGAATTAAAATGGACAGGAATGGGACATTTTCAATCAGGCAACTACAAAATATTTTATGCAGGAAATGAGAAATTAAGAAGAAACCTGGTTGCTTTAATACAGCCTTTCCCAACCATTGTGCCTCCAGATGCTGTTGGACCACAACTCCCATCAGCCTCAGCCAGCATTGCCAATGGCCAGGAAAGTTGGGAATTGTGGTCCAACAACATCTGGAGGCACACTGGTTGGGAAAGGCTGCTTTAATAGTAAGAAGTGATGTAGCAAAAACTATTATGAGCTATAGTGCAAGGTCTAAGCGAGTTATATCAATGAGATTAAACAGGAAACCTATTAACATAACCATAATCTAAGTCTACGCTCTAATGGCAAATGCAGAAGAGGAATTGGAGAGATTTTATGCAGAAGTACAGGAAGAAATTGATCACACACCAAAACAAGATGGGCTGGTAATCATGGCGACTGGAATGCAAAACTAGGGAACAGAGAAGAACTAGGAATTGTGGGGAAATGGGGCTTAGGAGATAGAAATGAAGCAGGAGAAAAACATATCGAATTCTGTGAAGCCAGTAATCTGTTTCTCACAAACACATTTTTTGAGCAACCGAAAAGGTGACTGTACACATGGACATCACCAAATGGCCAATATAGGAATCAAATTGATTATATAATTAGTAGTAGAAGATGGAGAAGTTCCATACTTTCTGCAAAAACAAGACCAGGAGCAGACTGCGGTACAGATCATGAACTGGTCATAAAAAATCAGAGTAAAGCTAAAGAAGAACAAAGCAATCATAATGCCAAATTTAAATAACATCCCAGAAGAATATAAACATCAAATAAGGAACAGATTGGAGGTTTTAAACTTAGTTGACAGAGAACTAGAAGAACTATGGAGTGAAGTCAGAGACATTATCAGGAAAGAATGCAAAAAGACAATACCTCTAGTTAAAAAGAGAGAAAGACCTCAATGGATGAATGAAGAAACTCTTAAAATGGTTAAAGAGAAAAGGAAAGCAAAAGCAAAAGGAGATAGAAACACGGTTAGAACCCTAAATGCAACAATACAGCACCTAGTACGTAGGGACAAAGAGAACTATTACAATAGTTATTGTATAGAAATAGAAGAGGACAACAAAAAGGGAAGAACAAGAGCCCTATTCCAAAAGGTTAGAGAAATTAAAGGGAAATTTAAACCAAGGGTAAGGATGTTGAATAATCAACAGGGAAACACACTGACCGACTGAGATGAAATAAAAGGAAGATGGA
The DNA here is from genome assembly GCF_030035675.1 of Rhineura floridana. Taxonomy (NCBI): domain Eukaryota; kingdom Metazoa; phylum Chordata; class Lepidosauria; order Squamata; family Rhineuridae; genus Rhineura; species Rhineura floridana. The sequence goes on from NC_084486.1 coordinate 112,312,853, forward strand.
AGCAATACACTGAAGAACTCTATAAAAGAGATGCAAAGATGACAGATTCATTCACAGAGGAACTTTATGATGAAGAACCAGAAACTTTAGAATGTGAGGTGAATGCTGCTCTTAAAATACTTGGAAGAAACATATGACCAGGAACAGATGGCATACCAATAGAGTTGCTACAAGCTACTGAGACTGAATCTGTCCACATTTTGACAAAAATACTAAACAATGGTCCACAGACTGGAAGCATTCAATATACATCCCAATTCCAAAGAAAAGAGATACCAGGGAATGCAGTAATTATTGAACTATTGCCTTAATATCCCATGCAAGTAAAGACATACTCAAGATTCTACAACAAAGGCTCTTACCATATATGGAGCGAGAAATGCCAGATGTCCAAGCTGGATTTAGAAAGGGAAGAGGTACCAGAGATCATATCGCAAACATATGTTGGATAATGGAACGCACCAAGGAATTTCAGAAGAAAATCACCCTGTGCTTTATAGATTACAGCAAAGCCTTTTATTGTGTAGATCATGAAAAACTGTGGATTGCTTTAAAAGAAAGGGGGTGCCACAGCATCTGATTGTCCTGATGTGCAACCTATACTCTGGACAAGAGGCTACTGTAAGGACAAAATATGGAGAAACCGATTGGTTCCCCATCGGAAAGGGTGTGAGACAGGGGTGTATTTTATCACCCTACTTGTTTAATCTATACGCTGAACATATATGAAAAGCAGGATTGGAACAAGTTAAAGGAGGTGTGAAAACTGGAAGGAGAAATATCAATAAGATATGCAGAAAATCCCATACTACTAGCAGAAACCAGTAATGATTTGAAACAAATGCTGATGACAGTTAAAGAGGAAAGCACAAAAACAGGACTACAGCTGAACGTCAAGAAGACTAAAGTAATGAGAACAAAAGATTTATGTAACTTTAAAGTTGATAATGAGGACATTGAACTTGTCAAGGATTATCAATATCTCGGAACAGATACAGGGCTATCAATGGCTACTAGCCGTGATGGCTGTGCTGTGCCACCCTAGTCAGAGGCAGCATGCGTCTGAAAACCAGTTGCCGGAAGCCTCAGGAGGGGAGAGTGTTCTTGCACTTGGGTCCTGCTTGCGGGCTTCCCCCAGGCCCCTGGTTGGCCACTGTGAGAACAGGATGCTGGACTAGATGGGCCACTGGCCTGATCCAGCAGGCTCTTCTTATGTTCTTATGTTAACAGTCATTAACCAAAATGGAGACAATAGTCAAGAAATCAGAAGAAGGCTAGGACTGTGGAGGGCAGCTATGAGAGAACTAGAAAAGGTCCTCAAATGCAAAGATGTATCACTGAACACTAGTCAGGATCATTCAGACCATGGTATTCCCGATCTTTATGTATGGATGGGAAAGTTGGACAATGAAAAAGTGGATAAGAGAAAAATCACCTCATTTGAAATGTGGTGTTGGAGGAGAGTTATGTGCATACCATGGATTGCGAAAAAGACAAATAATTGGGTGTTACAACAAATTAAACCAGAACTATCACTAGAAGCTAAAATAATGAAACTGAAGTTATCATACTTTGGATACTTAATGAGAAGATGTGATTCACTGGAGAAGACAATAATGCTGGGGAAAACAGAAGGGAGTAGAAAAAGAGGAAGGCCAAAGAAGAGATAGTTGGATTCCATAAAGGAAACCACAGACCTGAACTTACAAGATCTGAACAGGGTGGTTTATGACAGATGCTCTTGGAGGTCGCTGATTCATAGGGTCTCTGTAAGTCGTAATTGACTTGAAGGCACATAGCAACAACAAATGTTGAATAAGAGGATAAATGTTGGCCTTTTTTTCTTCTTTTAAACAATTGTTAACATGTGTAAAGTAATTAGAAATACTAAGATTAGGGTGGAAAGTCACCCACTGGGTACTAGAGGTAGCAGAAAGCCTGTCTATGCTTATTATACTGGAGGTATTGTTCAAGAACACCGCATCCTTATGTAAAGATTAGCTAAAGAATCTAAGTTCATTGGGTTATCTGTTTAAGTACCTGTTGCATAAGTTAAAGCTTCTCACAGGCAGCTTTAATTTGCACACCTGACACTTTAAAAATGTCCTGGTTTTTGTGGATCAAGAGCCAGTATCAAAAGAGCCAGGGTCAGAAGAGATTAAGTATTTCGTCTCCTAGGGGATTTGTATAAATATATTTTGGACTCTTTGCCATCCAAAGAGAACTACCTCACTAAACAATAAACAAACACACAACCATTTAGACAAGTCCATTTCCCCTTCTCCCTGATAGGAAAGAAGCAGACATGATAAATGTAAGAAATGGAAACTGGTGTTAATTGGCTTATTTAAAAAAAGATCTAATTTATTTGTTTTGCTATATTTATATAGTGCTCTTCAAAATTATTTTACAAAACACAATACAACAGCTAAGAACAATAAAAACAACAAAATAAGCAAAATAAAATTAAAATCAACAACAGATTATCAGACAATGGCCTCAAAGGCTAGATGAAACTGATATGGATGTGTCAGGTCCAGGGAAGCAGCCAACATTGACTGAGGTCCAATTCAACTCCCAGGCAACTTTGTGGGGGCAACTACTGAAAAGGCCATGTTCTTGTGAGATGTCAGTTTAGCATAACTAAAAGACAGGAGGGAGGGCTCATAGAACAGTACGTGTTCCCTGATATAAATCTGATTGAAATAGTTGTCCACTACGTAATAAGAAAATTGATTATGGTAATTCCATCAGTGTAAATGGCACTTTAAAGAATAACAATAGGCAAGGTCCCTGGCCCATGAGGTTTACAGACTAAATTTTAATAGAGGGGGAGACAAGAGGGGGAGGGAAGGAAGACAAAGCCAAGGGTAACAGGGGAAGAACACAGTTACACATACAAAATTAAGTTTTCGTAGGAGGTGAATAATAAAATTAATCCAACAACTTTATGGAAGAAAGGACATGCATATAAAGCAAGGAGTCTAATGTTGAGATGAATGAACATGAATGTCTGATATTAAAAGTGATGATGGCTCAAGTAAGCAAATAAAATGGCAATAATTACTGTGTCACTCACCACACAACATCCATGTTGCGTACAAAAGTTGTATAAGGATGACGGAATAGGTCTCACCTTCACAGACATTTATGCAAATAAATGTTAATCATGGTTGATTCACAGAGATGGAAGGGATCTTGGGGAGTCACCTCGTCCAACCACACTCTCAGTGCAGGTTGCAACTATAGCATTCATGACAGAAGGCCTCCAGCCTTTGCTTAAATACCTCCAGCAATGGGGAGCCCACCATATCCCAAAGCAGTCAGTTTCATTGCCAAATAGCTCTTATTGTGAGGACGTTTACTGTAAACCGCCCAGAGAACTTCGGCTATGGGACGGTATATAAGTACAATAAGTAAATAAATAATGTTTATCCAAAATCTGCTCCCTTGCAATTTCCACCCATTGGTTCTAGTGTTGCCCTCTGGAGCAACAGAGAACAAGTCTGCTTCATCTTCTGCATGACAGCCCTCCAGATATTGGAAGACCACTTTGATGTCTTTCTTTCATCTTCTTTTCACCATTCTGAGCACATGAGGTCTTTCAACCATTCTTCACAGGTGTTGGTTTCCAGACCCCTCCTGGTTGCCTTCCTCTGAATATGCTCCAGTTTGTCCTTCTAAATATGTGCCCCCCAACACTGACACACTACTGCATATGAGATCTAACCCGCACAAAATAGACTGGAATTATTATTTCCTGTTATCTGGACACTCTGCTTCTGTTAATGCTGCCTAAGACTGCATCAGCTCCTTTAGCAGCTGCATCACTTTGCTGGCCCGTATTTAGACTGTGATTCTCTAAGGCACCTAGACTTTTTAACAAGTACTGTTACCAAGCCAGTCTACTCCATCCTATGCTTGTGCCTTTGATACTGATACCTATCATCTACCTATGTATTTATTCATCTATATCAATACAAAATTATGGGTTGGATCCAGAGAAAGCTAGTTATGCCTGAGCCCATTAAAATCAACTGGACAGGTGGGTCATGATATCAATGGGATTAAAGTGTGACTAACTTCCACAGGATCCAAACAAATGTTTTTAAAAGTAGTGTCCTTTTAAGGAAGGTTCCAGTAAATACTATCCGTATAGCTTCATTATTATAAAATAATAATAATCACAATAAGAGTTGGAAGGAAAAACGTTGTGGTGGAGGTAGAGGAGAGAGACAGAAATATTTTGATATCGTTTTGAATTTTTCTCCAGTGTGCACATTTTCTGAATAAAGGTATAAATAAGTCTGATTGTTAAACTTGTAAACTATAACATCAAAATTCCAGGTTTCAGCCTGCAATAGTGATACCCTTGTTACTAAGAAACGAACAAAAAAAGATAAGAGAGTTGGATCTCATGGAAGACCTTTATGTAAATGTGCCGGTGAATTCTCAAACTGACTAATCTGCATCAAATGGAACTCCATCAGAGACCCTACATTGGGGCCCCATACTCAGCTTTTTTCCTTTTCTTATTTTAAACTATGGCTCTCCTACTCTTTGCTCTTATAAAAGGTCTCTCTGGCCTCTGATGACTTTTGTGCATGCATGTATTTCAGCCTGGAGGTGGTGCTAAAATGCCACTTTCTAAGCAGAAAGCAAGTATTTAATTTGTTTAAAGCATTATTCCCTAACATCCAATTATTTGTCTTTTTCACCATCCATGGCATGCGCAAAGCTCTCCTCCAACACCACATTTCAAATGAGTTGATTTTTCTCTTTTCCACTTTTTTCACTGTCCAGCTTTCACATCCATACACAGACATTGGGAATACCATGGTCTGAATGATCCTGACTTTGGTGTTCAGTGATACATCTTTGCATTTGAGGATCTTTTCCAGTTCTCACATAACTGCTCCCCCCCCCAGTCCTAGCCTTCTTTAGATTTCTTGACTGTTGTCTTCATTTCGGTTAATGACTGTGCGAACATATTGATAATCCTTGACAAGTTCCATGTCCTTATTGTAGACTTTAAAGTTACATAAATCTGTTGTCTTTACTTTAGTATTCTTGACGTTCAGCTGTAGTCCTGCTTTTGTGCTTTCATCATCATTCGTTTGAAATCATTAGTGGTTTCTGCTAAGAGTATAGTATCGTCTGCATATCTTAAATTATTGATATTTCTCCCTCTAATTTTCACACCTTCATCTTGGTCCAATCCTGCTTTCCGTATGATATGTTCTGCATATAGATTGAACAAACAGGGTGATAAAATGCACCCCTAACTCACACCCTTTCTGATAGGGAACCAATCAGTTTCTCCATATTCTGTCCTCACAGTAGCCTCTTGTCCAGAATATTGGTTGCATATCAGAACTATCAGGTACTGTGGCACCCCCATCCCTTTTAAAGCATTCCATAGTTTTTCATGATCAACAGAATCAAAGGCTTTGCTGTAATCTATAAAGCACAGCGTGATTTCCTTCTGAAATTCCTTGGTCTGTTCCATTATCCAATGTATGTTGACGATATGATCTCTGGTGTCTCTTCCCTTTCTAAACCAGCTTGGACGTCTGACATTTCTCGCTCCATATATGGTAAGAGCCTTTGTTGTAGAATCTTGAGCATGACTTTACTTGCATGGGATATTAAGGCAATAGTTCGATAATTACTGCATTCCCTGGGATCCCTTTTCTTTGGAATTGGCATGTATATTGAATGCTTCCAGTCTGTGGACCAATGTTTAGTTTTCCATATTTTTCCATAAGTTTTTGTCAAGATTTGGACAGATTCAGTCTAGGTAACTTGTAGCAACTGGATTGGTATGCTATCTATTCCTGGTGCTGTGTTTCTTCCAAGCATTTTAAGAGCAGCTTTCACCTCACATTGTAAAATGTCTGGTTCTTCATCATACGGTTTCTCCATGAATGAATCTGTCATACTTGCATCTCTTTTATAGAGTTCTTCAGTGTATTGCTTCCATCTTCCTTTTATCTCGGTCAGTCAGCATATTCCCCTGTTGATTATTCAACATCTCTACTCGTGGTTTAAATTTCCCTTTAATTTCTTTAATCTTTAGAATAGGGCTCTTGTTCTACCTTTTTTTTATACTCTTCTATTCTATACAATACAATTCTATTCTATACAATAACTATTGTAATAGTTCTCTTTGTCCCTACGTTATTAGTCGCTGTATTGTTGCATTTGGGGTTCTAACCATTTTCTATCTCTATTTGCTTTTGCTTTCCTTCTCTCTTTATCTCCAGTATAATAAGCATAGACAGGCTTTCTGCTACCTCTAGTACCCGGTGGGTAACTTTCCACCCTAATCTTAGTATTTCTAATTATTTTACACATGTTGACAATTGTTTAAAAGAAGGAAAAAAGGCCAACATTTATCCTCTTTTTCAACATTTGTTGTTGCTGTGTGCCTTCAGGTCGATTATGACTTACAGCAACCCTATGAATCAGTGACCTCCAAGAGCATCTGTCATGAACCACCCTGTTCAGATCTTGTAAGTTCAGGTCTGTGGCTTCCTTTAGGGAATCAAACCATCTCTTCTTTGGCCTTCTTCTTTTTCTACCCCCTTCTGTTTTTCTCAGCATTATTGTCTTTTCTAGTCAATCATGTCTTCTCATTATGTGTCCAAAGTATGATAACCTCAGTTTCATCATTTTAGCTTCTAGTGATAGTTCTGGTTTAATTTGTTGTAACACCCATATTTGCACTCCATGGTACGTGCATAACTCTCCTCCAACACCACATTTCAAATGAGGTGATATTTCTCTTATCCACTTTTTTCACTGTCTAACTTGCCCATCCATACATAGAGATCTGGAATACCATGGTCTGAATGATCCTGACTTTAGTGTTCAGTGATACATCTTTGCATTTGAGGACCTTTTCTAGTTCTCTCATAGCTGCCCTCCACAGTCCTAGCCTTCTTCTGATTTCTTGACTGTTGTCTCCATTTTGGTTAATGACTGTGCCAAGTTATTGATAATCTTTGACAAGTTCAATGTCCTCATTGTCAACTTTAAAGTTACATAAATCTTTTGTTCTCATAACTTTAGTCTTCTTGACGTTCAGCTGTAATCCTGCTTTTGTGCTTTCCTCTTTAACTTTCATCAGCATTCGTTTCAAAACATTACTGGTTTCTGCTAGTAGTATGGTATCATCTGCATATCTTAAATTATTGACATTTCTCCCTCCAGTTTTCACACCTCCTTCATCTTGGTCCAATCCTGCTTTCCGTATGATATGTTCAGCGTATAGATTAAACAAGTAGGGTGATAAAATGCACCCGTCTCACACCCTTTTCTATTGGGAACCAATTGGTTTCTCCATATTCTGTCCTTACAGTAGCCTCTTGTCCAGAGTATATGTTGCGCATCAGGACAATCAGATGCTGTGGCATCCCCATTTCTTTTAAAGGAATCCATAGTTTTTCATGATCTACACAATAAAAGGCTTTGCTGTAATCTATAAAGCACAGGGTGATTTCATTCTGAAATCCAACATATGTTTGCGATATGATCTCTGGTACCTCTTCGCTTTCTAAATCCAGCTTGGACGACTGGCATTTCTTGCTCCATATATGGTAAGAGCCTTTGTTGTAGAATCTTGAGCATGACTTTACTTGCATGGGGTATTAAGGCAATAGTTCAATAATTACTGCATTCCCTGGGATCTCTTTTCTTTGGAATTGGAATGTATAGTGAATGCTTCCAGTCTGTGGACCATTGTTTAGTTTTCCATATTTCTTGGCAGATTTATGTCAAAATTTGGACAGATTCAGTCTCAGTAGCTTGTAGCAACTCTATTGGTATGCCATCTGTTCCTGGTCATTTGTTTCTTCCAAGTATTTTAAGAGCAGCATTCACCTCACATTCTAAAGTTTCTGGTTCTTCATCATACAGTTCTTCCGTGAATGAATCTGTCATCCTTGCATCTCTTTTATAGAGTTCTTCAGTGTATTGCTTCCATTTTCCTTTTATTTCATCTCAGTCAGTCAGTGTGTTCCCCTGTTGATTATTCAACATCAGTACCCTTGGTTTAAACTTCCCTTTAATTTCCCTAATATTTTGGAATAGGGCTCTTGTTCTACCCTTTTTGTTGTCCTCTTCTATTTCTATACAATAACCATTGTAATAGTTCTCTTTGTCCCTACGTACTAGGTGCTGTATTGTTGCATTTAGGGTTCTAACCGTGTTTCTATCTCCTTTTGCTTTTGCTTTCCTTTTCTCTTTAACCATTTTAAGAGTTTCTTCATTCATCCATTGAGGTCTTTCTCTCTTTTTAACTAGAGGTATTGTCTTTTTGCATTCTTTCCTGATAATGTCTCTGACTTCACTCCATAGTTCTTCTAGTTCTCTGTCAACTAAGTTTAAAACCTCCAATCTGTTCCTTATTTGATGTTTATATTCTTCTGGGATGTTACTTAAATTTGGCATTATGATTGCTTTGTTGTTCTTCAGCTTTACTCTGATTTTCAGTATTACCAGTTCATGATCTGTACCACAGTCTGCTCCTGGTCTTGTTTTTGTGGAAAATATGGAACTTCTCCATCTGCTACTACTAATTATATAATCAATTTGATTCCTATATTGACCATTTGGAGTAGGAAAAGAGGAAGACCAAACAAGAGATGGATTGATTCCATAAAGGAAGCCACATATCTGAACTTACAAGATCTGAACAGGATGGTTTCTAACAGATGCTATTGGAGGTCGCTGATTCATAGGGTCGACATAAGTCGTAATCGACTTGAAAGCACATAACACGCACATTATTCCCTACCATAGCCTGCAGGCATTGAACTCAGAGGAAAGAAGCAAATAGGACCACGGAGAGGCAATTTAGCTCCTTTCCACTTGTTCTGAGAGTTTGGATGTTCACACGTCTCTCAGTGATATCCAGGTTGTAGACTCTCCATATAGGGAGGCAAGGCTGCAAGACACTTTGTTTTCTTCTTATTTTCTCCAAAAGTTAGTGATTGTGCCTGGTGTGTTCCTTCTAAGCTAGGAATAGTGTTCGTGGAATGCTTCAGTCATTTTCAGTACCTCATTTTGTTCCTGGCCTGCGGCCACATCTCTAAGATTCTATGCATACCCACCAGCATTTCACAGATTAAAATAGACATGTTCATAACACCCCTGTTTTCAAACTGACCACACGAGTCCTCTTCCCCTCTATGCATTGCTAAAAGTTCTGCTCTGTCATGTGCTGCATTCATTGACTGAAATATCCCGTCCTTCACTTATTTAAAAGCCAAGACAATTGTTGTTCTTTTGGATAAGATTATGTTAGGTGAAGGGCCGTAGCTTAGTGGTAGAACACCTGCTTTGCATGCAGAAGATCCCAGGTTCAATCCCTGGCATCACCAGGTAGAACTGAGTATGTCCCCAGTCTGGACTCCTGGAAAGCTACCACCAATCGATCTAGATATGGACCAATGGTCTGACTCAGTATAAGGCAGCTCCTTATGGTAGAAAAACACAATTGTCCAACAGTAGGTGATCAAGTCTCAAAAATACTACAGAATCCAGTGTGCAGAAAGGCGGCCTGTGCACCTTGTGTTAACAGTATCTTAACGAGGCAGCCCCCAAAAGCAAAAATGGGAACATCAGTTTTCCAGAGACAGATTACAAAAACTGAAGCTGTTCCTGTTAAATAGGGACAAGTGATAGAAATGTTGTATATCTGTCTTTAAGCCTGGTGGGGTCCCTCAAGTCAATGGGACCACCTGGGCACCCTGCATGGACTGTCCTTCTAAGCTCCTTGGAGGAAGGGCAGGGGACAGAAGTATAGCAGCTCCATTTAAACACACATACACACACACGCCTAACATTTTGCATTAGGATTGCTTTTAGATTCTGATGCTTTTAGAGTGTTTGCATATTTAATACATTTTTATTGTCATCTGATTCTTTGATTATTGTAAGCCACCCTTGGAAGCGTTTGAAGGATGAGGTAAAAAATCTCTGTAATACATTAATAGTTGTTCCTGGGGCTGCTAACCAGAATCTTTATAATCTTACAGGAATTTTAACTCTTGTTTAAACAGTGCAGCATATGTTAAGTTTGATGCTGATGCTTACATTTCCAAAACATAGTTAATTGAAACCAGAGGGAACTCCTTCCAAGTAAACATTCTTCAGATGCAATTTTCAGTCTGAGTAAAACCTGGTCCATGAAGTAGGAAAGCCTTTTGTCCCTTGATTCGTGTTTCTAGTTCTTAGAAGAGTAAATAAGAAAGCAAACAAACCTGTACCTCAACTCTCTGGTTCCACAGTTGAATATGCCTAAAATCTGTGCATGTGTGAGTTTAAACTTGTAATTTAGAATTATCTTTCTCTTGCATGACAGTCTCTTGTCTTATTGCAGGAGCAATGAGGATGATCCCAGGAAGCATCCTTTCTTCAAGTCAATAAACTTCCATAGGCTGGAGGCAGGCCTTATAGATCCTCCCTTTGTGCCAGATACATCTGTTGTCTATGCCAAAGATGTTGCGGACATTGCCGACTTCTCTGAAGTCCGGGGGATTGAGTTTGATGACAATGACAATAAATTCTTTAAACAATTTGCAACAGGTGCTATCCCGATACCTTGGCAGGAAGAAGTTATTGAAACCGGACTGTTTGCAGAACTGAATGATCCCAACAGAGTACTTGGAGTTGACTCGAAATCTGGAGTTTGTTTGTTGTTATAAATATAACTTCGGGAACATAAAAGGTGGGAATGCACCATTGATCTTCCCATTATTTCAAATACTCAAACATGGCTAGCAAGAACTCACTGACATCATACAAGAAAGCTGAATCAATGGTTCTCTTGCATGTTGGTATTCTACTGGAAATCTACAGTGAAGAATGAGGATTCTTTTAAGATAGTGAGAACATTTAACAGCCCATGATGAATTCTGGATAAAATATGCAAAGCTATTTGAATATAAAATTTGTTTGCTTGGGACTGCCTTTGCTTTGTTACTCTTCAGTAGTAATACAGCCAAGTTCTTTACAAAAAGGACTCATCACTGGAGTGAGGAGTGACATAGTGGGTCTAAACTGGTTGCAGTTAAGAAAAATTGATATAGGTTATCCTTGTAGATTATGCTACAATATTTTAAGCATTATAATAATAATCATCATTCATTTTGCTACTGATCTCAACTTCCTATCAGATTTCTTGATAGTATATTTTCATTTTGATGAAAGCTGTAGTTTAAATTAAACTACAAACGAATCACACCAGTTTGTGACTGGTCTTTAAGAACAGAAATAATACAAATGCAACGGGAATGCTTATTCAGCAAGCAGTGGGATTAAAGCAAATTGTAAATCATTTTTACAAGTGCTTTTAATGCTGGAAAATAATGTGCATACATAGGTATAGCTTAAATGTGTACTTCCTCAAGTTCCTGTACAAAGATTTGTAAATGTCTCACTTTGAGAATCTTTTTTTTTTTTAATTCTGAAACTGTTTCACTTAGGCTGGCAAATATGTGATACAAATGTTTAATTATTGGTGATTCTTCAACAGCAGGGAGCTACTGATGCCAGAAATCAAGCATTTGAAGTTGTGTTTCCAGGGTCAAGTCCTTGGGGGTCATTTATGCAAGCGTTGGTTTGCTCAGCCCTTCCTCCCTAAAATCATTTGTGTTCAATGGCCCTGTAGAGTTGGGTTAATTTAAAAGCAAACATGCAATTGAACACATGGAGAAGTTTGTGTTTGAAGAAAATATACAGACCTGTGACTTTATTAACATGATCCAAAGAGGAGTCTAAATAGATGCCACCAAGCACTCACCAATATTTTAAAAAGTATACAATTTACAACCTTGAACCCAAATCCTCCTCCATATCAGTTTAATTAGTGGTTGCCATCTAGTAGTGTTTCCAACTGAGATTGCATTCTGAGGCTGTGAACACACTAGTCACCAGAGCAAAGCATTTCCATTAGCCACACCTGCAGCAGTAACAGGTTGATCTGCTGATCAGTTGCAAAATCTCCATTAAGTGGTTTTTTAAAAAAAGGCACTCTAGCTGCTCCCACCAGTTCTACAGTAAAAAGAGGTGGGGTTTGACTAATGTTGTCTGCCCCTATTTTCAGAATAGAGAGGTGGAAACATTCTGGAACCGGAAGAACAGTGAGTGTGTTTCTACCTTGTATTTCATAAATTGAAAATCACAAAGTTAATTACAGATACATTAGATATTGTTGTGGTCCAATGTTTTGTATAAAGCTGTGTAAATTTACAAAGACTTGTGTCTCCTCTGTTTACTGCCCCAGAACTCAGCTTTGTTTTGCAATCCGCACATCTTATACTTAATTCTTGAAACTTGGAAGTGAGAAAAAACCCTATTCTGACTAGGGAGGGAACAAGCAGAAGCTTTAACCCAAAAGGAGGAAAGATTTTTTGTTCTTGTACATTCCTTTCTCAAAGCATCAAAAATTAGCCTAGACTGATTTCAGTCTGCAGACTGCTCCCATTTGTGGCTGTTAGAATTACATGGGTATAGATTCAGAAGTCAGGCCTAAGTTAAAGCCACAAGAGACCTGCTTATTATATGACAGGAGTTGTTATGCTATGCCTACTTCTGTGTTTTGGCCAGTATACTGCAATATTTTATTTTAAGTTCAGTGGTAATCTTAAATTTACCTCAGGAGGACCAAGTATTTGTTGTGAACAGCCCTTTCAGTCTTTCACATAAATGGACCCAGTCTTCCCTGTAGGAAAACATGATGGACGGTGTCAGGAAGACCTTATTCTGGGCCTGGGGAAGGGATTAGTGTTGACAAATTTAATTTCATAAATACTGTCTCCCCTCTGGGAGAGTTGAAAGTGGAGCTTGGTGAAATGTGGAAGGCTTAGAGGTACATTGAATCTCTGCAGGTTAGAGGGCTGCAAAAATATTTATACATTATATAAATATACAACAGCATAAGGAATAATGGAGAAAATTATGAAATGTTTCAGAAAAAATAACAGAAAAAAGGGGGAGAACCGGGAATCGCGATAGCTAGCAGAACACTGTGAATAGGAACTAGCAACCCATTTGATGAACTGAAAAATGGAATAGAATCAGATAGTGATCCCAGTCCCTAATGTCCATAGAAGTTTCTGTTGCCCAGCATTACATTCATATAAGAACTGTCCCCCAAAGATCAATACAATAAATATAAACCAGGAATGGATGCATAGCAGGTGCTCTGCCACTAAGATATATGGGTCCTCCAATATAATGATTGTTTGACAACCCCTATAGGATTATGAAATCAAATTTGAAAAGTATCTTTCCCTAAAGAGTGTGGTTTGGTAGCTTTTCTATAGACATGTTGGTGCAATGCACTTTGTCCTGCTCTCTTTGTCACACACCAGAGGCTCTTAGTCTGTGGGAGATTGATGTGTAGGATTTTCTGCATCATGATGAGAGGTTGGACTTAATGGTAGTTTGGTTCTTTCCTGCCTGAATGCTCCATAATTCCTTTAAGCTGTGGAGCCTTAAATAAGGTGCAACCATTATGTCCAATGAAATGGTAATGTTCTGGAATAAACAGCTTGTGGAAACCCTTGTGGATGAACATATAAAAAGCATATTTTCCCCTTTCCTTAGCCCAGGTGTGGGGAACCTTTGGCCATCTAGATATTGCTGAACTACAATTCCCATCATCCCTGGCCATTGACCATGCTTGCTGGGGCTGATGGAAGCTGTAGTTCAGCAACATTTGTAGGGCCAAAGATTTCCCACACCTGTTTTAGCGTCTTTCAAAGCTAGTAAACATGGGAGAAAGCTATGCCAGAATCATTCTCACAAACTTTTGATCAACTTTACTTCTGTGTCCACCTGCTGCCTCCTATGTTCAAATAACACAACTATCTTGATCCTAAGTTTTGTCCTAGCATATATACCTGAACTCAGTATACTGTCCCTACAGTGGTGCCTTTATTTATATATTTACAGTTTTTAGTCACCTATTAATCTAATCCTCCAGGTGATGCACAAAATAAATAATACAATAAAATACAAAATAAGATAACATAACATCAGCACAGAATTAGAAATATATATGAAGGGCAAGAATAATCCCATTGGGGTAAGAATAAAATGCTCAAACACTGTCAAAAGAGAGACTAAAATAAAAATCAGTATCAGCTTTAAAGAAGATGTTAAAAGGACTGGGTGAACAGAAAGGTCTTCACTTGGCATCAAAAGGATGACACTGTATGTACCAGGCCTTTATGGAGACCATCTTCAGAAACAAGCTAATCTAACCAATATTGTGCCTTTTGAGCAAGCAGCTTCTGTGGTAATCCACAAAAATATTATTGACTGAAAATCAGATGTTTGAGCAGACCATATGAAGATTCATGTCAAGCCAGCAGGTCTGTAGGAAATTAAATTTTCTATACAACCCTTTCCATCTTACAGGCAAAAGCAAGTATCTGCCAGAGCAAGAAAAAAAAAACATTTGAATTAGAAGTAAACTAATTTGTTTTTTTCTAACCATGGTCTTCATTATAGCAGATTCTGATGAATTAAACTGAACAACATAATTAAATTAATGAGGACTGTCTGCATTTATACTTCTCTTTCTGTCATCTGAACAATGCTATTACAAAAGTACAAATTCCAGTGGAACAATTTTCTCTGTAATATGTTCAAACTATTTCAATTTCTAGTTTGATGGGTAAAAAAATTGTTGGGATTTGCATATCCATAGTGACATTGTGATAAATAATGGAAAATAATTAGTCCACCATTACTCCTTTTGTGAAATGAAAGCTCATTGTTTCATTATTTTCTTTCCCAAGGAATTATCACAAAGCATTTTTAAATGACAAAAGATGAGTCTATGAAAAGTTAAGGGAGATTGTTCCTTGAAATATTTGTCTCCAGTATTTGTGACATTAGTGCCATATCTTTACAATTAAAGTACGAACTGATAGTTCAGAATTCTTACATGCATAATTTAAAACTCTTCAACAGCTGGAGGGCACCAAGTTGGGGAAGGCTGCTATGGAGTATCATGACAGAGCTACCATTAGTTAATTGAGGCAGTAGTTGTGTCAAATGTTAAATTACTGACTCCTGGGAACAGGAATGACGTTTTGTTCAATTATCTTTATTTTGGTGCCAACAAAAACTATACAAGAGGTCCGTGGGGGTGGGGTTTGCAACCAGCTTTAAAGGAAATACTGTGATGATACTCTATAACTGTGTAAGGTGATGGTCCAATATCAAATAGGACGTTGTTACCACATTACTGGTGTTGGATAATCCCCCAATACTCAAAGCAGTTTGTCTTCCTTTGTTTTAATATAGCAAAAGATTTGTACATATGCATTTATCTATATGAGCATCCACCTAACTATGAAAAAGAAAAAAAATAGTGTAAGGCAAATAACTTTTTAAAAAAAAAATCCATTTCCAGAAGACCTCAAGAATGTTTAGGAGTGAAGGTGCTCAGGGAAGACACAGCTCAGGCGCTGGGTGGGTAGCTGCTACAATGTTAGGAAACTTAACAAACCACAATTTGGAAGATTTTCCTCTCCCTCCAGGCTGATCAATGGACTGGACTCTTAGAGGAATACTACATAGACCAGATACTGCTTGCCCTAACTAGTCTTGTTGTTTTTATCATTTCATTGCCTTATATGGGACTAGGAAGAGCAGCTAAAAACGAGGAATTAGGGAAGAGGGAAACTGTGCATTTAGGCCTTCTTTCACTCAGCCAGGCTCCTCCCGTTCTCCATTACCTCTGTATAGTTATCAGTCTATATACTGGGGAGGGGGGAACCTGTAGCCCTTTATATATTATTGGGTTCCAATTCCCTCTAGCCATAGCCTGCATGGCCAATAGCCAGATAATGGAAGTTATAGTGAAAAAAACCATCTGAAAGGCCACAGGTTCCCCATCTCTTCTGTAGATACTGGACCAGGGGGAAAGTGCCATCATAATGGGAGGGGAAATTTGCTCTCATTACTCTACAGAAATTATCTCTTCTGCCTTCCCAGACCTTCAGTGACTTTCTTCCCATCTACAAGCTTAATTGGGTGCCTGTCCTACACCTGTAACTTCTTTCCTGTGCATCCAACTTATATATATATATATATATACACGTGCTGTTTTGTCTCTTGAACCTTGACTAGTGAATTCAAGCTCCTTACAGGTGTTGGGAAATAGCATAGTAATGAACAGCCCCTTCACAGAGTTCTTAATAAAGGCCTCTAGCAGAGTTTATCTTATAGAAGAAAGGGAGTGATAATGAGCAAAAAGGCTTGATTGTACTTAAGAAGAGACTGCAGTTAATTGATACACAGTACCTTTGCCAGCCTCTGCCCATCTTATGCACACCTCAGAGGGAGGTACACAAATCAGATACAAATGAGAGGGAGAAGTCAGTGGCAGCTGGTGGCTCCGTGTCTGTGGGGCAGCGGTAACTGCTCTGGGTTTTAGTACGAACCTTCAAGGTTTGTCCAAGGTGCTGAAGCTTCAGCATCTTCAACAAATCTTTGAAAGTTCAGACTAAAACATGGAGCAGGTTCCAGTGCCCCACTGACATGGAGCCGCCAGCTGCCACTAACTTCTCCCTCTGATTTGTATCTTCCCCTTCTATGTAACATCTCCAGCTTGAAAACTGCCGCCTGTAATAGCAGGAGACTTGTGGTCCTTCTCTTTATTTCCAGTAGGTAAACTTCAACAGGGTTCCAATTCATCTGGGAAATCTTGCTCCTTTACTGTTAATAGGCCGATTGCAAATGCAACATGGTATTACCAATAAGACATGAAAATCATTAGTGATCAATGCCTCCTCCTTTTCCCCTTTCCTACAGGACAGCCTTTCCCTTAATCTGAGAAACAGTGAGCAATAGCCAACTAAGTTAGAGTAAACCCACTGAAATCAATGGACTTACTCTGAGTATGACATAGATGGATATCACCCATTGTATTTAGGAAGTTTATTTGCAGTGTTTGCTCAACCTGCCTAGAATGATTTCTTCCCTCCCTTTTTCTTCTTCTTCTTCTTTTGGTACATTATATTTTCTGATTCGCTGTACTATCCACAGTGCCACAGTAAAAGAAGCAAAGATTATTTTAACACTGTACATAATGCTGCACTGTTTGTGCTATGTGATGCATAGCATTGCATCCATTACGTCCTCATCCTCTTCCTCATAAAACTTATATTCGAACCTTTGTGATCTGATTTCTTAACACTGTTAACATGATGTCAAAATGTGCCTGATGTGTCTTTTGTCCACACCCTGTAGGCTGGATTAAGGTTACTTCAACGCATTGTTTTTGCAAGGAATACCAGAGGGATGATTCTGGTCACTTGTCATAACTTGCAACTCAATTAACAATAGTTGGCTAGCTGTTTAAAACAGCAGCTACTGAAATGGACGGTTCCATTGTGTTTTCTCTTTGGAGCTCTGTAAAAACATGCTAGATGGATGTGCTAGATGTGTCACCTGGCTCTGATTCCCTGCTATGAGAGAAATCAACTACATGACTGGCATTCTTGCTTGCCAACTTTTGAACTGATGTGTGTGGCAACAGTCTAGTTAAACCACCTTAAGCAACAATGTTAAGCAATACAGGGATTTTCTCTTGAACAGCATTGCAACTCTTAATTCTGTTTTTTCTTTCTTTAATTTTTAGTTACAGAGCTTGTGTGCTCAGCAAAGCAACACTTAATTGCTTTGGTAAATGTTAATTCCTCTAAAAGTGGGAAATCCTAGGGCTTTTTTAATTTAACGTTGGTTTCATTATCCTGTAAATACACATAGAGGCTATGCCTAGTGGAATAACACTAGTTCCAAAGGGGAGGAGAGAATCTGAATGCATGTGAGGTGACTAATGGAAAGTCATAATAAAGAGATGAGACAAACAGGAGGGCAGAAGAGGAAAGGACAGAGGAGAGCATTAGACTAGCAAGACACTGGCAGTGAAAAACAAGAAACAAATTGCATATGATGGAGGCAAATCTTTGTCTTTAAATGTGTAAAGTGAGGATGGAGTGCAAAAGGGGCACACATTCTGAGATGCTGGACCCTTCCCCCTCCTAACACTTTTCTCCCAGCCAGAATCACTTCTGGTATGGGAGCCCAACAGTGGTGATGGGGAATTTCCTGGCAGAGTGAAGGGAATTCAGAAGGGGGGGGGGAGCAGTAGATGGCAACAGTTCAGAACTCCCCACTTTTACACTTTATATCACACCCCAATCCTCACCCTGCTTGTATGGTTGAACAGGCTTGGATATAAAGCTTTACTCCTGGCACATGTCGTTTGGCTCTCTGAATATATTTTTTTTACGTCATCCGATAAGGAGCACTGTTTTTGAAATGCTATCATCATAGTGATTTGATTTTCCATCAGCCTGGGGAAAGAATGAATAAGAAATGCTCGTGACCAAAAAGAGCAGCAGCACAACCACTGTGAAATTCAACAAGAGCAATGATATCTTCCATACTTTAGTCATGGTGGTTAACAGGGGAAATATGCCAGAGAAAGAGACTTGCAGAGCAATCCTACATATATGTACTCAGAAGTAATTCCCACTGGTGTTCAATGGAGCTTACTTCTAGGCAGAGCTTGGAAAAGTTACCTTTTAAAACTACAATTCCCATCAGCCCCAGCCAGCAAGGCCACTGGATTGGGCTGATGAGAGTTGTAGTTCAAAAAAGTAACTTTTCCAAGCTCTGCTTCTAGGTAAGTGTGCAGAGGACTGCAGCCTAAGGACCACAACAAGTGTGATTAGCAAGAAGCTGCTTATACTGAAGCTATGTGCACACTAGTTGTTTCAAAAGCAGCAAGTCCATTTTGTCTGGCTGTGCTTTGAAATGTATTTGCCCATGGCTGGATACAATTCCCTTATCCACTGCTAATGTCAGACCTTTTAGGACCGCCCACAGCAAAGCGTTCAGCCAGTCATGATCTCTGCCAGAGCCTACAGTAGGGATGGAAAGATCTGTCCATTTTGGTTCTCTCTGGTTCTCATTTTTTCAGTCTTAAATTCATTTTGTCACATTTTTGCAGCAATTTACAATTTTTTAAAAAAATTCTCATGAAAATTCTCCAGCATTTTAGTGCAAATTTCTCCTAATAAATGTATTTGTAGGCAGTTTGGACTAATATACACATTTTTGCAAGCCATTTCTCATAATATAATGCATTTCTGCATGTTATTTTCACTCATATATTCATTTTTATCCATACCTTTCCCTAATATATGCGTTTTAGTAAACATTATTTGGCTGGCGTACTGCATCGCAAAATCCAAAAAAGTGTGAATTTTGAAGGATGGCTGTGGTTTGGTTCTCATATTGTTTCAGATAGTACAAATCTGATAGATTCGGTTTGAAATGCAAACTAAATCAAAATTCCTGCCCATCCCTAGCCTACAGCAAAGTGTTTCCATTGGACACATCTTGATGTAGCAACAGGGTTGATGGCCATCAGTTTTGAAGTCTCTGTGAAGCTGATTTCAAGGTAAAATGAAAATCTCCAATATCCCAGGTTTTGGAGTAAAAAGGGGTAGAGTTTGACTAACATCATGTTGCTCTGGTTTCAGAAACCAGAGATGGAGATGTGCTGAAACCAGTACAGCTGCAACTGTCTCCAGCCTGAGTCAGACCATCAGTCTATCTACCCCAATATTGGTCAATACTGCTTGGCAGCAGATCTCCAGCGTTTCAGGCAGGAGTCTCTCCGAGCCCTACCTGGAGATGCCGGGGATTGAACCTGGGACCTTTTGCATGCAAAGCTTGTGCTCTGTCACTGAGCTACAACCCTTGTCCTATAGCTCTTATCCTGATAAA